>NW_024870707.1:3782500-4997500 GCF_019054845.1 Dipodomys spectabilis
ATATTCTTTTTGAATAGTAATTCATAACAGATTAAGTCAATATTGTACCAAGGATCTTTTTTAAGGATTTCTATACAATCAAATTATTAATCCAGAATATATTTGTATACCAATTTTTTGTTTCATTTATAATTTTGTTGACATTTTGCCTGATTGGCACATTCATGGTTGAGTTTTCCTAATTTTTTTCATGTATTTACAAATGGTTTAGTTTAGCCATATTAACAATAATATATCAAGTCAGTATTTCAAGCATTTAAATGTTGACTTTGTTGTGTGTGCATATGTGTGGTTATCTGTGTGTGATGTGCTCAGGCTATTGTAAAGTAAAGGTAATTAATTGTAAGAAGATTGTAAAGAAATATCATTTCATTATTCACTTCCTGTTATTGAAATTATGTCATATGTATTTTCTTTAGTCATTTTTGAGTATTTTTCTCTGAAGTTATAATCATGTGCCTTTTTTTTGCTTCTTTTATTGCTTGTTTATTCAAAATGATTTTAGGTCCTTTTTATTATTCTACAGTCAAGAATCTATTTTCCATATCAAATTGTTGTTACTAAGAAAATGCATATATCATTATTGATTTACATTATATACCTTTGTACTATTTAACAATGAATACAGAAAATATTACTTCTTTAACTTTCCCTATTATTTTTTCTTATCATTTTTATAATGTCATCCTATGAATTATATGGAAATACTTTAAAGATTCAAATATTGGTTATAATCTCAATCTTCCCCAAAGAGTAAAAACACAAGGAACTATGCATTCAGGTGTGGACACTCTGGAGGTTGGAATCCCAAAACTCTATGCTGTTTGTGTCCTTCCTTACTGAAAACTGCATCACCATCTGAGACCTGCTTTGTGCCAAATGTATTACAGGTGTTTCATTGTTTTAGCTGTAAGACATCTCTAAAGGATTTCATGTACCTTGCCAAACTTTCTTATTTGTATTTCTATACTTGATCAGATTTTCCCTTCTAACCATCTTATGAAGAAGCATGCATATTGATGCATGGAGTGAGCACAGAGATTTCGGTTCTTACTTTGTCCATTGTAGACCCCTGATTATACACTTTGAGTACTGGTTAAGAGAAATGACACTATGTGAGCTAAAGTGGCAATGTGTACATTTTCATGTCACTCAATTATTATCAAGGCACTAAAGGGAAAAAAATACATGTAAAAAGATGTTTGAACAAATTTTGTTCCTAATGGAGTTGCTGATTATAATTTCAGTCCATGGAGTTGTTGTGTTGTCTACCAGTTAAAAACAAACTAGCTAGCTAATTAACTAAGAAAATAAATACATAAAACTGGAAATTCAAAAATGTTCTGAAGCTCATTGTAAGAAAAACCTTTATTATATTTACAGAATGTACTAATATGAAAGATATTTTTATTTTCTCTGTTTATATTTCTCTTTTTTATTTTTCTAGTAAACACTTTTTAAATATCTACCTTTGAAATTATGGACCTGCTGATTTACAGGCCCTCAGGAAATATTTGTACATATTTAATAAATAAATGAATGGAATGATTTGGCTAAATTTTAAAATATATTTTAAAATTTTGAACTCAGTTTCATACATGATTAGACATATTTCCTCTCTTTGTAGATTTCAATCATTGCTGTGAACATTATTTACATAACAATTAACATTAAGTATGTTAATATTCACTCCAGGATTTATTTTTGTATATTAGTAAACCAGGTAAATGTAATTAAAACAATTCCTTTTGTAAGATCACTTCCGAAGATTATTTTACATAAAAGAATGAAAAAAAAATCAACTCATTAATATTCACAATGCACTTGACTTCTCTAGAGAGTAAGAAATAGAAAACACCTAGACAACATTCAACTAGTGAACAATTTTCCCCACTGCAAAAAAGCAGTAAATACAATTGTCAAAGGGATTAATTACCAGTGTCCAACTTCCTTGGCATGTGTTCATTGGACCTCTCTCTCAGAGCAAGCATTGCTTGTGATGATTTTTCTACAGTTGTAATTGCTCTTTACATTCACCCTAAAAACTGCCCCAAGTATTATTGCTAATAAGACCCACTGTGTATTCACTTTGGTTAATATGTCTCAAGGCAGTAGTAACAATGGAAATTTGCAAGTAAAAAATGAAGTGAAAAAAATAGTCAAGCATGTGTAGAAAGTCACCTACAATAGTTAATTTGATGGTCTATTACCTGATTATTTGATTTTCCATGTTTATAATGGCAAAATGATATTGTCAACTTTCCTCAGTGCAAATGAAACCTCAGACCAAGCTGGATGAATTACATTCACAAGGTCAATCATAGTTTCCAGTAGGACTTAAAAAGGGAATTTACTCTTATTATCAAGGCTGAGGAAATAAGAATTCAGTGGCATTCACTTTACACTTATATAAAAATCAAGTTTGCCCAATGATTAAAATTCTAGAAAAAAATAGTAACAAAATCATTGGGGATCACAGTTAGCAATAGCAAACCAAACAGAAGTCCCCCTGCCTCTCTGTCTCTGTCTCCATGTATGTCTTTCTCTCTCTCTCCATATATGTATATATATATATATGCATACATACATACATATATATGGATAATATATAAAATGTAAGAGGAAATATGACAACTAAAATGAGTTTCTGAATAGAGTAGCAGCAGTATGTCAAAATTAGTGGTATTATTTCTTACTGCTTTAGAACCTATTTACAATTATTTTTTAAAAGATAACACTTCAAAATAAATAAGGTTCTTTCTTATAAATACATCTAGTGAAAAGTGCTTCCATCCAACTTTTAAAAGGTCTGAAACCACTAAAAAACATGGTTTTAAAGGTTCATACAGAGATTTAAGTTGTATTTTTTTCCTTTTGTGTTGTTACTGGGGCTTGAACTTAGGTCTTGCACTCTTGCTTGAGTTTTTCACACTAAGCTGGCATTTTACTAATTGATAAGACTCTTGCATTACAAAATTTTTTATTTAAATATAACAATTCTCAGTGAAATTTCCTAAAGCAGTCTCAATGATAATGAAGAGCTATTTGTCAAATTTTCAAGAAATAACCCAGACCAAAAGAGGGAAGCCCAAGATGTGATTTTTTTCAAATTAATATTACGTAACAATAGAGCAATGATATATGAAAGAAAATTTCTTCATTACCAATGAAGAAAATGTATCATTGATTGAGATAACATTAAAGAACATCAGACTGACAAATCACTTAAAATTCAGGTTTTACTGATAACTCATCATTTTTTTATTTTACTTTTAGAAGAGTGAATTTCTTATATTCCATTTCATTTTGATTTCTGTTAATTGCAATTACAGGCCATGGTTACCTTACTTAAATTGGTGGCACTGAACAACTTTTTAAAATTTAATGTAATAACATCTTTAAAATTTGAAGTAACAACCATTATCACTTAGCCACTCTGATCATTTCTGGTGGAGCCTTAGGGTCTTTTACCCTATTTTTGCAAGTAAAAATGTTTTGAATTTTTTTTTTCCTTACTTGTAATCAATCTAATTTTTTCCTCTTGCTTTTTTTTAGTTTTGCTATGGCTAAGAATTCACCTCCTTGATTAGAATTTTCTTTTAGTTTTCCCTGACTAGTACAATGTTTGCTGCATGTTTATCATCTATGGCCTTTACTTGGCTGAGAATATGTTCTTGTAAACCTTGTTTATTGAAAGATTTTCCATGAAGGAATATTGAAGTTGGCCAAAGATTGTTTTTATGCATTTATTGAGATGGTCATGTAATTCTTTGCTCCTGAATCAATTGTGTGCTATATTACATTTATTTATTTGCCTACATTATACAGTCTTTGTATTCCTGGAATGAGAGAAATTTGATCACAGAGTGATATACTATGAATAGTACATAATAATTATTAATGAGATGTAGAATTTAGTTTGAAGAGTATTTTATTAGCAATGATGTTCATGAAGGAAACTTGGTTTTCTTTCCCTAAGGTCAACCTAGAATTCTGAGCCCAGTAAAAAAGCAGTAAATAATAAAAGAAAAACCTTTTAAAAGTAAAGGCAAGATAAAGACATTTTCTGATACATGAAAGCTGGAATAATTCATTACCAGTATGCATGCAATACATGAAAAGATAAAGGATGTCCTTGAGTTAGGAAGAATGTGATGACAGATGGAAAGAGTCTACACAAAGAAATGAAGAGGACTGGCAATATTAACCAACCTGATAAAAAAAAGGGTCATTTTTAGATGTGCCAGTCCTCAAAATAATAAAATACTTATGAGTTAGCCAAACCATTGGAAATAAAGACCACCGCAATAAAGAATTAACACGAGTAAAATTGAAAAAAGACACTATAAAATGGAAAAGACATTATACAGAATTCAGCAGAATTGATACTGTGAAAATGGCTATATTATCAAAGGAAGCTTATTGACTCTATACATTCCAGCAATTTTCTTTTTTAAAAAAATTGTTTGTTTGTTTGTTTTTTGCTGTGAAAATACTGTACAGAGGGGTTACAGTTACATGAGTAAAGTAATAAGTACATTTCTTATCCAGCATTGTTGGCTCTTCCTTTGTTTTTCCCCTACCATCCCTTCCCTCCCACCTCCTCAACTATACCCCCGCTCCCGCCTAATTGTAAAGTTCGTTTTTTGACATAGCTAAGCCTCTTGTACATCTCCTTGTTGCAATGGGTCAACCTGTATCCCTATTTAAACAATTTTTTCCCTTACCCTCCCCAAGTTATACCAACATCAAACACAGTGAAAACAGCAACTTTCTTTACAGAAATATACATGTCATCTAACAGGTATGGACCTACAATTAGGCAGTGAGATAGTACTTTAAACTCAGACTGACCTATGTTAGCGCTAGAAATACTTTAGAATATTATGATTATATCTGAAAGGTCCTCATTATTTTTAATTGTATTTCTGGATTTGTTTTAATGCTCACCTGAGCAGAGCTAATTGCTTCTAATTTGTAGCAATAATTGTGCCAATATTTAAAAACAATGGAGAACAATATTGTATGGTTATGTATGGTCTTCACATGACATTGTGGGACTGACACCAATCCTTCTGTTCTAAGGTGCTCAAGAAATTATTAAAAGAAAAGGAGATAGATCTTTTGTTGTCAAATGATAGCAACAGCATTATTTTAGAAACATCCATTTGTGTCCAAGCCTTTGTCTGGAAGAGGTTTGTGGTTATATAATATTGTTGTCCAAAACTGTTGCAACAGGATAATTTGTATTTCATTTCTAACATCTTAAATTCCATAATGTAGTTTGTACATATCAATAATGGAAGGACATGTTTATTTTGAAAACAATGGAAGTTGGATGTCACACACACTTTATATTCTAAAAAGAATCTCAGATGTTTTTGCAATTTTAATTGTTAAGAACTTTGGAGCGGGTTGGGAAGGTGGCTCAGTGGTAGAGCGCTTGCCTTGCATACTCAAGGCCCTGGGTTCGATTCCTCAGCACCACATAAGCAAAAAGAAAAAAGCCGGAAGCGGCGCTGTGGCTCAAGTGGTAGAGTGCTAGCCTTGAGCTGAAGAGCTGAGGGACAGCGCCCAGGCCCAGAGTTCAGGCCCCACGACTGGACCCCCCCCCCAAAAAAAAAAAAGAAATTTGGAGCAATCAGTGAATCTATCTTCCAATAAACTGTTTTATATACTACTGACTAAATGATGCAAGTTGTCAATGGCTGAGTGATTAAGTAGGTAGCTATTATTAATTGATTGATTTTTCTTCAACTATATTATACATACCAATGAGGCATGGATCGATTACTGTAGGGAAAATATATTGTAAATGCACAGCTACTTTTTCATATATATTGTTGGAATATGCTTCATTCTTTGACATCAAGATGATAAATTTCAGATGAGATACTATTCTGCAATGTTCAGGCAAGGTGTGAATATAGGTAAGAAACTGCTTTATAGGATTAATGAAGAATTAATAAGCTCTGTGAATAGAGAAACTTTAATAGACCACCTGGGATGCTGGTGACCCTAGATTATGAAGTGGCCTTTCTACCTGGCAGTTTGGAAATGTATATAAAAAGTTCAGAAAACTTATTTTCATCTGCAAACCCAAAAATAAGTGTGGCTGAAAAAACAATTATAGCATAGGAGTAGCAATGGTCCAGAGGTACACAATAAAGCATTGTTTGGGTGTAAGAGTTGTTGCAGGTCTGTGTTATGATGTGACTACATGGGATATTGAGCAGCTATTGAAATAAATGGATTTGTTCACTCATTTTCCTTAATGAATTTATATGCAATGGATACTTTTTTTGTAGATGACTTACCCTGAGTGAGTTAAGGGTATTAGATGAAAGAAGAAATTACCTTCACACAAGAAAGCCACATATGACAGCCCAACAGGTAATGTCCTACTGAGTGGAACAATGTTGCAGGCATTTGCCTCTAAGACCAATAGCAAAAGGAGGAGGCCTTGCTTGCACTGCGTCTGTTCAGTGGAGTGCAGAAATCCTAGCTAGAATGATTAGGCAAGAGAAAGAAATAAAAGTCATTGAAGAGATGAAGGTTAAATTGTCCCTATAGGAAATGACATGATCTTATTCATAGAGAAAATAAATACTCCATACAAAACTCTAGAGCTAATAAATTTAGTAAAGTTGCAAGAACCAGGTTAATATGTAAGTTGATACAGTATTTCTCTGTAGTAATAGTAAATGTGTGGAAAACAATAAGTGAAAATTTCATTTACAATAGCTACAGAACAAATATTGAAGGACATATTTGTATGAATTCTTCAAGCTAAAACCCATAACATATAGGTTAAATAAATGAAAGAAGCTAAAAATAAAATAAAATATTCCATGCTCATTTTTAGAAGAATGAATTTTAAATATACATGCTACTTGAAGTGACCTACATACCTCAGTTAAAAATAATTACTGGCAAATATGGTCAATTGCAAATAAGATTTTCATGATCTAGTTCCTAAGGATGAGGCTGAAGGGTTGAGATTTGAAAGAAAATCTAGGCCTTGGTATTTCTTAGTTCTTTGGTATCTTAGAGGTTTGAACTTGCAACCTCATACTAATTAAGTATGCAATCTAGCACTTGTTTAACCCCCTCCTAAACTTGTGACTAAGCTATATGTTTTTTGTTTGTTTGCTTGTTTTGCTTTGTTTTTGCGTTGGTCTGTGGGTTTGAACTTGGGGTCTAGGAACTGGTTTTTGTTTTGTTTTCTTTTCTTTTTCTGAAGGCTAGCAACTCTAACACTTGAACATAGCCCAACTTCTTCCGGATTTTTTTCCCTTTTGGATATGAATTGGAGTTAAGAATCTCATGGGCAATCCTACCCAGTATGGCTTCAAACCATGCTCCTCAGATCTCATCTCTTTGAGTAGCTAGGATTAAAGGAATGAGCCCACCAGCCCCAGCTTGAATTCTTGGTCATTTGAAAATCCATTTTCGTTCGTAGAGCTTTTTAAGGGCATTCTTCACATCCTTGTTTCTGAAGCTATAGATCATTGGGTTAAACATAGGAAAGACAACTGTATAAAACACTGCCACCACCTTATCACTGTCTGGGCCATAGCTGGTGGTGGGGCGTAAGTACGTGAACAGCAGTGTTCCATAGAATAAAGTGACGGCTGTGAGGTGGGATGCACAGGTGGAGAAAGTTTTGCTCCTGCCGCCTGAAGACTTGATGCTCAAAACGGTTAAAAAGATGCGGAAATAAGAGACGAATATGACTAGAAAAGTGCTGATCTGGATTGTGCCACACAAAGCAAAGAGCAAAAGCTCATTGAGGTGGGTATCTGCACAGGCCAGAGCCAGGAGGGGAGGGATGTCACAGAAAAAATGATTGACCACGTTGGACCCACAAAAGGGAAGCCGAAACGTGAGGGAGACGTGCACCAGCGATGTGACACTTCCACAGAAGTAGGCCAGCACAATGAGACCGAGGCAGACGCGCCTGGACACCAGCGTGCAGTACAGCAGGGGGCTGCAGATGGCCGCATAGCGGTCATAGGCCATTGCTGCCAAGATGAGGCACTCGGCGTCTGCAAAGCAAGCAAAGAAAAGCATCTGGACCACACAGCCATAGAAAGAGATGCTCTTTCTGGAAGCCAAGAAGTTGGCCAGCATTTTGGGGGTAATTGCTGTGGAGTAACTGATGTCTAAGAAAGACAAGTTGCCAAGGAAGTAATACATAGGGGTTTGTAGACTTGAAACTGTATTAACGAGAATTATTAAGCCCATGTTTCCCACCACTGTTAATGAATAGACGATGAGAAATATGAAGAACAGTGTGACTCTGAGAGGGAGAGAATCCGTGAATCCAACAAAGATGAACTCAGTAGGCGTGGAATAGTTTTTCTCTGACATCTTCGTAGTTTTCTTCTTTTTTTTCCTCAGTGGTGGTAAATGGAAATCAGCCAATGTAAATGGACTCGAGTAATGAATACACTGAAATCTTTATTCTGCCTTTTAAAGAAGCAAATACAAGGTTAAAAATGTCAGAGATGTGACACTTTGTGTGATAGAATTTTGTTCAGTTTTTGTATTTAAGGAAAATAATTAAAATTATCATTTGTTTTGGGAAAATATTACTTAGCATATATTATTTCATGATGGTCGTGTATATCATATGCTAGGTGAAACATTTGGCTCAGGAGATGAGATCCAAAAGCACAAGGAAAGTTGTCAATGATCTGCAGAGGTGAAATTCTGCTGTGCAAACTTAAAGTCATGTTTCTCATTCTAAGTAAAGTTGAGGAAAAGTCTAGAAAATATACATATAATTAAACTACATAATCTGTAGCCACTGAAGAATATTTGTGTTCATGGAGGTGACAACTTAATACAGTAGTTAAGATCAAAGTAGTTATGTAAGAGATGACTGGATTTATGAAAAAAAAAATCAGCCATTACAAAAGCTGTAGGCAGAGATTGATTCCTTGTATTTAAAAATATATATATAAACATTTTTATAGGCCTAATGAGAACTAACCTTCTTTTTCTATATTGTTTCTGTTTCCTGAAAGCACACATTTAACAAGGTTAAAAATAAAAAGAAATGGATATAGATTCAATATTGCCCAATACCTTTCATTTTTTGGTTATGCAGTTGGTAAATGTGTGTGTATGTGAGGGAAAGAGAGCAGAAGAGTGCAAGAGAGTGAACAAGTGAGAGAGAGAATGTGTGTGTGTGTGTGTGTGTGTGTGTGTGAATTCAGGGCCGAAGTGCTATTGCTCAGCTTTATCCACTTAAGGCTAAGGCTAGCACTTGTAAAACTTGAGCCATAGCTTCACTTCTTGCTTTTTATATATTTTTCTTAAGTAGTTAATTGTAGATAAGAGCCACGTGTCACGTGGCCTTTCTTGCCTAAGCTGACTTAGAACTGTGATTCTCAGGTATCAGCTTCCTGAGTAGCTAGGATTACAGGCATGTACCACCAATACACCAGAATCACAACACATTTCCTAAAGGGAATTCTTAAAGAACTAGTATGCTACAAAGAAGCGGTGACTTGCCTCAATTGAACTGTGGCTCATCTGCTCTCAGGGAAATAATACTTAAAAAGTATCTGCTTCTAAATATTTTTTTTTAATTTTTCATTCTCATGAAAGGACATACTTGCCTACACAAGTTTTAGAATTAACACTTGTAATTCATACTCTTTTATACATGCCCTTTCTTGTGCTATAATGTTTAAGCACATAGAAAAACTGTGTATAATCAACACACTATGTATTTTGTATGCAAACACCTCAGTTAATCCAAGGAATGTTTGCAATTAACATGGTAATATGCATATAATGATGGAAGTGTTTTTAAAGCTCACAGAATTTGGATTTAGATAAACTTGTATTTAATTCTAGACTTGATACCTAACCTTCTAGAAGTCACTGAACATTTCTATGGCTACATTTCTTTGTTTAATTAACACAGAATGTATCATAGGTCAAAAGCAGGCTGTTTTAAGGTATTATAAAATATTTCAAGGAGATTATTATATTTGAGATACATAGAAATGCATATTATTCCTTATACACTTTTTACTATTAATATAAATGCAATGATTAGATAACTCAATATCTGACTTTGAAATGCTATATTTTCCAAGTTAATGTTTGGAAGATCAATCACAAATGAACCAAAATGTATTGTCAGTGATCATGTGTTATATGCTCATAGAATTTGTGGCTTAGCTTTGTGATACAGTAGGTCTGATTATTGTCTCAAAAATTTTAATCATAGGAATAAGTTGAAAAATACATTGGTCAATGATTTATTTTGTAATGGTCATAAATAAGTTAATTTTATTGCTATAAACTTTTCAGTCTATATCTTCTTTCCCATATCTACATACATAAACAAATTGAGAAATTTTCAGGGAATCAGCAAAGCCAGCGTTTCTAAACTCAATTCATCAGCTTGTGGCATTCATGAATAGATATTTTTGTTGATTCTTCAAGGAATTACTCACTTACCTGAAGACCACCTACAACTCTGATTTACAGGACTTACTTCGTATAATAGATTACAAACATTTCTCTCCAAGCTTTAGAAATGAATTTTAGGAGGGAGGACTATTTATCTTCCAGTTTATGGCAAGTGGGACAATATCCCAAGACAATGCCCAGCCCCAGTAGGACATTGTGTGGGCAATTATCTCCTTTCGATGTAGTGGATTAGCTGATTTCTTTCAAATGAGAAAGTTGAAGGATGAGAATACACTTAACTATAGGAAGGATAATAAAAATCTAACATATATTATCATCATTGATAGATATTTTGTTGAACAATAAAAATAATAACAAAAATATATCATTTCATAGAGGGGTGATATAAACCCATATTCTTGAATATTATAGTATTCATCAATTTCCATTAAATGGAAAATAACTGAATGGTCTTTGAAGTATACCATCACTAAAACATACTTCCGATCAGTATTAATGAGAAGACACCATGGCAATCTCATTTATGTTTCTTTATCAAGTGAGTGACTGGACAGGAATATATCTTGAAAACAATTGCTGTAGAAACCAGGGAGAATGGTTCAAGCAACTAGAATTTGAATGTTAATGTTACATATCATAAGACTGGGCCTTAATCAATGTCATCTAACTCCTGTTAATTGTTGAATGGTGAATAATGGTTAATTACTTCATGAAATTCTTGTGGATCATGGGGTAATGCAAGCATGTATATGGACCAATGTTCAGAAAATGATATTTATTTCATAATTCTTATCTTTCTCTAACCATTACAACATGGTTTCTTAATACTTAAAAATGCAAGTCACCTTTTCAATATTGTGCACATTATACTATGTGTACTTTAGTATGTTTAAGTTGGATGGATAGAAGAATGTTCAATACAGCAAGGAATTGACTTCCTTGATATACCTGCTATCTGACAATACACACTTTTCTATTCCATAAGTCCACATAGTTTCTGGTATTAAGGGACCACTTAGGATTCTGATGTTCCTGTGCTGAGCCATCCTTGTGTCCTTGGACAGCATCTCACTTGATCAGGGTGAATGGACTTTTCAATTTGCTGGTAAGAGTGGCTGAAGACTATTCATCTGAGTGAGATTAGCCTGTAGTCCCTTTTTGTCCTTTTTTTTTTTTGTATCATCTTGTTCTAGTTTAGGGATCAAGACAGTGTTGGCCTTACAGAAAAAATTTGGAAACACTCTTCTTATATAAAATATTCTGAACAGTGTGAGTAGAATTGGTATCATAACTCAAATTTTTCTCTTTAAGCATACAAGATTTTTTTTTAAAACTTTTAATCCTGGAGTCACTTCAGGAAAACAGTGACTTTGTTATTCCATTTATACATTCTCCAACAGAAGTTTTTGTTTTTGTCTGGAGCAAGCATTCAGATTCTGGAGTTCCAACACTTACTGACACATTTCTGAGCATCTTTTCAAGTCACCACTGAGTAAGAAGAACTGAAAGAAAAGGTCATATGTTTTGTGGATGGTTAGTAAGTGATCTTCCTTTGAACCCTAATCCTTCTCCTAATTTCCAGTCCTTAGTCTTTATTCTTTCTGGCTTCTACCAGTAACTACTGCCCTATAGCTGACAACCAGCTAAAGTATTTTTGACTTCTCTGACTTTGGCAGACTAATATTTTAAGTGAAATATTTTAAGGGATTATTTTCAAAATAAGGTATAATGAATATAAGCACAGCATAGCTGCCCTATCATTCTTCTGATCATAAAACTCAAACCAAGCACTGACCACTAGAGTGGTAGACCAGTTGGCAAAATTGCCACAATAGTAAATCAGAGTTTTTTATTGTGTCTTTTTTATTTAATATATATTTTTACTGTAAGGATACAGAGGGGTTACAGTTACATGAGCAAGGTAATGAGTACATTTCCTATCAAACGTTGTTACCCCCTCCTTTGTTTTTCACCTACCATCCCTTACCTCCCCCCACCTCAACTCCTCTACTTCCTGTCTGGTCTCCCCCTCCCCCCCGACATATTTATAATGTACTATGTGATTTTATTTTGTTTCTTTGTTATGTTCCCAACCCCACCCCCATGATATACCCCCTGTTTTCACTGTATTTGATTCCAGTGCCCTGCATCTTGTATATATACTTTTCTAATTTAGGGAGGGGAAGGGAAAAAACAAAATGCTTATAGGGATACAGGCTGACCCATTGTAACAATGACATGTATAAGATACTATGTTGAAAATGAACTTTTAATATTTCTTGAAACATTTTAAAGACTTAAACTTGATCCTATTGTAAATATTTTCCAAACAGGAAAATAATTAAAATATATCTTTAGGACAGAGGTAGCTTGAAGTTTGAAACTTCTTCATTTTCTGTTGTGTGTTTATCAAATTACTTTTTATTCAATGAGCTGATTGAGCTAAAGTCAATGAACATTTTACTGTTTGAATTTGGTTTCCAAACAACTTTACACATGTTTACAATTTTTCCACATACTTTTATTTGTATTTACATTTTTCTTTGGATTGTCATACAGATATTGATGTTCACAGAATGAATCAAGTGACATTCTGACAATTTTAAAATTTTAACTGGGTATAATTGGATGATGAGGCATTACAGCTTCATAGACATGGGATAAGTTGCATATAAATGTTATGTATAAAATTACTTATTAGATGACATATTAATTACATAATTAAAATGGAAAAATAAATTTTTAATGTAAAAAGAAGTTTCAAAGGATAATTTTCAAGGCAATGAAGTATCTCTGATGGTCTTTTTAACTACATGAAAAGGTACCCACATTTTCATTGCTTCAAATTTGAACATGTATTGTTTTATACTGTATGATATTATCATATTACTAAAAAGGCAGAAAAAAACCCTTAACATCAGACATGGATTGGTAAATACCAAAACTTTTTAAATTTTCGTCACAATATTTCTAATAAAATATCTTATTTTACTAATTCATTTAAATTTACAGAAGTTACTTCTTTGGGTCTTTACTTTTCTAGTAAACTATTATGAAACATCAAACTTTTTAATGACTGAACAGCTTTATACACCTTGATCAGGTTAACAGAATTATGTCTGCAAGAGATCATGCATTCAATAACTAATGTATGCCAGAGACCAGAAATGTAATTAAAAACATTGTAGTTTAAAGTATGGGTAAGAACAGCCAGGTGACAGTGGCTTACACTTACAATTCTGGCTACTCAGAAGCTGAAAGCCTAAGGAATGTACTTCAAAACAAACCCAAGCAGTAATCTCCATAAGATTCATTTGTAAGACATCAGCTAACCCACCCCACTGGAAGGAGAGTAATTGCCACACAATGTTCTACTGGGGCTGGGCATTGTCTTGGGATATTGTCCCACTTGTCACATGCTGGAAGATAAATACTGCTTCCTCATAAAACTCATTTCTAAAGCCTGGAAAGAAACGTTTGTACTCTATTGTGCAAAGTAAGGTCTGTAAATCAAATTGTAGATGGTCTTAAGGTAAGTGAATAATTCCTTGAGGAACCAACAAAAAAATATATATTCGTGAATGTTACAAGATGATGGATAGATTTTTAGATGCATTCTGGCTTAGATGAAGCCCCTGGCTTTGTGTATATCTGTGGGATGGAAAATAAGGCATGGACTGAAAAGGATGTTGTAATTAACTTAACTGGTTTATGACATTTACAAAAAAATCATTGACCAATATATATTTCAACTTATTTCTATGAGCAAGAACTTTATTTTCTCTATTTAAAACTTTTGGGAAAGTAATCAGACCTACTGTATCAGAAAGCTAAGTCATAAATTCCATGATCCTGTAACACATGATCACTGACAGTACATTTTTGTTCATTTGTGATTGATCGTTCGTTTGTGATTCTAGCATTTCAAAGTCAGACATTGAGTTATCTAATCATTGCATTGACTTTAATAGTGAACAGTGTATAATGAGTAACATGCATTTCTATGCATCTCCAATATAATAAGCTCCTTGAAAGATGCTATAATATCTTATAACATCCTGCTTTTGACCTATGATACATTCTGTGTTAATTAAACAAAGAAATGTAGCCATAGTTCAGTGGCTTCTAGAAGGTTAGGCATCAATTCTAGTGTTAAACACAATTTTATCTAAATCCAAATTTTGTGAGCCTCAAAAAAACACTTCCATCATTATATGCATATTACCATGTTAGTTTCATATATTTCTTGGATTAAATAAGGTAATTTGCATACAATATACATAGTGTGTTGATTAGACCCATTGTTTTTTTTTTATGTGTTTAAACATCATAGAACAAGAAATGGCATTTATAAAAGAGTATGAATTGCAAGTGTTAATTCTAAAACTTGTGTAAGCAAGTATGTCCCTCCATGAGAATGGGAAATAAAAAAATCACTTAGAAGCAGTTAATTTTTAAGTAAAATTTCCCTGAGAACAGATGAGCCACAGTTCAATTGAAGGAATTTCAGGGACCCTAGATCTCAGTGTGAGCTGAATTCTGAAATGAAATTACATTGAGACTGGTAGTCTCATTTTCAACAATCAAATACAGAAATCAACTAAGGAATTTTATGGTTTGTATGTCGACTGTTAGGAGAAAGAATTGGCTCTGATTTTGCAAACCAGGAATATTAAAACTGAGTATTACATGTTGGATGATTATTTCTTCTTTGGTGTTGGAACAGGGGTTTTAAATCTACTATTTAGTATAAATTCCACATATTTTGCTCTGGTTATTTTCAGATAATATCTTTTGCTCTTTTTTTGGGCCAGTGAGGCTCTTACCTCCTATTCCCATTGAGACTGAAGAATTCTTTTGCAATGATCTGTTCACTTGTTTGTTGTTTCTATTGAGGATTACAATATGTTTTATAAGCACACCTCATATTAACAATTTCTAGGAATAGACATTAAAGAATCATAAATAAATTCTTAGCCATTATAGAGCTTCTGTGCATACTGAATCTGTTACCCTACATGACAACTCTACATCATAAATGACAAAAATATGACTTAATAGATTAAGCATGGTTTTATTAACAAAGAAATACTGATATAAACACAAAGCATTTTCATATGAATCAGAAATAAAACTCATGGTTTTAGATATTTAATACATTTTTCCAGATCTATTAAGTTATGCTTTTTGTTTAACCAAAGCATCACATGTCTAAAGCAGACAAGTCAGAGTTCTCAATGCACAGTTATTTTCAAAATCAAAAGGCTTGTAGTGATTATGACATTTCATTGAATATAATCTCTAGGAGTTAGTGACAGAGGATCACCTGTATTGTGTACATTGTGTACATTTTATGTATATTTCTGAATGCTTTAATACTACATTTTTACTACTTCTAGTTGCCATGTTGAAACTCTTTAGTTTGATGCAATCCCTTTTGTCCAGTCTTTCTTTGATTTGCTGTGTTTCTGGATCTTAGGAAGTTTTGACCATGCCTAGGCATTCTAGTGTTTCCCTTACTCCTCCCTGATATTGTCATAGTATCTTACCTTAAATTGAGTACTTAGATATATATTGAATTGATTCTGTTTCAAGGTTATATATATAAAGATCTAGCATCAGTTTTATGCATGTGGATAGCCAATTTTACCAGCCCTATTTGTTCACCAGCACAACTATGTTCATTGCAGCATTTACTATAATCAAGATATGGAATCAAACCAGATGCCTTTCATTGGACCAATGGTTATGAAAATGTGGTATATAACACAATGGAATTCTACTCATCCATCAGAGATATTGTGCCATTGATAAAGAAATAGAAATAATTGATAAAATACATTGAGTGAAGCATGTCAAACCCAAAGAAACATAGGTTGCATGGTTTCTCTCATTTGTGATAATTAAAATGTGCCTATAAATCTACAAGTCAACACAGTGGATGTCGGTGAAACAACTTACACTGGGAAATGATAACTTATATGCATCTCTATGCATTCACACACAGTGAGACCAAAGGAGGATATTCTTAGGACAGGATCACAAAGGCTCAATAATGATGTGAATATGAACATTTAAAATAATATTTACCAAAATGAACTCCAAGTACTTTAAACAAGAGGCTTATATTTCTTTATTTCTGTTTTAGTTTTCTTTTCCTTTTGTCTTGTTTGTTCTGCCTTTGGGAAGGTAAGTGGAGCAAAGAAATAATGGAAAAAAGGGTGAACCAATGAAAAGTAATACTCAATAGACACTATGTTGGAAATGAGCTATAAAATTTTTGAGTGGGGATGTGAGGGAAAAACAGAGAACAATGAAGGGGTTACATTGTCCAAAAAGAAACGTACTTATTACCTGACTTATATAACTGTTAGCCCTCTGTACATCACCTTTAAAATAACAATAACAATATACATATATATATATATATATATATAATTAAAGCCACAAATTCTCCATAATACTAAGAAAAGAATAAGTAAACCATCTTTATCTCATTTGAAAAAGAATGTTATGTCCATTTGACTTTCTACAGGGCAAAATCATTCTTTCCATACAGGATGCTCAATTCTGTAAGAATTCTCTTTATAAAATGTGCTGGACTCCTGGGAGTTAGTGGCTCATGTCTGTAATTGTAGCTACTAAGGGGCTGAGATATGAGGATCATAGTTTCAAGCCAGCCCAACAAGTTTGAAGGTATGCCACAAGTGTCCCAGTACTAACCTTAGTGGATAAAGGTAAGAAACAGCACCCTGAGCACAACCCCAGGACTCACACACACAAACACACTCAGACACACGTACACATGCACAAAAACACACTCAAATTTACCAAATACATAACTATAAAAAGAAATGGTACTGTAATATACTGAGTGTTGATCCATCTCTTTATAATCATAGCCCTGTAAATGTGTACCTTCAAGAGAAAAAAGTATAGAAGAGGAAGAATTCTCATTAGTGGCTCAATTAACAAAACTAAAAAAATATATTTTTGTTTGTTTTTTTGATGTGGGGCTTGAAAAAAAATTAAAGAAGGATAAATCAATTTCTGTCCCTCATTTTACTAGCTGCTTCTTTAAATCCTCTCATCTCTTAGAATATTATTGTGTATTACATTAATTTTCTCCCTCCATAGATACAAATTATTTTTATTGTAATGGTGATGTAGAGAGGGGGTATAGTTAAATAAATCAGGTAATGTGTACATTTTTGAACAATGTCACCTCCTCCCTCATTATCTCCCAGTTTTTCCCTTCCCAAATGCCCTTGTCCCCAATTTGTGTAATTTATTTCCAACATAGCGTCTAGTGAGTATCACAGCTGAATTGGTTCAAATACAATGCTGTGGATAAAGAGAATGTAGTTTAACTGTGGGCATATCTTCCAACTCTTATCTCAATTATCCTTTAGAAGGAGAAACATCAGTTTAGGATTGCAAAAATACAATGTCACCTCTATAGAACATTGTCATATTTCTCCTAATATCAAATCCTATTTCCTAAGCCAATTATTAACACATCATATAAAATGCATAATTATCATGAAATAATATATGTGAAGGAATACATTTTCTGAAAAAAGTGATAATTTTGTTTTCATTAAGTGAAAAAGGCAAACAAAATCATATCACACGGAATGCCAGATCCGTGATATTTTTAACCATGTATTTGCTTCTTTAAAAGGCAGAATAAAGATTGTGGTCCACTCATCACCCAGGTCAATTCAGATTGTCTGATTCCATTTACCTCCAATGAGAAAAAGAAGAAAACTCCAAAGATGTCAGAGAAAAATTATTCTGTGCCTACCGAGTTCATCTTTGTTGGATTCACGGATTCTCTCCCTCTCAGAGTCACACTGTTCTTCATATTTCTCATCGTCTATTCATTAACAGTGGTGGGAAACATGGGCTTAATAATTCTCGTTAATACAGTTTCAAGTCTACAAACCCCTATGTATTACTTCCTTGGTAACTTGTCTTTCTTAGACATCAGTTACTCCACAGCAATTACCCCCCAAATGCTGGTCAACTTCTTGGCTTCCAGAAAGAGCATCTCTTTCTATGGCTGTGTGGTCCAGATGCTTTTCTTTGCTTGCTTTGCAGACGCCGAGTGCCTCATCTTGGCAGCAATGGCCTATGACCGCTATGCGGCCATCTGCAGCCCCCTGCTGTACTGCACGCTGGTGTCCAGGAGCGTCTGCCTCGGTCTCATTGTGCTGGCCTATTTCTGTGGAAGTGTCACGTCGCTGGTGCACGTCTCCCTCACGCTTCGGCTTCCCTTTTGTGGGTCCAACGTGGTCAATCATTTTTTCTGTGACATCCCTCCCCTCCTGGCTCTGGCCTGTGCAGATACCCACCTCAATGAGCTTTTGCTCTTTGCTTTGTGTGGCACAATCCAGATCAGCACTTTTCTAGTCATATTCGTCTCTTATTTCCGCATCCTTTTAACCGTTTTGAGCATCAAGTCCTCAGGAGGGCGAAGCAAAACTTTCTCCACCTGTGCATCCCACCTCACAGCCGTCACTTTATTCTATGGAACACTGCTGTTCACATACTTACGCCCCACCACCAGCTATGCCCCAGACAGTGATAAGGTGGTGGCAGTGTTTTATACAGTTGTCTTTCCTATGTTTAACCCAATGATCTATAGCTTCAGAAACAAGGATGTGAAGAATGCCCTTAAAAAGCTCTATGAACGAAAATGGATTTTCAAATGACCAAGAATTTAAGGTTTAGCTGGAGCTGGCGGCCCACACCTGAAATCCTAGCTACTCATCAGTCTGAGATCTGAAGACCTTAGTTTGAAGCCATACATGTTAGGAAAGTCTTTGAGACTCTTATCTCTAGTTAACTATATCCACATAGACACAAAACGTCAGAAAAAGAGATGTTGCTCACTGGTAAATGCTAGCTTTGGCCAAAAATACAAACATAATCTGAAGAAAGGCACCCAAGCCTTGAGTTCAATCCCAGTACCAAAGCAAAAACAAACAATAAAACAAAACAAACAGAAAAGACATAAGAAGAATTTGGTCATAGGGTTGGATGGGTGTTAATCAAGTGGTAACATGGCCTTCTAGCAATTGTGAGGCCATAAATTCAAACTTCTATACTGCCAAGGAAATACAAAGGCTATGTTTTTCTTTCCAATCTCAAATGGTCATCCTCACCCTCAGAAACCAGATCATGCAAACTTCACTTGTAATTTATTACAAATTTGCCAATAATTTTTTAATGTGATATGTAGGTCACTTTGAGTAGCATGCATATACATCCATATTTATTCTTCTAGTAAATAAGCATATTACAATTTATTTTTAACTTCTTTTACCCATATTTTATGGCTATTAATTTGAACAATAAAGTTAAATTTATTCCTGAATTTTTGTTCTATTGCTATTGTAAATGACATTTACTTCCCTTATTTTGTTCCAGGCATTTGCATAATTCTATGTTCATGTCTTATATATACTTTTCTCTTTCATAAGTCCACCAATTGCTGACACTAGTGGGATGTTTAGGATACTGAGAACAGTAAACTGCAAAAAAAAATTTAGAAATAGTGACCGCAGAAGACAACTATGATCTCAGAGTAATAGGACAAATGTTACATTTATAGTTCATATCTATATGTTAAATTCTTGTGGATATAACCTTAGAAGATTCCAGGGAGTAGTCTTTAGGAAAATGAATTGTGAAAAAGCATATTAATAATATGAGATGTCATAGCACCTGAAATTGTCATCTAAAATTGAAACATAATATCTTCAACTAAACTTGCACCATGCCTTTAAGTTCCTCTAATTAATGTGTTTTGATGTTATAGTCTCTGCTTTTCTTTTGGTTCCTTACTGTCATGGTGTGCTCAAAAGTGTGCCCATAGTAGGCACTGAAGGCTCAAGTCTGTATTCCTAGTTACTCAGAAGCCTGAGATCAGAGGGTTGCAATCTGAAGCCAGCCTGAGCAGAAAAGTCTGCGTGACTCTTTTTTAGAAACAGATTCATTATAAAGCTAACGTATAGAGGAGTTACAATTACATATGTCAGGCAATGAATACATTTCCTTTTTAACAGTGTCACTTTCTCCCTCATTCTCTACCAGTTTTTCCCTCCCATCTCCTTCCTCAAGTTGTATAGTTCATTTCCAACATAGTGTCTAGTGAGTTTCACTGCTGTATTGGTTCAGTCTTTCTGTGCTTCCCCTCCCCCACCCCAAATCAGGTAAACATACACAAGACAAAAGGAACAGAAATCAAAAACAGCTACAGAATGGAATAAACCAAAGAAAAAAAGGAAAGAAGCCAGCCCAGGCTGGCTTTGAATTGCAATGTTCTTATATCAGCCTTCTGAATACTAGGATTAAAGACATGAGCCACCAGTGAACTCCAAGAGAGGGAAGCAAGAGGATTTTTATTGTATTGTTTATGGTTCTGCATGGCTCTTATCTCCAGTAAACGACAAAACATGCCAGAAGTGGAATTGTGGCTCAAGTGACAGAGCCTTGAGTAAGAAAAATAGAAGAAAGAAAAAGAAAAAAGAATGCTCAGTGCTCAGAGACAGTGCTTGAGCCCTGAGATCAAGTCCCAGTTCTGGTATATACAAAAATGTGTGTTTAAAGCCCTTGGTTTATTCTCACACCAGTTCTGCCAGGCACAGAAACCCAATAGCTGCCCACACTCTTGACATAGAATGACCAAAGCCTTTCTTAGCTGTGGCTGCTCTCAATCTGTACCTCAGAAGCCTCATCAAAGGCTGCAGTGACACCTGTCTTTTACCCTTAAGCTTGAACTGAGAGTTTTTAGAATGAGGGGATATTGATCTTGGTTAAATGCTTTTCTGCATCTATTCAAATGATTAATATGGTTAGGACCTGTGTTGTGCCAATATGATAGATTGTAACTTCTGATTCACGTATGCTGAGCCATCCTTGTGTCCTTGGACAGCATCTCACTTGATCAGGGTGAATGGACTTTTCCATATGCTGGTAAGAGTGGCTAAAGACTTTGTTTATCTGAGATTAGCCTGTAGTCCCTTTCTTTCTTTCTTTTTGGTATTATCTTGTTCTAGTTTAGGGATCAGGACAGTGTTGGCCTTACAGAATAAATTTGGAAGCACTCTTCTTACTATAAAATATTCTGAACAGTTTGAGTAGAATTGGTATCATAACTTGAATTGTTCTCTTTAAGCATACAAGATAGGTTTTTTTTAACTTTTAATCCTGGAGTCACTTCAGGAAAACAGTGACTTGTTATTCCATCTATACATTTCTCTAACAGAAGTTTTTGTTTTTGTCTGGAGCAAGCATTCAGCTCCTGGAGTTCCAACATTTACCGACCCATTACTGAGCATCTACCACATGTCTACCTTGTGGTAGCTACATACATGTTATTTGCCATTCAGTGAAGCTGCATACACATACCATCCCCATCCAAAGTGAAAGTGTGAGGAGTGAGGTTGCCCTGTTGAAGGCAAATCCCTCAGGAATGTAGGCATCTTCTCATGTCACCACTGAGTAAAAACAACTGAAAGACAATTTCATATGTTTTGTGGATTATTAGTAAATGATCTTCCTTTGCACCCTAATCCTTCTCCTAAAATCTAATCCTTATTCTTCATAGCTTCCACCAGTAACTTCTTCCCCACAGTCGACAATCAGCTAAGATATTTGTGACTTCTCTGATTTTGACAGACTAATGGAAATATTTTAAGGGATCATTCTCTTAAGAAGGTACAATGCATATAAATACACATTTTCCTGTCCTGTCACTCCTCTGGGGATAAGACTAGAAACTGGACTAACCACTAGAGTCTTAGCAAATTTTCCAATGCCTAGACCAGTTCAGAAAATCATAGTTTTTAATATTCCTTGAAACATTTGAAATACTTATGCTTGAGTTTATTTTAAACATTTTCCAAATGGAAAAAAATCCTAAAATGTATCTTTAGGACAGAGATACTTTAAAGTTTGAGATTTCTTCATTCCCTGTTGTGTGTTTATCAGATTACTTTTTTCAATGACCTGGTTGTGCTGGAGTCAATGAACATTTTATTGTTCTGATGTTTCAAAACAATTTTGCTCATTCTTACAAATTTCTTTTCATTTAATTTTATTTCTATTTACATTTTTTTCCTTTGGAATGTCATACAAATCTTGTTCACAGAACGAATCAACCGGCATTCTGACAGTTGTAAATTTTGAATTAGGTATTATTGAATGATGAAGCATTATGGATTCATAGATGTGGAATAAGTTAAGCACAAAATTACATGTTAGATGACATAATTACATATTCAAAAATGGAAAAATAAATTTAAGTGTTAAGAGAAGCTCCAAAGAATAATTTTCAAGTCAATGAAGTATCTCTGTTGTTCTTGAAGCTACATGGAAAATGTACCACATTTTCATGGCTTCAAATTTGAACACGTATTATTTTATATTGTATGATATTGTCATATTCTTTATTACTAAATAAACATTAGAAACTCTTAATATCATACATGGATGAATAAATACCAAAACCTTTTAAATTTTTGTCATGATATTTCTAATAAAATAATTTATTTTACTAATGCATTTTAATTTACAAATTTACTTCTTTGGGTCTTTAGTTGTACTTTTCTAGTAAACTATTATGAAACATAAATCCACCTTTATAATGCTTGAACAGGTTAACAGATTTGTGTCTGCAACAGATGATACATTCAATAAATAATATATGCAAAAGACTGGACATTCAATAAAAAAGAATTGTAGTTTAAAATACGGGTAAGAACAGCCAGGTTTCAATGGCTCACACTGACAATTCCAACTTCTCAGAAGGCTGAAAGCCTAAGGAATGTGGATCAACACAAACTCAGGCAGAAAATTCCAGGAGAGTCATTCTCCAAAGCATCATCATAAATCTGGTCTGGAGTTTCAACTCAAGTAGCAGAATACCAACCGAGAAAGCAAATAAAACAAGTGTGAATCTCTGACTTCAAATCCCAGTACCACCAAGGAAAAAAATGTGTGTGGAGGTGGCATATGTCTGTAATTTCAACTACTGGGGAGGTAGAGACAGGAGGATATTATTCAAGCCCAGCTCAGGCAAAAAGTTAGTGAGACCTTTTATCAAAAACATGGTAAGCATGGTGTTACACACATGTATCATAGCCACACAGAGAGTGGGTGTAGGAAGACTGCTATCTGAGGTCATTAGGTTGCTGAGAACATTGGAGATGTAATTTTTTATCTTTTGGAGAATAGAGACAAAATAGAAGCAGTACATGTATACTCAATATTCATTTTTAAAAGAATACTACTATTTGGTCGTCATAAATAATACTTATTGCTACATGTAAATTATTTCTATTACTATAAATAAAGTCATTCCCAAAGAAAAAATTATATTTCCCTAACACACTAAGAGAAGGATTACTACAATAAGCTAATAAAGACAGAAGGAGGGAAAGGATATTGATTGGGAGTCTATACCTTTTCCATTGGCTACAAACACTGTCTGGTAGTACAAAAAAACATAAGCCCCATTAAACTTATCTTGTGCTATTCAGGCCACGTCTCACCAAAATTACAAATGAAAGGAAAATTTGGTGTCAAACTATATCTTCACAATTGATTTGATTGCTACTTTGGCAACACTGAAATCCTTAAAAGAAAAATCCTGGGTACAATGTTGATGGTAAATCTATAATGAATTATTATTTTAAAAGAATATAAGGGCAAAATGTTCTCTTAACTAAGTGACATAACTGTAAAATAACATTTCTCAGTTTTCAAGTTCTCATTTCAATCCCTTGGTTTTTAATTTTTTTAGTGCCATCAGGATGTCTTTATTCCTCATAGAGTATATGATTGGATTCAAAGTCGGGATAAAGACAGTATAGAAAAGAGACAACAGTTTCCCCAGTCCTTCAGACTGGTTGGTTTGGGGTTGTAAGTAAGTGATACTGGCTGTCCCATAGAATAAGACCACAACTATCAAGTGAGATGAACAGGTGGAGAAGGCTTTTGACCTTCCTCTGGCTGATGACAGTTGCAGAATATTGGAGATGATTTTGCCATAGGAGACAATGATCAACAGAAAGGGCACAGTGACAATAACCACTGCCACCACATTGGCTTCTACCTCATTTACAAATGTGTCACCACAAGCAAGCTTGAGCACTGGAGGGATATCACAGATAAAATGGTTAATCCTGTTAGACCCACAAAAAGGTAAAGAGAAAATCTGATAGGTTTCTCCAATCACAACTGGAATCACACTGATCCAGGAGGCAGCCACCAGCTGCACGCAGACTTTTTGGTTCATGATCAGAGCATAGTTCAGGGGGTGACAGATGGCCACATAGCGGTCATAGGCCATGACTGTCAGTAGGAGGCACTCTGTGCCCCCAAGAGTAAGGATTAAACACATCTGGGCAGCACAGGCAAACAGAGAAATATTTCCTTTCCGGGTACAAAGGTCCATGAGCATTCTGGGGATGGTGACTGTCACATAACAGATCTCCAGAAAGGAAAAGTGGCTAAGGAAAAAATACATGGGGGTCTGAAGATTAGGGTCAAGTTTTGTTAGTAGTATGATGATGCTGTTGCACATCAGAATAGTCACGTACATGAGTAAAAATATCCCAAAAAGAATCCACTGGAGATGAGGATTACCAGAAAACCCCATGAGAACAAATTCCATCACAGTAGAGGTATTTGAGTTTTCTGTTCTAATTTTCTCTCCATCTGCAGAGGTGGTAAATTCAAGATGATTAATTACACTAGGTTAGTATTACACTGGAGTCCCATTATCTCATGTGAATGCATGAACATGTGAAAGCAATCTCATAAATGGTTTCTCCCATTTTCTGGCTTTGATTGTATAAGTTGAGAAGTCAAGCTTCAGGATGGACTGGTTTTGCCATTAAAGTAAGTTCCATTCAAGAAATAAGACTCATTTTATTAGACATAGTATAATATGACCAGGTTATTGAAAAGTAAAAGTTATTGTTGCAAGCAGATGGTGGAGAAATAATATCTCATCATTTTGTTCTTATTGAAATTATGTTACATCCATTTTCTTTAGACTCTTCTGTGTGACTTTTTTTTGCATTTCTTTCCTTATTTATTCTAAATGAGTTTAGGTCCTTTCTATTTTACCACAGTGGACAACCAATTTTCCTTCTCAAAAGTCTGTCACTGAGAAAATGTATTCATTGTTACTTATTTATTATATACCCTTGCTTTGTTTGTTTATTTTTTGTATATCTTTCCGTTCTTTAACAATAAATATGAAATACATTAATTTTTAATTAATACTTCTTGTACGGTATATAATAAATATTAACCAAGTGCTGAGAAAATAAATATGACCGATTCCTCATATTATTATTACTATACTTATTTTCTTTTCCATGTGTGGCTTAAAATTTTTTAACAATTACCTTAGAACCTAATAATTTTTATTATTATTTTTATTGTGAAAATACTGTACAGAGGGGTTACAATTACATGGGCAAGATAACGAGTACATTTCTTATCAAGCATTGTTGTCTCCTTTGTTTCCCTTTTCCATT
This sequence comes from Dipodomys spectabilis, assembly GCF_019054845.1. Classification (NCBI taxonomy): domain Eukaryota; kingdom Metazoa; phylum Chordata; class Mammalia; order Rodentia; family Heteromyidae; genus Dipodomys; species Dipodomys spectabilis. Next base: position 3,808,516 of record NW_024870707.1, read on the forward strand.
CCTTCCCATCTCCCACCTACCCCACCTACACCCCCCAGCCAAAGTTGTAAAATTAGTTTTTCAACATAACAACTTATACATCTCATTGTTGTAATGGGTCCAACTGTATCCCTGTTTAAACACTTTGCTTTTTCCCTTCTCCTCCACAAATTATACCAACATCAAATACAGGGGTATTTGAAAGCAGGGGTTATCCATGAGAGAGGGACATACAAAGCAATAAAAAAAAGTCATCTTATAAATATGTTCATTCTTTTACTATCTAATAAAACTCCTTTTCGTTTGTCCTTCAATAATATTATTTCTAAAAGTAGAGCTTTTAGTAAATCCAATTATTATTTACTTTGGCCATACAAGAAGCCAAATTCTTGATATTGAAATCTGAAATTAAATCGATATACACTTTTACTGCTTCTGAAGTGTATCATCCAATACAAATTACTCCACACAGCTTCATCGTTCCCAGCATATTTCCTTAATGCTAGCTCTCTTCAATATTTAAAAGAAATAGATGTTTTCTTTTTTTCCTAGTTACTATATATATAAAATTACTAAACTAATCAGATCATGTGTTTGTTATTATGCATTTATGCATGTTAATATTTAATGTATATATTGACTTTTATATTAAAAGTATGCATGTTCCATTCATATTTGTCCTTTAGTTTATGTTAAATATTTTATTGTTAATGTCCTGACTAGCATTTGACATATATCTAGTGATGAAATTTATAATACGTACCCATTAAATAGTTTAACCACTCCTTTGCAGATAAAGAACACAAACTTTCATGCCTTTACTTTTATTAATTCAGAATTATCCTTAAATACATGGTTCAAACAGACTTGTTAAAGCTTACCTTGATAAATTTGCATGATGAGGTCTAAAAGAATCTAAGTAATGGTTAGTCTATAAAGTTTTAACCTCCCTCAGAAAGTCACACTGTTTCTACAATATCTTTGCTCGCTTCAAACTTCAATTGCTCTTAAATAAAATTCATCACACTGCCCCAAGGGATGATTTTCTCTTGTGTGTCAATTTAATTTCTAGAGAATGGCCCTGCTTGGCCATTGTCCAGGTTCATTATTCAAAACTAGGATCTTGGGAGTGGCTCTGTGGCTCAAGTGGTAGAGCACTCACCTTGAGCTGAAGAGCACAGGGACAGTGCCCAAGCCCAGAGTTCAAGCCCCCCATGACTGACCAAAACAAAAAACAAAAAACTAGGATCTTTTGTAGACCAGTCCATTTTATTAATCCATCATGTACACATAGCTACTACTACTGGACTGGGAGAGGCTGGGACAGTGAAATAGTAGTTAATTGTCTAGTTTTAATGTCCATTAAAAAAGGAACAGAATTTCTAGTCATTGCATTTAAATCGATCTGGGCTTTTCCTCACAATATATTTTTCTTAATTTGTACAAATTCCTACCACTGAAAAATTTGACACTTGTTCACTGACACATACATGCCATGCTTGCCTTTTGCTATTTAGTATAGTAGAACCCTCTTTAGAATTGTAACTTTTATTACTGATTTAACTCATAGGGAACTTAAAGCAAATCATCCCTGGATAACAAAATCTGGATTATTAAAAATACATATTCAGCACCAATTTTTCTCGACTGTAATAATTATGCCTATAATGAGATGTAGCATCAATATGTTTTTTCCAACTTGTTAGACAATTACTTTTTTCTGGTACTTATTTGAATATTTGAGAATTTTGCTCTAAGTGTCTGTTTAGTTCTTTAAAAAAAATCAAAACAAAACAGAATCTCAAAATTCCTTCCTGAGTTTCCTATGTTCTTATTCAAATTCCTGAATTTCTCATCCGTGTGTGTGTGTGTGTGTGTGTGTGTGTGTGTGTGTGTGTGTGTGTGTCTGCATGAGTTTGTGTGCATAGTTCAGTTTAAATTTAAGGCCTCTCTCTCCTCTTTCCATTCATTGCTAGCACTGACCATTTGAGTCACATCTCTACTTCTGGGTTAATGTTGGTTAATTGAAGATCAGAATCTCACTTTATTTTTAATTCCTAGGCTTATTATGTCTCAGCTTTCAGATCTCAACATCCCAAGCAGCTATGATTACAGGTGTGATACAACAGCACCCAACTGACCACTTCTTGATGTGACGTCCTAAATCTTTCATTTTTTGTTTGCATTTCTTTGAGTTTATCAATCAATTGTAAGATAAGAATTCTAAGTTCTTCATTTAATATTTCAACTGTTTCTGTATTTAGGATTCTATTAACACGTGGCTGGAAACATTTGGAGGTGTCATGATTGTTTTGCTTTTAGGCATGTTTTTTTAAGTTTCTTATTGTGAAAATACCATAAATAGGGGTTACAGTTACATGAGCAAGGTAATGAGTACATTTCTTATCCAGCATTGTTGCCTCCTTCTTTATTTTACCCCTACCATCCCTTCCCTCCCACTTCCTCAGCTACACTCCTCCCGCCCTGCCCCCCCATATAGTAAAGTTCATTTTTTGACATAGCGTCTTGTACATCTCATTGTTGCAATGGGTAAATCTGTATCCCTATTTAAACAATTTGTTTTTTCCTTTCCCCTCCCCAAATTTTACCAACATCACATATAGTGAAAACAGGGATTATACCATGGGGAAGGGACATACAAAGCAACAACAAAAAAAAATCATATGGTACCTTATAGATATGTTAGAAACAATAGCAAGGAAGAAAAATAAACACTTATATTTCTATTTTGTTGTGATAGTTACCAATTTTTGAATTAGACTTCTTGAGTTAGTAAAACTCTCTGCTATTGTTCAGAAAAGAGAAAGCACATAATAGGAAATCAGCAATAATTCAACAAACCACACATTTCAATATAGTAAAATACAATTGGAACAATATTATCAGGAAACTTAGAAAATTAAAAATCTGGGTACTTTTGTAGGAAACACTAGGGATATTTAGAAGTTATTTAAATGATTAATAATATAAGTGATGGATGGGGCAAAAGAAAAAGAGAAGCAAATTTTAAGAAGAAAACAATATCTGACAAAGTTATAAAGAAATAGTAGAAATGGCTTTGTGATGCTAGCTAATGTTTGCTATTCTTGCTATTTAGGATACAGAGTTTGGGAGGCCAGCCCAGATAGAAATGATTGTTAAATTCTATCTCTAACATAACAGCAAAACTGAAGGCAGAATGCATGGCTCAAATTGTAGAGTATAGGCCTAGTAAAGGTAGAAGCCCTGAATTTGAATCACAGTTTTTCCCCCAAAGTACTAATAATAGTAATATGCTAACCAATAAAATAAATTCATAAAAGATAAACGAAAAAGAGCAGTAGACAATGAATTTTTTTCTGATGTGAAATATGCTGAAGATGTTTATATATTTTTCTTTTTGTATTTATCTTTGGGCTGAGGCATTGAAGTACAGATTCAATTTCTCTCAGGAGCCTAGAAAGGTTAGAACAGAAATCATTGTCTTTCAGCTAATCCCTACCCTGACTTTTGTCAGCAACAAAATGGTACTGGCCAATTATGCCCTGACCATTGCTGGGTGGAATGGTGAATTGCTACTATTGCTTTCCCATATTCAGCTTTAATATTGTGGGAAGTACAGTACCTATTCGTTGATTCTCCCTGTCAGCTAAGTATGAGGATATCTGTTAGATTTTGCCTCTATTCTCTGCCAATGAAAGCACAGCTTGGCAATGATTGAGTCTTTGGAATTCTGAATAAAACAAAGCGAACTAGAGCAACACACCACTGCTTTGGATTTTATTTCTTATGGGAAACAACAAAAGAGACATATAACATGGGAAGTCAGTCCTCTGCTTTCCTACCGGGAGCAGGTTGAAGTTCCCATTTTTAACTGCAATTAAGAAAAAAAAAGAAAAGAAATAAGCACGCATACAACTTTGAAGAATTCTGGGATCTGATGAATTCATTGAAAATAAGATGTAGGCATTAAACAAGCTTAAAGACATAAGAAGGGTATTTTAGAAATTGGAGCAAAGCCTTATCCAAATATTGGGAAATAAATAAGTATCCAAGTACAAAGAGCATATAGACTCCAGAGAATGTAGATCAGAAAACATCATATCAAACATGAAATGTCAAGCTAAATGAAAAAGCAAAGGATATTGAGAGGTGAGGGGAAAAGAGTCCAACTATATACATGAGCAAATGATAAGATTAAGTTCACATCACTCAGTTGAACCACAGAAGATATAACATATAATGCCATAGTTAAAACATGGGGAACAATTAACTGTAAACCAAAAATAATATACCCAGCTAACTTAGCCTTTAAAACTGAATGTGAAATAAAGACTTTAAAATACAAACAAATGAAAACAATTTCTAACCACTAAGACTACATTTCAGAATATACACAAAGAAATACTTCCCATAGGAAAGGTAATCATAACAAAATAGATTAGGTAAGAATAAATTTCATAGGAGAAATAGATGTACATAAGATCAGTATGAAAGAATCCATCAGTTTAAAACTCAACTCTACAGATAAATGAGAGTGAGAAAAAATAAAAGAATAAAAAGTGATACAGTCAACAGGGAAGACAAAGAACAAAAATCACAAGGACCAGAAAATATTTTTCAATAGTAATGTTAATTATAAAAGGTCTTACATTTCTAAAAAAGATCATCTATCTATGAAAGACAAGATTCAACTGTTGTTTCTCTACAAAAGACTTAAAGAGAAACCTCTCTGAAGAAGAAAGAAGGATGGCCAATAGACACATGAAGAAATGCTCAACCTCTCTAGCCATAAAAGAAATGCCAATCAAAACAACATTGATATACCACTTCACCCCAGTTAGAATGGCTATAATCAAGAACTATAATAACAATAGATGCTGGAGAGGATGTGGACAGAAGGGAATCTTACTGCGTTGTTGGTGGGAGTCTAAACTTGTTCAACCACTTTGGAAAGTAGTATGGAGGTTCCTCGAAAGACTACACATAGAGCTCCCATATGACCCACAATCCCACTTTTGGGCATTTAGCCAAATGATCACAAACAAGACCATACTAAAGCTACCAGCACAACTATGTTTATTGCAGCATTATTTACCCTAGCTAAGATCTGGAACCAACCCAGATGCCCTTCAGTAGATGAATAGATCAAGAAAATGTGGTATATATACACAATAGAATTCTATGCCTCCATCAGAAAGAATGACATTGACCCATTTGTTAGAAAATAGAAAGACTTGGAAAAAATTATATTAAGCGAAGTAAACTGGGCCCAAAGACACAGAGGTCCCATGTTTTCCCTTATTTGCAATAACTTTTATATGTCTGAGACAAGCAGAAAGGTCAGATAAGTTGATGTTAGGTGAAATGAACCCCAAGATGAGTATTCAAATGTTTTTTTCTTTCTTGCAATTGTTTCTAACATATTTATAAGATATTTCTTTGTTGCTTTGTATGTCCCTTCCCCATAGTATAACCCCTGCTTTCATTGTATTTGATGTTGGTATAATTTGTGGAGGGGAAGGGAAAAAACAAATCATTTAAATAGGGATAGGTGGACCCATTGCAACAATGAGATGTACAAGATGTTATGTCAAAAAACAAACTTTACAACTTTGGCTGAGGGGCAGAGGGTAGATGGGAAGGTATGGGAAGGGGGAACAAGCAACAATGCTTGATAAGAAATGTACTCATTACCTTGCCCATATAATTGTAACCCCTCTCTATGGTATTTTCCCAATAAAATAAACAAATAAAAAGAAACATGTCTAACTGGAAAAGAGCATATATTGCCTGGAATTGAAGATTGGAAAATAATATATCATGCAAATTAATTAAAGAAAGAATTCATAGGAAGTAATATATAAAATTTAAAAATATTCTAAATATTCTTGATGCAACAATCCAAATTTGGGTAGAGGGATCATTATCAGCTGTGACAAGACAGGAGACAGTTAATTACAGATGACTTAAGAGATCAAAACTTTAAGGTGATTATTAATTTAATAGTATGTTATTTCTCCAATTGTATGTTGAATAGTTATCTCAAATTAGGTACCCAAATAATCATAAAATTAGTCTCTCACAATTGTTGAGGTAAGTTCAACTTCCTCAAAATAGTTTCATTATTTGTTTGTTTGGTTCCACAATGAGTGTTTGAATTCAGAATCTGGCCTCTATCCATTTGCTTCTCACTTAAGGTTACCACTCTGCCACTTGAACCACCACAATACCACTTCCAGCTTTTTTGGTGATTAATTGAAGAGTCACATGGATCTTTCTTCCTGGGTTGGCTTTGAGCCAGGGTTCTCAGATCTCAGCCTCTAAATAGCTAGGATTATATATGTGAGCTACCAGCACCTGACCCTCTAAAGGTTTTAAAGAAAACTCCTTCCTTCAGTTCTCTATCCTTGGGGATCTTTCCACCTTCCTTGATTTGTGACAATGTCTTCCTTCTTCTTTACAAGATGTTCATTTTTTTTCTCTGTGTCCATTTCCTAAATCTCTTCTATTCTCTTTATTCAAGCTAAGGATCACTAGAAATGGGTTTCCATTCTAAATTATAGTGATCTCATTTCAAAATCCTTACTTCATTATATCTGAAAAAACCCTTCCTTTATTCAAAATCTGTGATTTCTGGATTTCTAGATGGAGTTAATTTTGAGGAAATTATATTCAACTCACAGAGAACACTAAGATATAGGTTCTTAGAAGACAAAATACATGCAGGATATGTCTTTTGAAAAAAATAAGGAGGGAAAACAAAGGAGGAGGTAACAATGCTTGATAGGAAATATACTCATTACATTACTCATGTAACTATAACCCCTCTGTACAGTATATTTACAATAAAATATACTAAAAAGAAATAAATATTGAAATAACAACTGCAAAAAGAAAATTAAAACAGATAAGGAAGAAAATAATATAGACTGTAGTCCTTTGCTTCCACCAGTTTAAGATTCTCTGTTATTTACCATAGAAAAAAACCAAAGCACTGAATCAGAAAAGGGAAGCAAACACTTCTGGCATGTAAAAAATTCAGAAAACTCATCCCAGAACAAAACCCAAATCCATGGTTATAAATCATTTCTCCTTATCTTTCTGATGCCGCTCAGGGAATGTTTTCCTCACTCTAGTTAACAGTGAAAGGGAAGATTAATTTTTCAAAAGGATGTATTTGCAACTGAGTTTATTTGTCCTCTCATTAACCAGAGGCTCTTGTTAGCCTAAAAACTACCAGTGTCCCTTGGCTATAAGAAAGCTAGCAGCGATATTAAATTTCATTATTGAAGAAAGGAAGAAAAAGTGAAATATTCTTTCCTGTTGTAGCTAACTGACAAGCATACAAGATGTGCAAGGCTTCATGCCAGTAACTTATGCAACTGTTTCTTCAGTGCCACGGTAATATCTTTGTTCCTCAGAGTATAGATGACTGGATTCAAAGTAGGGACCAAAATGGTGTAGAAAAGAGAGAGCAGTTTTCCCATCCCTTCATATTGATTTGGTTTGGGCTCTAAATAAGTGATGCTGGCTGTTCCATAAAATAAGACAACCACTATCAGATGAGAAGAGCACGTGGAGAAAGCCTTCGACCTGCCTCTGGCTGAGGTCAATCTCATAATGTTGGAGATGATTTTGCCATAGGAGACCATGATCAACAGGAAAGGAGCCACGATAAAGACGACCACAGCCACGTGGATTGCCATCTTATTCACGAACGCATCACCACAGACAAGCTTGAGCACGGGTGGTATGTCACAGAAGAAATGGTTGATCCTGTTAGATCCACAAAAGGGCAAAGAGAAAATCTGATAGGTTTGTCCGATCACGACTGGAATGACACTGATCCAGGAGGCAGCCACCAGCTGGGCGCAAACCTTGTGGTTCATGATCAGGACATAGTTCAGAGGGTTGCAGATGGCCACGTAGCGGTCATAGGCCATCACTGTCAGCAGGAGGAACTCCATGCCTCCCAGCATAAGGACAAAGCACATTTGCGCAGCACAGGCAAAATGAGAAATGGTTCCTTTTTGGGTACAAAGGTCCCTGAGCATTCTTGGGATAGTGACTGTGACATAACAGATTTCCAAAAAGGAAAAATGGCTGAGGAAAAAGTACATGGGCGTCTGAAGGACAGGGTCCATTCTGGTTATTAGTATTATTATGCCGTTGCACATTAGAATAGTCAAATAGATGAATGAGAATATGCCAAAAAGAACCCACTGGAGCTGAGGCATATCGGAAAACCCCAAGAGAATGAATTCTATCACTGTGGTGGTGTTCGAGTTTTCTCTTCTAGGTTGCTCCCCATCTGCAAATAAAATACGTGTAAGGTGATGAATTCGTCCACGTGTTAAAATAAATTGAACTTTTATCCCACTGACATTAGATATATTAGCGTATTTTATGAGTTTTTAAACAGTTTCCATTCACTTAGCTTAGACAAGTTGAAATTTAAAATTTCATAAGTGAAACGACATATTGGCCATTAAAACGAATTAATAAAATAAATTTCAGGATTTTTATTGGACTTTCTGTAAATTTACCAACTTTCAAGGGAAAACCTAACAGGGAGAAACCATGTTTTTTTTCATTATCCTCAGTAGTGAATTCTGTTACAGATCTTATCTATTGTTTTGTCCTGTCTTGTTTTTGTTCCTCTGTTGTTGTAGTCATGTCCATAATTTTTCTTCTTTACCTTGATAAATTAATTTACTTTTTATGCTCACACTAGAGCTTGAACAATGAGCCTCATATTTTCACTGGGCTTTTGTTGTTGTTTGCTTTGTTTTAAATTTAAATTCTATTGTAAATGTATCATACAGTTACAGTTCCACAAGTAAAGTAACAAGTACATTTCTTTTTGAACAGTGTTACCCTCTCCCTCATTTTCTCCCACCTTTTTCTCCCCACTCCCCAATCTTCTTCCCCCTAAATTGTAAAGTTTACTTCCAACACAGTGTCTAGTGTATATTACTGTTGAACACAGATGGAGCTCTAATACTTGAGCTATGAATGCCATCTTGTTTTTCTGCTGGCTAGTTGAAAATAAGAATATCATGGATTTATTTGCCCAGGCTGTCTCCAAATCATGATGATCTTCAGATCTCAGCCTCGCTAGCTAGCTAGAATTAGGGGCCACTATGGAATTATAGAGCCACTAGAATCTGGCTCTCACTTTTTCAAATCAAGAATTTCCCCTGGAAAACCTTTTTAAATTCTTACTCAAACTATGTTTATGTCCCAGCTTTGTACTCTGATAAGAGTCATTCTGAAAATAATTTCTTAATGAAGAAAAAAATGCTTGCATTACTTTTGCTTTATTTATAACTATCTCTACTTATACAATATTAAAAAAAATCTTGGAATACTACTTCGTTCAAAGTGATTTTTTAATACTACTAACACCTACTATACATGAGTTAAGTTCAGCATGAAATCTGACTTACTCCATAACTATTATACTCATATCTTTCCTCTTGTCAATGGCAATTCCTCCTTTGTCATACAATTCTCTGGCAAGAAAATGTAATTCCCTTTTTACATTTTCCATATCATAATGATGTTTTGTAAAAGTTCTTGTTTGTCTAAAGCCAGTGGACTGTGACTTAACCCCCTCCATGCCAATGGCCAGATCACATGAATATGATTTAAACACAAGGCAAAAATAAGTTTTCTTAATCAATCATTCATTTTAATTTAATCTAATTTGAAGAAGTCAACACTTCTTTTCAGGTTCCACTATACATGTTTTAGTGCTGTACTCTCACTTCCCTTGTTGAACATTTTCCAAATCTTTTCAGATTGTTTAATCTGTATACTATTGTGTTTCACAAGGCAGAGCTTTAAAATTAGTAAATTAAGAAAAGTAGCCTATATTCTCATATTTATTTTGTACTTGTTTCCAATGCTATCTGAAGGAGTTTCAGGAATGCCATTCCTATTATTTGAAAAGTGTCTAATTTTATAATTTAGTAAATTAAGAAATACATGTGATTGAAGAAAGAAAAGAGAGTATATTTCAGATAAAGATCTCTTAATTTTAGGCTTTTCTGATTAATTAGTTTGAATCTTGATCCTCCAAATGAAGGCAATCCTTCAAAAACAGTGGAACATCTTGTTTACAGCTTACCTTTATCGATTTGCATTGAAACAATGTGAGGCGTGGGTTTTTAGATCTTTATTGGCTTTTCCTTATTCTCAAGTAATGCCACTAAATCTATAATATTTTTTGGTCCTTTTATATGTCAATTGCTTTTAAGAAGGAATATTATTGTGTACCCTGGGGAACATCTTCTCTTGTGTATTAATTTAATTTCCAATGGATGTTTATGTTTCTAATGTGTTTTCAAAGATAAACATGGTTTAATCAAACTCTCCTACTATCATTATGTGTCTTTTTTCTGGCTTTTTTTTTCTTATTTATACTGCATTTTGCAATCCCTCTATATAGTATGTTTTCTTCCTTGTCCTATGTGTAATTTTGCTAATATTTCTTCTAAAATTTAGACTTTTCCTGCATGACTCATATACATTCTTCTAGGACATCCATGTATGCAACAAAGTCCCCAACTTCCCAAAGTACCTCAACTTGTATAAAGTATTTCCAAAAAGTATCTCAGCCTCTGCTTGTAGAATTAAATCTATTTTCACTTTTATATACTAAGGGCCATTCAACTTTTAGAAAAATCTTTAAGAAGACAATTTCTGTCACTTATCCAAGAGATCATTTCTTACCTGCCTAAGACATCAGAGACTTGAACCCCAACCACACCATTCTCCAACAGTCTCTCCTCTTCCTTGGGTTTTAAGGATTCAGATTCTAGTAGTAACATTTACCGTCACTGCACAAAATCACCATCTCCAATCCAGACCTGTGTTCACATTGGTCATCAAATCCTAATACTAATCCTATTGAAATAATGAAAGATTCAATTGCCATTTAACAATCACAAGTATGTCTGTTTTCTGGAATATAAACCTATGATAACAACAACAACAACAATAATAGTAATAAGCCTATAATATAACATAATGCAAATATAGTATAATAGTACATATTTAGTTGATTTTCCCTATCAACACAGAGAAATGAAGAGATGAGAATTTGTCTCCTTTTTTTTGAATTTTCTGGTTTTAGACAACTCTGACATCTGTATCTTTCCCAACCTAGAAGATTATATTAGGTACTAAATTTATTTTGGAGTCACTATCTTCTTCTGAAGCCCAACCTGTCCTAGACCTTCTAATTCTCTTGTCTCCTCTCCATTGCTAGGAATATAATTGTGTCACCACAGGGTGTTACCACACCCTGTCTTAAGAAATCAATTTTCTTCCTTCCTTCCTTCCTTCCTTCCTTCCTTCCTTCCTTCCTTCCTTCCTTCCTTCCTTCCTTCCTTCCTTCCTTTCTTCCTTCCTTCCTTCCTGTCTTCCTCAGGGAATAAATGAATTTAATGATTTGGTTAAAATATGCTTTAAATTTTTTAAAGTCAGTTCTATACATAATTAGACATGTTTCATCTCCTTGCATATTTCAAGTATTGCAGTGAATATTACTTATGTAACAACATTAAATATGCTAATATTCACTCCAGGATGTCTTTTATTGTATTTGTAAGCAAATATACGTAATGAAAACAATTCTTTTATGAAGTCACTTCTGAAAATCATTTTACATAAAAGAATGAAAAAAAGTTTCAATTCATTAAATATCCACAATGGGCTTCACTGCTCTAGAGAATCAAAAAGAAATAACACAGCTAGAAAATATTCAAATACTGAACACTTTTCCCTGATGTAAAAATCAGTAAGTATAATATTCAAAGGGATTAATTACTAGTAAGTAAAAAACATTCTGCAGGTATCTAGCTTCTTTGGCATGTGTTCATTGGTCTTCTCACTCGGGATCATCCTTGCTTATAATGCTTTTTCATAGTAATTACTTTTTACACTCAATTCAACATAAAAATGCACAGAATATTACTGTTAATGAGACCCACTAGATATTCACTTTGGTTCATATGTCTCAAAATGTATCAGCAATTACACTGGAAATTTGTAGATAAAAAAAATTGAATTGGCAATGGTTGAATAGCATCTGTAAGCAATCACCTACTCACTAGACACTGTGTGGAAATGAAATTTACAATGAAAATGAGAGAGGGGGTAACACTGTTCAAAAATTAATTCACTCATGACCTTACTTATGTAACTGCCACCGCTCTGTATATCACCTTCATAATAACATATACTTTAAAAAATCAATTAAAAATGAACCCTTTTGTAAACTACTTATAAATAATTCTTTTAAAAGATGCCAAAGACCTCAGTGCAAGACATAAAACTTTGGAAGTAGTAGTGTAATTTCTAGATGAATATTTTCACAGTATAGTCATAAAAAATCACTCTGAGGAATCCTGTAGATGATAGCTCAGGAGATAAGGGCAATGATTTGTGAATGGAATTACGTCAAATTGCAAAATGTCTGCAGAAGAAACAAGTACCACAATGTAAGGAAAGCCTACAGAAGGGTAGTCATCTGATAAAAGGTAAGCATATTCAATGCACAGAGAACTAAAAAAAATTAAGCACCAAAAAAGAAATAATCAAATAATTATGAGCACATGAATAGAGCAGACAGTTTTGCAAAGAAAAAAAAACTTAGTTCTGAATTAGTTTAATTTTTTAATTGAAATACAGGTAATAAAAATTATATTCTCAAAATTGTGAATAATTATGCAAATAATTGTGAATAATTTTAAAAGATCTTGAATTGTTAACATTTAAAATTCTTTTTTCACTATTTAATTTGTCTGTGGAGTTTATATGTAGATATTTATTTTGTTTTCACACATACTGATGGTATATTTTTAAATGTAGTAGTTGCTTAGGCTTTCTCATAATACAAAACCAAGGAAGTATGACTTGATTTTAAGTAAAAGTAAAATATGTCAGAAATCCAGGATCATTGTAATTTCTACGATTTTCAAAAAAGACTGTTACAACTCAGAAGATATATTACTTAAAGGAAATATTCATCAAGGTAAATGAAATGTTAATATTCAATTTTTAATATTATATATAATATATCACATGACTGTAGAACAGATAACTTTAAATATTTTGTGGAGGAAATGTGTTTTGGGAGAAGGATTCTGAAGAAGTCTCTTGGTATGAGAGCCATCTTCATTATCATGCTTTTGATAATGAATCTACTGATCTAATATATCATGGTATGTATCTATATGTGGGTATTTATATATACACATATAGAGAGACACATAAATCAAATATTAAATTACAAACTTGAATGTGTCACTTACTGTGGTTCTGTTATACTTTAACATAGTTATTCAAAAAGTTGTCAAAAGATAAAATGTATCACGGGAATATTTAATGAATCCAAACAATAACCAATTACCTACAGGCATGCTTTACAAGAGATATCAAAAATCCTTTGTTGTTGTTGTTGTTTTTTCCTTTTTGTCTTGTTTGTTCGTTTATCTTTCTTTGGGAGGGTAAAGGAGGCAATGAAATGGTAGGAAAAAAGGTGAAGAAGTACACAAGTGTTGCTCACTAGACACTATGTTGAAAATGAACTATGATATGTGTGGGTTAGAGTGGTAGGGGAAAACTGAGAGACAGCAAGGGAAGGGGTGACATTGTCCAAAATGAAATGTGGTCATTACTTGACTTACTTAATTGTAACCTCTCTATCCATCACCTTTTCAATAACTATTTATATACTTAAATCCCCTAATTCTTGACAATGCTAAGAAAAAATAAAACATCTTTATCTCATTTGAAACAGCATTTTGTGTCCATTTGAGTTCCCACAAGGCAAAGTCATCCTTTCTGTGAAGCATACTCAATTCCCTAAGAATTCCTTTATAAAATGTACTGGACTTCTGGGAGCTAGTGACTCATGCCTGTAAATTATATCTATCCAGGAGTCTGAGTTCTGAGGATCACAGTTCCAAGCTAGCCCAGGCAGAAATGTCCACTGGACTCTTACCCTCAATTAACCACTAAAAAACAAACAATAGGAAAGAAAGCAAGAAGTGAAGGCATGTCTAATGTGTTCCAGTACTAGACTTAGTGGATACAGGTAAGGGCTAGCACACAGGCCCTGAGCTCAATCCTTAGGACTCACACAAACACACACTCACACACACATGAACATACACATAAACACAAACATTTGCATAACCAAAAATGGAAATGTACTCTAATATATTGAGGCTTAATCCATCTCCTTATTTGTGCTTTCAGGAGTCAAAATATTATAGAAGAAGAATCTCCATTAGTGGCACAATAGACAAAAATTAAAAATATTCTTTGGGTATTTTTTTGTTTTTTTAAGAAGGATATATCAATCTCTGTTACAAGCTTTTAGTAGCTGATTCTTTAAATCCCTACATCTCTTACCCGATTATTGTGTATTATATTAAGTTAATACTTTCATAAACATATATATTCTACTTTAAAATTTTGATTGAAAAGTGGTATATAGAGGGGTTAGAGTTGCATTAATCAGGTACTGAGTACATTTCTTTTTGAACAGTGTCGCCCCTCCCTTATTTGCTCCCAGTTTTTACCCTTCACCCCACCTCCTCAAAATTGTATCATTAATTGCAAACATAGTGTCTAGTCAGTATCACTGCTGAATTGGTTCAAATATGCTTTTGTGGATACAGAGAATATAGTTTAACTGTTAGCATATCTTCCAACTTTTATTTCAATTATCAATTAGAAGGAGAAACATCACTTTAGGGTTATAAAAATAGAATTTCACCTCTATAGATCATGGTCACCTTACTTATTCTATCAGATCTCATCTCCTGATGAGATCTCCTGATCTTCACCCATCATATGAAATTCATAACTATCAAGAAATAATATATCCTAAGTACCATTGTTTTCTGAAACGGTAATTTTAATTGTTTTCATTAAGTGAAAAAAGCCAAACAAAATCATATCACAAGGAATTCCAGACCTGTGACATTTTTAACCGTGTATTTGCTTCCTTAAAAAGCAGAATAAAGATTGTGGTCCACTCATCACTCAAGTCAATTCAGATTGCCGGCTTTCCATTTACCTCCAATGAGGAAAAGAAGAAAACTCCAAAGATGTCAGAGTAAAACGATTCCACATCTTTGTTGGATTCACGGATTCTCTCCCTCTCAGAATCACACTGTTCTTCATATTTCTCATCGTCTATTCATTGACAGTGGTAGGAAACATGGGCTTAATAATTCTAGTTAATGCTGTTTCAAGTCTACCAACCCCTGTGTATTACCTCCTTAGCAACTTGTCTTTCTTAGACGTCAGTTGCTGCATAGCTATTACCCCCAAAATGGTGGCCAACTTCTTGGCTTCCAGAAAGAGCATCTCTTTCTATGGCTGTGTGGCCCAGATGCTTTTCTTTGCTTGCTTTGCAGAGGCCGAGTGCCTCATCTTGGCAGCAATGGCCTATGACCGCTATGCGGCCATCTGCAGCCCCCTGCTGTACTGCACGCTGGTGTCCAGGCGCGTCTGCCTCGGTCTCATTGTGCTGGCCTATTTCTGTGGAAGTGTCACGTCGCTGGTGCACGTCTCCCTCACGTTTTGGCTTCCCTTTTGTGGGTCCAACGTGGTCAATCATTTTTTCTGTGACATCCCTCCCCTCCTGGCTCTGGCCTGTGCAGATACCCACCTCAATGAGCTTTTGCTCTTTGCTTTGTGTGGCACAATCCAGATCAGCACTTTTCTAGTCATATTCGTCTCTTATTTCCGCATCCTTTTAACCGTTTTGAGCATCAAGTCCTCGGGAGGGCGGAGCAAAACTTTCTCAACCTGTGCATCCTACCTCACAGCCGTCACTTTATTCTATGGAACACTGCTGTTCACGTACTTACGCCCCACCACCAGCTATGGCCCAGACAGTGATAAGGTGGTTGTACTGTTTTCTACAGTCACCTTTCCTATGTTTAACCTGATAATCTATAGCTTCAGGAACAAGGATGTGAAGAATGCCATGCCCTTGCAAAGCGCTATTAAAAAAGAAAAGAAAAGAAAAAAAAGCTCTATGAACAAAAATGGATTTTCAAATGACCAAAAATTTAAGGTCTAGCTGGAGCTGGTGTCTCACACCTGAAATCTTAGCATGTTGAGATTTGAAACCACACTAGGTAAGAAAGTCTCTGAGACTCTTATCTCTAGTTAGCCACACCACACAGACACAAAAAAAAACAAAACAGAGCTGTGGCTCAAGTGGTAGAATGCTAGCATTGAGTGAAAATACAAAAATAATCTAAGGAACAGCACCCAAGCCTTGAGTTCAATCCCCTGGACCAATGCAAGAAAAACAAACAAAAAGCACAAGAAGAAGAATTTGGCCATAGGGTTGAATGGATGGTAATCAAGTGGTAACTTGGGTAGCAATTGTGAGGTACTGCAGAAGAAATACAAAGGCCTTTTGTTTCTTTGTCATCTCAAATCGTCATCCTCATCCTCAGAAACTAGTCCATGAAAACCTTACTCGCAATTCATTACACATTTGCCAGTAATTATTTTTAATGTGGTGTTTTAAATGTGGTATGCTACTTGGAGCAGCATGCATATTTAATCATGTTTATTCTTCCAGCAAATAAGTATATTATAATTTATTTTTAACTTCTTTTACCCATATTTTTTGGTTATTAGTTTAAACAATAAAGTTAAATTTATTCCTGAGTTTTGTAATATTGCTATTGTAAATGACATTTATTTCGCCTATTTCTGTTCCAAAAATTTACTATTACAGAGAAATGCTACAAATTTTTCCATGTTAACCTTATTCCTGTAACTCTCCTAAATCTAATATCTCTAATTATTTTGAATAGGGTTTCTTTATGAACAAAATCATGTCATCTCAGATAGGGGCAATTTAACCTTTGCCATGCAGATGTCTTTTATTTCTTTCTCTTCTCTAATTGTTCTACCTATGATTTCTTCGCCATATTGATTTGAATTGGTGCAGGTAGGCATCCTCTTCCTACAGGTCTTAGAGGCAAATCCCTGCAACATTGTCCCAAGCAGTAGGACATTAACTGTTGGGGGTCCTATGTGATTTTATTGTGTGAAGGTAATTTCTTCTTTTTTAAAATAAAATTTTTATTGTAAAAATCTGTACAGAGGGATTACATTTTGAGTACATTACTTGTCTATTATTGTTACCCCTTCCCTTCTTATTATTGGCCCACTATTTCTTCCCTCTCCCAAATCCCACACTCCTCTCCCCCACCCCATCCCCCCACCCAAAGTTGTAAAGTTCATTTCCAATATGCTGTCCGGTGGGTATCCTTGTTACAATGAGTCATCCTGTGTCCTTGTTTCAGAGATTTGTTATTCCCCTTCCCCTCCCCAGATTTCATATATATATATATATATGATGATGCAGGGTACCAAAATGAAGTACAGTGACAACAAGGGTATATGCCATAGTGGAAAGAACATACAAAGGAAACAAGCACCACAAAACAATAACATGTTACATTTAAAACAATAACAATAAAGACAGACCTCTTGTACAAACAAGGCCATACTAAAACTATCAACACAACTATGTTTATCGCAGCATTATTCACCATAGTTAAGCTATGGAGTCAATCCAGGTGCCCCTCAGTAGATGAATGGATCAAGAAAATGTGATATATATATATATATATATATTTATATATATGTATATATATATATATATATATATATATATAGTAGAATTCTATTCTTCCATCAGAAAGAATGATACCACCCCATTTGTTACAAAATGGAAAGACTTGGAAAAAAATCATATTAAGAGAAGTAAGCCAGTCCCAAAGAAGTTTAGGTCCCATGGTTTTCCTTATTTGCAATAATTAGTATAAATATAGAGTAATTTTATCGGATGATCTGAAAAGCTCAAAAGCCATGTACATATGACTATATAAGATGATGTTAAGTGAAATGAACCCCAAGATATTTTCTTCTTTTATCTAATAATAGCCTTAACTTTTATTCACTTAAGCGAAATCACATAAAAGACGTATCTCTTGCATTTATATTCTCATTAAGGAAAAGGGAGAACAGATCTATTTATTTCAATGGCTGCTCAATATCACATAATCATCATATCACAGATCAATAACAAATCTTTCATCAAATGAGTGCCTTACTATGTACCTCTGACCCATTGCTACTCCTATGTTATCATTGTTTTTTCAGCCATAACTATTTTTAGTAACACAGCATTTGCAGATGAAAATAAATTTCTAAAAGTTCAGATACAAATTACAGAACTGCTGGGTATAAAAGACATTTATTAATCCAGGGCTACTAGCATCATGGGTGATATATTAAGGCTTCATTTTTTTCAGAGAGCTTACTAATTTTTTAATGAATCACTGCAAGGAGCTTCTCAATGATATGCACACTGTAACAACATGGAGAATAGTCTCCCTTCTGAGAGTTATCTTTGGATGTTAACAAATGAAGTAAATTCCAGCAATACTTATGAAAAAGTAGTTGTATATCTGCAAGAGATTTTTCTGCCTAGATCATTTGATCCTGGAAGCTGCCTCATAGCTCTAACATAATTTTATCGGAGAATATAAATCAATTAAAACCAGAGTTATTAATTAATCACTCAGCCATTGAAAATTTGTTTCATTTAAAATAGTTTATTGGAGGATAGATTCACTTATTGCTCCAACTTTCCTAACAATTTAAAGTCAAAATGCAAAAAATGTTTGAGATTCTATTTAGAATATAAAATCAAAATTTCCATTCTTTGCAAAATAAACATGTCATTCCATTATATAGGTACAAAAATTAATAATACAATATAAGATGTTAGAAATGAAATACAAATTATCCTTCTCTCACAGATTTGGACAACTATATAATATAACCAAAACCTCTTTCAGGCAAATGATCAGACAGAAATGGATGTTTCTAGAACAACGATTCTTAAATGATACAACAATGAAACACCTATCTTCTCTTCTTTAAATGATTTCTTGAACATCTTGGAAAGTGAGAGATGGTGTTAATCTCATAATTCAGTGTGAAGACCATGAGCATACAAAGTTAGTTCTCCACTATTTTTTCTAAGTTTTTTATTCTAGAAATACTGAACAGAGGGGTTACAGTTACATGATTAAGATGAGAGGATTGCAGTTAAAAGCCAGTCTGAGCAGAAAAGGCTGCATGACTCTTTTGTTGTTGTTGTTTCACTGATGAATTGGTTCACTCTTTCTCCATTTCTGTGTATCTCCTACCCCTCCCCAAATCAGATAAACATATAAGACAAAAGGTACAGAAATAAAAAACAGCCACAGCAGTGAATCAACCAAAGAAAAACGGAAAGAAGAAAATAAATGTAATATAGACTTTTCTGGCCAGGCTTCCTTTAACTAGAAATTCTCTGATCTCAGCCTTCTGAATGCTAGGATTAAAGACATGAGCCACCAGTGAACTCCAAGAGAGGCAAGCAAGAGGATTTTTACTGTATGGTTTGTGGTTTTCATGACTCTTATCGCCAATAAACTACAAAACATGACAGAAGTGGAACTGTGGCTCAAATAGTAGACCCTGGAGTAAAAACAAAAATTCTCAGGGGACAGTACCCAAGCCCTGAGATAAAGCCGAGGTTCTCATACATACACAAAACAGTGCATCTAAATCCCTTTGTTTATTCTTACACCAATGCTGCAAGGCACATATACCCATCCTGGCAGTGAATAGGCCTCTCTTCCCATCAATAGCTGTCCACTCTCTTGACATAGAATGACCAAAACCTTTCTCAGCTGTGGCTGCTCTCAATCAGAAGCCTCATTAAAGGCTGCAGTGGCACCTGTCTCCTATCCTGAACTGAGTTTTTATCATGAGGGATGTTGATCTTTGTTAAATGCTTTTCTGCATCTATTAAAATGATCATATAGTTAGGATCTGCATTCTGATAACGTCATAGATTGTGACTTCTGATGTTTGTGTGCTGAGCCATCCTTGTGTCCTTGGACAGCATCTCACTTGATCATGGTGAATTTTAATATTCTGTCAAGTGTGGCTGGTGACTGTTCATCTAAGTGACATTGCCCTATAGTTTGATTTATTGTTCTTATTTCTTTGTGGTGTTACCTTGTTCGAGTTTAGGCATCAGGACAATGCTGTCATCACAGAATAATTTTGGAAGATCTTTCTTCTTATTATAACATATTTTGAATAGTTTAGTATTGGCATTAGCTGAATAGTTCTTTTCCTAAATAAATTTTGTTATCTTATTATTTTGAGTTTTAAAACTTTATATATAAATTTTAATTATATTGTCAAGGTGATTTAATGATGTATGTGATGTTTTTTCTTTTGTGATTTCTGCCCTATGATTTATCCCCTATTGTCACTATATTTGATTTTTGTATCCTATGTATTGTATATACATTTATCTGAATTAGGGAACCAAGGGGAAGAAAAAATGGTGAATTGTTCTCCTTAAGCAAGCAAGATATTTATATATATAAACTACACACACACACACACACACACACACACACACACACATTCAATTCAATCCTGGAGCCATTTCAGAAAAACCATGACTTGTATTTCATCCATACTTTTCTCCAACAGAAATTTTTGTTTACCTCTGGGCCAAGCATTAGATTTTGGTCACATTTGGACACATTTGGACACATTCCTGAGCATCTAATTCCTGTCAACACTATATGTGCATACTATTTGTCAATCAGTGAAGCCTCATACACACCAACACCATCGACAGAGAAAGTTGTAGGAGTGGGGTTACACTATTTAAGGCAAACTCACCAGATATCCAGGGATTTTTTTTTTATGTCACCATGGAGTAAGAGGAGTAGATGAGGTAATGTCATAGGTACTGACAATTTCTAGTAAGTATCCTTTCCCTAAACTCTAGACATTCCCCTAATTCCTAATCCTTATTCATTATGGCTTCTACTAGTAACTTCATCTCTATTGCTGACAACCAGCTAAAGTATCTATGATATCTCTGACTTCAGCCAACAAATGGACATATTTTAAGTGTTCATTATCTTTTTTGTTTGGGGTGGTCCAGTCATGGGACCTGAACTCTGGTCTTAGGAGTTGTCCTTCAGCTCTTCAGCTCAAGGCTAGCGCTCTACCACTTGAGCCACAGTGCCACTTCCTGCTTTTTTCTTTTTGCTTATGTGGTGCTGAGGAATCGAACCTAGGGCCTCATGCATGCAAGACAAGCACTCTACCACTGAGCCACCTTCTCAGCCTCTGTGTTCATTATCTTAACAAGGTATAATGCATATAACACAGGCATTACCGTCCTGGATCTCCTCTGGTTATAAAACTAGAAACAAGCATTGACCACTAGAGTGGTAGAACTTTTGCAATATCTAGACCTGTTGAGAAAATTGTCACAATAGTAAATCAGAGGGTTTTTAAAAAAATATTTCTTGAAACCTTTTAAAGACCAAAATTTGATCTTATTTAAAATATCATCCCAAAAGGAAAAATACTAACATATATCTTTAGGAAAAAGATCAGTGTGTATCAAATTATTTTCTGTTCAATGTGCTGGTTTGTGCTAAAGTCAATGAACATTTTATTGTTCTAAATTGATGTTTCCAAAAAACCTTTCCATGTAATTTTATACCTGTTTCCATTTTCTCTTTGGAACGTCATATAGATATTGACATTCACACAATGAATCAACTTATATTCTGCCAATCATATCTTTTAACTGGGTATAATTGAATTATGTGGCATTACAATTTCAGAGAACTGGGGTAAGTTATATATAAGAATTAGATATTAAATTAAACACCAATTATGTATTTAAAAAAGAAAAAGGAAAAAATAAATTCCAAATGTAAAAAGAAATTTCAAGTACTTTTCTAATAAAATTTTTTTGTTGGTCTTTGAACTACATGAAAAAGGTACTCACATTTTCATTATTTCAAATTTGAACATATATTTTTATCTTATTATATTCTTTAAAACTGAAAAGAGATTTTAGAAGAAAATATAACATCAGACATGGATTGATACACAAATATCAAAATCTTTTAGATTTAATCACAATATTTACTAATAAAACAATTTATTTTATTTGAGTAATTTATATAGTTACTTATTTGGATTTTTATTTTTACTTTTCTAGTAAACTATTATAAAACATACACTTTTAAAATGATTAAACAGGTTAACAGAACTGTGTCTGAAAGAGATTGCACATTCAAAAAATAATGTATGCAAGAAAATGGACATTCAATAAGTAATAGTTGCTTAAATATAGGTAGGAAAATCCAGGTACCAATTGCTCACATTTGTAATTCTAGCTACTTAGGAGACTGAAATCCTAAGCAATGTGGTTCAAAATGGACCCAGGCAGAAAATTCCATGAATCAATAAAACAAGTGTGAACTCTGAGTTCAAATTCCAAGGAAAAAAGGCAGTGGAGTCAGTGGGAATAAAAAGCCAACCATGGTCACATATTCCTTGTAATTTCAGCTACTGGGAAAGTGGAGACAGGAGGATTAGGTTCAAGGCTAGATCAGGCAAAAAATTAGTGAGACTTTTTATTAAAAACATGGTGAGCATGACATTACACGTTTGTAATCATAACCACATGAAGGCACTGTCTGAGATCATTAGGAGACTGAGAATTCTGGAGATGTTAATTTTTCTAAAGAACAGATGTAAAAAAGTAGGTCATGTATGAGTATAGTCAGTATTTATTTTCAAAAGAGTGTTTGTCAAAAAATAATACTTATTAAATAATTACAATTGATACTTAATAGTCAATATTTATTATCATAAATGCTTATTTACTATATATAGGGTAACATGTACTATACTGTATAATTCTTACTACCATAAATAAAGTCATTCCCTAGGAGTAAATTGACACTGAGATGAGACAAGTATTATCACATTGACAACACCGATAGAAGTAGGAAAAGCATATTAATTAGGAAACTGTATCTTCTCAGTTGGCTGCAAACACTAACTCTGATGGTGTAGCCATAATCCACAGATCTGTAATGTCTGTTTGTGAATTATTAAAGAGAAGAAAAGCATACAATTTTAATATAAATTACCCAAGTTGCCATGCTACTCACACATACTGTATGTGTGTATGCTCTTGATGAGATCTGTAATAAAACTTTAAATCACTAAGTGAACTTTCAGGTTTTCAGAATACGTGATTTATTAACTTAAAAAGAAAATAATTATATAGTCAGGGAATGTATGAATGTCCTCATTTTATAGAATAAAAAGAAAATAAGCTATTTCATAATTAGAACAATTAAGCATTTTTCAGACTAGCATTATGTTTATAATATACGGTATAGAATAGGTAATATTATATATAATTTTGTAATACATAACAATAGTATATGATATACAACAATAATCATATATACGTGATAGATTAGATTATGTAAGTAAATAACATATGA
This sequence comes from Dipodomys spectabilis, assembly GCF_019054845.1. Classification (NCBI taxonomy): domain Eukaryota; kingdom Metazoa; phylum Chordata; class Mammalia; order Rodentia; family Heteromyidae; genus Dipodomys; species Dipodomys spectabilis. The sequence continues at coordinate 3,831,963 of NW_024870707.1, forward strand.
TAGATAATCATATAGCCTAGATATTATGATACATTACATTATATGTATAATTATATATATATTATGCCATTTAGAAAAATCACTATATCTCTATTATGCCATTAAGAAAAATATTTATATATAAAACATAATATAAATCACATAATGTATATTATAGAGGGATTTTATATATAGATTTATTATTTTAACTTGTTGAAATTTAGGTTCTCCAATGACATTTATTATTTGTACTGTACTTTTACCTAGAGATGTTTGAACTTAGAGAATTTGTAAGCTCTTTAAGTATCCTATACATTTTGTCACCTTCCCTTCTTTAATCAGTGAAATAAAAGTCATCTACTAAGCAAAGGTTGAAGCACATAAACTCTGTGATTAGCTTTGGTCTCAAGGGACCACAGGGATATTAATGATTCAACTCTGGACAAGTAAGATTCATAGCCACACAGTGAGCTTCAACCTCTGTCCCCAAAAGAACAGGAACTGGCATAAAATATCTCTATTATTCCCAACATTAAGAATTTGGAAAACCTGTTTTGCTTTGTCTTCCAGATAGTGCTTATTTGATCTAAGCTTTACTATCTTGTGTAAGTACATTTAGAAAGTGATATTCATTTTAAATTTATAATTTTTATTGTTATGTCCCCTGTTTAATAGAAGTGATTGTTGCTTATAAGATTTCCATATCCTTCTCAATTATTTTGAAGTCAATTTCTTAAACTGTGTTTTATTTAGCTTTCAGTGGTCTTCTTATTTTGTGGAAAGGGGTAATATTTATATAATAATTATGCCAAATAGTGGGTAATTGTATGGATCTCTATAACTTGATTTGCATATTACCATAAACTTATTTTCCTACCAATGGAAAGTTGCTCAAAACAGAATATGAGAAATTCACTGTTCTATAACTAGGTAATACTAAAACATTTATTTCAAATTCAATACAATAATAAACATTGGAAACTGTGCAGGCCTAATTTTATCTTATGATTCCAATAAGACATTTTAGCAATGATTTTTTGTTTTCTTTGGGCTATCATTTCATGCTTTGTGTAATTAAGGAATTGTGCTCAGTCACCTGACAGTGCCCTTCTCCAAAGTTGGTCTCCCTCCTACCCCTGGTAAAGTACTGTTTAGTCTCACTATGATCCTAGTAGGTTTGAATACAATAGTCTTAACAATAATGCCCACAGTTCCTAAAATAAACTACAGAAGCTAAGGTGGACTTTTATAATTTTATGTATAATTTCTAAGTTTCTTGTGTTAGTTGCCTTTGGCCTAGAATATAGAATATTCATATTCTATACAGTTAAATGAAAGTATACCACACCTTTTTTTCTGATTTTGCTTAATGATTATGGTCCTGGAATATGGAGATAATCTGCTGGTAGACTTTTATCTGGATTCCATTCAATTATAATGAAATCATTTTAGATTTGCGACTTCCTATTCTTACATCTCATTATATGGTTAATCACTTTATGTTGTTGGGTTAATAAATTACTGTGAAGAAATTTTATATTTTTAAAAGTAGAGTAATTTTTTAAAAATTTTATTGTCAAGGTGATATACAGAGCGGTTACAGTTACCTAAGTAAGGTAGTGATTCCATTACCCCCTCCCTCATTTTTCTCCCACTTTCTGAGCACCATTGGCTCACACCTGTAGTTCCGACTAGTCAGGAGCCTGAGATTTGAAGATCATGGTTCAAAGCCAATCTGGGCAGGAAATTTTAACTTTTTTAAACTAATATTTGTGTTTTGTCAGGACACTGTGAAATATTAATCTGAATTTTAGAAAAAAATCACATTTGCATCAACAATTAGGTGCTAAAATGTTTTTCTTTTAAACCAATATTCATTTCCTGAGAGAAAACACAAAGAGATGAGCATTCTAAGGCAGTCTTTTACTTATTAGGAAAGTGAGGCTAAGTTCCAAGGTACTAAGCACCTTTGCAGAAGATAAAATACACAGCTTCACTAGGCAATACACAGTGTCCCTTTATTTCCAAAGTGTTTGCTTACTTAAATTGCATATGTTACCCATCATATAACTTGATTTTTTGCTTTTGCAATCTGATTTTGTTAACAGGAAAAAAACCTGCTACTTCCAAACATCTCATTTCCTCTTTTCCTTGGATAGAGTTCAACTTGGATTTATAATATATAATATCTGATATAAAATACAGATGGGAACTGATTGACATGCTCAAACTTGAGGGATTGACCTATGCTTACAGAATGAGTACTTGGGCTTTGGTTTAGTGACACTACTTCCCAGGTATACTCAAATCTTATCTTAGTGATGTGAACCTCCACAGAGATACTATCCAAACATCCTGCTTGATATTATGAATGCCTAACATTTTATATATTGCCTTCTATACAGGACATGACTGAGGAATGATAAAGTGATTTTATATTTTTAAATGAGATAGACATATTTCACATAGGAAATAGGAAAAACTTGTATTCTCACAAAAGCGACTTGTGGGGAAACTAAGACCATCATGGGAAGACTAAGAATTATGAATCTTTTTTTTATGATTTCACATAGACCACTTACTAATAAAGTAAGGCTATTGTGTAACAGTTTAAATCCAAAAATATTTTCTGTAAATACACACAAAATGATAAAATAGAAAGAGAGAATGTTCTCTTTTCTTCATTTAGTAGAATAAATTGATATGTCCTTAGACTATAGAAAAGGATGACAATTGGTAGCTGCAATTATCAGATAAGTAGAGCTATAAGCATTTTCATTAATTTATTCATATCATTTAAGCATTTTAGATGTTTCAATAAAATAACAAATGGTAGCTCAATTTATATAATTCCCAGTGAAACAAAATTGGAAATTAAGGCGCTTGCATATTACAGAAGTGACTGTGTCAAGCTTAACTGGGAATAAAAGGAAAGCGCTAGGGTACTCACAGTGAAATGGAATATCTGTTCTATATTCCAGAAGAAATCTGGAATATGTCATAGAATGAGTGAGAGCTGGGTATTCAGCCTAGGATTTGAATATCCATTCTAATTATGAATAGTTTTCTGAGATAACAAAGTTTGCTTTTTGTAATCCAATTCAATTTTTTAAACAGTAGATAGCCCAGGCTGGACTGGACTCACTATGTAGGCCAGACTGGCCTGGAACTCATGATCCTTCTACCTCAGCCTTCTCAGTGTCAGGATAACAGATAAACCACACTGTGCTTGGCTTGAGGATTGTCATGGTCTCTCTCTCTCTCTCTCTCTCTCTCTCTCTCTCTCTCTCTCTCTCTCTCTATCTCTCTCCTCTCTCTCTCTCTCTTTTATTTTTCTGATTATTATGTTGAATTGGATTATCAGAAATAAAATAATCAATCTTACATTTCAAATTTTGAATCACAATAAAATGGATTTTTAATTACCTGGAATAAAACAATCAATGTTAAGTTTTTTTTTTAAATTTGAATAATAAAATACATGGAATGTCTTCCACAAGTGGGGCCCAGTGCTAAAACTAATCTCTTCTTCATCTGAACTGCAGGGGAGTCCTAAGAATCTCATGGAATAACGAATCTTACATCATGGAGGAGATCACATGTTTCTTCTCTTAGTAACATCACCTTATTCCAGGACTAAAGAAACCCATCAACCTGAATGCATGGCAGGTTGTAATCGCACAGGTGTGAGGGAATTCCTTCTGGTGGGGTTGACTGAGAATCCTGACTTGCAGCTCCCTCTCTTTGTGCTTTTCACTCTGATTTATCTCATCACCCTCGTAGGTAACTGGGGTATGATTGTCTTGATTTGGTTAAATGCCCAGCTTCACACCCCAATGTACTTCTTCCTCAGTAACCTCTCTTTTTGTGATATCTGTTACTCTACCGTATTTGCTCCTAAGATGCTGGTCCATTTCCTATCGAAACACAAGTCTAGCACATTTGTTGGCTGTGTCCTACAGAGTTTCTTTTTTGCAGTGTATGTGACCACCGAAGGCATTATCCTGTCCATGATGGCTTATGACCGCTATGTGGCCATAGCAAATCCTTTGTTATACACCGCCATTATGACCCAAAGCCTCTGTATTCGGATGGTCCTGTCATCTTACTTGGGTGGGCTTATTAATTCTCTGACACACACAATCGGTTTGCTCCGACTCGACTTTTGCGGTCCCAACGTTGTGAACCATTACTTCTGCGACATCCCACCTCTTTTAAGATTGTCGTGCTCTGATGCGCGCACCAATGAGATGCTGCTTTTGGTCTTCTCCGGGGTCATCGCCATGTTCACTTTCTTCGTCATCATGGTCTCCTATGCCCGCATCCTCATTGCCATCCAGAGAATCCACTCGGCTGAGGGGAGGAGGAAAGCTTTTTCGACTTGCGCCTCTCACCTGACTGCTGTAACCTTATTCTATGGGTCTGTGACCTTCAGTTACATCCAGCCAAGCTCTCAGTATTCACTTGAACAGGAGAAGGTCTCCGCCGTGTTTTACACACTGGTGATCCCCATGCTGAACCCACTGATTTACAGCCTGAGGAATAAGGATGTGAAAGATGCAGCAAAAAGATTGCTACCCTGGAAGAGAAAACTCACGTGATTGAATCTTATCCACGGTTTTAGCCATCTGACATTAATCTGAACACACCTGTTCTTTAAAAATTACAACAACATCGCGAAGAAAATTATGATAAAGACACTCTCAGGGCATGTAGGACAACAGTTTTGAGTTTTCCCTGATGCATGAAAGTCACATTCATTATTTTGGTAGCTTATTGATTTTATTCCTTCAAAAGCTAGTATATATATATATATATATGTATATATATATATATACATATATATATATATATACATATATATATATATATATCTATGTATGTCTTTTTTCCAATAAGTGTTTATGCTACAGAATGAAAGAGCTCACTGTGGTTTTAAAAAGGAAAAGCTAATAATAATTCAAATCAAATAATGTTCTATAAGTAGGCATTTATTAAATGCACTGTTGTCTCAGTTAAAAATTAACATCTTTGCATCCAGATGCTACCATTAAGTTTTTCTAAATGTCATTCTTTTAGTAAAACTACCTTCCTTTTGATATTTAGAGTTAATGTCTCAATAATATCCTAAAATGGCTCATTGCTTAAAACTTTAAATAAACATACTTCTACTGAATACTTTTGTTGTGCCAATCACATTGTGTAATGTAAAGCTGAAAAGATTTAAGAGATAAAAAGTAAGTTGTTAGAAAGAGCAAAAAAGTAATTAAGGCATGTTATAAATGAGAACTGTTATTTAAAGAAAAGAAAATATTCAAGTTTGTTTATAGCATGAAATTTGAGGCGGATATATTAGGGGAGGAATCCAAAGGCATAATTCCTATAAACAACTTTTGGTAGACTTACATAATTCCTGTAAATAACTCTTAGTTGGCTCTGACTGAAAATCTCAGCTGAGGGAAAAGGAATAAGGAAAGGAAGAAAGAAAGAAGAAAGGAAATAAAGAGAGAAAGAAAGAGAAAGAAAGACAGAAACAAAGAAACCAAAAAAGAAAGAACCAAAGAAACAAAGAAACCAAAAAAGAAACAAGGAAACAAAGAAAGAAAAGAAAGAAAGAAAGAAGGAAAGAAACAAAAAGGAAACGAGTTTCAGTAAGTTGGAAACGTTTTGGTGGGTGGACAAAAATGGGAACACAAGAATTAAAAAAGGAAGAGTTAGAACACTTAGCCATTATATTTAATGTATATTATGGAAAAATCATCTATATAACCTGAGGGTAAGGATAGAGGGGAGAGAATGAAGAAAGGTGGCATTGTGCAGGTAGCATTGTACTCATAACCTGAGTTATGAAATTTAACCTATTTGTACAACTACTTTATAATAATAATATCAATAATGATGAGGATACTAATAAAACAGTTATGTAGAACTATCTCCTGCAAGCATATGCTCTCTTTATATATGTTTTCCCAACAATAGTAAGATGATGTTTTAAAGACTCTCTCAAAGGCTACAAGTTAACCCTGAATTAAATGCAATTTGTATGCCTCAGAAAAGTTTGCGCAATGTCACTCTTATCAATATATACTAATATGACAGAAAGAATTGTTAAGTAAAAAGTTACTAAGAACCTAAAAAGAAAAAAGTGAAACATGTAAGAAGTATGTAAATAATAGAGAATGGTGAACATAGTTAAGAGAGCTCATAAACAAGAATGAGAGATTTGTGTTCTTCAGAACAAGGTTTATAATGATTGGAAAATTCTGAACCTATGTCACTACCACAATAAAAGAAAAAATAAACGTTAAGTGTAATAAGCTAAGTAGCATTAGTCCTAAAGGAACTAAAGGATAAAGGCAAGACATAAACTCAAGAAGTACGAGATGTTCTAGACCATTCAAAACAAAACAAAATAAACAAATAGCTTATAGGTCAGAGGTGTTTTAAAAAGAGGAAGAAAAATTAAAAAAATGGAGAGATAGCAGTGGAGTATAGTAAATGTGTAGAGATTTTGGGTCTGAAAGAAGAGAAAGGTACCAGGCTTAGTTTAAACATTAAAAAGGATACTAATTTCATAATAAAAAGATCATAAAATATATTCACAATGGACCATAAGGCTGAGACATGGCTCAAGTGGTAGGACCCCTACCCAGCATGAAAGAGGCTCTGAGTTCAACCTTTAGTACTGCCAAATATAAAAAAGAAAAAAAAAACCCTAGAACATCAATGACATGAGAAAAAAGTCCAGAAAGATTCCTGTCCAATCACTCAGCTAAGTATTCTAAGTATGTTAAACAAGGCTTATTACAATCAAACTAGTGAGAAGCATAAACTTGGATATGTTATTAAGATCCTTTCCACAAGATGGTAATGAAAAGAGTTGAAAATGGTCATAAGATATTTTCAATAGAGAAACACAAGACAGCCACAGAATTTGGAGTTTATACACTCTGCATTGTTTTCAAACAATATAGCATTTTAAAAATTGATTATATAATAGGGAATGATGTAAGCCTTAGTAAAAACCAAAGATTTACATATTGTTCAAGTAATTATATTACTTTGAAGTTTCATAGGTAGAGAGATGATAGAGATAGGTACTACATGATAAATATCTAGATAGGTATTTAGATTGACAGATGAGAGAGAGAGAGAGAGAGACAGAGAGAGAGAGAGAGAGACAGAGACAGAGACAGAGACAGAGACAGGGAGAGGAATCCCAGGAAATAAATATAGTAAATATTGTGTCCCATTAAAGGAATGAGTATCATTTCTGAGTTATTTGTCCTATGAGTGCTCTGGGGAAAATAATAAAGGGTAGAGTTTCAAGCAGTTATACAGGCTGGAAAGATGAATTTGATTTTAATGAAACTTTAATGCAGCAGCGGATTCTGTATTTGGACTGGGCAGAAGATGAGAGACTGTTTTGAATCACAAAGGTTTACAGAGATCTCCCGCACTCAGGCAGCATCCAGAAGAAAAAGATTTGTAAAAACTAGTGGCCAGTAGTAGGTGCAATGTTGATTTTCCTCTCAAACTATCTGACAAGAGTTAATCCTGCTATTAGACAGGTACAGATTTTTTATTTTGTATATTTATTATTATTCTTTGCCTGTTTTTCTATTTAGTTTTTGTTTCAAATTCTTTATTGTGATGAAGTGATAATTTCCCAAATTTCACAGTTTTGTGGGATAGTGATGCTTACAGTAACAAACACATTTTAACTTTCATGGGGCAAATTTTCTATCATGGTCTGTAACATTTATGAGTTCTTCTTTATAAAGCATAAATATAGAATGGATTAGCAGTCACTGAAGAGATAATAGGAGAAAGAGAAAAAGTATCTGTAATAGTAGCTTTCAGCACTTGGTAGAAATATATTCAGCATTTTACTGGTTAGGGTTCCTGCACAAAATATTTGCATAGAAATAAATTCTAGGTATGAAGGGAGAAGAATAAAAATGAAGCAATAAATGATAAATGAACAATGCCACTGGAAGAACCTAACAGCATTCAACTCAAAAAGCAGGAAGTGGAACTTGATTAATATCTATCAACATCTAATCAATCATCTATCTATCTATCTATCTATCTATCTGTCTGTCTGTCTGTCTGTCTACTTGTACTAGTAGTATTGAAAGGTTAAAGTTTGAAGCAGTGACCACTTGTTGCTTGTTTCTGTCTAGCAAAGCAACACGTGGTGGTAATCAAAACACCTGGTTGATTGTGTGCCTATATAAGACCTGCAAATCCTTAGCTCAGGGCTCTCCTCCTAGGCTCCGCTGTGTTGGAGTGTAGGACGAGGCCTGAGCTGCTGTAGAGTCTGACTCTCAGTGGTCTTCTTGCAGGGGTGGGGGTGGGGGTCCTGCAACCTTGGCATAACATATTAGTGGGGGCTCATCCGGGATACCCCCCAAAGACCCCCGAGACCTCAGACTCCAAAGGTAAAACAGCACTGTCTTTGTTAATTTGTCTTGTCCTGTCATTTGTCTGTTTTACTTTCATTTTCCCTTGTGAAGAGGGCCGCTCAGATTCGTAAAGGGTTGTCGAAGCTGACATGCTTGCACAACAACCCTGGAGGAACTGGGAGACGTCCCAGACCCTCTTGTGGATGGGGGTAACCCTGCCGTGTGGAACAGGGGGGAGAGGGAGTGGGTAACCCTGTGTGGGGTGGGGGTAACCCTGCTGTGTGGGGCTGGGGTCCTTGGAACCTCGCCCCTGTGAATTGTGGGTCGAGGTTCGGTGTTAACTGAGGTCCAACTCGCCCACTGTGGGTCTGCTCCTTCTGCTGTGGGGCGTGGGTGTCCCATTACAGGAGTCAGCGGACCAATTCAGGAGATCTCCACTTCGTAAGCTTTTTTTCATAATTGTCAGACCTGCGTGTGTTTTGTTTGTACTGTTTATTGTTTTTTGGACTGTATGACTGACGGGACTGGAAACCACAGGCACCACTCCATCTAGCCCCCTAGACTTACAAATAGAAACTGAGAAACAGGAAAAGAAAAGGTACCCCTGGTTTTTCAGGGAGATAACTTGGAAGAAGAAATGTTTCCACCCCCATACTCCCCTTCCCAGGTTCCTTTTGCAGAACCTGAGAATGATCAAGAGGAGGAGGGAGCTATAGAACCCTTGGCACCTGCTTTAAAGTTTCTGAGGGGCCAGTCACTCTACGATGCAGTGGGATCAACCCCCCTTCTAATGCAGCTGTTTTTCCTTTATGCACCTTAGGTCCTGTGGATGCAGATGGTCAACAGCAACTCCAATATTGGCCATTTTCTACCAGTGATCTATACAATTGGCACACCCAAAAATGCCCCCTTTTCTGAGAAACCCCAGGATTTAATTCGTTAGCTTGAAACTGTTCTCTTTATTCATCAGCCCACTTGGGATGATTGCAGTCAGCTTTTACAGGTCCTTTTTACCACCGAAGAGAGAGACTGTATCTGAGAGGCAGCCTGGAAACATATCCCTGGCCCCACAGGAGCGGCCATCATGGATCCTGCCCTGATTGCTGTCTATTTTCCTGAGATCCAACCAACATGGGACTACAATACGGTTGAAGGTAGGGAGCGACTCCTTGTCTACCGCCAGGCTCTGTTGGCAGGTCTCAAGGCAATGGCTTGCCAGCCTACTAATATGGCCAAGGTTTATGGTGTAAGACAGGGAGGAAGTGAAAGTCCTGCAGCATTTCTTGAGCGGCTCATGGAAGCTTTTAGTCGATATACTCCCTATGATCTTGAGACCCAGGAGTTGTCTCAGATGATTATGTTTGCCTATATAAATCAAGCTGCACCAGACTAAAGCAAAAGTTGAGGCTCTAGACAGGAAAGGAAGGAGAGAGAATGTGAAATTGAGTGTGAAAAGAGAGACCAGGCCAAGGAAAAGAGGCCAGACTTGTTGGACTCGCCACTATCACATGATGAGCATACCTGGTTCACAGACAGCAGCAGTTTCATTCGAGATGGAAAAAGGTATGCGGGTGCAGCAGTCACCATGGACACTGAGATAGTGTGGGCAGAAGCACTCTCCCAGGGAACGTCTGCACAAAGAGCAGAACTAGTGGTACTAACAAAAGCCCTACAATTGGGAAAAGGGAAGAGACTAAACATGTACACAGATAGTCGGTATGCTTTTGCCACTGTGCATGTCCGTGGAGACATTTACCAAGAGAGGGGGCTGCTGACAGCTGAGGGAAAGACTATTAAAAACAAACAAGAAATTTTAAGCCTCATCCGGGCCATATGGGAACCAGCAAATATTGCCATTATGCACTGCCCTGGCCATCAAAAGGGAACTGATTCAATAACCAAAGGAAGTAACTTGGCCGATCAGGCAGCTAAGGAGGCGGTCCTCCAGCCCAGAGTGAAAGTACTGACTCTAGTAGACCCAGGGCCAGGAGCTTTGCCTCCTGAGCCTCAGTACTCCCAAGAAGACTTGGAGTGGATAAAGAAAATTCCCATGGCCTATGAACCCCCAGGCAGAGAAGGAAACAAAGACTGGTGGGAAACTGGTGAGGGGAAACTTATTTTGCCACAAAGATTGGGCGAGGGGATTCTTAAGAGAATCCATCGGGTCTTTCACATGGGAACCTGAAGAATGCAGGACTTGCTCCGACACTCAGAAGTAAAAATTAGGCAAGGAAATCAACTCATTGAGGACATTGTTAAAAATTGTAAAGCCTGTCAGCTCACCAATGCCCCCAATCAACCCATTACAAAAGGAGCTCGCCTCCATGGAGATACGCCAGGTGTGTAGACTTCACAGAAGTTAAAACTGGAAAATTTGGATATAAATATTTGCTAATTTTTGTTGACACCTTTTCAGGATGGGTTGAAGCCTACCCAACAAAGCATGAGACCGCCAACGTCGTGACTAAGAAGATCCTGGAAGAAATCCTACCCAGGTATGGCTTCCCATCCACCATCAGGTCGGATAATGGACCGGCCTTCGTCTCAAAAGTAAGTCAGGGAATAGCCACGGCACTGGGGACAGATTGGAAATTACACTGTGCTTATAGACCCGATAATTCAGGGCAGGTAGAAAGAATGAATCGGACTCTAAAAGAGACCTTAACTAAATTGGCCTTGGAGACTGGCACAGACTGGGTATCGCTCCTTCCTTTTGCCTTGTTTAGAATAAGAAATTCACCCTATCAGCTTGGCTTTGCTCCTTTTGAAATAATGTATGGACACCCTCCACCCATTTCCCTAGCCTTCAGACTGAATTGCTTGCTGATTTGGATGATACTGAATTTCTGTGTAAGCTTGACTATTTACAGCTGGTGCATAAGAGTATGTGGCCCCAGCTTAGAGCATTATGATTCTGCTTTTATTCCTACCCCCCCCTCCCCCCGCATTTGTTTGAACCAGGAGACTGAGTGTTTGTTCGAAGGCACAACTTGAGATCTCTGGAACCAGGGTGGAAAGGACCTTACATGGTGCTACTGGCTACACCCACTGCCATAAGGTGGATGGCATTGTTGCTTGGATCCACTGCTCCCACGCCATACCAGCCCTTTGCCCTGGACGACCATGGGAAATCATGGGAAGTCTCCAAGCATCCTACCCAACCACTCCGCATATGCCTCAAGAAAAGAAAAGTGGACTAATTGTTATTGGTATACCCGTTCAAGATCAAGAACTGTTGGAGTTTAGTTTTGGGCCAGAGCCATAGATTGTGGCTCAGGACCATAAGTCAAAGGGGAGAATGAAAGGTTAAATTTTGAGGCAGTGACCACTTGTTGCTTGTTTCTGTCTAGCAAAGCAACAAGTGGTGGTAATCAAAACACCTGGTTGATTGTGTGCCTATATAAGACCTGCAAATCCTTAGCTCGGGGCTCTCCTCCTAGGCTCCGCTGTGTCAGAGTGTAGGATGAGGCCCGAGCTGCAGCCTGTTTAAATAAAGCAACTGTAGAGTCTGACTCTTGGTGATCTTCTTGCAGGGGGGGGGGGGGGGGGGGGGAATCCTGCAACCTTGGCATAACAGTATCAATGATCAACGGTCTTATTCATTCTAGGCAAATGTTTTACCACTAAGCTATATCCCCGCCACACAGTGAAAATTATTCTATACAAATATGATCTTAACAATTATTATAAACATAAAAATTATTTATTTTTAGATATTTAGAGCAAGTCATCTTAAATCAAAATAAAAAAAATTCCCAATGCATTAGTTTGAGACAGATATTTAGAAATAAGTAAAAATAAGCAGAGTGAAGGCCGATATTCTATGACTAGAACCACACCTATCCTTATGAGGTTTTGCTGCTTAATTGGAGATGAGTCTCTTGAGGTTGACTGCCCAGCCTGGCTTTGAACCATGATCCTCAGATCTCAGCCTCTTGAGTAGCTAGGATTACTATCATGAGCTACCTACAGGCAGCTCAGTTTTTAAACTGTAAAGGTGCTGTACAAAGGGGTAACAATAGTTATGTAAATAAGGTAATGAGTTCATTTCTTTTTGAACAGTGTTCCCCCCACCCTTGTTTTCTCCTATTTTTGTATCATGTTCTACTACATTAAACTCCACTTATGATTTATTATGTTTATATATTTTTTCCAAGACTTCAATCCATGGAATATGTTCTGAGAAGGATGCCAAAGGCATTTCTTCCAATGCTGTCACATTTTTTCCCAGAAAACATAATTCTCTTTCTCTCCTGACTTCCTCCACATTTTCCTCTCTGCATTATAAAATTCAAGAAAACAAAATGTCTTAGGGGAATCATCATGTGTGTGAGAATTTTCTAAATCCCTGAAGAAAGTTAGTAATGCAAATATTACATCTTTTTAATCGGTTAACTCCATTAGGGGCAAATTCCCACTTGAACTAATGTGAATATATAATTGAGCTGCTCATGGAAGCGTGCCCTCTGGCATGATTTTAACAATCTTGCTCTCAATTTTATACCAAGGATTCTGTACTTTTGATTCTTCCCTATGAAAGGATAAGTTTGAAATCCATCCCTGATTCCTGGTACTACTATTAATCACCCAAGTAATGCATCATTTTAAAAGTAAGATACCTTTAATCGAATATTTTCGGTGTTCTCTTTCTATTTTTGTTTGGGGTGAGCAAAGAAAAAAATCAACTCTGGGCATGGTTACAGGTTTCCTAAATGAGATGAGATGTTAAATATCTTTGCTTCTATGATAGGTTAGGTTCACCTATTTAGTCTACGTAGTCATAGCTAACAAATCAGTTATTTTGTAATGGAGAGGAAAATAGGTCCTAATAATAATGAACATTTCAAGTTACAGGGGAAGGACAAATGATAATTTAGTTCTCTGTTCACATCCCTTATCCTGCCTCTCTGTCCTTCTTTCTGTGTTAATACCAACTAGTTGTACACATTCTGCTCATTAATAAAATACCTTCCTTCTGAAAGTACGACTCACAATTCAAATTAATCTAAGTCAGAAACACAAGTATTTTTCAATTATTAGTATATATCACCCAGATATAACATAGTTATCTTCTTTTTGTCTTGGTTTCTAATGTATTTTTTTTCTGAATTTTGCCCATTTGATAGGCAACAGAGTCTCAAAATGACAGAATAATGATACAGCCAGTGAAAATGTTATTCCTTACTGTATTGTGTAGAGGTAAAGATACCAGTATCCTAAGGCTGCAAATATTTATGTACATTTGCACTTGGCTCAGAGGGTCCAAGAGATAATTTAAAGGACTCTGGCTCCTATGGAAAATTATTTTCTGCACAGGTTGTCCTGAGAGGAAAGTACTGATCAGGACTAGAGACTCCCTGTGCTACTATATGGTTGTAGAAAACCAGGGCCTGAACTCCAACACTTGTTTGTAATTCTGTTATTTTTGTATCTAAAATAGATAAGATAAAATCACCACAACAAAAGTAACAAGATGTTCTGTGTACTAGAAACCAAATTCAAGAAATTTAAGCTCCCTGCTTTAGAATCATGTAAAAGGGTACATGAAAAAAGATAGAATACAGTTTAAAGAATATGTAAAGAAGCAGGTTAGATATTTCTAGTCTGTCATTGGTGAGCAATAGTTCGTAATATGATTTAGAATAAATAAATCAAATTTTCAAATGATTCAAAAACAGTGTTTCAAGGTAATCCAGGTAAAAAATCTTGACCTTGACTATTAAAATTATATTTTAAAAATCTTATCCTAAAAAAATCAGACTTATATTTTAAGTATACATATACTTATATATGTATATGCATATATATGTGAGAAAAACATATTACATTTTTTGTGCAAAATTTATACTAATCAGAAGATAGGTATGAAATTATTATGTATTGTTACATTTTTCATGCAGAATCAGATTAAAACATGGAATTAAAAAAGCTTGGAAAGAAATGCAGGTATCTTGGGTAGGTTTGCTTTGATTCATGGGTTTGCTTTTTCTGAGAGAAATGAAAGAATTTGTTTGTTGAGTTTCAGTAAGCATTTCCATTGAATATCAAAGGACAGTTGTAAGTTGCTTTTCTTTTTTATTATCTTTAAGTAGCTGTACAATCAAGTTTAAGTTTAACATGTCAATGTATAACTTCAATGCATCTTGATGAGTGTCATCTTAACATCATTCTCCACCTGGCCATCCCATCCCTATCCATCCCCTCAAGTTACTTGACTATACACTACTTGCTTTTGATCATGTTCCATGTTCCAGCATAGACAACTCTCATGTCATTACTGGTGGGTATTTCCTCAGAAGCCAGTATCACCTGCTGTTATTTAAGCCTGACTTCAGAAGTTTGGCATGGTAGGTCGCACACTTCTGTCACATTATTATTTTTTCTTTTTTATAATTGTGGAAGTTTAAGAGTATAACTCAGTAGTGGTAAGCTTGCGGAGAACACACAGGGACTGGAAACAATCTAGTGCTAAGAAAAAAAAAGTGGAGCAGAAACTAATTATAAAGGTATAGTTAAATACCTCAGATTAAGAATGTCAAGCTAAAATGGGTACTGGTAACTCATGCCTGTAATCCTAGCAACTCCAGAGGTTGAATTCTGAGGATGATGGTTCAAAATCAGACTGGGCATGAAAGTCCGTGAGACTCTTAAGCTCCAAAAAACCTAGACATGGAGCAGCAGCCCAAGTGGTAGAGTGCTGGCTTAGAGCACAATGATCAGGGACAGTGCCCAGGCTATGAGTTCAAGCCCCAGGACAGGTACCAAAGGGGGAAAAACAAGATACAGTACATGTATATATATGTATATGTGTATGTATTCATGTATTTGTATGTTTGTTTGTCTGTCCATTTATTCTGTGTGCCAGGCAGTAAGTAAAAAGAACCTTGTCCATGATAGGTATTCACTCTACATTTGAGGTGTACCCTCAGACCCTTTTATTTCTGTTTAATAGGAAGAAGTCTTGTGTGTTGATTTATTTCATATTACCTACCATTAAAACCAAAGCATAAAAACTACATTGGGAAAAGAGATTAAAGTTCTAGTTCCAATTTGTATGTATGTATAAACCTGAGTTTTCTTAACATATCTTTACCATGGAATTCTCTTCAGGTTCTTGTTCATATTAAAGGTAGCAAAGACAAGCCTTTTATAGCTAGGACTCTGATTTTATATATATATTTTTTCCCAATATGGATTTTTTTAAACTAGAAGTGAGTAAACCATAGACTTTCTAGTTAAATTTTCTAAAACGTATATGCACATCTAAAGATGAGAAGCTCTTGACTTCGAGTCAGAAGATATTAAAGATATTAACGTAGCCATGGATTCTCCAAACGTATCCCAGTCTCGTTGTGATTCGCAGGTACCAGGAAACCCAGTCCCATGGCTGGCGTCAATTTTACCTTTGTGACTGAATTCATCCTGCTGGGACTGACCGATCGGGCTGAACTGAAGGCGTTCCTCTTTGTCTTGTTCCTGCTCATCTATGCGATCTCCTTGGTGGGCAATCTGGGCATGCTGCTTCTCATCCAGATCACTCCCAAACTCCACATGCCCATGTACTATTTCCTGAGCTGTCTGTCCTTGGTGGACGCCTGCTCTTCGTCCGTGTTCGCACCAAAAATGCTCCTGAACTTCTTTGCCGCGCAGGAGACAATCTCATTCCGGGCATGCATCGTGCAGTATTTCTTCTTCGTGACCCTTTTGACCACGGAGGGCTTTCTGCTGGCCGCCATGGCTTATGACCGCTATGTGGCCATCGCCAACCCTCTACTCTACACCGTGGCCATGACGAGGACCGTGTGCGTGGTGCTGGTGTTCGGATCCTGCGTCGGAGGTGTCATCAACTCATTGACACACACCATCGGCCTGCTGAACCTGTCCTTCTGCGGGCCCAAGGTCATCAGTCACTTCTTCTGTGACCTTCCCCCTCTGCTGAAGCTGTCGTGTTCCGACACCTCCATGAATGAACTGCTGCTTTTAGTCTTCTCTGGCATCATCGCTATGATTACGTTCCTGACGGTCATGGTGTCCTACGTGTTCATCGTGGCTGCCATCCTGAGGATCCGCTCGGCAGCAGGCAGACACAAAGCCTTCTCCACCTGTGCTTCTCACCTGACCGCTGTGACTTTGTTCTACGGCTCCATAAGCTTCAGTTACATCCAGCCGAGCTCCCAATATTCCCTAGAACAAGAGAAGGTAGTCTCGGTGTTTTATACCTTGGTGATCCCCATGTTGAATCCCTTGATTTACAGCTTCAGGAACAAGGAGGTGAAGGAGGCTGTGAAGAGGGCGGTGGAGATGAAACCTTTTCGTTGTTAATTACACACTACACATGTCCAATGAAATGATCTAACAAAAAACAAAACCAGTGCTTTGCGAGATATGATGACTTTTTTAGGTTAAATAAAGTTGTATTCAAAATAAAGCTGTGGTCTATTTGGCTGGAGTCCTGTGGGTTACAATGATAAAATCATAGCTACAGAAATCTTACATCATAACACAAATGGAGGAGAAATGTGCTAACTAGCCTAAAACCTGGATGGAGGTATAGCCAGTCATCCTAGACATTTGACTGCTCCTTCCTTTCATGAGTAGACATGAACATAAAGACGTATGGATTTATTATATAGAGATAAACAAATAATTATATACCCCCAGTAGAGACAAAGGACAGAATAATAAAATAACTCTTAGCTGGTTTCCTTAGTTGAATATAGAAAGAAATTTGGGGTGGGGGGAATGGGAAGGGATGGGAAGGGAAACAAAGGAGGAGGCAACAATGCTTGATAAGAAATGTACTCATTATTTTGCGTATGTAATTGTAACCCTTCTGTACAGTATTTTCACAATAAAAATAAAAAATAAAAATGTAAAATACTTTTAAGTCATAGAAAATACTGATACTTATGTTACCCAGAAAATTCAGAGACACATTTTCCAGAAGTTTGCCTTGGTTGTTTATGGGCTGATATTCCCTAAAATAAAGGTACAGGCTGGGGAGTTAGCCTAGCAGTAGCGTTCTTGCCTTCTGTCAGCCAAGTCATGGGTATGATCATAAATACTGGAACTTAAAATAAATATACACAATTTGAAACATTAAAGAAACTGGTCCTAGATTACCTTCCCACTCACAGAGTTTATTCTAACACTTTCTCCGCTGTTGCTCCCAGCTTTCACTCACACATATGAAGTGATACCGGAGAGAAAGCACCCACTTTGTCAGTACTCTGTATAGGAAAACCACGAAAGCCTAGAAAAGCTTGTTCTGAAGAATTTTCTTTACTATTTAGAATGAGTAAATCCATGAACCTTAGGGGATCATTAGAAACCATAGCTGATTCTTATTTTAAGTATCTTCCAATATTCTTTAAAAATTATTTTGTGTTTATTATTTATTTTTCACTTACAACTGAAGAGAAAAGCTGAACAATTTCCAAAGAAAACATCTAGTGTACAAACCATGATTGTTTTTCATTATTGAAGATAAGTCAGCTTTCTACTGGGATTGGTTCAGCAACAGTTCAGGTGAAGAACAACATTGTCTACAGACATTAGGCAAAAGAATCCCTGCAATGTATTCTAGCAAAGGGAAGCCTGCAAATCCATTTGTGTTTTTTTCTCATTCAAATCATAGATACAAGTGTACCTTCACAATACCAACCTTGAAATACTGATTTTATGATTTTATGTAATGTACCAATTTTTAAGACCACTGAACATAAAATCCAAGGGGCATGCATGGAAATATATACAGGCAATAAAAATGATATGAGCAGAATAAACTCTACTTCTTATAAATTCTGCATAATATACAATCTCTAAAAGGTCGGTTTGACCTCTCATGATGCAAGCAAAATAATACAATTCCAAAATATGCATGTGTAAAAGGAGGCAATACATCAGAGGAGATATGATATTTTATGCGATACCCGCCTTCAACTCATTCTATCAACTAGTTACAAGATAATTGAATTAATAACTAGAAAAAATATACTTTTCCTTAAAAAATTACTTTCCTAGAAGTCTGAAGAAAATTGAATCTGGTAACTCTTCAATAAGGCCGTACAATAAAATAAATGATATAGCTTCATATATGTATATATAGTCACATATTGATATAAAGTGTCACATATATTCAATGGTGATATTCTAAGTGATTTTTGTTCTAATATAGGCTTATCATGCACATAAACTGAGCCAAACATATTCAAACTGATTTACTATAGTTGAATTAATCAGTAGAAAATAAATAAGAATTCCATTGATAAAATACCTGTTGCTATCTCATCTGGACATATAAAATTATCAAGAAAAATGACCTGAGGATATGTACTTGTTGCTCCAATCTCAAACTGATTATTGCTTAGGATCATTGTTTCTCTAACAAAACTTGCCTAAGGTTTATTTGTGAACTTTACTTCAGTTTCTGATGGAATGGTTATTACATATGTAGTACTCTTTTATGCCACTCACACAGATTTGCAATTTGTGATTTAGGGACTGGTATAATTCATTGAGGAAATGACTCCCTGGTACCATTAGTTATGGCTGCATTTTGTATATAGTCATGAAACACACATATACTACATGTGTTTTATTTACACAGGTACTCAAACCCTAATGCAATAAATTCATGGTCTAACCCATCAGAGAAATGTCTTGATGGCCCTGCCTGGAGAAGTTAAGGCTGCATTTATATCTTAGTCACCTGTGTTTTTACTTACACAGTTATGTATGAGCCCCTGCCATGAATTCATGGTGTAACTCGGGGAAGTGAGTGACTCACTGGTACCATTGGATTGGTCATAGCTGCATTTGTGTCTTGTATGTTGGTGTTTTACTTCTATAAGGGTCAATGCTAGGAACTCATAATCCTTTGATTTAAGGTTTGGTTTTGCTCTATGAGTAGCCAGTGATGGCATGATGCCAGCAAAAACATAATGGGGATTGTCAGCTGTCCTGAGTGAAATGTGGCCTGTATATAACTGCCACTCCAAATAATCATGCAAAAATCAAACAACCATCCTATCCAAACCCTCATGTATTACTAAAGACTCTGACTAAATTAAATAATAATAACAATTTTTTCAGTTTGAAAAGAGTGACTTAAAGCAGACATGGCGTTTTAGTTATGTCTTATAAGGTCTGAGTTCATATGTTCTTATTCTTCAGTCTTTAACTTCTCAAATGTTTGTTTTTTGCTACAATACCCTCATAAGTCTCCTGGTTTTCATGTAAACCTTGAGCAAGTTCTATAGTGGCCCAGCAATCCTTCATATCATGACTCAGGTAAATCCGAATTTTTCAGTAAATAAAACTAAATAATGATTAAAGTTAATGGTTATGAAGTGCTTGGTACATATTAGGCCCATATAAATACAAATCATTTCAAACAGTCCCTCTTGATATTAGTGGTCCAGAGAAAAAGCAACAATTATTTTAGCAAAACTGACAGTGCCTTATGTTATTAGTGTTTTCACTTTGTTTCACGTTAAAGTCACTCCAAATTTTGCTTGTTGTTTTGGTAGCATATGATTAATATTATTCTTCTTGTAATTATTTTATTATTTTAATTTTGTATAACATTTAATCCACCAACTTACCCTGAATATGCTATTTTTATATTTTATTCTGTTTTTCCATTTCCTTTTTACCCATCATTTCATAAATTGCTTTCATATTCAACCAATATAATAAAAAATGTTGAACTTCATCCTAATACACCACTTGGATGAATTGTCACTAATATAAAAAAAATCTGCTTGGTGAAAGTGCACTTGAGTATATGCTTACATACACATAACACACACACACACACAGAAACATGAAATCCTGTTTAGAAAATGCGTTTGCTATATTGGATTCTTTCACATTGAAACAAAAAATATATTTTCTAGTTTTAAAACTACCACTACTAATATATTTATGCAATCACAGTCTCACCAATGAATAAAACTTAAAAACTGACTGTAATAAATTCTATGGATAATAGGTGCATATAATTGATAGAAATTATCATTTAAGCACAGTGCTTAAGAGTTTAGTTTTCCTTTGCATCAACATGAAATAGTCAAGTCAATTGTTCTCTGAAGCTAAGGAAAGGCTCAATATACAAATTGCTACAATTTGGGAAGAGTGCAAGGGACTTAATTTCCTCAGAGCTATCTAACTGCTTTAACGAAACCTAGGGTTGGCAAAGCCCTGGGGATTTCATCCTCCAATGATCAGAAAACAAATATAAACCCAACCTTGACGGAACTAAGAGGAAAGGACCACAGTTTCTTCTCTAGTCCAGGTAAGCGCCCTACTAATGTGTTCTAAGAAAGGATTTATAAATATTTTCTTTGATTTTTCTAAAGGAACAATTAGATTCAAACATTGAATCTAATGTGAGGGAAAATCTGCTTTAAATCCATTCTGATTATGAAAATATCCCATTTACAACACCATCGGCATTTCTTAGAAGAGTGTGGATTTATTCCACAGTTCCTCAAGTAGCTACATTTAATGAGTCTTAGTTTTGTTTGTTGAAAGTTGCAAAGGAGAATTTGTTTAAAATCCTAAAACCTAAGATGGATTGATGTCAACTGTTGAATCTTGCTAACTCTGAGGCAAATAGCAAGGATTTTTTGGAATTATTGTTATCAAAACTAATTTTAGACTCAAATATTAATTTATTACATCACAGCTGATTTTATAGAGAAAGAAAACTGCCTTTGGAAGGCAGTCCTAACACTAAAGAAACAACTATGAAATTACAGAAATTAAAAGAAACACAGTCACATGTAACACAATTGTTTTGTTTCCAAAAGAAGGTCAAACAATGTGTATTATCTGAGGACAATTAAATAAAACTGATGAAATATAAATGTTGGCTTAATCAAAAAGCCATTTTAGAAATGTGTCAACAGATCATCTCCATTTTCTTTGTTTTAAGTAGGCAATGACTGGCTTAGGTATATTCTTGCATTGTAGATGACAGTTTTTATGTATTTTCTTATGTAATCCTCACAACTGTATGTGGAAGGTTTTCAGAGGAATGTAATGGTTGGGCCAATTGTTTGGCTGAGAGATTACTCTGGTAAAAAATTATTGTTTTAAAATCTTTACCATTTCAGTAAAACAGACACAAATGAAAAGATCACATAGGGCTGTTCACAGTATTTGCATTATTAAATGGTTACCATATTAATATTACACAGCAATGATCTCGACTGATATCTTCATCACTTTCGAACATTAGAAAATATTATCAAATGATTTGGAGTTATTGATTACAAAATAAATAAAATATTCAGTATTTAGGGGAAAGTGAGTTTGTCATAAAAATCTGATAAATGACATTTTTAGATAATGATGTGATAAATAATTTCTAAATATACAAATATATATTTATAGATGGAATCTATAAATATATATGTCATATATAAATATAAATTATTTTTCATTGAAAGTACCCAAGCCATAATGACATATTGCAAATTCCTAACAGACTTATAAGGAGAAGAGTTTTCCCCTAAACATTATTTATCCAAGAGTTATGCAAATATTTTTGATATAGGCGGTTTTTTTCTTATTTGGGGGAATATATGATCAAACCTGAAATAATATTTATTTAATGATTTAATTTGTCCAGAAGGAAAAGTCAGAACCATATGATATGATTGAGTGTACAGGAAATATGATTCTTTTCTTAAAATTATATTTGAGATTTGACTTCAGGAAGTAAAACATATCAAAAAGTTTTCCAAACCTGTCAACACACACACACACACACACACACACACACACACAATTCAAGAAATTATGGAAATATCTGAAGAGGAAAAATTCCAATCATTCAATAATTTCTCCAGTGATTTAGACAATCAAGTGATATTATTTGGAATCACAAAGAATGATTTCCTAGAATTAAATTAGCCTTAAAAATAAATATTTTTATGATAAAAAAATTTCTTTCCTATTTTTACGATAAAATGATTGCTTTTATTTTATAGCCCATCTACCAATGACACACATTTGCTTTTCCTTGTATGTTTTATTACATGATACTGTTTGCAGCGATGTGTATGTCAACATGCATATACAGACCTATAACACCCATTTGTATTCTGTTTATTTGTTTAACTTGTCTAAATATCATCAGAATAATTAATAATCAAATATCTCAGAACACTCATTGCTAAAAATCAAGTTTTGTTTGCTTTCTTTCTTGTTATAAGTTATGCTTCTTCAAAACATGAAATTCATGCCTTTATTCTCTTTAATCTAGAATATTCTATTACCTTGGATCTGATTCTTAAACTCTACCAAGCAAACACTTTTGTCAGGGCTTTCCCAGGAGATTATAACTTCTCTACATATTTTTATGTAGTAAATAATGCCAATTATTATCCCTAAAGAGATCCAACTACAATTTTGTAGTCATCTTTTTTTGTCATTGGAAGATCTGCATTTTCTATGGATTATGATTGCAGATAATGTTGCACCATTTTCTGAGAATCTTCATTGATTAAATCCACGTTTCAATCTGTATGTATTTGGTTATTCCCCTCTCCCCCTTGTTTTCCTGCAGATTCCTCCTAGGGGAGCAGCATAAATGGCTGACAGGAATGCCAGTGTGGTCACTGAATTCATCCTCCTGGGTCTGACAGATAACCCTGAATTGAATACCCTCCTCTTTTCGTTGCTTCTCTTGCTCTATGTTAGCACAGTATTGGGCAACTTTTGGGTTATCATAGTCATTGTGGCCAGTGACCAGCTTCATTCTCCCAAATACGTCTTCCTTAGCCACTTGGCTTTCTTGGATTTCTGATATTCTTCCGTATTTATTCCTAAAATGTTAGTGAGCTACATGGCAGGGCAGGAAGTCATCTCGTATCACAGCTGCCTCCTGCAGTACACCTTGGTCAGCATGCTCCTGACTACAGAATGCTTCCTCCTGGCCGCCATGGCCTATGATCGCTATGTTGCCATTTGCAGCCCACTTCACTATAGAGGGGTCATGACCCCCAGGTGCTGCATCTTCCTGGTGACTACTTCTTACCTGTTGGGTTGTGCCAACTCCCTCACCCACCTGAGTAGCTTGCTCGGCCTGTCCTTCTGTGGGCCCAATGTTATTAACCATTACTTCTGTGATATTCCATTGCTCTTTCAACTCTCCTGCTCGGACACCCACCACAGTGAGATTTTATTTACTGTCCTTTCAGGAGCTACATCAACGACTACATTTTTGACTGTAATAGGTTCCTATCTGGGAATTCTTCTCAATGTCCTGAAAATGCACCCTACCAGAGGCAGGTATAAAGCCTTGTCCACCTGTGCCTCACACCTGACTGTAGTAACTCTCTTTTATGGAACAGTGATCTTTACATATCTGGGAACCACTTCTAGCTACTCACAAAATAGAGCTAAAATCGTCTCCATGTTTTACACCATCTTGCTTCCAGTGCTCAACCTTCTGATATATGGCCTAAGAAACAGAGAGGCCAAAGAAGCCATGAAAAGAATAATACAAAGAAAAGCATTTGCTCAGTGAATATGAATTTACAAGTAAAAACATTTAAGGAAAATGTATTGATGTGGCAGGCTGGCACATTGTTAAATACCTATGAGACATAGGGAAGGGGCATACTTTAGAAAGCTTATGAGTGTTAGTAACCTGAATATCAGTAACCTGAAGAAGCACACATTCATATGAAAATATTCCTTTATCCTAGGAGGCTCGCTGTGGGAGCCCTGCGAACGAATTGGTTTAAAAAAAGAATAAAGAAAAGGGGCAATGTATTTTATGCATAGGCCAAATACTCATGAGGCTCCAGAGTTAGAAAAGAAGTCAACATACCCAATTTAAAGGAAGATAGACAGCAGAAAGAAAATTATGGGAAGAGAAATGGACTTTAAGTAGACAATTGGGAGACAAAAATGTATGTGGTTTGATGTATGCTGTGTGAAGGTATATGTCTCTGTCTTTCTTGGAGATGGGTTTGCCTTTTTCTTCTTCCTGGAGTGAAGCTGCCTAGAAAGATAATTTGTGACAGCCTCAGTGTTGGAAAAGTCTACTTCTAATCAGAAAGGGAAATTCTAGAAATTGCTTTGCTTTTACAAGTATTGACAAGTTGGAACCCTTCGCTATATCAGGTAGTTACAAAATACAATATTTACTTCCATAAAGAATATAGAAGAAGCCGTAGGAAGACAATACTCAAATATCACAGTAATTTCACAGGCAAAGAATTGTTTCTTCAACTTTCTACTTGGCAATTTGACCAAATTGTTGAAATAACACAGTTGTCCAAAAATCCAGATTCAGGAAATTTAATGCTTAGAAGTTTTATATTTTAATACATTGTGCTTAAAACCATATATTATATATATCTATGTACTAGGCGTTTATTGTTTAGCTTGGAATTGTTAGCATGCTAACAGTTTCCCTCAGTATTAATAAAGGAATGAACATAGCATCTCTTAAGTGACACATTTGTAATATGAAGTTTTGGATTTGTGAAAAGTATGTTCATCAAATAATACTAGCCAAATTGTTTAAAACAATACTTTTTAAAAATAAATTTTAACTGTCAAAATCTAAAAGAGTCTGGAAGTGTTTATAATTGTTTGATAAATTTATATACATATACAAGAGACATTAAAGTTAATTTTATTTTATTTTTTACCTATAGTCCATTCTTTCCTTTAGAATACTTGTGTTGTCAAATATTTCGATTGAATATCATTATAACAACACATTCATTTCAAAATATAAGGGATCAGAATTAATAACCAAGTTTACAAAAAATCAACCAAGACACATAAATCCCCAACTCTTTTTTTTTTTTTTTTTTGTCGTGGGGCTTGAACTCTGGGCTTGGGCGCTATCCTGCCCGGGCTGTCTTTGAACCGTGATCCTCAGATCTCAGCCTCCTGAGTAGCTAGGATTACAGGCATGAGCCACCGCCGCCCATAAATCCCCAACTCTTAATAACAGAATCTGTAAAATATAACAAGCTGCTCTTTGAACCATATCTAAATCTGAATTAGGTACATTATGTATTCATTTCTGAATATAAATTACTTAAGATGTGACATTTGATAAAGTAATTTGTACAATAATATTAGAGTTCAAATGGCAGTCTCCCTTTTATCTCCAGTTTTATTTTTGGATGTCCAGTCACATGGGGTCAGCAAGAAGTATAAGCAAATAGAAAAATATGTTTTGAGAGAGAGACAGAGATGGTTCTACTTTATTACTTACTCTTATTTATAACTATACTTGATTTATTAAATTTCATCATAAGTGTATATGTACAGGAAAATAGTACAGTCTGCTTTTTGTATACTGGTTTCACATAAATAATCAACCAATAATTGAAAATATAATGGAAAACAGCAAGAAAAAATATAAAATACTTAAGTAAAAATACAATACAACAACTATTTATAGAGTGCTAAGGAGTAATCATTGTAAAAAATACTAAAAGTAACATGATAGAGTATTTCGCAAGATATCATTGGTTAAATATAAATATTATACCTTTTATATAAGTGGTTGAATTGTATTGGAAATACTGCAAATAAGCCTCACTATTTGTTGGACACTCCAAATTCCAGACACGTTCTCTTTTTACTGCACATACAGCAAAATAGTAACTTGTTTTCAAGATAACCAAGATGATGAAAATTATCTGAGCCAACACACATTAATCTTCTCCTTAGATACTTGAGCAGATTACATTTTACTCTACAGAATTATTTTCTCTATGTTTGTAAAGATTCTCAAAGCCAGTGCTCTAAGACTATATCACCACTGTCCCAGTACCAATTTTATATCTTTAGATTTTATTTCTTGATACAATATTGACACTCATTTAGTGACTGATGTAGCATGCCAACTGGATTCATCTCTTACATGCCCACAAGTATTTATTTGTATTCTATTGATTCATCTCACAAAAGCCCACTAAAAAACTTGCTTCCTTTTTAATCTAGCTCGGGACCCCATGCTCTCTAATCTTTTAAAACACTCATCTTCTTATAAAATTTCCCAGATCCCCTGTAACACAGAAAATCACTTTCATTAAAGGCATGAGGCACATCATAATTGAATATTTCTTTTAAACATTATGCAAAGGGATTAATGTATATAATTTAATAATCTTCAGGAGAATTTGAGAGAGGAACTAGTATCGTCACTGTAAAAATGATTACTGAAGAACGGAGACATTCAGAAACTGTCATGTGAATAAATATCTATATGGGATATTTCTGGACACAAACTCAGAATCAGGTTCTTCCATAAAAAAACAAAGATTTGCAATGGCATAGAGGTTATGCAAAAACTTACAATGATGAAAACATTTGGAATTTAAAATTATGATCATACTTTTGATATATTCTTAAAGAAAATACACACACATATAGCAATGGTTGAATTTGCTCAAATCCTGGTTTGTAAAATGTAAAACAATAGCCATTTCTGTGTAGAGAAACTGGTCAATTTTAGAGCCTTCATGAAAAAAAAATAGAGAGTGTAAGGAAAATATAAAAGAAATAATTTAAACTAAAAAAAGGCCGGGACATGTGTCAGAAGGAAAGCACACAAAAAATTTTGATCACAGTTCTATTGGAATTAGAAGTCCAAATTCATTTGATTCTATCTATCAGGACCAGCTACTCAGCTCTGCATATAGGACGAAGAGACAGTAATGGTAAAGGGCAGAGAAAGAAGATTTTTAGTACATGGCACAGGAGACCAAAGGAAGGCAGAACCTCAATCCTTCATCAGCCATCTTCAGGGCAAAGACATGGTTCTATAGTGTTGAGTAGAACTCAGGGCAGGAGGAGAGAGGCACGTTTAATAGTTAAGCAGTCCTGGTTCAGTCCCTGTTTGAGGGGCGATTTCAAAGAAGGAGAAAATGTTATTACTGTTACCACTGGACAGTAAGAAGTTCTTATCTGAAAGGCAGTATGTCCTATTTGGAGGCTTTACTGTCCTTTCTGAGTAGGTTGGATAGGTTTACCTCCTTCTTCATTAAAATGTTATCCATTAGTATTTCATTCTTCCTGCCACCGAAGCTGATTGCAAAATAACAGCTGAGAAGACAACTTAGAGTACAGATGCATATAAAATTGGAAACAGAGATTCAGAGCTTTCTTCCCATTTTTAGTTAATTTGTGGGACCTAGTCAGCTGCTAGTGCCTTTTAGGGAAGCAGCCTTGAAAGTATCTGTTTCAGCAAATCTAGAACAACTTGAGCAACAAAATGAATAATAATACAGAAGAATAAATACCAGATATATATTGAAAGGAATAAATGAATAAAAATAATGGTAAATAAGTTAAATAAGTAAATAAAATAATGGGAAAAGTAACTTTCTTATAGAATTCTATTCCAACTGAAATATGTTAAAAGAAAAGAGGTACAAATATTATTTGCCAAAATAAAGTAGCTACAAGTCACACAGATATTGGTGAATTAGCAAAGGTAGTAATGGGATATTTAAAGGTCACCTGGCATATTTATGAAGATAATAATAATAGTAATTTTGTAAAGAAGAACCAATGAAACTTAAGGGGTCAAGTATAAAATTAGTATCACTTATTAACCTTACATTCTATGTGATAAAATGAGAAAAACACACGCATTACCTACCTGGAACTCATCCAAATAGCAAATGAACCTCAACTTAATAATAAGAAAATGCAAAGCAAGTATACATTGAGAGATTTTCTACTAAATACTTAGCAGTAATCTGAAAAAGTATTATAGTTATAAAAGACAGTCAGAGTTGGAAAGGACTAAGGAAACTAAGCACTCTTCATATATCACTATGAATCTCAAAAGAACATATCACTTTAAAATTTTCAATGCAAAACCAGGCGCTGGTGGCTCACATCTGTAATCCTAGCTACTCAGGAGGCTGAGATCTGAGGATCGTGGTTCAAAGCCAGCCTGGGCAAGAAAGTCCATGAGACTCTGATCTGCAATAAACCACTAGAAAACTGGAAGTGGTGCTGTGGCTCAAGCCGTAGAGGGCTCTCCTTAAGCTGAAGAGCACAGGGACAGTGCCCAAGCCCAGAGTTCAAGCCCCACGACTGACCAAAAAAATAAATAAATAAATACATTTTTGGCCACATGCACTGAAATAAACAAAAGAGAAATGTATGTATTTTCCAGTGTTTTCACTGGAGACACTCTGCACGCAATTTAGGAAAACCTTGGAGTATAATTAAAATGCAAATCTCAAGAGATCTTAGATGTGACTGATCAAATCCTTTATGAGATGAGTTTCAGGGTTTGCAGGGAGGAATGCAAATATAAGAACTGTATATTATATACTAGATGGTAGAAGAAACTCCTTTGTGGCAGGGCCACTTTTGAAATATCAAATTTATCCTATAGACGAAGTCAGATTGGGGCTAAAACTGAACTTTTAATTCTCAATGAGATGCATTATTAATGGAAAGTAATATATGTAACATTCAAGGGTATCATCAAAGCTACTCATATGGTTACCAACTTCATAATATTTATATAAGGGTACCTGATAGAGGATAGAGGAATAGAGTTCAATGATAAGAGTAGCAGCAGCCACAGTTTCTGCAATAACAAAGACAAGCTGTTGTTTTGGCAGTTCACAGGATTCAGAGCGATACATGAAAGTAAAATACTAAAGATACAAATAAGTAGACAATAGTTGAAAGGAAGTGGACTTTCTTTGGATTACTGAGTCCCTGGTAAGTCTAATTTGAGCATCATAGACTTTCCATAATCCACATGCATGTATGATGCATGTGTATGTGTGTGTAAGAATTGTATGTAGGTGCTTTTTATGTTCAACTTTGTTCTACTAAATGTTTGTATAATCCAATGTATTTTCTTTTTTTAAGTCCTTTTTTATTGTAAATATACTGTACAGAGGGGTTACAGTTACATGAGCAAGGTAATGAGTACATTTCCTATCAAGCATTGTAAGTTATCTCCTTTGTTTTTCCCCTACCATTCCTTTCCTCCCATCTCCACAACTACGCTCCCCTTCTTTCCTCCCTCCCCGCTTAAATTGTAAAGGTTGTTTTTCAACATAGCATCTTGTACATCTCATTATTGCAATGGGTCAACCTGTATCCCTATTTAAGCATTTTGTTTTTTCCCTTCCCCTCCCCAAGCTAGAGAAGTGTATATACAAGATGCAGGGCACCGACACCAAATACAGTGAAAACAGGGGTTATACAATGGGGAGGAACATACAAAGAAACAAAAAAAAATCATATGGTGTATTAAAAATATGTTAGGAACAATTGCAAGAAAAAAAAAAAACACTTGTGTCCCTATCTTGGGGTTCATTTCGCTTAACATCATCTTATCTGGTCATAGGTACATACCTTTTTACCTTTTCTGTTTTCAAAGGTGTTTTTAGGGACAAGCAGGACCATAGGCTTTCAGGGGGGAAATGCTTCCAAATTAAAGAATGAATAAATAGAAACACTTGTAAATATAGGAAACATGAAATGATACATTGGACTTAAAACAAAGGAATATGGATTCTCTGGGAAACATCTGAAACCCATTTGGCCTATCTGTATATACCAGTTTCAATTTTCTTTGTATTGATGTCAATTGAATTAGGAAGATAACTTTTGTACTCCTACTGAGATGACGTTATCATTTAATTCTTTGCTTTAAACATTTGATTTTAGACTTCTTGTTTTTGGCTTCAAAACAACTACTTGGCAATGAATTGGCTATCGTCTGATGTCATTTGTGCTTCAAATTGGAGACAGTCATGTTTTCTAGTCACACAGATGAAACGATTTGAACTACATTTTGGATTAAGGTCTACAAGTGCCTTTCAGTCTCCAATAGAAAGAAAGGGTAAGTGATTAAAAAAAGTAGAATGTCTACATGTGCCTTTCAATCTCCAATATAAAGGAAGGGTGATTAAAAAAGTAGAAGTATAGGCTACCCATTTTTATATCAATAAGCATTTGGAAAGCTGTTGCTACTTTTCTTTCTAAAATAAAATTTTTCAAAGGTTTATCTATTTTATGCATGCATCAGTAATTTTCCCTAAGAAGGTTTTTTTTTAAAATTAAACTTCTAAAATAACCCTAAATGTACAACTTATAGCTTCTTTTCCAGAAAATAAGTTGCTAAATCTGTAATCTTGGGCAAGTAATTTGCTTTGGTAGCAGATGGCATTTCTCAGGATAAATCTCTCCAAATTATACTAGATAGGTAATTTAGGTAGATATTTATGGTAGGTAGCTTTTAGAGTGTTGAAAATCCTATGTAATTATGAATTTGGAAATTTTTGTATCTGTCAGTTCTGTAAAACCTAACACTCCAGCATAAATCCCATGTCTGCTTATAATAGTTCTTTGTTTTCTGTATATTATAGTCTCTATGCTAGAGTTTAAGTGAGCTCTGGTAGACTTGTACATTTCTAGTACTTCTTATGTTTTACCATTTCTAATTTTTAAATTTTGGGATGCATTTAGATGTACAGAAACGTTAGGAGATATTTCAGAGATCTCATAATCTCTATGTATATACTCCCTATTAAATAGCCTAGCACATTTATCACACTTAGTGGAACAATATTGATACATCATTGTTCAGTGAAGTAGGCACTGCATAATATGGTTTATTTGATTTACACACATTCATTTTTCTTTTATTCTAAAGTCTCATTTAGGTAACACATTCCATTGATTCACAATGTCTTTTACAGGCTTAACTGCAACATTTATTTCAGACTTTCCCTGTTTTCAAGTGAATTTTAGTCCTTCTTCAACTTGACTTTTTTGTTTGCTCTTCAGCAGGTCAGATTAAAACCTGAATGCTCAAAAATGGCTGGGAACAACCTCACAGAAGTAACTCTCTTCATCCTCTCTGGATTTACAGATCACCCTGAGTTACAAATCAGTCTTTTCTTTGTGTTTCTCTTCATTTATCTGTTCACTGTCTTGGGGAACTTGGGGCTGATCATGTTAATCAGAATTGACTCTCGGCTTCACACACCCATGTATTTTTTCCTTAGCAATTTAGCATTCATTGACATAGTTTACTCATCTACGGTAACCCCCAAGGCCCTGATAAATTTCCAATCCAAACAGAAATCCATCTCCTTCCTGGGTTGCTTTGTCCAAATGTACTTTTTTGTCGGTTTGGTGTGCAGTGAATGTTTTCTTTTGGGATCCATGGCCTACGATCGTTACGTAGCAATTTGCAATCCCTTGCTGTATGCAGTGGTGATGTCCCAGAAAGTGTGTAATTGGCTGGGAGCCATGCCCTACACCATAGGTTTCACCAACTCCCTGGTATCTGTCTGCGTAATAAGCAGCTTGACCTTCTGCGACTACAGCATCAACCATTTCTTCTGTGACACCACAGCACTTTTGGCTCTGTCCTGTGCAGACGCCTTCCGCACAGAACTGGTGATCTTCATTCTAGCTGGGTTCACACTCCTTAGCTCTCTGCTCATCATCACAGTCACATACCTGGCCATCATCTCAGCCATCCTGAGGATCCAGTCCGCAGCAGGCAGGAAGAAGGCCTTCTCCACCTGTGCATCCCACCTGGCGGGCGTCACTGTCTTCTACGGGTCTCTGATCTTCACGTACTTGCAGCCCGATAACACTTCATCCCTGACCCAGACGCAGGTGGCCTCCGTGTTCTACACCATTGTTATCCCGATGCTGAATCCTCTAATCTACAGCCTGAGGAACAAAGATGTCAAAAACGCGCTCCTGAGGCTCAGGCCGAGTAAAGGTCTTCGCTGATGGGAGTTGAGTATGGCAATGAAAAGCCAAGAAGGTTTGTGATTATTTCACTGATAGAGAAAATAGTGAGACTCTTGACAATGAGAACGCCAATGAGAACTCATTACCTTGAAATTTGAGATTGGAGTTACTGTTTTGTTCTGCATTAGAAGATTATTTAAGCCCACATATTGCTATACATCAAGGAATAAAGGGGCCTTGACCATGTCATCATGCTTAAACACGTTTACCTGGCTATGTGAGCTTTTGTATAAATAAGGAATCTGTTTTTATATCTAAATTAACAAACAGTACAAATACAAAGCAATAAAGCATGCATTCGAATTTTACCAAGAAACCTAAATGTGTGAGCATTAAACTACAACAACACAAAAACAAAAATTTTCCTATCAGCCACATGAAGAAGTTAAAGAGAAATTATCAATGTAAGCACAACTGGAAACTGTAGACATCATTCAGTGCAGAAAGCTCTTGATACAGAGTGAATCACTTGGCCAGGAGTTACACTTATGGTTATTTTTCTGTAAAACATGACTTTTATTGACCCATACTCCAGACTTCAAATATTACAAGATCATTGTCACTCATGTGATTCAATCTGGATGACCATAGATAGATTTGGGGTCATTTTTTGCCTGATATGACTTTTGCCAAATTTTCAACACATAATAGTTGACATTTTTAAATGGTGACAAGCAACAACTTCGTGAGACATGTCACTGTATTTCTCTAGAGCTCCATTAGGTTCTTATAGAAAAATCTCCACCTTAGGTAAGACTTCCCTCTTTATAACGTTAGTGCCTTCATAAGTTTGGGTGCTTTGAAGATTTTTTTAGTTCATCACTGCACACTGTACAATATTTTGTATCTTGCTTTTTTATTTCTCTAGAAATATCTGTACCAATGAATTCCAAATACATCCCTCAGTTGTTTTAAGTGTGTATAACATTGTTGGTATATGTTATGATATGATCCAGATTCTAACTGTATGGGCTCATGTTCTCAACTGATTGCATGTGTATTATTGAACATATAGCTTTAAATACTAGCATTGGTTGAACTATTATTAATAAAAACGCATGCCTATTATTGTCTTGTCATTAGTATTTTATTTCTACTTGGCATTTAGGAGCAAAACCTAACCATATTTGTCATCTTCATCATGAAGTGGAAATGCATTCTATTTGACTAATTATAATTTTGCATTAATTTCAATCCAAGAAGGAACTGAATAGTCAATTTCAGATTATCCAATACTGTAGTAGAAAAATAATAATGACCACAACATATAAATGAAAAGTAAGTGACTTACATAAATAATACTTTTAGTACTATTATAGTACTGTTATAAAACATAAAAGTAAGTTAAGTATTTTTAATGGGATAGAAGAATATGAATAATTAGTTTACAAATATCATCTCTGATAATCCATTAATAAACTTTTTCATAGAACCAACATGGCAAAAATCAACTCATTTTTGGGCAAATCTTCATTATATTTTGTATGATTTTATTTTACTCTCTATTTTGTTAATTTCCATATTGATCTTTTAGTATTTGTTTCTGATACTAATTTTGGCTATGCCTTGTTCTTCTTTTTCAAAGGTCTGAACATGTACAATTATTTTGCTCACTTATGATGTGTATTAATTTTATATATGTCACTCATAGCTATAAAGTTTCTCTTAGAACTTCCTTGGCTTCATCCTAAAGTTTCTGATACATTGTATATTTTACATTTGATTTTAGGAAATTTAAATTTCCTCTGATTTCTTCTGGGACATTGATAATACAAAATCTCTTATTCGATCTTTAAACATTTGAATATTTTATGTAGCTTCTCTCAAGAAATTTTACTAGCACTTCTTCATGGTCTGTTAAGAAACAAGGAATTTTTTTTTAATTTCTTATGACTTATTCTTCATTCCAACTTGAACTTCTTACTTTAATTTTTTGATAACACATCCACTAATGTGACTAGGGTATTAAAGTACTGTGCTACCAATTGACCTGCTTGTCACCTTATGTCCAGTACGATTTGTTTTATGAAATTTCAACAAATTGTTTGTTGAATATTAATTTACAATCTTCTACAATCCTGTCTTCCTTTTTCTGAATATATATGACCTCTATTTCTTCTGAAAGAGATGACAGTTACAAATACAAATTTCTGTTTACACTTTATTTTCATTTCACCCTTGATTTGCTTGGAACATTATTTTCTATTATTTTACTTTGTATGTGTGTGTGTGTGTGTGTGTGTGTGTATGAGAGAGAGAGAGAAAGACGAAAGAAAGGAAGACAGACAGACAGACAGAAAGAAAGAAAGAAAGAAAGAAAGAAAGAAAGAAAGAAAGAAAGAAAGAAAGAAAGAAAGAAAGAAAGAAAGAAAGAAAGAAAGAAAGAAAGAAAGGAA
The DNA here is from genome assembly GCF_019054845.1 of Dipodomys spectabilis. Taxonomy (NCBI): domain Eukaryota; kingdom Metazoa; phylum Chordata; class Mammalia; order Rodentia; family Heteromyidae; genus Dipodomys; species Dipodomys spectabilis. The sequence continues at coordinate 3,866,548 of NW_024870707.1, forward strand.
GGAAGGAAGGAAGGAAGGAAGGAAGGGAGGAAGAAAGAAAGAAGAAAGAAAGAAGAAAGAAAGAAACAGAGAAAGAGAGAGAAAGAGAGAGAGAAACAGACAGGGAGAGAGACTTTTAATTCTTACTTTGTTTTTTAAACATTACTTGGGTAATAGCTTTACTAGCATAGTTATGTAACCTATATTTGGGGATGAAACAATGTGTTGTCTTCTAGGGACTTGTTGACTCTGTCCTTGCATATGGTTGGCCCAGAGAAGCTAACCACTATTTTTCCTGAAACAAGAAGGGCTTGCTTTGAACTGCAAGAAACCTCACCAATACTCACCTTAGCAAGTAGTGCAGGAAGCTCTTGAGGAAGGATTCAAACATTATAAACAACTCTTAAACACACACTCTCTCTCTCTCTCTCTCTCTCTCTCTCTATATATATATATATATATATATATGTTTACATTTGTTTGCATTTACACATACACTGGGACATGATAAACTATATAAGACTCATCTGAGGTCAAAGAAGGATATGCATAGGAGTGTTCGACATTGACACAGACTCAATAATCATGTGCATATGATCATATAAAATAATATTTTATTAAATGAACTCCAAGAAAAGGAAACACAATTCTTTAGTTGCTGTTTTTGCTGTTTTTGTTTTGTTTCCCTTTTGTCTTCTTTGTTAGTTTGTATTTGGATGGGTAAGGAGGGAACACAGAAAAGTGGAACCAAAGGTGAACAGATACCACAGTGGTACTCCTTAGACACTAAGTGCAAAGTGAACTGTACATCTTGTAGGTGGAGATGGGAAGGAAAAACAAGAAGAAAGCAAGGAAAGAGATGACAAAGAAAGAATTGTACTCACTACCTGGCTCATGTAACTGTAAAGCCCTATGTATATCACCTCCACAGTAACCATAAAATAAAAAGAATTTTTTAAGAAACTATAATAATATGTGGAATTTCCAAGAAAAATAAATACAGTCACATAAAATAATTGATGCTTTTCAAAGCAAATAAAGTTGCTTTCAAATAGATAAGAAAATTAAAATACACCCTCCAAAATTAAAAAAACAAAACTCTTAGAGGTGATACAGATTAAAAACCGGGAACTACATTGGTTGACATATTGTCACTTTGTACACATCAAGCATTGAATTATTGCTTTTAAATATAAACAGCTAATTTGCATCTTTCAAGTAGAGAGTTAAAATGATTTGCATTTACTGTTACTAAGGAGAACTATTTGAAAATTCCTGTAAATTATATTATTTTCCTTGGTTGATTTGAATATACTTTGTTCCATCTACTATCTATCTTGTACTTATTATTTTGTTTTCTCCTTCATTAATCTACCTAAGAGTTTTCCAATTTGTGATTTTTCTTCCTCATCTGTATGTAAGATTTCTATGAGTGATTTTTGGAATTTTGAGTAAATAGTCATTAATTGCCTTAGTGAAATAATAAGGTTACTGACCTAGTAACTTCACTGGGTAAATTTTTTTAATTTTTTAAAACTCAGGAAATATATTTCTTATCATTAATTCCAAAGCTCTTAGGCTTCTACAAAGAGGGCTGATAAGATTCTGATAAACTTAGTAAAGAAGTTTAGATTGTGCCTCTTGTACCATTAAATATAATACTTTTTCTATATAGTTGTACAATTTTAATTTGTCATGGAGATTTTCTTTCCTGGTCATATCTACTTAAGATTCAAATTATCTCCTATATTTCCATGTACATACTTCCTTATATTTTAGAAATTTTCTATTATAATTTATTAAACATGTTTCCTGTGCCATATTTAGTATTTATGCTTTTTATTATCTATAGATTCCATGTTACACCTTGAGTATATCCATATGTTCCTTTTTATTATTATTAATTTAATTTATTGTGTTTATAAAGGTGAGTTACAGAGGAATTACGATTACATGAGTCAGCTAAAGCATGCATTTCCTTTTGTACAGCGTCTTCTATTCCCTCATTCTTTCCCAGTTCTTCCCTCCCATCTCCACTCACAAGTTGCATAGTTCACTTTTATCAGTGTCCAGTAAGTTGCACTATTGTACCTTTTCACCACTTTCCCCCTTGATTGCTGTGTCCTCTCTGCAACCCTTTCAAAGAGACACTACACGTAAGATGAAGAAGATAGAAATATCAGAAGCTAAGAAGGAAGGAAGGAAGGAAGGAAGGAGAGGAGAGAAGGAAAGAAGGAAGGAAGGTCTCTTGTTTGCATATCTTGTAGTTTGTTTCAGTATGAATATTATTTTATATAAATATGAAGCCGACTTAGGCATAGCACCTGAGTACCCTCTTTGGGACAAGCTGGGTGAGCACTTTTGCCAGGATTCACAATCCTGTTGTTTGGAGGCACAATTAAAAAGAAAACAGATATGTAAATGTACTAAGATCACAATTGGAAATATTAATTTGACACCAAAAAATCAGATGGAAACAAACTAAGATACTTATAATACAAACTGAGACATAAATAGTATCATGACATAAACATTAATAAATAATAAATAGATCTCTAGGGCAAGAAAAAAGGAGAAAAGCAAGATATTAAAGAAAGTAGAAATATATGGGGTCAAGCTCTGAAAAAGAATCATGAGAGAGAAAAATAAAATGCCTTTAGAGTCAGACACAACAGAAGAACTAAATAAAAAAGAACTAAACCACAATAATATAAACAATAAAAAATAAACTTTTTATACAATGAACATGAATATATAATATGACACAAGCAGAAACGGTCAGATAAGTTGATGTTAGGCGAAATGAACCTCAAGATAAGGATTCAAATGTTTCATCTTTCTTGTGATTGTTTCTAACATATTTATAAGATGATTTCTTTGTTGCTTTGTATGTCCCTTCTCCACAGTATAACCCCTGTTTTCACTGTATTTGATGTTGGTATAATTTGTGGAGAGGAAGGGAAAAAACAAATTGTTTAAATAGGGATACAGGTGGAACCCATTGCAACAATGAGATGTACAAGACGATATGTCGAAAATCGAACTTTACAACTTTGGCCAGGGGGGTAGGGGTGGAGGGTGGGGAAAGGGGAGTTGGGGGGACATAGTGGGGGAGATGGGAAGGGATGGGAAGGGGAAACAAAAGAGGAGGCAACAATGCTTGAAAAAAAATGTACTGATTACCTTGCCCATGTAATTGTAAGCCCTCTGTATGGTATTTTCACCATAAAAAAATAATCTTTTCAGTTCTATATGTTTATATACAAATAAGTATTAATTTCACAAAAGGAAATAATTAATAGAAATTGTAATGTTAAAATGGTTAAAATTTACATTTGCTTTCATTTACATCTTCCAATGTTGATGCAAATTTATCTTTTTTAAATTTTGGCATATGATCTCTTTATTTTTAAAGAATACATTTTACTCTTGATAGAATTACACATTTATATAAAATATATTGTGATGAAAATTGTAACCTTCAAACTGCTAGTATCATGCTATGTTATAATCAATCTAATAAAACATGTTCTTCATAATAGTCAACCATTGTATAGCGTTTTTATTACATTACATTTATTTATAGAATTAATGTTTCAATTTATAAAATAAATTTCTAATTATCACATCAAAGCTATCAAAGCTATTCAGTGTGGAGCCTCTTTGTGAAAAAGTCAGACTTCGACTCTTGAAATTTTATCCTTGACGACGTGCCAAGTAACCTTCCATAAAAATTGGTCATGGTGGATGACAAAGTGTTGCACAATCCCCAGACCCATTTAAAGAGGAGCCCTGCACTTAACAGGCTGGAGACGGGAATACATGGCTTTTCTTCTAGTAACTCCTTCACATTTGTCACAGATATGCCTTCATGGTAATCTCTGCATTTGAACAATCCGACCAGAATTTTTGGATAATTGTCATTTGTGTCAGAATAACAAAATGGAATGTACAAAAGTGTAAGAAAAGTATGTCACATGATAGATTATGTTCAGCTTCTTAGAAAAACAAAGCATATGAGTTTGCAAGATTTGTTTCCCACCAATTGTGATCTAGGTAAGTATTCTTCAAACATACTTGTTTTACTAGGCTAGGAACTTAAAAAAATAATGTAGTATTTTAAAGTAATATTCTGTAAGACAGCCAGGAAAATAGTTCAGTAAATATTTATTCATGAAGTAAAATATAATAGTTTTGGTGCTGGGAATGTGGCTTAGTGGTAAAGTGCTTGCCTGGCATGCAAATAAAAGCCTTGGATTAACTTTCTCAGTACCACATAAAGCAGAAATAGCCAGAAGTGGTGTTGTGGCTCAAATGTTAGAATGCTAGCCCTAAGCAAAAGAAGCTCAGGGACAGCGCCCATACTCTGAGTACAAGCCTCAGGACTGACAAAAAATAAAAAATAAAAATAAAAACATAATGGTTTTTAAAAAGTTCATTTTTTAAAAAGAATATTTTTACACATATCACTTATTTACCCTAAGACTGGTCAGGATTGATAGAACCATAGATGAGAGCATCAGAATCTACAGGCAATGCATATATTGTGGTAATATAATTGAAGAAGCATTTTTAATTTGAGTGCTCAAGTAAGAAAAGCCTTATATTTTCTAGCTATTAATACTTATGTATGGCAAAAAATTAATCCAAACAACACAATGTTAATAAAATGGAAATATATTTATAAAATTCATTGATATTGTAAACAAAGCACAGACTTTCATTATAGATGTTTTCTGTTACAGTTAGTTAAATGTCAAGAATTTTGCTAAGGCTTACTGAGCTAATTATAAGCATGAGTAAAAGGAGACTATGTTGTGAACATGGTGGTTGTAGTATACTTGTATTGATAAAATCAGAGGCTCTACAAGGGCTGCTACTGTCATGCTAAGCTATATAATTTTTCTTAAAAAGAGACAGATGAAAGGGGAAAACAAAGGAGGAGGCAACAATGCTCAATAAGAAATGTTCTCATTTCTTTGTCATGTAACTGTAACCCCTCTGTATATCATTTTTACAATAAAAAAGTATAGAAAAAGAAAAATAAAGTTACAGTGGTATGTGGTTATATAGCATTGTGGAAGACTTTGTGTTCATTAAATGTGTTTATAACCGTAAATTACTTGGGACAGAACCAGGTCCATTCAAATCAGAACAAAAGTTAATATGCACTGTATTCCACTTAATTACATTTTCTTTTACTGTGATTGATTTTTTTCACTATATTTTGAAAACTTGTTATTCATTTTCAGAACACCTAAATTAATTATAAAAATGGAGAATCAATTGTAAAAACAGAAATGCTCTGAAGTATTTGGAGGAAAGTTTCACCTTTAATTTTTCAACAGCTTAGATCAGCCAGCAATGAGAACCTGGAATAACACAAACGTGCCCTCTTTCATTCTAATGGGGCTGACAGATTCTAGAGAGATCCAGCTGGCCCTCTCCCTGCTGTTTCTATTGATCTACCTGATTACTGTGCTGGGCAACCTAGGCATGATCATGTTGATTTGTCTAGATCTCCAGCTTCACACGCCCATGTATTTTTTTCTCACTCACCTCTCATTCATTGACCTCAGCTACTCAAGTGTCATCACCCCTAAAACTTTAGCAAGCTTGTTGACTTCTACCAAGAACATTTCCTTCACTGGATGCTTCACCCAGCTCTACCTTTTCATCCTGTTTGGTGGTGCTGAATGTTTTCTCCTCTCTGCAATGGCCTATGATCGCTATGTGGCCATCTGCAATCCTCTGCAGTATCCTGTTATAATGTCCTCAAGATTCTGCTGTGCCCTTGTTACTGGGACTTACATGATTGGCTTAGTGGATTGTTCTTTCAGTGTGCTCTCCATAGTCAGATTGCCTTTCTGCAGCTCCAATGTAATTCATCACTTTTTCTGCGATGTATCTCCAATTTTAGCTCTATCCTGTAAAAATACATTTGTTGCTGAAACTGTAATATACATTTGTGCTGGTTCTACCCTATTGCTGTCCCTTATTACAATATCCATGTCCTATGTGTCTATTCTGTCTACTATTCTAAAAATTAAGTCCACTTCAGGAAAGCAGAAAGCCTTCTCCACCTGTGCCTCCCACCTCCTGGGGGTCACCATTTTCTATGGCACTATGATCTTTACTTATTTAAAACCCAAGAAGTCTTACTCCCTGGGCAAGGATCAAGTGGCTTCTGTGTTTTACACGATTGTGATCCCCATGCTCAACCCACTCATTTATAGTCTTAGAAACAAGGAAGTGAAGAATGCTTTCATTAGAGTTGTGCAGAAGAGAGGGGGCTCCAAGCAACTAAGATGACAGCGAAGTGAAGCATTTATACTCATCTTCAGTGCTCTATAGGAAAAAGGACTGACTTGTTTGCACATGCTTATACTCAATTGCCCTTCATTTCTGTTACCACAGTGGACATTTCCAAGAATTTATTATTAGAAAACTATATGGAAGTTCTAGGTGATAATTGATAAGCATATATGGGTAAATAATATACCACAAAAATTACTTGCCTACGGCTGTTAAATCATACAATATTCAATATACACCATAATTTTGATGCATAATGAATTTTCTTAAGGAAGAGACATCTATATAAAAGTTTTAGTAATCCTTTTTTATTGCATTGAGTAATTTGTTATGTGTACAGTGCTTATTAGCTAACTGAATATTTAATCTTCAGTGTCCTCACTGAGAGAAGGTAAATCTTGATTTCTGGTTCATGTGTCACATGGGAGATGAACATCATTGATGTGACTGACACTTTGCCTTGTCTTTAACATTTAAGTTTTGTTCCTTTAACGTTGTAATTCAAGTGCCTTTCTAATTTCTTCTGGATTTATTCCTTCCCTGGAACTTGAACTTAGGACCTGGGTTCTGTCCCAAAAGAAGTTTTCCCTTCTGAGTTTCTGGTGGTTAACTGAAGATAAAATTCTCATTTATAGTCCACTCATTTATAGTCTTAGGAACAATAAAGTGAAAAATGCTTTCATTCATGTCATGCAGAAGATAGGAGATGCTGGGCAACTGAAATGACAGTGCTGTGACATGTTTAGATTCATTATTCCTGGTTTCTCAGAAAAAAGAACTGGTTCGTTTGTATGTGTTTATATTCAGCTACCCATCATTTCTCAAAATGTGATTGGCTTTCCCAGGAATACACTAACAGAAGTCCATTTTAAAATGTCAGGTCACAAAGCATGTGTTTCGATGGGAGACAAATACTGTCTAAAATATAAAATTTGGCTATAATTCTTTAAAGTATGCCATAAAAATTCAGTGAATATTGCAGGATGAAGTTATTATATTATGAAAACCCTTATTTTGCCTTAACAATAGACTCTGTGATAATGGTTTTAGTACTCACTTCCTTTATTGTATGAAATAATTTCTTACCTATACACCTTTTAAGAAACCATTGAGTTTTCATCCCATTTCCTCAGTTCTACAGGATAAATCATAATTCCAGGTCCACAGAACCAAAAGTATCTATAATAATCTTCAAGCTAAAATCATGTGTGAGACTTTATCTGTAGAAAACAAATTCCCATCACTGTATAGTTTTATTTATTTTTTGCATTATGCTTTTTCATAAGTATATTCGCATCTGTTTTTAAAATTACTTTCAGTAAATTTAATTCATAAACTTGAAAGTAGTATTTTTGAAATTCTTAATTAAACTATGACTATTATATTATAGGAAATTAATGCTTAACATTAAGGACCGTTTTCTCTTCAAATTTATTGAAGAATGTTAAGATGTAAGATAAGTATATTCTCAGACAAACTCAAAGTTAATTTTAAAATTCTTTAGGCCTGAATTACTGTAAGCTTATGGGGTTGAAAAATTCTATGTATGGTTCATCTTTTTTTGTGTTCAAATGTTAAAAATTTGAAGGGTAGTCCTTCCGGTGACAGAAAATGAACCTGTGAGATTTTTTTGTTTTACTTGTGTGATTATTTACAATTTGGAATATAGTTTAAAAATAAATATTTGAATTTAATGCTTGAATCACATTTTTTAAATAGAGAAAAATATATACCATATGTGTGGTCAGCAGCATGGGATCATTTAGTAATGATTTAACCAGATAACTGGAGGTCCTTTGTGTCTTGAATATTGTTTATTTGTTGTATCACCTTACATTTTGGATTTAACATCTGCTTATCAGGGGGACCATGTGCCATTTTTCTCTTTGCTCTTGGCTTACTTCACTCAACATGATTTCTTCTAGTTCCATCCATTTCCCTTCAAATGCCATTATTTTGTCCTTTCTAATGGCTGCATAATATTCCATTGTGTATAGATACCACAACTTTTGGATCCATTGTGGTGGGGCATCTGGTTTGTTTCCATATCCTGGCTATTGTGAACAGTGCTGCAATAAACATGGAGGTGCATGTGTCCTTGTATACTGGTTCCTGTTGTTCAGGATAGATGCCTAGGAGTGATATGGCTGGATCATAGGGGAGGTGAATATTTAGCTTTCTGAGGACACTCCAGACTGCTTTCCAAAGTGGTTTTATAGGTGTACATTCTCACCAGCTTTGTAATAGGGTTCCTCTTTCTCCACATCCCCTCTAGAATTTGTAGTTGGCTGACTTTAGGATGTGGGACATTCTGACTGGGGTAAGGTGGTATCTCAGGGTTGTCTTTATTTGCATTTCCTTCACAACCAGGGATGGTGAACATTTCCTCATGTGTTTCTTTGCCATTTTTATCTCTTCTTCTGAGAAGTCTCTCTTTCCTTCCCTTGCCCATGTAGTAATTGGTTTGTTGGGTTTGGGAGGGATTAGTTTCTTGAGTTGCCTGTACATACTGGATATTAACCCCTTATCTGATATATTGCTGGTAAATATTTTTTCCCAGTTAGTTGGCTGTCTTTCCAGTTTGGTTTCTATATCTTTCCCTGTGCAGAAACTTTTTATTTTAAGATAGTCCCATTTGTTGAGTCTTTCTCCAACTTGTTGTGACCCCAGAATTCTGTTCAGGAAGTTCCTCTCTGTGCCTATAAGTTCAAGTGTCTCTCCTACTCTGTCCTCCAGTAGTTACAGAGTTTCAGGTTTGATGTTAAGGTCTTTAATCCATTTTGAGTTGATGTTGGTTATGGTGACAGGCTGGGGTCCACTTTTAGTTTTCTGTATGTGGCCACCCAGTTTTCCCAGCACCAGTAGTTAAAGAGACTGTGCTTCTTCCGCTATATGTCTTTGGCTCCTTTGTCAAATATCAGCTGACTGTAGGCATTTGGCTTCATTTCTGGAACTTCTGTTCTATTCCATTGGTCCTTGGGTCTGTCTTTGTGCCAGTACTAAGCTGTCTTTGTTATTATGGATCTATAGTAGAGTTTGAAGTCTGCCATTGTGATCCCTCCCATGTTACTGACCATTTTTTTTGTTTTGTTTTGTTTTCAGTGCTTAGTAAGAAATAAGAGTCTCACAGACTTTCCTGCCTGGCTTCAAACTCTGATCCTCAGTTCTCAGCCTCCTGAGTAGCAAGGATTATAGGCATGAACCACCAGAGCATGGCAATTTATTTTCATTGTATTGTCAACTCATAAGTATATAATTTTGAAATACATTTCCTATAGCCTAGTATCAATACACTATTATATTTTGCTTGATATAGTTTATTTATAGAGATATTGGGTATTCATGGAAGTAACAATATTAAGTCATTTAGGCTAAGTATCACCTTAAATTTTTTTACTGTCAGCACATGATGAGAACCTGGAATAACACAAAGGTAGCTGACTTCACCCTTATGGGATTGACAGACTATGGAGAGATCCAGGTGGCCCTCTATATGATGTTTCTCCTGATTTACCTGATTACTGTGCTGGGCAATCTAGACATGATCTTTCTTTCTTTCTTCATTTTTTTCTTTCTTTCTTTTTTCTTTTGAGTTGTAATTGATAATAAAATTCTTTACTAATAACTAGTTTTTACAAATATTTGTAAATAGCTTTACAAAGTATCATGAAATAATAAAATTACTGACTTAGTTAACTCATTGGGCAATTTTTATTTTTTTTAAAATCTCAGGAAAACTATATCATACCATTAATTCCTGATTTTTAGGACTTCTTCAAAGAGAGTTGATAATATTCTGATGAGATTACCTTAGTAACTGACTCTTGCATCATTAAATGTAATTTTTTTCTATATACTTGTGAATGTTAATTTGTCATGGAGATTTTCTTTTCTGGTCATTCCTATTTAAGATATAAAATATCTCCAATACTTCCATGTACATACTGCCTTATATTTTGGAAATTTTCTATTACAATTTTATTGAATACATTTTCTGTGCCTTGTTTAGTGTTTCTGGTTTTCCTTCTCTATAGATTCCAGGTTTCATCTTGAGCATACCCATATCTTCCTTTTTATTGTTAATAAATTAATTCATTGTGATTACAGAGGTGAGGTACAAAGGAATTAGAATTACATGAGCCTGCTAATGCATACATGTCCTTTCATACAGTGTCTTCTGTTCCCACACTCTCTCCCAGTTCCTCTCTCCCGTCTCCATCCACAAGTTGTATAGTTCATTTTCATCAATGTCCAGTGAGCTCCACTGCTGTACTTTTGCTTCACTTTCTCCCTGAATTTTGTGTCCTCTCTGCAACCCTTTTAAAGTACACTGTATGTAAGATAAAGAAGACAGAACTATCAGAAGCTAAAAAGGAGAGAAAAAAGAAAGTGAGAAAGAACAAGAAAGAAAAAGAAAGAAAGAAAGAAACAAAGGAAGGAAGGAAGAAAGAAAGAAAGAAAGAAAGAAAGAAAGAAAGAAAGAAAGAAAGAAAGAAAGAAAGAAAGAAAGAAAGAAAGAAAGAAGAAAGAAAGAAAGAAAAAGAAAGGAAGGAAGGAAGGATAGAAAGAGGGGCTGGGATGGTTGCTCAGTGGTAGAGCGCTTGCCTTGCATGCATGAGGTCCTGGGTTCGATTCCTCAAGACCACATAAGCAGAAAAAAAGGGAGAAGTGGCGCTGTGGCTCAAGTGGTAGAGTGATAGCTTTGAGCTGAAGAGCTGAGAGACAGCGCCCAGGCCCAGATTTCAGGCCCACGACCAGAAAAAAAGAAAGAAAGAAAAAAGAAAGGTCTCTTGTTTGCATATAGTATAGTTTTTTCCATATGAATATTATTTTATTTAAATATGAAGTTGACTTAGGCAGAGCATCTAAGAGTATCCTCTTTTAGTCTCATTGGTTGTGCACATTCACAGCCCTGATGTTTGGAGGTAAAATTTAAAAGAAAACAGATAGGTAAATATAGTAAGATAACAACTGGAAATATAACTGGACACCAAATAAAATCAGAAGGAAACAAGCTAAGATACTTATAATACAAACTGAGATATCAATATTATCGATGATATAAACATTAGTAAGTAATTAATAGGTCTGTAGGGCAAGAAAAAAAGAATAAAAGCAAGATATTAAAGAAAGAAATATAAGGGTGAAGCTTTAAGAAAAAAATCATGAGAGAGAAAAAACGAAAATATGTCAGTAAGACAAAACAGAAGAGCAGAAGAAAAAAGAACTAAAGCACAATATAAACAATAAAAATAAACTTTTTATACAATAAACATGAGATACTGAATAGATAACATGATAATCTTTTCAATTCTATATGTTTATATACAGATAAGTATTACTTTCACTAAAGGAAATAGAGAAATTGCAATGTTGTTATAGACTGGTTAAAATTTCATTTGCTATCATTTACAGCTTCCAATTTTGATGCATAATTTATCGTTTGTAATTTGGGCATATAAACTTCTTTATTTATCTTTTATACTGTGTAGTTCTTTTTTTATACTTTTTATTGGAAATATACTTTACAGAGGGGTTACAGTTACATGAGCAAGATAATGAGTATATTTCCTATCAAGCACTGTTGCCTCCTCCTTTGTTTTTCCCTTACCGTCCCTTCCCTCCCACTTCCACAACTACACTGCCCCTGCTCCTGTCTAAATTGTGAAGTTCATTTTTCAACATTGTGTCTTGTGCATCTCATTGTTACAATGGGTCAACCTGTATCCCTGTCTAAGCATTTTATTTTTCCCTTCCCTTCCCCAAATTAGAAAAGTGTATCTACAAGATGAACACATTTTACTCTTGATAGAATCACACTTTTTATATTAAATATATTGTGATGAAAATTGTAACATTCAATCTTGTGGTATCATATTGTTATAATAATCTAATAAAGCATGTTCTTCATAATAGTCAAACATTATATAGGGTTTTATTTATTATTTTAAATAAGTTTTTTATTGTGAAAATATTGTACAGAGGAGGGGTTACATTTAGATGAGTAAGGTAATGAGTACATTTCTTATCAATCATTGTCGTCTCCTCCTTTGCTTTTCCCCTACAATCCCTTCCTTCCCATCTCCACAACTACACTCCCACCCACCCATCCCCAATCCCCCATCCCTGCCTAAATTGTAAAATTCGTATTTTGACATAGCATCTTGTACATCTCATTGTTGCAATGGGTCAACCTGTATCCCTGTTTAAACAATTTGTTTTTACCCGTACCCTCCCCAAATTATGCCAACATCAAAAACAGTGAAAACAGGCATTACACCGTGGGGGAGGGACATACAAAGCAACAAAAAAATCATGTGGTACCTTATAAATACGTTAGAAGCAATAACAAGAAAGAAAAAATTAAAAATGGCCAATAGATAATTGAAATGCTCAACCTCTCTAGCCATAAAAGAAATGCAAATCAAAACAACATTGAGATCCCACCTTACTCCAGTTAGAATGGCTATAGTCAAGAACTCTAAATAACAACAGATGTTCTAGGGGATGTGGACAGAAGGGAACATTACTGCATTGTTGGTGGGAGTGTAACTTGTTCAACCTCTTTGGAAAGTAGTATGGAGGTTCCTCAAAAGACTCCACATAGAGCTCCCCTATGACCCAGCAATCCCACTTTTGTGCATTTACCCAAATGATCACAAACAAGACCATACTAAAGCTATCAGCACGACTATGTTTATTGCAGCATTATTTACCTTAGCTAAGATATAGAACCAACCGAGATGCCCCGCAGTAGATGAATGGATCATCAAAAAGAATGACATTACCCCATTTGTTAGGAAATGGAAAGACTTGGAAAAAATTATATTAAGTAGAGTTTTTATTATATTACATCTATTTACAGAATTACTGTTTCATTTTAAGAAATAAATGATTTTTCTAATTATCACATCAAAGCTATCAAATGATGCTACTCTTCACTGTGGAGCCTCTTTGTGAAAAAGTCAGACTTCAGTTCTTCAAATTTTATCCTTGATGATGTGCCAAGTAACATTTCATAAAATTGGTCATGGTGGATGACAAAGTGTTGCACAATCCCCAGACCCATTAAAAGAGGAGCCCTGCACTTAACAGCCTGGAGACAGGAATACATGCTTTTCTTCTAGTACCAGTAGCTCCTTCACATTCGTCAGAGATATACCTTCATGGTAATCTCCCCATTTAAACAATCTGACCAGATTTTTTGGATAATTGTAATTTGTGTCAGAATAACAAAACGGAATGTACAAAAGTATAAGAAAAGTTTGTCACATGACAGATAAGTTCAGCTTCTTAGAAAAAAAGCAAATGAGTTTCAAGACTGTTTATCACCAATTGTGATCTTGGTAAGTATTCTTCAAACATAATTCCTTTACTCGGCTAGGAACTTAAAAAAATTAATGTGGTATTCTGTAAGACTGCCTGGAAAATAGTTCAGTAAATATTTATTCACAAAGTAAATGTACAAACATATAATAGTTGCCGGGCTGGGAATGTGGCTTAGTGATAGAGGGCTTGCCTAGCATGCAAAAGAACCCTATATTAATTTCGTTAGTACCACATAAAGCAGAAAAAATCAGAAGTGGCACCATGGCTCACTTGGTAGAGTTCTAGCCCTAAGCAAAAGAAGCTCAAGGACAGTGCTCATGCCCCAGTTCAAGCTCCAAGCCTGGCAAAAATAAAAATATAAATATAATGGTTTTAAATCACTTAACAAAACAAGATCTTTTTTACAAGAATATTTTTACACATATTACTTTTGTACACTAAGACTGGTCAGGATTGATAGAACCTCAGATGAGAGCATCAGAATCTATAGGCAATGCATGTATTGTGGGAATATAATTGAAGAAGCAATTTTAATTTGAGTGTTCAAGTAAGAAAAGCCTTACATTTTCTAGCTGTTAATACTCATATATGGCAAACAATGCACTCGACATAATAGAATGAAAATATATTTATAGAATTCAATGATATTGTAAAGAGAGCACAGATGTTCATTACATATGTTTCCTGTTACAGATAATTAAATATCTAGAATTTTGTTAAGGCTTACTGAGCTACTTATAAAAATGATGTAAAGGAGACAATATTGTGAATATGTTGTTTGGAGTACAAATGTGTTGATAAAAATCAGAGACTGTACATTGATTTGTACTGTTATGCTAACCTACATCGTTTTTCTACATTGTGACAGATTTTAAAAAGAGACAGATGAAAAATAAAGTTACTACAGCATATGGTTATGTATCATTGTATATGATTTTATGTTGACAAAACCTGTATATAACCATAAATTATTTGGGACAAAATCAGATCCATTCAAATAAGAACAAAATTTAATATCAGTTGTATCCCACTTAATTACATTTTCTTTTACTGTGATTGACTTTTTTCACTATCTTTGTGGTACAGTCGTAGGGCCTGAACTCTGGGCCTGGGCGCTGTCCCTCAGCTCTTCAGCTCAAGGCTAGCACTCTACCACTTGAGCCACAGTGCCACTTCCGGCTTTTTTCTTTTTGCTTATGTGGTGCTGAGGAATCGAACCCAGGGCCTCGAGCATGCAAGGCAAGCGCTCTACCACTGAGCTACCTTCCCAGCCCCTTTTCACTATATTTTGAAAACTTGTTATTCATTTTAAGAACACTTAAATTAATTATAAAAATGGAGAACCAATTGTAAAAATGAAAAAAAACCTCCTAAATACTTTGAGGTAAGTTTCTCCTTTAATTTTTTATTTAATTATAAAAATGAAGAATCAGTTGTAAAAACAAAAATGCTCTGAAGTACTTGGAGGAAAGTTTCACCTTTAATTTTTCAACAGCTTAGATCAGCCAGCAATGAGAACCTGGAATAACACAAACGTGCCCTCTTTCATTCTAATGGGGCTGACAGATTCTAGAGAGATCCAGCTGGCCCTCTCCCTGCTGTTTCTATTGATCTACCTGATTACTGTGCTGGGCAACCTAGGCATGATCATGTTGATTTGTCTAGATCTCCAGCTTCACACGCCCATGTATTTTTTTCTCACTCACCTCTCATTCATTGACCTCAGCTACTCAAGTGTCATCACCCCTAAAACTTTAGCAAGCTTGTTGACTTCCACCAAGAACATTTCCTTCACTGGATGCTTTACTCAGCTCTACTTTTTCATCCTGTTTGGTGGTGCTGAATGTTTTCTCCTCTCTGCAATGGCTTATGATCGCTATGTGGCCATCTGCAATCCTCTGCAGTATCCTGTTATAATGTCTTCAAGACTCTGCTGTGTCCTCGTTGCTGGCACTTACACGATTGGCTTAGTGGAATGTTCTTTCACTGTGCTCTCTATAGTCAGATTGCCTTTCTGCAGCTCCAATGTAATTCATCACTTTTTCTGTGATATATTTCCAATTTTAGCTCTGTCCTGCCATGATACATATGCCACTGACATTGTAGTATACCTTTGTGGTAGTTTTACCCTGTTTGGGTCCTTTATCATAATGTCTTGGTCCTATATGTCCATATTCTCTACTATTATGAAAATTAAGTCCACTTCAGGAAAGCAGAAAGCTTTCTCCACCTGTGCCTCCCACCTCCTGGGGGTCACCATTTTCTATGGCACCACCGTTTTTACTTATTTAAAACCCAAGAAGTCCTACTCCCTGGGAAAGGATCAAGTGGCTTCTGTGTTTTACACGATTGTGATCCCCATGCTCAACCCACTCATTTATAGTCTTAGGAACAAGGAAGTGAAGAATGCTTTCATTAGAGTTGTGCAGAAGAGAGGGGGTCCCAAGCAACTAAGATGATATCGAAGTGAAGCATTTATACTCATCTTCTGTGCTCTATAGGATGTGCACATGCTTATACTCAATTGCCCTTCATTTCTGTTACCACAGTGGATATTTCCAAGAATTTATTATTAGAAATCTATATGGAAATTCTAGGTGATAATTGATAAGCATATATGGGTAAATAATATACCACAAAAATTACTTGTCTATGGCTGTTAAATTACATCATACAATATTCAATGTATACCATAATTTGATGCATGATGAATTTTCTTAAGGAAGAGATATCTATATAAAATTTTTAATAGTCATTTTTTATTACATTGAGTAATTTGTTATGTGTATAGTGCTTAAGAGCTAACTGAATATTTAATCATCAATGTCCTCGCTGAGACAAGATAAATCTTGATTTCTGGTTCATGTGTCACATTGGAGATGAACATCATTGATGTGACTGACACTTTGCCTTGTCTTTAACATTTAAGTTTTGTTCCTTTAACATTGTAATGCATGTACCTTTCTAATTTCTTACTGATTTATTCCTGCCCTGGAATTGAACTCAGGACCTGGGTTCTGTCCCAGAAGAACTTTTCCCTTCTGAATTTCTGGTGGTTAATTGAAGATAAATGTCTCATTTATAGTCCACTCATGTATAGTCTTAGGAACAAGGAAGTGAAAAATGCTTTCATTCATGTCATGCAGAAATAGGAGATGCCGGGTCACTGAAATGACTGTGCTGTGACATGTTTAGATTCATTATTTCTGGTTTCTCAGAAAAAAGAACTGGTTCGTTTGTATGTGCCCATCATTTCTCAAAATGTGATTGGCTTTCTCAGGAATTTACGAACAGAAGTCTATTTTAAAATGGCAGGTCACAAAGCATGTGTTTGGAAGGGAGACAAATGCTGTGTAAAATATAAAATTTGGCCATAATTCTTTAAAGTATGCCATAAAAATTCAGTGAATATTGCAGGATGAAGTTATTATATTATGAAAACCCTTATTTTGCCTTAACAATAGACTCAGTGACAATGGTTTTAGTACCCACTTCCTTTATTTCATGAAATAATTTCTTACCTATACACCCTTTAAGAAAGCATTGAGTTCTCATCCCCCTTTTCTTCAGTTCCACAGGATAAATCATAATTCCAGGTCCACAGAAGCATAAGTACTTGTAATAGTCCTCTAGCTAAAATCATGTGTGAGACATTATCTGTAGAAAAAAATTCCTGTGACTGTATAGTTTTATTCATCTATTGCATTGTATTATGCGTTTTCATAAGAATATTCATAGCTGTTTTTAAAATTATTTTCAGTAAATTTAATTCACTAAAAAACAAGTAGCATTTTACAAAATCTGTTTGAACTTTGAATATTATATTATAAGAAAGTAATGCTTAATGTTAAAGGTCATTTGGAAAATTCTCTTCAAACTTATTGAAAGAAACACTGCACTTTTGGATAGATACTTTTCAAAGAATAACTGTAACTATTTTTATGTATATGACAAATTGAAGTCAAATTTGTATAATTTGCTGTTCAATTTCTGGATACACTTAAAGAATGTTAAGATGTGAGATAAATATATTCTCAGCCAAACTCAAAGTTAATTTTAAAATTCTTTAGGTCTGAATTACTGAGTTTATTGGGTTGGAAAATCTATGTATGGTTCATCTTTTTTGTGTGTGCAAATGTTAAAAATGTGAGGAGCAGGCCTTCTTGTGACAAATAATGAACTTCTGAGATTGTTACGTTGCATACATGATTTTGTCCAATTTGGAATATTATTTAAAAATAAATATTTGAATTAAATGCTTGATTTGCATTTTTTAAGTAGAGAATGTTATAATACAAATATTCAAAAATGAATTTCAGTTTCATGACATCTCATAAACTCTGACCATGTAGCAAACTATTTTTTATTTCATTTTCCATTTGCTCTATATATTCTGGAAATGTAATTTTAATAATCTCTGATTTTAAGTTTCAGTTTTTGGACACATGGCTTCATTTTGCAGCTATTTTGTTGTTTTTAATTGTTAATAATTATTCCATACATTGTTTTAATAAAGCCTATTTTTTACAAGTAATCATAGAAAATTTAAGTGTTTTTGGTGTAAAATTGCATGTTATTTTTTCCCCTAAATACTTTATGACTGTTTCTGAAACAAATCTTTATTTGGTTAGTGTGAGATGCTGAGTTCCAACCCAAGTACTGTCATGAAGAAAATCCACTGAAATTAGGTAAAACAAAGTAAATCTATTTTAGTATTTAATATTTTAGGCCTACTAACCTATTATATGTTTTAATAGTATATATTAATGCTATTTTTCCTGATCTGTTTCATAATTTGTTCTATCCTGTCACAATACCACCTAAAAGAAATTGCCTCATGTTTACTATCTGTGCAGTCTAGAGGTGTGTTTGTTTTGTTGGTATATGTTTATGCTTGACACTTGGAGAAATGTGTGAGCAAGTACTTATTTTTCCTGATACACAGGTTGAATTATCTCTAATTATTAAAAGCTTTCCTTAATTTTATACTGTGAGTCTCTTTCCAATCTCTGGTATTTTGATCAAGCAACAGTAGATAAACATGGCAATGAAAGATAAACAGTATGGTGATGTCAAAGATGTTCATAACTTTGCTTCCAGACCCTTAAAGTAACTTCAAATAAAAGTGCACAAGGGTGGCTCATGCCTGTAATCCTAGCTACTCAGGAGGCTGAGATCTGAAGATCATGTTTTAAAGCCAGCCAAGGAAGGAAAAGTCCCTGAGACTCTTAGCTTCAATAAACCACTAGAAAACCAGAAGTGACACTGTGGATTAAGTGGTAGAGTGCTAGCCTTGAGTTGAAGAACTCAGGGACAGTGCCCAGGACCAGAGTTCAAGCTCCACAATTGACAAAAAAAAAAAAAAAAAGTTGAACAAGCTGGGAACTTGATGGAGCAAGCCTGTAATTCTAACTACTAAGGAGGCTGAGGTCTCAGGATTAGTGTTTGAAGCCAGCTTGGGCAGGAAAGTTAGTGAGACTCTTCTCTCCAATTAACCACTAGAAAACTAGAAGTTGCCTGGAAGTGGCACAGTGGCTCAAGAGTACTGTCTTTGAACAAAAGCTCAAGGATACAGCTCAGACTCTCAGTTCAAGCCCCATGACTGATGTGGGGCCGGGGGTGTTGTGTTCCAGTTTACACTTACTTGCCTCTAGTGTAAGTAAATGTGAAATATATCTGTGGATCAGTTCCACAGGTATGTGTGCAAAACACCCATAGAGTAGGTTGGATCAAAGAGTATTCAGGTTCAGGGTCACATGATTTGATGGCTTCACAAGCTTGCACAAGAATGATGATTTGTGAAGGAAAAAAACCCAGATGATGCCAGACACATAGATCTTGGAGCCCCATTAATCTATAATATACTACCCTATATAACATTGTTTCCTAATATTAACTTGATAATTTGATAAACTCAGACTGAAATTTTAAAAAATCAATTACCACTTGGGCAATACCTCGATTTCCTGGTTTCAGGCTGGTTACCTGGTAATAAAAGTTTCATAGTCTTAACTGACTTAGGTGGCTTCAAATCTTCATCCAAAATCTTAGTACACTGATTATCTGGGATTACAAACATGAAATTTGAGTGTCCAGTTTACACGTAACTTCTTACTCATTCCAACAATTATCTTCTAAAATAATAAGGAAACAAGCACACTTTCCTAGAAGAACATTTTAGGTGTTTTTTAAAAAATATTTGTTATTGTAATAAATACTGTACAGTGGGGTTACAGTTACAGGAGTAAGGTAATGAGTATTGTTACCTCTCCTTTGTTTTCCCCTACCATCACTTCCCTCCCCACTTCCCCATCTCCTCCCTCCCCCCAAGTTGTAAAGTTAGAACATTTTTCATACTTGAAGGAAAATTAGTTATATGGTAGCAATGCAAGATTAGAATCATTTCCTGATTCTTACTGTGTACATTTGGATTCTCCATTTGCGTCCTCACTTTTAGAAAGTAATCCTGAATGAAATTATTTAGCTGCATTATCCCTTTCACTTATATTTATTCTATCATACAGAGTGGAATTGAGGTCTGGGCCTCCAATTCAGAACCAGCCTTCAATTTGGCCAATATATCTTTTTGCATTCATTTTACATATCTAAGACAAAAAAAGAACATGAACAATGTAATACTAGATAACACTGGCCAAGTATATAATATTATTTTAACAACATAATGAAGATGAGATACTGAAGATATAGCATAGATGTAATTATGCAAATGCATAATTGCATGTCTTAATAAGTATTTTGTGTTGAAGGGAGAACACTGAATAGTTGTTTAGCAGTAAACCTTTAAATATTGAATATTCTACTGTTGTTGAAGTACACACTTTTTATTTATGATAGAATCACCCTTGTTAATGTATCACATATCAGGATGAAATATTGGCCATTCTAGACTCGTGTGTCAGTCACAAGGAAATTAATTCTCTAAAATATTTTTCCACATTACTCTGAATTTGAAAGCTATACCATGGAAATTAATTCATAACTTTAGAGTGCTCAAACTAAAATAAACAATGTCTATAATATTACATTAAAAGCTGCTATCCTGATCTTCACTGTGAAACTTCTATGTGAAAAAACTCTACCTTCTGCTCATTTACTCCTTGAACTTTTTTCCTTGAAAATATGCCAATAAATCATACTTAGGAAGTGGTCACTGAGGATAGCAAAGGGTTTGCATGATCCCATGCCCATTAATGATCACTTCTTAAATAACTGCCCTGGATATATGAGGCTGAGAGACGAGACATACACCACCCTTTTGATGTTCACAACTGCTCACTGGTATTTCTTTTGAGATAGTCCTTCTTAGTAACATTTTCATCTGAGCAATCATATTAAAATTTCACAGGTGATTTAATGGTTTTAGAATAAAAGTAATGAATGTGTAAAATAATAAAAAATAATGACATAAAGAAAAACATAGTACAAGAGAGGGTTAGCACCTTGTAGGATTTCATTTTGGTTTGTTAAAAAATAGAGTATCAAACATTTCTTGGCTCTTATTCTACAAGTTTCCTTTCACCAATCAAGAATAAGTATTCTATTTTGCATCTATATATGAACATGTCAAAATGAAACCATTTTTTACAACTAACTAATGCAAATCTAAAGGAGAGGAAAGAGGTATGTCCTTAAAATATACAAGCCAAACTTGTTATTGATGTATACTTATAGAATTTAATACTTTCTTAGTTTGGTTGTTATCCAGAGTTGTCATGATTTTATGTAATAAATTCAAATTGAATCTTCTTGAAAAAAAGTCCTAAAAATTTAACATCATATGAAAAGAAACTGTGTCTGCATTGGAAGAGGATCATACATATAACATTTGGGCTTTTTGGTAGGTAACATGTGGACTTGTTGGAGATAAGGGTTCAGAGTCTATCAGAGTGTAAGTAAGTTTTGATATTGGATGAAAGCTGGATTTTCGTGGTCCACTTAGAGAAGTATCATATAAGTGGGGATTAAGATTAGTAGTCCTCAATTCTACCTAATGCTGCCTACTGAAGTGCATTAAAAGTTAAATTTTTTGAAATGTCTTAATTGATATTGCAATGCAAAATTAAATCCAATAATATTACACTCTACTTATACTCGTTTTAATTTAGCATTCTGTTTTGCTGAAATACACTATTCCTACAGGAAGCCAAGTACATATGGTTGTAAGCTTGCTTTTTATATCAAAGAATTAGATTAAAATAAATCTATACATACTGGCACTGCATTGGTTAAATAAAGATATTCTAATTCTTTTTTAATGTATATTTTTATTGTAAAGATACTGTACAGAAGGTTACAGTTACATGAGCAAGTAATGAGTCCATTTCCTCTCTAGCATTGTTCCCCCCTCCTTTGGTTTTCTATAACATCCATTCTCTCCCCACCTTCCCAACACCTCCCTCCCCCCCCAAAAAATTGTAAAGTTTATTTTCAACATAGTGTCTTGTATATCTCTTTGCTACAATTGGTCATCCTGTATCCTATATTTCAGCAATTTGTTATGTCCCTTCCTCTCCCCAAATTAGAAAATGTATATACTGTTGTACCCCCCTCCCCCCCCCCCCCATCGCAGGACCCCCACCAAAAAGACCACCGAGAGTCAGACATTCTGAAATGCAAAAGCAAGGCTTTATTCAGGCGGGCTGCAGCTCGGGCCTTGTCCTACACACCGACTCAACAGAGCTTAGGAGGAGAGCCCCCAGCTGAAATGTCACAGGGTTTATAAAGGCAAAAACTACAAAGTTACAAAAGGAGAAGGAGAGAAAAATATCACAGACTGACAAATTTACAGCAACTAGAGGCGTCAGCAGGGCATTCCAAGGGGATAAGAGGTAGTAGGGTCAAACTGGCTGGGTCTCAATGGGCCATCTGGACATTCCAGAGCAGTTAAAGCTTAGCAGGGAGTAATTGGTGGTCTGTTTATCTTGGGCCAGCTTGGTCATCTCCTGAAGTTTGTGGGGACCCAAAGCCAGCTATAGTACAAAGTGGGGCCTGACTTCAGAGTAGCTTTGTTCAAGTAATCTATGGTTTAGCAGTTTCAGCATAAACAAGACGGTTTCTGAAATTCTGGTGGGCCCAAGGTTAATATGAGCAACAGAAGGGTTACTGCTTCTAAACAAAGCCACTTTTAACTCTTCATTCCCCCCTTCACTTATGGACATGAAGTATAATCCTGGGGTTCAGACCCCAAACTAAACTCCAACAGCTCCCTGTTGGGAAGAAATGCGTACCTGCTTCGCTATACCATTAGCTGTATAGTGTTCAACCTGTCTTTCATAAATTATACCAATCTATTTAAAATGCAAGATCTGCTTGTAACAAAATTAACAATTCTTCTACTAGTCCTGACTGTATATCACAGCTAACTTAATTTTATACCAGCTGTACTGGTAAGCTCCAATTTCAAGACATATTTATATCATTTGCTACATACTTAAACTTTTTGAAGTTTGTCTTTTTTTTTAAACATTTAAAGACAATCTTTACTTTTTAAATTATTTTTTATCCAGAGGATACCAATTTTTTTTTTTACAATTTCTTTTCCAAGGCTTTTTTTTTTTTTTTTTTTTATCACCCTCCTCTTCTTTTTAGTTCCTTGAGCATCTTTGTGGCTGGAGTTTAAAACTGACCAATTTTTCTTTGGCATACAGAACCAAGTTATCTTAGAACAGCCTTAAGGCACCACTGTGATGCAGAAGCTTGCTAGATTTTAAGGCTAAGAGTAGGGCTGGGTCTCATTTACTACCTGCATTGATAACACACTCAGGTTATTACCATACCAGAGCCAAACCAGGCTGTGACTATAGAGTGGATTTCCAGTCACTATGCACTGAAGTGCCAAAGGTAAGCAAGCCAGTGATATCCTTGTCCCCAATATCCACTGTGGGAATACAGAGGATTTCTGGATATCACCCAAAAGAATGTCCCACAAGATCTTAGTTTTAGCAGCTTTTAACCAGGATGCAGTTTCAAGTGATGGAACCAGGCAGGAGTTCAGTCTACTTTTACCATGGTGGAGGTGGTCTGGGTGACGACGTAGATTTCCTCCAGGTGACTGTGAAGCTGTCTTCAAACTCTACCCCATTAGGGTACGCAGCAGCAGCAGCAACAGCAGCAGCAGCAGGATCTCTCAGTGGCTCCAAGGGACTGTCACACCTCATGCTGGGCTGTAAATTCCTACACAGACTGGCTAAGGATACATTGCATAGGCTTGGCAGGCTTTGATCCCGCTGGTTTTTAAGACCTTTAAACAATAGCCCAGGACAGTTTACCAAAATAACAACTTTTTTACTAACCAGGTATTTTTGTAAACAGACACAGAAGGCTTAGTCTTGTAACCATCTCTGACAGATGCAGTCTCAACACTTGCACACCTGTTAACACTATTTTTTTATGCCTTTTTAAAAAAATATTATTTTATCTATTTTGTCTCATTTTTCTCAAACTGACTCTGGACTCTTGATCTTAACAGGGGGTTGATGGGTGAAGATCCATCTTCTGTAACATCTTCAGGGGCATTGATCCTACCTAGCCAAGAGCCTATAACCTTAGCCTATTTTACAAAGAGGTTATCAGGGTTAGATGTCATTAAGAACAATATTTTAACTTTTGACAACTGAACAGACCTATTCTCTGGCTACAGCAGTGTAGCTTGTTAAGCACTCTGGTTTGCAAAAGCATCTTTCTGGATGACTTAGGAACATGATCTCTAAGTTACCTTTGCAGGCCTTTAGACAGATATCATAGAAACACACTCTCAAGTTTACAAACTTTTTCCTGAGCAGATGAATTTCATGTAGCTGATGAGCTCAATAGTTACTGCCAATTAGAGCTTTTGGCACATACAGGGGTTGGGATTTAAACTATCCCCCACATTTTATAACATTAGCTTTTTACTATCACAGAGGACTGGCAAGTTCCTGTTCTTTACAAGGTAGATAGTCATGGATATTAGGCATGCTTACAAACTATCTTACCATGACCTCCTGGCTCTGACCGATTTTTGAAGGGCCACAAAATGACTCTAGGATCTGACATTTCTGCCATCCAAGCAGTGGCTTATTGTCTCTGGATGCTTCTCCAAGCTCTTGTCCCAGAAGTGTCTTCTCTACACTGGATAAATGCCTCATTGGCATTTCCCTTAGCTGGTCACTGGACTTGAACTCGGGAACTGAGCGCTGTCCCTCAGCTCTCCAGCTCAAGGCTAGCACTCTGCCACTTTGGGTCCCAAAGCAACTCTGCTTGCTCTTTCAGCACTCTGCTGGCTGAGTAGAGGTGACAGTCTCACAGGGACCTTTTTGTGCCCGGGCTGGCTTTGAACCAGTTTGCAGATCAATGAGTCTTATAAAAGGCCACTTTACTCCAATTAAAAGCAACAAGGTGGTCAACATAGAAGTAGCTTTTAAGCATGCTCTTACCTGAAACTTATTAAGAGTCAAAGTTACATCTGACAAACTTGTAAGAATCCTCTGTGCTTTGCTCTGGATTTGCTGGAAACTTAAAAAAAACGATAAGATCAAACTAGAAAAGCAATTATTTTGGTAATCCTAATTTTTCCTTTGTGCACTTTGAGGCAAATGTTAAGAACAACTTTACTTTTAAACTTTATGTCCAAAAATCCATTCCTAATTTTTTAAAGCCTCTTATTAATCATCTTTAATATTTCATACTTTAGTTTTTATTTGCGTTTTAAAAAAATCTCAAAATCTTGAGGCCAAGTGTCACTCATTGTCTCTTGGCTGCTTGTTTTTACACATTAAAACTTTTAAACTCAAATGACAATTTTTCCTTAATGCAAGAATTGCAGTCACCATCACTATACCACGAAGCTAGACTTAACAACTTTATGGCTTTTAAAAACATACTACTTGTAGAACATCATTGGAAGCAAGTCACATTATATAAATAAACTTTGAACTCTCTTTTTAAGACAAGGGACAGTTTTAGCAATACTACAGATCATCACATCACTAATTTTAACCATCATATTTTCAGTGTCTATCTACAGGGAAAAGGGACAGAACAACGATGGGCTACTTGGCTTCTCCTATGGAATGGGCACATACCCAATCTGACTCTTGAGGGTTAGATGAACTGCGTTTGTGCCAGCTTGCCCTCTTTTACTATGTGTGGACTCCTCCTAGGGCCTGTCCCACCATGCATGACCAGCTGAGCTGCACTTCTGCCTGCTCACCCCTCACCCCTTAAAGATAGGTCTGTGGTGGCTTCTAGTTTTTCCTTATCTCTTGGTTCTCAAATGAAATACACAGTTTTAGACAGACAGAACAAGTAATATCTTTGACAGTGTTAAACTAACCTTTACATTTAAATTTCTAATATTTATTCCCAAATTTTAGCCAAGGGAAATAAATCCCAAACAGCCAATGCATTTTTGTTAAGCCAGATAACTTGATTACAGTATAAACAGTCTTATGCATTCTCAAATACCAGATTTTCTACTTTTCAACTTAAAGAATCCTTAAAAAGTCATTTAAAACACTACGAAGATTTTTAAAAAATTTTGTTAATGTCCAAACCTCATAACCTTTTGAATTTTAAATTTAAACTCACCCAATTGTTACAGCATGCTAACAATTCTTATCTTGAACATGTTCACAAACACATACAAAACACACACAGATCTTAAAGCACGCAAAAATCAAAATCAGTTGTATATACATTTTCTAAAGTTTTAAACAAAAATTTAAGACAGCATTTTTTTTTAAACTAAGTTGGGCTTCATTTTCCCAAAGCTTGCTTGTTTAGCAAGGCAATTCACCAACGGGTCTTTTGAATCCCTTCTGTTGAAGGAGGGCTGGGGAGGGGGTCACCTGAAACTAAACTATCCTGATGTTTTCCCCATTTAGACAAAACAACTTTACAAATTGTTACATTGTCAGGACTAGCTGAAAAAGTCCAAACCAGGCACACAGCCTTCTACGCCCTCCCCACCAGCAGCCTCCACAAGGAGGAAACGCAGCCTGAGGCTTGAAGCAACTTTCCATGCCTCATGGGAGGAGGGGGGGCACAGCAGGTCTGAGACCATGACTTTTATTACCCAGAGATGTTCAAATAAAAACCACAAACACAAATAAACACAAAAACCAAGGATCCACATTTACAACTGGTACCAATTCTAAAATAGAACTAGACAAGGACCAAAGGCTGAATTGGGACTAATGGGCCCCAATTTATCTTTATCTCTACCCGAACTCTGTGCTGTTTTCACTCAGCAAGCTGAATCCAAAGTCTGCTGAGTGAGCCTGCCACGCTCACCCAGAACTTCCCTACCTTAGAAAACATAGAGCAAACAAACACACTAAAGTAAATAAGACAAACAAGTGGCCACAAAGACAAAATCAGGTCTCAGTGAATAGGGTGACATCTCACCACTTACCAGGGGACTCGAATCCCCTCTACTCATTCCAGAGAATTTTTCTTTTAAGATTCTGGCAAACGTTGACCCAGGGGCCTTCTAAGGTGGAGGAGAATTCACAATCATCTTGGGGCAAGGGAGATAAGTCCCTAGCGGCCATCCCCTCAGACTGACAGGTTCTCCCCCATGCTCAGACCTCCTGGGCCAAGGCCTGAGGCTAAGATCTTGTCAGTGCCACCTGCAGGTGGTCAGTGGCAGTTTCATAATTGACAAAGAAGCAAGTTACAAAAGCAGAACCAGCAGGGTTTTAGAAGAATTTTACCAAGCCTCCCCAGCCCTTCTTTACATGCACATGTAGTCAGACCAACTAAAATATCCAGCACTAATCTAGCAAACAAACAGGAATAAGCAATTTATAAAATCAAGGTTATGACACACACACAAAAAGTCAGCAAATGCCATGCTTATTTCAGAGAGCAGAATGGGCCTTCTGCCGTGGACTCCCTCAGTGATTTAAAACCTGCAAGAGTCAGGGGAGGGAGAGGTCAGGACAATGGGAACAAGCACAGATTTTCTGAGGTGGTGGGGACTGGTCTGGTTGGTTCCCTGCTGAAAATCTAAAGTAAATCTTATGAACAGAGGTCTCAGAACAAGGAAGAAACATGGATACAACTTCTCTTCCTTTTTGGTTTCTTTCTAGTCTTCTTTCTCTTCACCCTGTGTCTTTAGGGTTAAGTCTAGGGGGTTGGATGGGGCATCGACCATGGCTTCCAGTCTCGTCAGTCATTCAGTCCACAAAGCAACAAGAGGTAACAGAAAAACAAAACACACACAGGCTTACAAGATGGAGATCTCCCAAGTTGATCTGCTGCCTTCTGTGAATGAACAGAAGGGGCAGAGCCAAGTTGATCTGCTGCCCTCTGTGAATGAACAGAAGGGGCAGAGCCAAGTTGATCTGCTGCCCTCTGTGAAGGGACAGAGGGAGCAGACCCAAGTTCGAGGTGGGCGGGTTGAGCCTCGGTTAGGAGGCCCTCCGGTCAGTTCTGGTCAAAGACCAAACTGACTCACGCCCTACAAGTCGGGGTTCCAGAGGTCCCTCTTCAAGTGAGGATCTGGGACGTCTCCCATTTCCTCCAGGGTTGCGGTACAAGCTTCCCCGCTTCGACAACCCTTCAAGTACGAGTCGGAGCGGCCGTCCTCAAGTGAAAGCCAAACAAACACAATCGACAGGACAAGACAAATTAGCAGTGCTGTTTTCTTACCTTCGGAGTCTGGGGTCTGGGGGTCTTTGAGGGTATCCCGGACGAGCCCCCACTAATATGTTGTACCTGCCGTGGCAGGACCCCAACAAGAAGACCACCGAGAGTTAGATGTTCCGAAATGCAAAAGCAAGGCTTTATTCAGGCGGGCTGCAGCTCGGGCCTCGTCCTACACACCGACTCAGCAGAGCTGAGGAGGAGAGCCCCCAGCTGAAATGTCACAGGGTTTATAAAGGCAAAAACTACAAAGTTACAAAAGGAGAAGGAGAGAAAAATATCACAGACTGACAAATTTACAGCAACTAGAGGCATCAGCAGGGCATTCCAAGGCGATAAGAGGTAGTAGGGAGTTATCAAACTGGCTGGGTCTCAAAGGGCCATCTGGACATTCCAAGGCAGTTAAAGCTTAGCAGGGAGTAATTGGTGGTCTGTTTATCTTGGGCCAGCTTGGTCATCCCCTGAAGTTTGTGGGGACCCAAGGCCAGCTATAGTACAAAGTGGGGCCTGACTTCAGAGTAGCTTTGTTCAAGTAATCTATGGTTTAGCAGTTTCAGCATAAACAAGATGGTTTCTGAAATTCAGGCGGGCCAAAGGTTAATATGAGCAACAGAAGGATTACTGCTTCTAAACGAAGCCACTTTTAACTCTTCATATACAAGTTGCAAGACACTTAAATACAGTGACAGCAGGGGTTATACCATGGGGGAAGAACATACAAAGAAACAAAATAAAATCACATAGTACATTAAAAATACATTAAAAAGAGCAACAAGAAAAAAAAAATCTCTTGTGTTCCTACCTATTGGGGTTCATTTTGCTTAGCATCATCTTATATGGTCATATGTACATAGCTTTTGACCTCTTCTGCTTGCTTAAAGTTATTCGAATAATGGAAAAACCTATAGTGTAAGAGTACATGTAGACTAAATATGTTAATGAAACAAAACACTTCTCAAAAATACAGGTCCGTTCTAATTACGAAGCATATTACCACTTGGTATCTCATAGCTAACTGTCACTTTATAGATATATTTATGGTTGTTGATAAATTATTAAAATTAGCTCATCTAATGGGGCTGACAGATTCTGAAGAGATCCAGCTGACCCTCTCTGCGCTGTTTCTCCTGCTCTACCTGGTTAGTGTGCTAGGCAATCTAGGCATGATCATGATAATTCGCCTGGATCTCCAGCTTCACACCCCTATGTATTTTTTCCTCACTCACCTCTCATTTCTTGACCTCAGCTACTCAAGTGTCATCACCCCTAAAACCCTAGCGAACTTA
Source organism: Dipodomys spectabilis (assembly GCF_019054845.1). Classification (NCBI taxonomy): domain Eukaryota; kingdom Metazoa; phylum Chordata; class Mammalia; order Rodentia; family Heteromyidae; genus Dipodomys; species Dipodomys spectabilis. The sequence continues at coordinate 3,896,106 of NW_024870707.1, forward strand.
CTGACTTCCACAAAGAGTATTTCCTTCCTGGGCTGCTTCACCCAGATGTACTTTTTTGTCCTGCTTGGTGCTGCAGAATGCTTTCTCCTCGCCTCCATGGCCTATGATCGCCACGTGGCTATCTGCAGTCCTCTGCGCTATCCAGTGATTATGTCCAGAAGATTCTGTCGGGTCCTGATCACGGGGTCCTACCTGATTGGTTTCATGGACTCCTCTGTGAACGCTGTTTCTATGAGCAGATTAAAGTTTTGTAACTCCAATGTAATCTCTCATTTTTTCTGTGACACGTCCCTGATTTTAGCACTGTCCTGCACTGATACATATGAGGTTCAAATTGTAATATTCACTTTTGCTGGTTTTACCCTAATGGTGTCCCTTATCACAATATCTGTGTCCTATGTGTCCATTCTGTCGACTATTTTGAAAATTAAGTCCACCTCAGGGAAGCAGAAAGCCTTCTCCACCTGTGCCTCTCACCTGCTGGGAGTCACCATTTTCTATGGCACTATGATCTTCACTTACTTAAAACCCAAGAAGTCCTACTCCCTGGGAAAGGATCAAGTGGCTTCTGTGTTTTACATGATTGTGATCCCCATGCTCAACCCACTCATTTATAGTCTTAGGAACAAGGAAGTGAAAAATGCTTTCTTTCGTGTCATGCAGAAAATAGGGGGCCCTGGACAACCAAGATGACAGTGGTGTGACATGTCAAACTCATCATTTCTGGTTTTTCTGAAAGGAAGAACTGAGTCATTTGTATATGTTCATTTTTTCATACATTTCTCAAGGCATTCCCAAGAATACATTCTCAGAAGTTCAGTTTATAATGAGATGTGATAAGTATGTATTGGAGGAGCAGATACTGTGTGAAAGATAAAATTTGGATATCATTTTTAAAGTGTGCCATAAAAATTTATTATGCTAATTTATCATGCTTTGAAAACCATTATTTAACCTTAACAACAGACTCAGTGATAAAAAGATTCAGTCCTCACTTCCTTTACTACACCCTTTAAGAAGACAGTGAATTTGAAGTCCTAGTTTTTTCATTTCCACAAGATAAATCATATTTCAAGTCCACAGGATCTTAAATAGTCTTGAAATTATCTCCAAACTAAAAGCATATAGCAAATGATTCCTGTCATTGTAATTGTAAGACTTTCTCACAAGAATATTCACAGCTGTTTCAGTCGATTTAGTTCACAAACTGAAAACAATCAGAAAGGGGAAATACCAACATTTTACAAATTGCTGTTTGGAAGAAAGAAACTACTAGAGTTATGATATAGAAAAATAATGCTATTACTGAGGGTAATTTGGAAACTTTTATTCAAATTGATTCAAGAGAAATACTGCACTTCTGGATACATTCTACTCAAGGTTAACTCTGGTTATTTGCATATATATGATGTATTTAAATGGAATTTGGATGCTTTCTTCTTCAATTTTCTTTATTCATTCAAAGAGGGTTGCTTTGACAAAGGCAGCTATGAAAAAGTAGCTGTAAGATGTTTTTGGAAAATTCAAAATATATTTTGTACTGCTTTAGGCCTGGATTATTGTAATTTATTGAGTTGAAAAAACTTATACACAGTAACATCTGTTATGTGGGCACATGTTAAATATTAGATGACTATGCCTTCTCCTTTTCACTTACGTGATTCCATCAGCTTTGGAGAACTCATTAAAAATGTTTGAATTAAATGCTTGATTCACATTTTTAAAACTTTTTTTAAATAGAGGAAGTTAGAAGGCAAATATTTGAAAATGAATTTTGATCATATGGTATTCCATAAACTTTGATCAGGTAGCATTCTATTTTTTTTATTTTCAATGATTGTCTTTTCTGGTACTGTATTTTTAATTATCTCTGATTTTAAAAGTTAGTTTTTGGAGGTATGGTTTTACTTTGCAGCTATTGTTATTGTAAATTTGTAACAATTATTACACAGATTGTTTGAATAAAATCAATTTTTATAAATTATTGCAGAAATTTATTAAGTGTTTTGTGTAAAATTTCATGGTAGTTTCCTCCTAAATACTTTATGATCATTTCTGATTATTATAAAATAAACCACTTTCTGGCACATAAATGTAAGATCCCGAGTTCAAGCCCCAGTATTACCATAAAAACATTAAAAATAAGTAAAATAGAGAGCAAACTGTCTATTTCAACAATTAAAAATTTTAACCATTACTAATTTATTAGATATTTTAGTATTTCATTTGAAAGCTGTTTTCCCTGATCTATATCACAATTTGCTTTATCCTGTAATAATGCCTAAAATAAGTTGCCTCAGGTTTGATATTTCTGTATGTTGATAATGTGTGTTTGTTGTATTGAGATTTATTTTTGACACTGGGAATAATGTGTTAGTAGTTGTATACGGTTACTGATAAACCATTTTGATTCATCTCTACTTATTAAAAGCTTTTCTTAATTTTATACTGAGCGTCTCTTTTCAGGCTCTGCTTGCTTTTGCAACATTTGGTTTTATGATTAGTTACGAATAGAAAAAAAAAACAAAACCTTACAGTTGATGCCAGACACATTGACTTTCCATTAATAGCAACATTTTCCTTTACTCAACATTGTTCTCTAATATTAACTTGACTAAATCAGACTGGAATTGTTTGCTCAAGTGATATATTGGACCCTTACCTCCTTTTCCAGAGTTCAGCTGATTATTTGGGCATGAGAATCTCATGGACTCTTCTGCCTAGGCTTGTTTCAAACCTTGATCCTCAAATATTAGTCTACTGAGGAGCTGGGATTAGAAGCATAAGCCTGGAGTTTTCAGCTTAAAGATAGCTCTTTATTCATACCAACAAATTGTCTCCAAAAAATCTAGGAAACAAACACACTTGCATAGAACATTTTTTGTGTATATTTGAAGATAAATTAATTATAGGATAATTTAATACAAGTGTCCTAGGATCTTTTTGTGATTTTTAATATGTTCCTTTCAGATTCCCCCTGTGCATCCTCATTTTTGGAAAATAATCATGAGTGAAATTATTCAACTTCATTATCCTTTTAACTCATATTTATTAAAATAATTAGCCTGTCATATAAAGAGGGAAGTGTGAGCTGGGTCTTCCATTCAGGGTCAGTTTTCAATTCAATAAATTTTTGATAAAATTTTTCAATTTTATCATGTCTTCCTGCACTAATTTTACATTTATAAAGAAAAAAAGGAACACTAACAATAAAATACTAGATAAAATTTACCAGGTCTATTATATTATTTTATCATAATCTGACTATGGTATGGATTAATTATAATTATTCATACGTACAAGTACATGTTTTAATAAGTATTATGTGTTTAAGGAAGATCACTGAACATTATTGAGCTGTAATTTATTACTCTAATTTCTTTAACTATAGGTATATTCTACTGCTATAGAAGGAAACATTTTATTTATGATAGAATTATATGTTTAAATATAACACATATCCATTTTGAAACGTGTCATTCACAGGAAACTAATTCTCTAAAATTTTTTTCCACATTGTTCAGAAATTTCTTGATTTGACAGGTATGCTATATAAAATAATTTATAAATTTATAACTATCAAACTAAAATAGATAGTATCTTAAAGTATTACATCAAAAACACCTTGTTATTCTGTTCCTCATTGTGAAATTTCTATATGAAAAAGCTGAACGTCTGCTCATTGAATTTTTTTCCTTGAAAATGTGCCAAGAAATATCCTTAGAAATTGGCCACTGAGGATAACACTTGCTCGATCCCTATGCTGATTAAATGATCACCCATAAATGAGCACCTGGATATATGAGACTGAGAGACGAAGAACACACCACCCTTCTGATATTGACAACAACTAGTTGACATTTCTTGTGAGAAAATCCTTCCTGGAAACATTGTCATTTGAGCAGTAGTATTGAAATTAATTGTGACTCAAATTTTTAAACTAAAAATAATGAATGCAAAAATAATAAAAATGACTATAGTAAGGAAAACATTATATTACAGAAAGTGTTAGCATCTTATAGACTTTGCAATTTGATTTGTTAAAAAAAAAAAGCTTAAGGTATGACAAATACCTTAGCTTTCTCTCTCCAAGTTTCCTTCCACCAATCAAGAGTAAGTATTTCACCTTGCACTTTTATAGCTAACTTATGTAAACAAATCTGCGAGTGTAAAAAGAAGTCCATAATTTTAAAAATTCTGCAGGCAATGCTTATTAATGATACATACTTTTCCTATTGGGATTTACAACTTTCTTAGGGTTCTATCTGGATTCCTCATGATTTTACTTAACAAGTTTAAATTGAATTATCTTAAAAAAGGTCCCGAGGATTTAACATCACATGAAAATGTACACACACACACACACACACACACACACACACACACACACACACACATATATATATATATATATATATATATATATATATATATATATATATATAGCTATCCATCTGTCTCTCTTTATTTATATGTGGAGTTAAGGATTCAGAGTCTATTACCACTGTCTATAAGTTTTGATTCTTGAAGAAACTCAATTTTGTTTGTGGCAACCACTCAAGGAAAAAAAAATCACATAGCTGTGAAATAGGACTACTAGTCTATAATGCCTCCTATTTCTACCTACAAAAGTCTATTAAAAGTTCAATTTGTTCAAAAGGCCTTAATTGATATGGCCAACACAAAGTAAATCCAGTAAAGTAGTTTTCTATCTATACTTATTATACATAAAGCATTTTGATTAGCTGCAATCAAATAATTATACAGTATTATATGGTTTGAAATCAAGGAACTATAACAAAATATGTCCATACATCTTGGCATTGCATTGATATAAGTAAAATAAACACCAGACACTATAATTCTTAACTCAAAGTTCTTGATAAATATTAACACTTATAAATGCCACAGTAATTCCAGTCTAAATATGTTAGTAAAATGCTTTAGCAAATAATCAAATCTGTTATAATTATGAAGAAAATTATCTGTTAAATACAGATCACTTTGCAGATTTTTATAGTTGTTTGCTTTTGTATAAATACATTATTAAATTTTATTACTCTAGTTTATTTATACAGTTATTGGGACATTCATGTAAATGATAATTTTTAAGTAATTTAGGCTAAGTATCACCTTTAATTTTTCAAATGTCAGCACACAATGAGAGACTGGAATAACACAAAGAATCCTGACTTCATCCTTGTGGGGTTGACAGATTTTAGAGAGATCCAGCTGGCCCTTTCTACACTCTTTCTCCTGATCTACCTTATTACTGTGCTGGGAAACCTAGGTATGATCATGATAATTTATCTGGATCACCAGCTTCACACACCTATGTATTTTTTCCTCACTCACCTCTCATTCATTGACCTCAGCTACTCAAGTGTCATCACACCAAAAACCTTAGCGAACCTATTGACTTCCACCAAGAACATTTCCTTCGTGGGCTGCTTCACCCAGCTCTACTTTTTCGTTCTGTTTGCTGGTGCTGAAATTTTTCTCCTCTCTGCCATGGGCTATGATCGCTATGTGGCTATCTGCAATCCTCTACAGTATCCTGTAATAATGTCCTCCAGACTCTGTTGGACCCTTCTTGCTGGGTCCTATATGACTGGCATTCTAGATTCCTCTGTCAATGTCATTTGCATGAGTGGATTGACTTTCTGCAAATCCAATATCATCCACCACTTTTTCTGTGACATATCTCCAATGTTAGCTGTGTCCTGCAATGATACCTATGGAATTGAAGTGATGGTATTTGTTCTTGCCGGTTCTACTCTAATGATGTCTCTTATCACAATAACTATGTCCTACGTGTCCATTCTGTCAACTATTCTGAAAATTAAGTCCACTTCAGGAAAGCAGAAAGCGTTTTCCACCTGTGCCTCCCACCTGCTGGGGGTCACCATTTTTTATGGTACTTTGATCTTCACTTATTTAAAACCCAAGAAGTCCTACTCCCTGGGAAAGGATCAAGTGGCTTCTGTGTTTTACACGATCGTCATCCCCATGCTCAACCCACTCATTTATAGTCTTAGGAACAAGCAAGTGAAAAATGCTTTCTTTCGAATCATGCAGAAGAGTTCAGGCTCCAGGCAATAACATGACAGTTTGTGATGTATTGAAATTCATCTTTTCTAGTCTTTCAGATAAAAAAAAGTTTATTCATTCATGGGTTTATTGTCTATCACCCTTCATTTCTCTTTACAGAATGGATATTTCCAGAACTTCATTATTCAAATTTCATACTGGAATAGTAATTCCTGAATGTCGTATTTTTTATAGCAGGTAATATACAAAGCACCAAACTCGTTATTAATTCTTACAAATGTGTTAGAAAATATGCTATGATTTCAACCTATAATTTAAACATATACATATTCACAAGGAGTTATTTATATGTTTAATGATAGCAGTTTAATAATCATTTTTGTAGGATAAAATAATATTTTATATGTGCAAGTCCTAAGATTTCACTGGATTTCTCATTTACAAGAGATAAATCTTAATTTGTGGTACATGTAGTCAGATGAAAGAAAAAATATATTTGTAATTATAATCTTGTTTGTCTTCATCTTTGATTGCAAGGCATATTGCTGAATTGTTGTAATGTACATACTCTTTCTAAACAATGTCTACTGCTTTTTAAATAGCAATTTTATTTTCTTCAATTCAGCAACTTAGATACAGCAGCAATGAAATTTTTGAAGCTTTCCTAAATTTATGTTAAACTATTGTTTTATATTATTGTACAAATGACATTCTAATGTTGAAGACAATTTTGAGGATACTCTTGTAGCTTATTGAAGAGAAATATTATATTTGCGTGCGTTCTTTTTCATTTCTTTTCCTATATTCTTGTGTGCATTTATCTGTGAATGTATACATATACAATATTTAAATGGAATTTGTGTAATTTCCTGTTGCACACTCTTCCTACTGGTATATATGTAATGAAATTTTCAGTGAAATCTGTGAGGTGCTTTGGGCTTAATCTATTATAAATTTTCCAATTTCCAAATCTATATCCAGTGAGTTTTCTCATGTGGCACCTGCTAAACAGCTGAAGACCATGACTTCCTATGGCAGGTCACGTGTATATGGGAAGAGCACAGTTGCATGGAATGATTTCCTTTAGTCTGGAATATTCTTAATAAATAAATATTTGAATTGAATACTTGATTCAATCATCATCGTTTTTAAATAAAGAATAGTTACAATGTTAATACTTGATAATGAATTTAGATTTTGTGATATTCCGTAAAATCTGATCAGACAAATTTTCTTCATTTTCTAAATTGTTATCTGAGTATTCTAGAATTGTGATTGCAATTTTCTCTGATATTAATGGGTTTTGATATTACAGCTGTATTTTTTATTTATTATTGTTTATAATTTTTGACACTCATTTGATAGTTGTAATTCAATTAATATGATTTTTAAATTCTTACTGGAATTTGATTAAGGATGTTTTTCTGTAAAACTCTATTTGACTTTTACCCATAAAATTTTCTTATCCTTTATTAATTCAATACAAAAGAATTTTACACATTTTGATAACTATACTAACATAATATCAACATTTGTTGGTATTCCCAAGTATTTTGTTTGAAATTAAGTTTAATATGTAGCAAACATTGTTAATGATATTCTTGACATATTTTTAATACAGAAATGCTTGACTAAATTTCCTATGTTCATGGTTTCTTCATATTTCTAGTCATTTTTGTAAATATGGTTTTATTTTACTTTCATTTATTTTATTTTTGTGATTTAAAATAGTTTTTTTCTATGCTATTTCTGGGATAAACGCTACCCACACCTTATGTCATTATACATAGCTTTTAAATTGGAGGAGTATGTATATTTAATTGAGTTAAGGTTGCTTTAGATTCCTTATGTTCTATATACAAAAATCATTTAATTCACCTCATTAAATTATTATAACTTGCAGCTAATGTAAAAATTATAAATTATTTAGATTTGTGTTATAATTTCACCAGTAAACTTCTGCCTGACATATGAGGAGTTCCTGTCTAAAATAATCATATTTGATTCAGTTACTGTCAAAAACAATTTTAAATATATTCTTTTGGTGGTATTCAATAGAATGTGCAACAGAAACCTTGTTTTTAATAAATTCCACGATACATGATATCAGATGCACTATAGATATAGGAATATCTATCTATATTTGCTTTAAAATTATTAATACAGGGATTAAAATACTAATGTACTTCCTCAACATCCACTATTTTCAGGCAATGTCCAAAGAAGTGAAGATGCACACAATTGCATACATGCATGCACAATGCACACAAAATATAAATTGTATATACAAAATGACAGTAATCCAGGCCCAAAAAACATAGGTTCCATGGTTTCCTTTATTTGCAATAGCTAGTAAATGTCTGGACAGGCAGAAAAGGACAGGTAAGATGATATTAAGTGAAATGAATACCAAGATAGGGACACAAGTGGTTTTTTCTTTGTTGCTATTATTTCTAATGTATTTATAAGGTAGCATGTGATTTTTTTTGTTTCTCTGTATGTCCTTCCCCCATTGTATAATCCTTGTATTCACTGTATTTAATGTTGGTATAATTTGGGGAAGGGAAGGGGAAAACACATTATTTAAATAGGGATACAGGTTGACCCATTTCATGAAACAATGAGATGTACAGGACACTATGTTACAAATGAATTTTACAACTTGGGGGGCGGTATGGAGGGAAGGGTTGGGAAGGTGGGGAGGGAAGAGATGGGTAGGGGAAAAACAAAGGAGGAGGTAACAATGCTTGTTAAGAAATGTAATTATTATATTAGTCATGTAACTTTAACCCCTCTGTACAGTATTTTTACAATAAAAATATATACAAAAAATAAAATAAAATAAATTACATGCATATTCTAGACATAGCATAAATTAGGACTGTATGCTCAGCATTTTCTCTATCAACATCACAAATCAAGGAACTATTATTTCATGTGTAAATAGTTAAACTGCTTTGCTTTTATCAATGGGTTATTTTTCCTTCTTACATGGAAACAGTGCTATCGAACTCAAGATGAATAGGGATTAATAGAGCATATAACATGCATAATTTTTTAAATATTTAAGTTAATAACAAAACACTTTCCTTATTCTTTCCATCTATGAGCTCAACCTTGATGAATCTGACTTGCTATTAAAGTTATCTTTATCCTGACATCCTGATATTTTCTGCCATTTCTCCCATTTTCTTAATTTCCCAAGCTTTCGTAGAAATAATATCATTTTTCCCTCCTATTCTATTCCTTTTGTATTAAGTTCATCACTCTTTACATTCTTTAATGTTGTATCTGTCAGCATCTTTTTTATGCATCCTTGTGTTATCACTTATCATTTATCACCATATGATAATTGACATACCTTTCAAAGACAAGATTTGACTGCTTTTATCCATGATAATATAACTATAAGCACAAACTCTCCTAACAACATAGAGAAAGACTTCTGTAGGAGGTGAATTTTATAGAATCACTAAGTTAACTACTTGGTCAAGAACAAGTTCATAACCTTCATGCTCACTAGTTACAAAACAAACTCACATCTGAACACAGACACTTTGACCCCATGGCCTCCATCCCTCATCACTCCATATGTCCTGGATTTGAATGAATGACAAATGCATGTGGTCAAATGTTATTGAGGGATGTTGATGTAAGGTAGCTTGGTTGTGGAATCAGTGGCTTCATTTCAATTTATGGATGCCTTTTAAACCATAGACAATTGACTTTGAAAAAGGAAAGAATGATTTATATGATAAATAATCCTGGTGAGGAAAATTGTATTAGTTAGAACAATACATTTCCTGCTGTGATTCAGAAATCAAAGGCTCACAAGGTAGGTAAAAATCATGGATGAACCACTGGAGTTTATCAATGGTTTCTTTTTTTCACTGCCTTGGAATACAGTTTTCAATGACTAAATTAATCCTGTATTTTGCTGACAAAATTCTCATGTTACTAGTTTGTCAGCATCCTCTGTTCTCTACTTCTACCTGGTGAAACAGAATTCATACATTGCATGGTCTAAACACCCTCCTAAATGAAGGAAAGCCAGTGTTTTTATTTTTATTTCACACATTTAATTTCAGGGTTTTCATTAAAATTTAAATTTATTAATGTACAGAGAAATATTTGGATTGCTGAAGTATTTTTATGGTCCTTTAAAGATGGTTGATTATTATTTAGCAATTTTATATTAAATTTTATTAGCATATATTAGTTATATATTAATTATTTTCCTTAGGGTATTTTCAAAGTGGTGGGTTTATATCACATGTGTTTAATCTCATGTGGGTTTACATCACCAGTCACTAACCTCCATCTATCCTCCTCCCAGTGATATTCTCCTTATTTTTCCCAAATCACACCTTTCCCATATTCACTTTTTGTAAAATGTAGAAATCCAAATTTCTCTTTAAGTGTTGGGGTGTTTCACTTAAAATGTAAAGGTCCAGTTTCACCTATTTTTTAGTAAATGAGATAATTTTGTTCCTTAAGTCTAAAAGAAAAATTCATCACTTATATATACCACATTTTCTTCAGCAATTCACCTGCTGATGGGTCGCAAGAATGATTGCTCCACTGGGCTGTGGTGAATAGTGGTGTGATCTGGACAGATGTGCAGGTTTTGTATGCTAACGTTCATTAATTTGTGTGTACATCCAGGAATAACACAGGTAGGTAATATAGTTGCCATGTTATTTTCTTTGGATTTCTGGTGAACTCCATACAGATTTCCATAGATGTAGAATGAAATTACATTTCCATCAGCAATGTATATGCCTATATTTTGTATTAAATCCTTGCGGATATTTGTTTTTTTATATTCAATTAATGGCAGCCCCTTTGAAATAAATATTGTAATTATTTTCTGCTCATGAAATATAAGGAGATAGGAATTAAATTATATTATTATTTAAGTTGAAAGATAATTTAAACCTCTGGTTATACATCTGTTTGCTTCCCCATGACATAAAAAAGATACAAAAATTATAGCAAGCTAAAGAATACTAAAATTATTCATGGTTGATTTCGAGCCTAGAAAAATCTTGCACAAAATTAATTTGTTCTAGGTGATTTGGTAATCATCATATCTCTTAAGGTATCATAAAATTGTTACCCTTAGTTTTGTTATTCATGACCTTGTGGTTAGCACTTGCCAATAACTTTGATGTAATAATCTTCAACTTAACCTTTTTCCTCCTAAGAAAAATTCTTTTATATAATATTGTCCAATTACAGTTTCATCATACATGTATATATATATATATGTATATGTGTTTACATATGTGTATATGATACCTAAGTGCATACACACATACACATGTGTGTATGTATGTATGTATGTTTATCTATATCTTCTTATTCATATCAACAATCTGTCTCTTGAAATTCTGCAGAATGAGCGTTCTTTCCAGAAAATCTTTTCTATATATGTATGACAATCAATTTTAGAAATACTTAATACGAGTTTTACAAGAATACTTTCCTAATTTTTACTTTATATCTCTATATTAAGTATAATATGTTATAATTCATCTATTTGTTGTCAATAAAAAGTAATTTTCTTAATTTTTAAAGATTTTTATTGCAAAGGTGATATACAGAGGGACAATCATTATATAAGTGAGATAATGAGTACATTTCCTTTTGAACAATGTCACCTTCTTCCTCTTTATCTTTCAGTGTTTCCCCTCCCAACTTTTCTCCCCCTACCATGTTGTATAATTCATTTCCAATGTAGTGACCAATGAGTATGGATCAATTGGTTTTCCCTTTTTCCCACAGTTTCTGTGCTTCCCCTTTCCCTGCCCAAATCAGATAAACTTATATACAAGACAAAATGTACAGATATCAAAAACAGTGACAGAAGTGAATAAACCAAAGAAAAAGAAAAAGAAAAAACGACCCACAAACAGTACAATATAAATTCTCTTGTTTTCATTTCTTGGAATTTATTTCAATAAGCATCATTTTACATGATCATATGTATATGTCTATTGAGCCCTCATGATCCTCTCCGAAGAAAATCCTCCTTTATTCTCACTGTGTAAATGGTGACAGTGCTGTTTAATTACTTATGTCCAATATTCTTTAAAAAATATTGCCTTTTATTTTGATGCTTCTTTGTGAATAGTTCAAACCCATGCTCATTTAGCCCTTGAAAATTTGTTCTTGATTCTTTTTTTTTTTCTTGAAAATGTGCCAACTAATTTTCCTGGAAAATTGGTCACTGAGGATGACAGTGTTGCGTAAGGTCCAGGACCATTAAATGAGGTGCCAGATTAACCCTGTGAAAGGAGGCACACCTTGCTCTGCTCGTATTTATAGTCGCTCCTCAGCATTATTTAAAGACATACCTTCCTGGTTAATATCTCATTTGAGCAATCTATCAAAATTTCTAGGGTGATTTAAATTAACTCAAAATAAACATAATGAATACATACTATTTTAAAATTAACTACAGAAAACAAAATATATGTATCATGGCAGAGGTGTTTAGTCCCTCATGTGGATTTCATATTTTATTTACAAGAAAATTTGAGAGTTGACACTTAATTTTTGCCTTAAATTATTGAAGAAGATTTTGTTCCACCAGCTTTGGTTCACAGTAAGTATTTTACTTTGAATAAATACATAGGATGTGTTGAAATTAAATCCCTTAACATGATCAATTTATTTGAATGATGATGTTAGAATAGAGGATATCCCTGGAGGTTTTGTAAGTCTTTGTTTTATAATCAGACAAATATTCTCTTTGTGTTGAGCTTTTCAATTTTCTTTGAATTGTGTTCATCTGGATTTATAATGATTTTATTTAACAAATTCAATTCAACTATCTTGAGAAAAGAAGCCCTGTAAGTTTATCATTACATAAAAAGAAACATTCTTCATGGTAGAATATGTATCTTGTCCAAAGTGACATTAGTACTTACTGCAATTGAAATGTTGAGTTTAAGAATCTAGAGACTATGACCTATGAAGTTAAATTTTCATTTTAGATAAAATTTTATTTTCACTGTACAATGTAGAAAAAACATTATTGGGTATATTCTATCATCTATAACTCTAATAGAACTTATAGAAGTCCACTGAACATAAAATTTATATTTAAATAATGTTAATTGATATAGTTGTGTCAAAAGCAAATAATTTAAGTTGTTTTCTATGTCAACATATTAGGTATCTACCATTTTGTCACATTCAAATATATAAATAAAATAAGGAAGCATGGAAATATGGACTCTGCTTTGACTCACAGAAATGTGATTAAATCAATCTATATGTAATAACACTGCCATCAGACAAATTATATAACATTCTTTAACCTAATTCTTTTGTCAAGCATACTAGCAATAGTCAAAACAATGACATAACATCCCATGTTGATCAAATGTGTAAAAAAACAACATTTGGCACATTATCATTCATTCAAATTCTGAAAAAATACCTTTTGTTGTATCATAAGCAAATGTTAATTTCATAACTACGTGCAACATTGTTGTCATTGTCATTTCCTATAAATGTATTATTAATTTTGAGCTATCTACAAAGGCACTGGACAATCTATGCACTGGAACATTTACATAAGCAAATGAAGTGATTTGAGCTAAGCATAATCTCTAATTTTTCAGCAGTGTGCATCAGCAATCAATGGAAATTTGGAATAACACAGAGGTTCCCAATTTCATCCTTATGGGACTGACAGACTCTCGAGAGATTCAACTGGCACTCTCCCTGCTGTTTCTCCTGATTTACCTGATCACTGTGCTGGGAAACCTAGGCATGATCTTGCTAATTTTTGTGGATCGCCAGCTTCACACTCCTATGTATTTTTTCCTCACTCACCTCTCATTCATTGACCTCAGCTACTCAAGTGTCATCACACCTAAAACCTTAGCGAACTTACTGACTTCCACCAAGAACATTTCCTTCAAGGGCTGCTTCACCCAATTGTACTTTTTTGTTCTCTTTGCCGGTGCTGAAATCTTTCTCCTCTCTGCCATGGCCTATGATCGCTATGTGGCAATCTGCAATCCTCTACAATATCCTGTAATAATGTCCTCGAGACTCTGTTGGACTCTCCTGGCTGGGTCCTATATGACTGGCATTCTAGATTCTTCAGTCAATGTTATTTTCATGAGTGGTTTGACTTTCTGCAAATCCAATATCATCCATCACTTTTTCTGTGACACATCTCCTATGTTAGCTCTGTCCTGCAGGGACACAAATGATATTGAAATGATGATATTTGTTCTTGCTGGTTCTACAATAATAATGTCCCTTGTCACAATAGCTATGTCCTATGTGTCCATTCTGTCAACTATTCTGAAAATTAAGTCCTCTTCAGGAAAGCAGAAAGCCTTCTCCACCTGTGCCTCCCACCTGCTGGGAGTCACCATTTTTTATGGTACTTTGATCTTTACCTATTTAAAACCCAAGAAGTCCTACTCCCTGGGAAAGGATCAAGTGGCTTCTGTGTTTTACACGATTGTGATCCCCATGCTCAACCCACTCATTTACAGTCTTAGAAACAAGGAAGTGAAGAATGCTTTCTTTCGAGTCATGCAGAAGAGTTCAGGCTCCAGGCAACTAAAATGACAGTGGTGTGACACATATGTGTTTATATTTATCTGCCCTCCATTTCTCAAAAAAATGCTCATAACATTCCCGGAATAATCTATCAGAATTCCATATTACAATCAGAGATGAAAATGCATGAGTTTGCTGGTGTGGGGAGGAAGGGGCGAAATACTTTATAAAATATAAAATTTGGCCACAATGTTTAAAATATGTCACAAAATTCGATGTCTATTACAAGCTGAAGTTATTATGTTTTGGAAACCATTATTTACCTTAACAATACACTCAGTGATAATAGTTTTAGTACTCTCTTCATCACCCAAAATATCTTGTTTCCCATCCATCCTTTAAGCAGGAACTGAATATTTTTCCAGGGCTGAGGACTGAACCCAGGGCCATGAGCGCGGCGGGCGGGCGCCCTTCCGCTGGGCTAAACACCCCAGCAGGCACTGAATTTTAAACCTTAGTTTTCTCAGTTCCACAAGATAAATCAGCATTCCAGGTCCACAGGGTCTTAAATACTCAAAATGCTCTGTAAAAAATCATGTGTGAGATTTTATTTTTACAAGGAATATTCTTGTAATTATATTGGTCATGTTTTTTTCATAAGATATTCACTGCTGCTTTTAAAATTACTTTCCGTCAATGTAGTTCACAAACTGAAAAACTACAGAAGGAGGAAATATCAGCATTTCACGAATTCTTGTAAAGAAAAAATAATCTATTAAAGGTACAATATAGGAATATAATGCTAATATTTAGGGCCATTTGGATACATTCTCTTCAGTGGTTAACTGTGGCTATTTGCATACATATGAACATTTAAGTGGTATTTGTGTTATTCCTAGTGTTCTCTTCTTCAACATTCTATATTCGTTTAAAGAGGGCTAATTTGTCAAAGGCAACTGTGAAATAATTAAATTCTCAGACAAGGACAACATATATTTTGCAATGCTTTAACCCTGAATTATTGCAAATTTATTGGGCTGTAAAGTCTATATGCAGTGCCATCTTTTATGTGCACATATAAAATATTTGAAGACTATGCCTTCTCCATTGCACTTACATGTTTCTGTCAACTTTGCAATATTCATTGAAAATAGATGTCCAAATTGAATGCTTAATTCACCTATTTTAATTTTTTAAACAGATGCAAGCCAATGCAAATGAATTTCAGGTTCATGGCATCCCATAAACTTTGATCAAGTAGTACATTGCTTTTTTTTGTTGGTTGGTTGTTTTTTAGTTTTCAATGATCTACATATTCTACTACTGAAATTTTAATTGTATCTGATTGTAAAGATTAGTTTTTGAAGATATGGTTTCAGTTTGTAGCTACTATTGTTGTAAAGTTTTTACAATTATTACTGTGATTGTTTAAATAATATCAACTTTTGTAAATTACAGTAATTTATTGAGCTTGGGGTTGATGCAAAATTGCATGTTATTTTTCTCTTAAATACTGTATGATTGTTCCTGATTGCTAGGAGAAGAAATACTATCTGGCAAATAGAAGATCCTGAGCTAAACCCATCATATTGACATAAAAACCATCTAAAAATAACTAATATATAATACAACCTGTCCATTTCAGCAATTAATACTTTTAACAATCACTAATTTATTAAATATTTTAACAGTTCATTCAAAAGTTCTTTTTTTAATCTATTTTACAAGTTACTGTATTCTAAAATAATGCCTAAAAGAAATTGTCTCATGTTCACTTTGATCTCTGTACTTTGATGAATGTGCACTTTCTGTATTGTGATTCATTTTTTGACATTGGGAATAATGTGTTAGTAACTGTATATGGATACTGGTAAACCATTTTGATTCATCTGTACTTATTAAAGGCTTTGCTCAATTTTATACTCAAGACCCCTTTTGAGTCTCTATTCAGTCGCTATTGCTACATTCATTTAGTTTTACCATTAGTTACAAAGTAGACAAAAAAATACAATTGATTATAGACACATTGACTAGAGAGCTTCCATTAATCTACACCATTCTCCTTTACACAAAGTTGTCCCCTAAGATTAACCTGATTAAATCAGACTGTAATTGTTTTCTCAACTACCATTGTAATAACTTACTGGTTATTTGGAAGTAAGACTCTCATGGCTTCAAACCTTGAATCTAAAATATTAGCCTACTGAGAAGCTGGGATTACAAGCATGAGACCAGAGTGTCTAGCTTAAAGATAGCTTCTTATTCATACCAACAAATTATATCCAAAAATTCTAGGAAATAAGCACACTTGCATAGAGGAACATTTTGTTTGTTTTTGAAGGTAAATTCATTTAATTAATTAATTATTTTAATTAATTAATTAATTATTAATTTAATTAATTTATTAATTTAATTAATTTACTGCAAGATTTACAGAATCTTTTCATGATTTTTTTAATATGTACCTTTCAGGTTTTCCCTTTGCATCATCATTTCTAGAAAATAAAACATGAATGAAATTATTCAATTGCATTATCCTTTACACTTAGATTTATGAAAATATTTAGCCTGGTCATATATAGAGGAAGTGTGGTCTGGGTCACACATTCAGGTTCAGCCTTCAACTGAACTATTGTCTCTTTCTGCACTCATTTTACACGTGTAAGAAAAAAAGAACATGAACAATAAAATGCTAGATAACATTGACCAAATATATTATATTATTTTAACATAATCTGAATGGTATATGGAATAATTATAATTATGCATATGCACAATACATGTTTTAATAAGTATTATGTGTTTAAGGGAGATCAGTGCATTATTGATCAGCTAGTTGTTACTTTAACTTCTTGAAATATACATATATGTTACAGTTACAGATGATCTCATTTTATTTATGATAGTCTTATACTTTTTATTATAACACTTATCCGTATGAAATATCGATCATTTCATTTTGGAGGGTGTCAGTCCCAGAAACTATTTCTCTAAAAATTTTGTCCACATTATTCAAAAAAATCTTCATTTGACAGGTATGCGGCAATTTTTAACTATGTGGCTAGCAAACTAAAATAAATACTGTCTTTAAATATTACATCAGAAAAAACCATCTGTTATTCTGTTCCTCGTTGTGGAATTTCTTTGTGAAAAGCTAAATTTCTGCTTATTTAGTCCTTTAATTTTGTCCTTGAACATGTGCCAAGAAATATGTTTATGAATTGGTCACTGAGGATCACAAAATGTTGTATGATCCCCATGCCCATTAAATGATCACCCATTAAGTGAGCGCCCTGGATATATGAAGCGAAGAGATGAGGCACACACCACACTTCTGATGTTCACAACTGCTCCTTGAATTTGCTTTTGAGACGTTCCTTCCAAGTGACAGTTTCACTTGAGCAATCTTATTAAAATTTCTCAGGCGATTGGATTCTTTTAGGCTAAAAGTAATGAATGCACAAAATAATAAAAAAAAATACCTACAGAAAGGAAAACATTATATTGCAGAGAAGGTCAGCACCTTGTAGGATTTCAATTTGATTTATTTAAAAAATAAACCTAAGGTTTCACAAATTCCTTGGCTTTCACTCTAGAAGTTTCCATTCACCAATCAAGAGTAAGTATTCCACTTTGCATGGATGTATGGACTTGTCAAAATGAAACCCATATTTACAACGAACTTATGCAAATAAATCTGTGAATGGAAAGAAGTCAATGTTTAATTAACTCTACAGGCGATGTTTATAAGTGATTTACACCGGGATTTACATCTTTCATATTTTGGGTGCTATCTCTGTTCCTTGTGATTTTACTTAATAAATTTAAATTTCATCATCTTAAAGAAAACGGTCCTGAAGATTTAACATCACATGAAAAGAAATTGTCTATGTTATAGAAGGGTCTATGCATATATCATTTGGGCCTTGCTGTAACAATTGGAATTATTTAAATATATATGTATATATGTACATATTATATATGGAGAGAGAGAGAGAGAGAGTATGGAGTTCAGGATTCAAAGCCTATGACCAGTCTACTTTAGTGTGATTTTAGATAAAATTGTTTTGTTTGTTAAGACCACTTAAGAAAGCATCACAAAGCTGGGAATTATGATTGATATTCAATAATGCTACCTATTTCTACCTACAGAAGTCCACTAAAATTTGTTTGTTTAAAGGCCTTAATTAATATGGCCAACACAAAAGTAAATCCAATAAAGTCATTTTCCATCTATACTCATAGAATATGTAGCATTTTGTTAACTGCCATAAAATAATTATACAGGAATCCAATTGACCAGTATTGGCAGCTTGCTTTGTATATCAAAGAAACATAACAGAATATGTCTATACATAATGGCACTGAAATCAGGTAAGTAAGGTAAACCTATGACATTGTAATTCTTAACTAAAAGTTCTTAGAAAATATTAATACCTATAATGTCACAGCATTTGTAGACTAAATATGTTAGCAAAACTGTTGGCCAAGTAATCAGGTGTGTTCTGATTATGAAGTATATAAACTATAAAATAAGTGTCACTTTACAGAGATATATATATAGTTGCATTTTTCAGTTGTATCAATACACTATTATATTTTACTTGATATAGTGTATTTATGGAGACATTGGGGATGCATGGAAGTAATAATATTAAGTCATTTAGGCTAAGTATCACTTTTAATTTTTCAACTGTCAGCACACAATGAGAACCTGGAATAACACAAAGGTAGCCGACTTTATCCTTATGGGGTTGACAGACTCTGGGGAGATCCAGGTGACCCTCTCTGCGCTGTTTCTCCTGATCTACCTGATTACTGTGCTGGGCAATCTAGGCATGATCTTGCTAATTCGCCTGGATCTCCAGCTTCACACCCCGATGTATTTTTTCCTCACTCACCTCTCATTCATTGACCTCAGCTACTCAAGTGTCATCACCCCTAAAACCTTAGAGAACTTACTGACCTCCACCAAGAACATTTCCTTCATGAGCTGTTTCACCCAGCTATTCTTCTTTGTCCTATTTGCTGCTACAGAATGTGTTCTGCTCTCCACAATGGCCTATGATCGCTATGTGGCTATCTGCAAACCTCTGCAGTATCCTGTAATAATGTCCTCAAGACTCTGTTATTCTCTGCTCACCGGATCCTACATGACTGGCCTTTTGGATTCCTCTGTCAATGTTCTTTGCATAAGCACATTGCATTTTTGCAACTCTAACGTCGTCCACCACTTTTTCTGTGACATATCTCCAATTTTAGCTCTGTCCTGCACTGACACCTATGGAATTGAAATGATGATATTTGTTCTTGCTGGTGCTACTCTAATGATGTCCCTTATCACAATAGCTATGTCCTATGTGTCCATTCTGTCAACTATTATGAAAATTAAGTCCACTTCAGGAAAGCAGAAAGCCTTCTCCACCTGTGTCTCCCACCTGCTGGGGGTCACCGTTTTTTATGGCACTATGATTTTTACCTATTTAAAACCCAAGAAGTCCTACTCCCTGGGAAAAGATCAAGTGGCTTCTGTGTTTTACACAATTGTGATCCCCATGCTCAACCCACTCATTTATAGTCTTAGAAACAAGGAAGTGAAAAATGCTTTCTTTCGAATCATGCAGAAGAGAGTGCCCACCAGGCAACTAAAATGATAGCAATGTGAAGCATTTAAATCAATCTTTCATGGTCTGTTGGAAAGAAGTAATTCCTTTTGGTAAGCTTATGTTCAGTTGCTCTTCATTTCTCTTTCCATAACAGACATTTCCAAGAATTCATTGTGAGAAGCCTGTATTGAGACAGATGATGTACTTATATGGCCAGCTATTGCACTGCACAAATTATTTGCTTACAATTGTTAAATTTTGTCATAACTTATTCCATAATTGAGTGCATACTCAATTCTCTTGTGGAGAAGATAAATATAGCTGTCCATGTTTTGTACAATTTTATTGCTTAGAATAATTTCTTATGTGTATAATTCTTGCATATTCACTGCTGATTTAAACTTTCTCACTGGCACAAGGCAAACTTTAATTTCTGAAGATCTACACATTACATGAGGGATGAAGTACAGTGACGTTATTAACCCTTTGACTTGTCTTGACAATTTGAATCTTGTTTCCTTAATATTGTAATTCATATGCTTGTCTAAATTCTTATTTTTTATTTATGTTTTCCCCAAGGATTATCCTCAATACCTGGGCCCTATCCCTGAGCTTTTCACTTCTTGCTATTTGGAGGTTAATTGCAGATAGGTGTCTCCTGGACATTTTTTTTTCTTTTTCTTTTTTGGCCAGGGATGACTTTGAACAACCATCCTAAGATATCAGTCTCCTGAGTAGCAAGCTTATTGTCATGAATGTGAATGACTGGTGCCTGCGACTCTATTGTGTATTTTTTTAAAATTATTTTCACTGAATTTTAACTCAGAAAGTGAAAAATAGCAGATGTGGAAAATGCCGGGATTTCACAAATTTTCATTTACAATAAACTTTTGACATAAATATCTCATATAAAAATGGTATATATTAATGTTGAATGATGGACATTTGGAAAATTCTTTTGAAATAAATTAGTAAGAGATGTATTATTCGATTATGTACATTTTTCTACATGAAGAACTATGACTATGTGTAAGCATATGACTAATTTAAATGGGCTTTGTGTCATTTCCTGTACACTCTTTTAGAATTTCTGTATTCACTTAAAATCTGTTACATTTGTGATACCTTTTCAATAAAAGCTTTGGGATGAATATGGTCTCAGTAAACAGATGGCTGTAACACTCATTTTGTAACACTTATGGACTGAGATACTGTGAATTTTCCAAGTTGAAATCTACTTGCAGTAATATCTCTTACGTGGGCACCTGGTAAACATTTGAGGACCATGTATAAAGTGACATATCGAGTCTTCTTCATTGAATTATCTCAATTCCTCTGGTTAATGGAATATACTTTAAAATAAATTATGAATTACATGTTTGATTTGCCCTTGTAGGATGTAAAACTTCTCACCTGAAAATTTGTATGCAAAATTTGATGATAAATTTAGGGTTCGTGACTTCCCATAAACTCTGGTTCAGTTGAATACTAAATTTCCCTAATTTTCATTCCATATTTTGGAATTGCATTTTTATTTATTTCTGATATGAAAGGTTATTTTTATAGTTCCTTTATCTGTATTTTGTTGTTTTAAAATTCATAATAAGTACAAGTTTACACAGATTGTTTAAATCCAACTATTATAATTTATGTAGTCACTACAAAGCTACAGTCCAAAATGTTTTAATCAATTTTATTTCATTTTTTCCTAAATGCATTCTGAGTGTGAACATAACAATGCATTTGCTACAATATGAATCCCTTTATTCAAACTCCACACTGCCAAGAATAAAAGTAAAATTAATAAAATGAAACCTCAACTTGTCTATTTTAGCAGTTAATTACCTCATAGATTCTTTTCATTTCAAACAAGTTCTAAATCTTTCAATACTTTGGTTCTGCTAATTTCTTAATGTATTTCAAAAATTTGCCTTGTCATGCATAAATGTCATTTGAAAGAATTT
The DNA here is from genome assembly GCF_019054845.1 of Dipodomys spectabilis. Taxonomy (NCBI): domain Eukaryota; kingdom Metazoa; phylum Chordata; class Mammalia; order Rodentia; family Heteromyidae; genus Dipodomys; species Dipodomys spectabilis. The sequence goes on from NW_024870707.1 coordinate 3,918,259, forward strand.
TCATTCAATTTTGTTGTCCACATTATATTCTATAGACTATGTATTTACTAGCATCCCTATATATTTTCGTTTGAAGTTGACAATAATAGTGATTAATCATTTATTGAAAATTTCTTTTGAGTTGTCATTGATAATAAAAATGCTTTACATATAAGTAGTTTTTACAAATATTTACAAATAACTTTACAAAAAATCATGAAATTGGCTTATTTTAGCAAGGTTGGATGAACATTCACAGATCAATAAGTACAATATAGCATATTTAATCAACTCTTCTTATGACTCAGTTATGTCAATAGTTGTGGAGATAGTCTGACAAAATTCAACATCATTCATTATCTAAATTTAAAGAGATACAGAACTTCTGATTATACTTTGACTTCCTTCTAATATTTAAAGTAATTCTTTGGACATTTTCAACATAAATATTGTTGATAAATATTAATTATATTGTTTGGGAAATCTTTCACAAGAGGAATTTGTTCCATATGATGCAACATTCACCAAGCATATTAAGATGACACAGAAAATCACCCTTAGCTTTCCTTTTTTTTTTTTTGGTCAGTCGTGGGGCTTGAACTCTGGGCTTGAGCACTGTCCCTGCGCTCTTCAGCTCAAGGCTAGCATTCTACCGCTTGAGCCATAGCGCCACTTCCGGTTTTCTGGTGGTTTATTGGAGATAAGAGTTTCACGGACTTTCCTGCCCGGATTGGCTTTGAACCGTGATCCTCAGATCTCAGTTTCCTGAGTAGCTAGGATTATAGGCTTGGGCCTCAGGCGCCCGGCTAGCTATCCTTTTTTTTATTTTTTAATTTTTAATTTTTTTAATTTTTTTTTAAATTTAAATTTTAATTTTTTGTGAACATACTGTACAGAGGGGTTACAATTACATGGGCAAGATAATGAGTACATTTCTTATCAAGCATTGCAGCCTCCTCCTTTGTTCATCCTTCACATCCCTTCCCAGCCTCTCCCCGCCCCCCACCCAATCCCCCCCCCCACCAAAGTTGTAAATAAGTATTTAAATGTTTTTTTCTTTCATGCATTTGTTTCTAATTCATTTATAAGATTATTTCTTTGTAGCTTTGTATGTCCCTCCCCCACAGTACAACCCCTGCTTTCACTATATTTGATGTCCGTATAATTTGTGGAGGAGATGGGGAAAAACAAGTCGTTTAAGGATACAGGTGGACCCGATGCAACTATGAGAAGTACAAGTCGTCATGTCAAAAACGAACTTAGCTATCCTTTTTTAAAAAAACTTAAATTTACTTTCTTGAAACATTCTTTGATGTTGGATCTAGTCTCCAAGATTGGAAATATTCTGTTTTTTAAAATAGCACTACCGTCTAAAAATTCTCTGTATATGAATATAATACATATGTTTGCTTCTTTACACACAATAAATTATCCCTTAAAATGATAGGGAATAAGAACACATTCTTAGGGGGAATAGTTTCCATTCATATTTGCAGAAAGTAAATTTTATGATCACTCAATGCAATTTTCACAAAAATTTTCCCCTGATTCTAATTGGTACATGTTGAGAATTTGCTTCCTCATCTTGGGAAAAAAATCCTCAATGAAATATTAATGGTATTATTGTCTGGTTCATTCCTACTTTAGCTCTCAACATAAAAATAAACATTAAACTAGCATTGCATCAAAAGAGATCAGGTGATTTTCCTCTTTATTGTGGGACTCCAATGTGAAATGCTCAGGCAGATTTAGCATTTGAAAATTTGTCCTTGAAAATCTGCCAAGTAACCCTCATTGGAGCTTGGTTGCTGTAGATGACAGCATGTTGCATTATACCCACCATTGATATATCACATTCCTGGGCTGTTTAACACAGATGTACTTTTTTGCCTTCTTTGCTAGTTCTGAAATTTGTCTCCTCTCTGCAATGGCCTATGATCGCTATGTGGCCATTTGCAATCCTCTACAGTATCCTGTTATAATGTCCTCAAGATGCTGCTAGGCCCTCATTGCTGACACTTACATGATTGGCTTTGTGGATTGTTCTTTCACTGTGCTCTCTATAGCCAGATTGCTCTTCTGCCGATTTAATGTAATTCTACACTTTTTCTGTGATGTATTTCCAATTTTAGCACTATCATGCAATGATACGTACATCCCTGAAATTGTAGTATATATTATGGCTGGTTATGCCCTGTTACTGTCCCTGATCCCAATGTCCTGGTCCTATGTGTCCATTCTCTCTACTATTCTGAAAATTAAGTCCACTTCAGGAAAGCAGAAAGCCTTCTCCACCTGTGCCTCCCACCTGCTGGGTGTCACTGTTTTTTATAGCATAACCACCTTTACTTATTTAAAGCCCAGGAAGTCTTATACCCTGGGAAAGGATCAAGTGGCTTCTGTGTTTTACACGATTGTGATCCCCATGCTCAACCCCCTCATTTATAGTCTTAGGAACAAGGAAGTGAAAAGTGCTTTCTTTCGGGTTGTACAGAAGAAAGGAGGCTCCAAGCCACTAAAACGATACTGATGTGAAGCATATAAACAAATCTTTACGGTCTGTTGGAAAGAAGTGATTCATTTGTGGGAAGTGGGCTCGGAGCGATGACTAGGCCTTCCCACAACCCGCCTTTTCTCTCCCCGCGTCCCCCGCCTCTGACCACCTCCACCACGAGAGCACGGGAGGTGTGGGGGGAATCTGATGGGCTGGAAGTGGCTCTACAATCACCGTCCACAGGACGGAAGGCTAAGGGCTGGCAGAACCAAGTCCCGCCAGCAGTTGCATTGTAGATACCAGACAGAAGAGGATAAGACAGCCAGATATCACCACAACTGAGGTAGAAAGCTGAAGACCTGAGAGTCGCCATAGGGAATCTTGAGTACAGTCCAGAATGTGAAACAGTGACTTCACAGCAGGTGAAGGAATTTCATTTTAATCACAAGGGTGAACGTTCTATACATAAACCCTAAAAGTCAAAGCACTTTCTTGCCTCATTTCCCCATGTGTTTCCTTAACTAATCCTTACATTGTTATTTTAATTTTTTAAAAAGGAGTTTTTTGGACATGTTCCCCAACTAGATTGTGAACTTCTTAAGGGCAGAAGCCTGGTTTACTTTACAACCCCACCTATTTCTGTTTGTTCAATTCAATGAATATTTACCCTCAGACCCAAAAAAAAAAAAGTGGCTCTTCATTTTTCATATCATAACTGATATTTCACAAGAGTTCATTATTAGAAGTCTATATTGAATTTCTAGATGAAAAATGATGGCTTTATATTGCCAACTAACACACAACAAAAATTATTTGCCTACAATTATTAAATTATGTCATAAAATATTCCATATGTAGCTAGGACCAGTGGCTCATACCTGTATTTTTAGCTACTCAGGAGTCTGAGATCTGAGGATTGCAGTTCAAAGCCAGCCTGGGCAGAAAAGTCCATGAGACTCTTATGTTCAATTAATCACCAGAAAACCAGAAATGGCACTGTGACTCAATTGATAGAGCGCTTGCTTTAAGCTGAAGAGTTCCGGGACAGCACCCAGGCTGACCTACAACAACAGCAAAAACAACAACAAAATTACATATGTACCATATTGTGTACATAGCAAATTTTCTTATCGGGGAGAAATCTATATATGCCCCATGATAACAATTCTAGTCTTCATGTTTTTGTTATGTAGAATACTTTCTTATGTGTATCATAAGAAAGTCATTGCACACTTATGAAGTCATTGCATGCTTAAGGTTTACATTTCTGACCTGGTACAAGGTAAATCTTAATACCTGAGTATAAATGTGTTACATGAGGGATGAAGTACATTGACCTTAATAACCTGTCCTCTTATCTTTATCATTTAAGTCTTGTTCCTTAAGATTACAGACATGAGATACTGTTGTCTGCCTTTCTACTGTGTGTATTTATTTTTTAAAATGGTTTCATTTCATTTTAACCCAGCAATTGAAGAAAGCAGAGGCAGAAAACATAAGTATTTCACAAATTTTCATTTATAATAAACTATATGTTATACATATATAAGAAAAATGGCATATGCTAATGATGAATGGGGACAATTTGGAAAATTCTCTTGAAATTAATTAGTAAGAGTTGTACTACACAATTGTGTACATTTTTCTCAATGAATAACTGAATATATATCAGCATATGACTTGTTTAAATGGACTTATGGTCATTTCCTGTTCACTCTTCTGGAACTTACTGTATTCACTTAAAATCTGTTACATTTTTTGTGATGACCTTTTCAATGAAAGCTATAGGATGAATATGGTCTAAGTAAAGAGGCAATTGTTAGCACTGATCTTGTAATGCTTTTGGAATGAGATACTGTGAGTTTTCCATATTGAAATCTGCTTGCAGTAAAATCACTTATGTAGGCATGTGCTAAACATCTGAAGACTTTATATCCAGTGACGTATCAGTTCTGCTTCATTGCCCTAGCCCCTTTCCTCTAGCCAATTGAATATACTTAAAAATAAATATTTGAATTACGTGTTTGATTTGTCCTCATCATCTTTGTAAATACAGATATAAAGCAAATATTTGATAGTAACTTTAGGTTTGTGGTAACCCATAAACTCCAGTTTAGTTGAGTGAAAAAATTTCCCTAATTTTTGTTTTTTCTCTTCATATTTTAGAATTTCATTTTTCATTTTTCTCTCATATTAAAGTTGCGTTTTAAAAGTATAGGTCCTTTTCCTATTTTTCATTGTTTTAAAACTAATACAAATTAAAAATTACCCAGATTGTTTAACTGCAACCATTATAATTTTATAAAGTAATTACAAAGCTAAAGCTTATTTTTTATTTCAATTTATTTTCTACATGCCTTCTGCATGTTCATGTAACAAGGTACTTACTACAAAATGAATTCTTTTGCTCAAACTCTGTACTGCCAAAAAATAAAAAAAAGAAAATTAAAAGCCTGAATTTGTCTATTTCAGCTTTTAATTATTTAATAGATTCTTATAATTTTAAAACTCAAATTTTTATTAAATCTTTCAATATTTGTTATATATTATTATTTTCTTAATATATTTTCAAATTTTGCCTTCTCATACATCAATATCATTTGAAATTTTTCTCACTCAATTTTGCATTCCTCATTGTGTTTTAAACACTATGTATTTGCTAGCATTCCGATATGTTTTTGATTGAAGTTGAAAATAATATTGATTATGCATTTTTCATTTACTGAAGTTTTCTTTTGAGTTGTGGTTGTTAATGAAATGCTTTCCAAATTCCTATATTTATGGACTAATCACATTTCTACCAAGGTTGGATGAACACTCATAGACCAATAAATACAATACAGCATATAAATCGAATCAACCATCCGTATCACTCATTTCATCCCAAAACTTATGGAAAAAGCCTCTGGCAAATTTCAACATTCATTCATGGTTTAAAATTGAAAAAGATACAGAGTCTCTGATCACACGTTGGCTTGCTTATGATAGACTACTTATTCAAAGAAACTCTTTGGCCATCATCAACATCTATATGGTTGATGAATATTAATTTTATTGTTGGGAAAATCTTACACAAGAAGAATTTGTTCCAGGTGATTTGACAATCAGCAAGCACATGAAGGTGACACAGAAAATCACCGTGAGGTATCCTTTGTCTTAAAGTTGCTAGCTTGTCACATACTTTGATGTTGGATTTCTAGTCCCAAAGACTAGAAGTATTTTCTGTCTTCTAAAATAGCACTGTCTTTTAAAATTCATTTGATAGGTATATAACCCATTCGCATAGCTTCTTTACTCATGCCAGTAAATTGTCTCTTAAAATCTAGGGAATGAGTACACTTTCTTAGAGGAATATTTTCCATACACATTTGCAGGAAAATCAATCTTATGATCACTTAATGTGAGATTCACAAGAATCTTTTCCTGATTCTTCCTGTGTACATTATGAGATCCCTCCATTAGCTTCCTCATTGGGGAAAATAATCCTGGATGAAATATTATTATCTAATTCATTCCTACTTTAACTCTCATCCTAAAAGTTAAAATTACAATAGCGTCGCATCAAAACTAATCAGGTGATCTTTCTCTTTATGGTAGGGCTCCTATGTGAAACACATACAGATTTAGTACTTGAAAATTTGTCTTTGAACATATGCCAAATAACCCTCATTGGAAATTGGTTTCTAAGGGTAACAATATGCTGCATAATAACCATGCCCCATTAAATAAAGCCTCCTGGACATATCAGACTTGGAGAAGAAGCACACACTGCTCTTACCGTAGCTTCTTGAGATTCTTTAGAAATATACCTTTCTGGCAAACTTTTCTTTTGAGCCAGCTAATAAAAATTCTTTGAGTTTTTATTTACTTCATAATCAACATGACAGCAGCAGCAACAACAACAACAACAAACCAAATGCCCCAATAGTATAAAGGTAGATACAGGAAGGAAAACAAATATATATTACAGAGATGTTTAGTACCTTATAGAAATGGCATGTTTTATTTGTTAAATGTGGCAATATTTTTGGCTTACCATAGTGGAAGAAGTTCTGTTCTCACTCACTTCACTTCACAGTAAGTATTCTTAAGATGTTGGATTTACTTGAAGGTAGAAACTGGAAGGAGAAGATTAGGGACTAAAGAAAGTAATCGCTTTAGTCTGGATTTACTTGTGATCGGTTGGTCAAATGCCCAGAAGTGGGATTGCTGGGTCATTGGGGAGCCCTATGTTAAGTCTTTGAGGAGCCTCCATACTGTTTTCCAGAGTATTTGAACACATTTCCCCATCCAGCCCACAGTGTAGTAAGGTTCCCTTTGGCCACATCCCTGCCAACATCTTTTGTTATTAGATTTCTTGATAATGCCCATTCTAGCTGGAGTGAGGAGGAATCTCAATGTTGTTTTGATTTGCATTTATTTTATCTCCAGTGATACTGAGTTTTCTTTATGTGTCCATTACCATTACTATTACCTCTTCAGAGAAGTCTCTCTCTAAATATTTACCCATTTGTTAATGGGATTGCTGTTGCTTAGAGGATTTGTGTTGGGGGGATTTAGTTTTTTGAGCTTTAAGTATATTTTAGATATAAGGTTCTATCTGCTGTATGGCTAGTGAAGATCTTCTCCCAATCTGTGGGCTTTCTTTTTCTTTTTCGCCGGTATCTAAATATTTGTTTATTTGTTTATTTTAATTTTATTGTGAAGGTGATGTACAGAGGGGTTACAGTTGCATAAATAAGGCAGTGAGTACATTACTTGTCAGACTTGTTATCCTCTCCCTCATTTTTCTTCCTCTTTCCCTTCACCCATACCCCCTCTCAAGTTGTACACATCATTTCCAACATAGTGTTGTGTGAGTGTCACTGTTGCATTGGTTCCTCCTTTGTCCTTTGTCTCACTGTTAGTTTTTTGTTCCTTTTCCCTTCCTTAATGCAGATGAACATATATACAAAACTCAGGGTGCCAAAATCAAATAAAGTGCCAACAGGGAATAAACCACAGCAGGAAACAAACACAAAAGGAAAAAGAAATCATGCAGTACATTAAACAAAACAACAACAAGCTTTCTTCTTTTTTAAAATGTTTTTTTATTGTGAAAATACTGTACAGAGGGGTTACAGTTACATGAGCAAGGTAATGAGTACACTTCTTATCAAGGATTGTAGCCTCCTCCAGGGATGGTAGGGGAAAAACAACAAGCTTTCTAGTTACCTTGCTAGCTCCGTCCGTTGCCATGAAGAAGCTCTGCAGTTTAATGCAATCCCATTTATCCAACTTTTCTTTGATCTGTGCGAAGGAGCCCTAGTCTTTATCCTATTTCCTCCTGTAAGTGAAGCAAACAAAGCCCAAAGAAATGTAGATTGCAGGGCTTCCCTCATTTGTCATAATAAGAATATGTCTATGATAGTCTTAGCAAGGGATAACAATAGCACGATTGCTGAGTATGTAGGACCATATGTAATGAAATGTACCATAATGAACTCCAAGAATTGGAAACAAGTTTCTGCCCCGGGCCATTCCGGTCAGTTGGTAGATGGTAAAATCTGGCATCTTGTCTTCATGGTGGGTAGAGGGCAGGGTGCTGGGCTGCCTGAATCCCTGGGGCCTGGATGGTTAATAAACCTGTCAGCCCAGTGCCTGGGATTAGGAGTTTCCTAGGACCCTGACCCCTGACTTCACTCTACTTAGGGGAGAACCAGCTCAGATGCCATTATGTTATGCCTCATAGCATGTTGGTGTCCTGTCTCCTGTCTCCTGCCTCTTGGCTTTTCTCTGGTCACCATGCTGTCCCAATTCAGCTATCCCTTGGATGCTTTTTTTCTTTTCTTTCCTCTCTGTCCTGCATGGCTCAGTTTTGTTTTGTTAACAGTGTTAAGTGTATTGTTGGCTGCTGGTCTTTGAGACAGGAGTCTACCATGCAGTCAATGGCCTTTTAATAAAGACTACAAGATTTGACACTCAAAGTGTGGCTTCTCTGTTTCCTTGCCTTATAAAAATATAAGCTTATCCGATCAGTGGAAGGGAAAGGTAAGCATAGAAATAGCAGGACAAGCAGAAAAGGTCAGATAAGTTGATGTTAGTGGAATGAACCCCAAGATAAGTATTCAAATTTTTTTTTCCTTTCATGCAATTGTTTCTATCATATTTATAAGATGATTTCTTTGTTGTTTGTATGTCCCTCCCCCACGGTATAACCTATACTTTCACTGTATTTGATGTTGGTATAATTTGTGGAGGGGAAGGGAAAACAACAAATCATTTAACTAGGGATACAGGTGGATCCATTGCAACAATGAGATGTACAATTCATTATGTCGAAAAATGAACTTAACAACTTTGGTGTGGGGCGGGGGGTGGGGGGGGAGGATTGGGTAGGGGAAAGGGAGGAGTATGGGAAGGGGTGGGAATGGGAAACAACGAGGAGGCAACAATGCTTGATAAGAAATGTACTTGTTATCTTGCCCATGTAATTGTAACTCCTCTGTATGGTATTCTCACAATATAAAAAAAGAAATAGCAGGACAAAGGATGAACTAATGCAACAAGAATAGACACTAGGCATTATGTTGGAAATGGACTGTATAACTTGGAAAGGGAAGTGGGAAGTGGAAACAGGAGAAAATGAAGGAGAGGGTAACAATGTTTAAAAAGAAATGGACTCATTACCTTACTTTTGTCTGTAACCACCTTGTTCATCACTTTTACAATATTTTTTTAACTAAAGAAAGGGATAATATTGACCAAACATTTACTTATTACCTGACATATGAAATTGTAACCCTTTTGTACAATTAATAATAATAATAATAGTGGTAGTAGTAATAATAATAAGCCACAAACAGATATTCTATTTATGATTTCCCCCTAATTATTAATTTAGAAATGGGAATAATAATAAGGTATAACATTTTTATATTCCCTAAATGGTTTAAAAGAGCATGTATAGGTTAAAAATGGAGAAAGTTACATTTAAATATATCATATATAAATGTCTTTTTATACCATTTTTATAGGTCATGATTATATTTAAGTTATAATGTTGAACTTCATGATTAATTATGAGACAACCAAGGGTACTGAAAAAAATCCCATATACAGACAATCCATGTGGAAATCATTTGAGCTAAGCATCAACCCTCACTTCTCAACAGTGTCCATCAGCACACAATGAGATCCTGGAACAACACAGAGGTTCTCGTCTTCATCCTTATGGGACTCACAGATTCTGCAGAGATGCAGCTGGCCCTCTCTGTGCTGTTTCTCCTGATTTACATGATTACTGTGTTGGGAAACCTAGGCATGATCATGTTAATTTGTCTGGATCTCCAGCTTCACACCCCCATGTACTTTTTTCTCACTCATCTCTCATTCATTGACTTCAGCTACTCAAGTGTCATCACACCTAAAACTTTGGCAAACTTACTGACTTCCACCAAGAGTATTTCATTCCTGAGCTGTTTCACACAGATGTACCTTTTCATATTTTTTGGTAGTGCTGAAATTTCTCTCCTCTCTGAAATGGCCTATGATCGCTATGTGGCCATCTGCAATCCTCTACAGTATCCTGTTATAATGTCCTCAAGACTCTGCTGGGCCCTGGTTACTGGCACTTACATGATTGGCTTTGTGGATTGTTCTTTTGGTGTGCTGTCTATAGCCAGATTGCCTTTCTGCAATTCCAATGTGATTCTACACTTTTTCTGTGATGTATTTCCAATTTTAGCACTGTCCTGCAATGATACATATGCCACTGAAATTGTAGTATACATTTGTGCTGGTTCTACACTGTTACTGTCCCTGATCCCAATGTCCTGGTCCTATGTGTCCATTCTCTCTAGTATTCTGAAAATTAAGTCCACTTCAGGAAAGCAGAAAGCCTTCTCCACCTGTGCTTCTCACCTGCTGGGAGTCACCATTTTTTATGGCACAACAATCTTTACTTATTTAAAACCCAAGAAGTCCTACTCCCTGGGCAAGGATCAAGTGGCTTCTGTGTTTTACACAATTGTGATCCCCATGCTCAACCCTCTCATTTATAGTCTTAGGAACAAGGATGTGAAAAATGCTTTCATTAGGGTCATGCAGAAGAAAGGGACCCCAAGCAACTAAGATGACAGTGAGGTGAGGCATTTAAAGCAAACTTTCCATGTTCTGTTGGAAAGAAGATGTGATTCATTTGCGCATGCTTAGATTCAGTTGCGCTTCATTTCTCTTACCTTAACTGACATTTCCAAGAATTAATTATTAGATGTCTGTATTGAATCTCTAGATTATACAAAGTTACTTCAATGGGCAACTAATGTACAGCACAAATTATTTGCCTGCAACTATTACATTATATCCTAAGTCATGTGTTCTATAATTGGGTGCTCAGTAAATTTTCTTATGGGGGAGAAAACTATATATGTCCAATGGAAACAGTTTTCTGTTCATTTTTTTATTACATAAAATACTTTCTTATGTATAGCATGAAGACAAGTCACTTAGTTAAGGCTCAATTTGCTCACCGGCACGATTAATCTTAATTTCTGATGCATATGATATATGAGAGATGAAGCACCTTGACATTAATAACCTTTTGTCTTGTCTTTGTCATGTAGGTCTTGTTCCTTTAGTATTGATTGTAAAGCGCATGCTTTTCTAATTTCTTGTGTATTTATTTATGCCTCTTCTGTAGCTTGAACCCAGTACCTGGGCTCTGTCCCTGAAATTTTCACTTCTGGCTTTTTGGTGGGTAATTGAAGATGAGACTCTCGCAGACCTTTTATTGCCAGGGCTGACTTTCAACAAGGATGCTCAGATATCAGCCTTCTCAGTAGCAAGATTACAGGTGTGATTTACCAATGCCTGCCTCTCCACTGCATATTTATTTAAATTAGTTTCATTTAATTTTAACTCAGCAAGTTAAATAGCAGATGTGGAAAACCTCACATTTCATCTTTAGAATAAACTATTGATATAAATTTATCTTAGATAAAAAAGGCATATGTTAATGTTGAATGAAGGTAATTTGAAACATTCTCTTGAAATTCATTATTAAGGGGTATACTGTACCGAACATTGTGTATATTTTTCTCAGTGAACAATTCTGTGTGTATACATATGACTTATTTGAATGGAATTTATGTCATTTACTGTGCTCTTCTGGAACTTTTTGTAGTCACTTAAAAATCTGTTGTATTTGTGAATTTCAATAAAAAGCTATCCAATGAATATTGTCTCAGGAAATGGGCAGATTTAAAACTCATTTTGCAATGCTTTGGACTAAAATACTGTGACTTTTCCATGATGAAATTTACTTGCAGTAACATTTTTTATGTGGGCAACTGCTAAACATTTGAGGACCATGTATCCATTCACTTCTTGGGTCTGCTTCATTGTACTAGCCTCTTTCCTCAGCTTTGAAATATACTTTAAAAATAAATACTTGAGTTAAATGTTTGATTTGATCTTGTAATATTTCTAAACAGAAATATAAAGCAAATATCTGATAATAAATTCAGTGTTTGTGGCATCCCCTAAACTAAGATTTAGTTGAATACTAAAATTTCCTTAATTGTCAATTTTCAACATATTTTGGAATTACGATTGACAATTTTCTCTGATGTTAAAGGTAACTTTTTAAAAGTACAGTTTCTTTTCCTATTTTTATCTTAAGATACAGTACAAGTACAAACTAGATATATTGTTTAAATCCAACCATTATAATTTTATATGCTAACTACCAAGCTAATGTCTAAATGTTTTAATTAAAAGTTAAATATAATTTTTCTAAATGCCTTCTGAGTGTTAGTATAATGCACTTGCTACAAAAGCACCCATTTGTTCAAAATTTGTACTTTCGCCGGGTGTTGGTGGCTCACGCCTGTAATCCTAGCTACTCAGGAGGCTGAGATCTGAGGATCGCCGTTCAAAGCCAGCCCGGGCAGGAGAGACCGTGAGACTCCTTTCTCCAATAAACCACCAGAAAACCAGAAGTGGCTCTGTAGCTCAAGTGGTAGAGCGCTCGCCTTGAGCTGAAAAGCTGAGGGACAGCACCCAGGCCCAGAGTTCAAGCCCCACGACCAACAACAACAACAAAAAATTGTACTGTCAAAAATAAAAATGAATAAATTAAAAACTTCAATTTACCTATTTCATAAGTTAATCATTCAATAGATTCTCATAATTTCACAATGACCAAGATTTATATTAACTCTTTCAATATTTATTGTATTCTGCTACTGTCTTGATGTATTTCACAATGTTGCCTTATCATATATCAATGTCATTTGAAAGAATTTTTACTGAATTTTGCTTTCATAAGTATACCATTATTTGCTAGTATCCCTATGTTTATTTATTTGAAGTTAAGAGTAATATTGACTAAGTGTTTATCATTTACTGAAATTTTCTTTGTTATTGGTAAAGAAATGCTTTACCAATTGCTATATTCATGGAACTGGGATATTTCTAGCATGGTTGGATGAACGTTCTCAGATTAATAAATATAGTTTAGAATACAAATTGAGTTGATGGTCCTTATCACCACATCATCATTATCATCATATTTGTGGAGATAGCCTTTGACAAAATTCAAATTTAATTCATGATTTACAATAGAAAGAGATACAAAACATCTGATCACATTTGACTTCCTCCCGATCCAATAATCTTAGAAATTGTTTGGCTATCATCAACATCTATACGGTTTATGAATATTAGTTTTATTATTTGGAAATTATGCAGAATAACTATTTGTTCCAGGTGACTCGACATTCACCAAGCATAAAAAGGTGACACTGAAATTCACCTTGAGCTATCCTTTGTCTTAAAGTTTCATGAATGTTACATACTCAACTACTGTATTTCTAGTCTCCAAGACTAGAAATAGCACTTCCTTCCAAAAGTTCATTGGATATCTATGGATAGCTTCTTTACTCACACCAACAAAATGTTTGATGTTGGTATAATTTGTGGAAGGGAAGGGAAAAAATTGTTTAAATAAGGATACAGGTGGACCCATTGTAACAATGAGATGTACAAAACACAAGACATTATGTCGAAAAACAAAATTTACAACCTGGGGAAGCAGGAATGGGTAGGGGAAACAAAGTAGGAGGCAACAATGCTTGATAAGAAATGTTCTCATTACCTCGCTCATGTAATTGTAACCCCTCTATGCGGTATTTTCACAATAAACAAAACAATAATAAAAAAATAAAAAATGTAGGGAATAAGCACACTTTATTTTTTTCAAGATTTTTGTTTATTGTAAAGGTGCTGTACAGAAGGGTTACATTTACGTGAATAAGGTGATGAATACATCTCTTGTCAAATATTGTGACGCATTCCTTTGTTTTTCTTCCACTGTTCCTTCCCTCCACAACTCCCCTCACCCCAGTAAGTTATAAAGTTAATTTTCAACATAGTTTCTTGTGAGTATCATTGTTGCAATGGGTCATCCTGTGTCCTTGTTTCAGCATTTTGTTATTGCCCTTTCCTTTCCCAAATCATGAAAAACATGTATACAAGACACAAGGTACCAGAATCAAAGACAGTGATTGCCAGGGGAAAAAAAAAAACAAAACAAAAAACAATGGAAAAAGAAAAATGAAATAAAATAAAAAGAAAGAACTATACTTGTTGTATTCAATGTACAGAGCACACTTTCTTAGGGAAATAGTTTCCATAAATATATGAAGAAAAACATATTTTGTGATCACTCAATGCAAGTTTCACAAGAATCTTTTCCGTATTCTTACTGGGCTCATTTTCAGATTCCCCCATTTGCCTCCCCATCTTGGCAAAATACTCCTAAATGAAATAATTCAGGTGTTATTATCTCATTCATTACTAGCGTAGCTCTTAACAAAACATAACATTAAATAGCAATGCATCAAAAGAGACCAGGTAATCTTCCTCTTGTTTGTGGAGCTTCTGTGTGAAAAGTTCATGCAGATTTAGCACTTGAAATTTTGTCCTTGAAAATATGCCAAGTAAACTCCTAGGAATTGGTTTCTATGGATTACAAAGTGTTGCATAATATCCCAACCATTAAATATGGCACCCTGGACATATCAGCCAGGGAGTAAAAGCATGAATTGCTCTTAGAGTAGCTCTTGGTATTCTTTAGAAATATACCTTTCTGGGAAACTTCTCTTTTGAGCAACCTGATAAAGGTTCTTTGACTTCAAATAAATACCACAAAAGTGTGACAATAACTACAGAAAGGAAAACAAAAGTTATATTACAGAGATGGTTAATACCTCATTGGAATGGGATGTTTTAAAGTGAGATTTAGTAAAATTTGTCTTATAGTTTTGGAAGAAGTTTTCTTCTGACCAACATATGTTCACAGTAAGTATTCTTAAGATGTTAAATTTACTTCAAGATAGACACTAGAAGGGAAAATTGGAGAATAAAGAAGAGAGTAATATTAGAGAGAAGCATTAGACTCAGAACCTGACTTATGGAATTGTAATCCTCTTGTACAACTACGTAAAAACAGTAACAATGATAGTAATAGTAATAATGTTAGACCATAAAAAGATATTGGATTGAAAAAGAGTAATACATAAGGTTTAGTATTTTGTATTGCTTAGATAATTTCATAAAATGTTTTAATCACATTATAGGATAAAATGGAGAATGGTACTTTAGTCATATCATATCTAAATGTAATTTTATCACTATTCAGAATTATGATGGAATATATGTCATAATATATAACTTTATGATTATTATGATACAACAGGGTATTGAAAAAATGCATAATTTTACGATTAATTTTGACACAATTTAGGGTACTGAGCAAATGCTTCATCTTTAATAGAAATGTAACTCTTTGGGAATCACTTGAGCTAAGGATCACCTCTTCTTTCTCAACAGTGTCCACCAGCACACTATGAGAACCTGGAACAAAACTGTGGGATCCGACTTCATCCTTATGGGACTGACAGATTCTGCAGAGATGCAGCTGGCATTATCAGTGCTGTTTCTCATGACATACTTGATGACTGTGCTGGGAAACCTAGGCATGATCATGATAATTTGTGTGGATCACCAGCTTCACACGCCCATGTATTTTTTTCTCACTCACCTCTCATTCATTGACCTCAGTTTCTCAAGTGTCATCACACCTAAAACTTTAGTGAACTTGATGACTTCTACCAAAAGTATTTCATTCTTGGGCTGTTTCACACAGACTTACCTTTGTGTCTTGTTTGCTGGTTCTGAAATTTCTCTTC
Organism: Dipodomys spectabilis; assembly: GCF_019054845.1. Taxonomy (NCBI): domain Eukaryota; kingdom Metazoa; phylum Chordata; class Mammalia; order Rodentia; family Heteromyidae; genus Dipodomys; species Dipodomys spectabilis. The sequence continues at coordinate 3,933,964 of NW_024870707.1, forward strand.
TCTCTGCAATGGCCTATGATGGCGATGTGGCTATCTGCAATCCTCTACAGTATCCTGTTATAATGTCTTCAAGACTCTGCTGGGCCCTCGTTGCTGGCACTTATATGATTGGCTTTGTGGATTGTTCTTTCACTGTGTTCTCTATAGCTAGGTTGCCTTTCTGCAATTCCAATGTAATTCATCACTTTTTTTGTGATATATTTCCAATTTTAGCTCTGTCCTGCAATGATACATATGTCACTCAAATTGTAGTATACATTTGTGGTGGTTTTACTCTCTTTCAGTCCTTTATCAAAATGTCCTGGTCTTATATGCCCATTCTCTCTACTATTCTGAAAATTAAGTCCACTTCAGGAAAGCAGAAAGCCTTCTCCACCTGTGCCTCCCACCTGCTGGGGGTCACCATTTTTTATGGCACAACAATCTTTACTTATTTAAAACCCAAGAAGTCCTACTCCCTGGGAAAGGATCAAGTGGCTTCTGTGTTCTACACGATTGTGATCCCCATGCTCAACCCACTCATTTATAGTCTTAGAAACAAGGAAGTGAAAAATGCTTTCTTTCGAGTTGTGCAGAAGAAAGGGGGCTCCTGGAAACTAAAATAACAATGGTTTGAAATGAGTAAATTCATCTCTTGCTGCTTTACTTGTTTAATTTCCTTGGTTTTTCTAAAAAGAATGGAAATTTGCCGGGCTCCGGTGGCTCCCGCCTGTAAGCCTAGCTACTCAGGAGGATGGCGGTTCAAAGCCAGCCTGAACAGGAGTGTCTGTGAAACTCTTATCTTCAATAAACCACCAGAAAACCAGAAGTGGTGCTGTAGCTCAAGTGGTAGAGCACTCGCCTAGAGCTGAGGGACAGCACTCAAGCCCAGAGTTCAAGCCCCATGACCAAAAAAAAAAAAAAAAAAAAAGGAAACTCATTGATATTTTCATAGTAAAATTGTATTTTATTTATCTACACATCGTCTTATACATTCCTGGGTATATGTTGTTAGAGATTCCTATTGTAATTTAAAATCATATGAAATGTGATAAAACTTATTTATATACATATATATGTTTCTATGTGTATGTGTTTCTGGTTCATATGTGTGTACAAATGATCAAAATAACTAACATGTGATACATACAGTACTTAGAATTCTTAGTGTAACCTCAATTTTACCCTGGCACCATGACTTCCACCAGTAATAGGTACTCAAGACACTGAGATCAGAGGATTGGCATTTGAAGGCAGCCTTTGCAGACAAATCTGTAAGTTTCCCTCCAAAGAGATTTTCTTGTGTGAAAAAGCCAAGCAGAAAAATCATTATGTCCTGAGTGCAAGCCCTAGTATCAAAATAATCTTAAGAAAACTAAAAATAAATAAATGTGGTCTTAAGAGAAACATCTGTGTTATGTAAGGATTCTAGGTGTACTTCTTTTTCTTAAATTTTATTATTAAGGTGTTATACAGAACAAATTTCTTTTTGTGCAATGTCACCTCTTCCTTCATCTCTCTGTTTCCTCCACCACAAGTTGCATAATTCACTTTCAACATAATGTCTATTGAGTTCCGAGGTTGCATTTGTTCACCCTTTATCCCTCTGTTTCAGCATCCCTCTTGATGTTCACTACAGACACTGAAAAAAAACAAAATAGAAAAAACAAAAAAGCAACACGAAAAAGCATCATCTCACTTGGATATGGGTACTTCTAAAAATTATGTCATAAAATATTCTATGCATATTTCAAATTATAAGACATTTTATTATGAAGAAATATATATGCACATTAATAGTTCCAGATGCCAGGCTTTGCATAGTAATAATTTCTTAACTGCATACTATTAACAAATGACTGAAAATTTAGTCATTTCCTCAGCTATATAAGATAAATCCACATTTTCACTATATGTGATCAGAAAAGCTGTTGGATGACTATGGTTGCAGTAGACAGGAGATTGTAACACTGATTTTGTAAAACTTTTGGAGTGAGGTACTGTCAGTTTTCCATGTTGAAATCTTCTTGCAGTAACATCGCTTATGTGGGCATGTGCTAAACATTTGAGGACTATGTATCCAGTGACCTATCAGTTCTGTTTCATTGAATTAACCCATTTCTTCAGCTTAATGGAATATACATAAAAATAAATTCTTGAATTGTGTTTGATTTTCCCTTGCAATATTTGTAAAGAGAAATATGAAGCAACTATTTGATTAAAAAACCCTTATAGTTTGTAGTATCCCATACTCCAGTTTAGTTAAATACTGATATTTCCTTAATTTTCAATTTTTCACTGCAATTTTAGAATTGCATTTTGCATTGTTCATTGACATTAAAGATTTTTTAACAATAAAGTTCCTTTTCCTGTATTTTGTTGTTTTAAAGTTTATAACAAGTACAAATTTCCAGATTATTTAAGTCCAACCAACATAATTTTATAAAGTAACTACAAAGCTAAGATTTAAAATGTTTTAATAAAAAATATATTTGATTTTTTTCCTAAATGCCTTCTGAGTAGGAATATAACATTTCAGTTGCTACAAAATGAATCACTTTGTTCAAACTCTTCACTTCCAAAAATTAAAAGTAAATTAATAAAATGAAAAATCTCAACATGTCTATTTTAGCAGTTAATTGCATAATAGATTATTTTAATTTAAAAACTGAGGTTCTTTATTAAATCTTTCAATATTTATTATATTCTGCTGCTTTCTTAATTTCAAACCTTTGCTTAGTCCTATATCAATGTCACTTGTAAGAATTTTCACTCAATATTGCTATAGTCTATGTATTTTATATAGTCTATGTATTTTCTAGCAGTCTTATATATTCTTGTTTAAAGTTGAGTATAATACTTACTAAGGATTTATCATCTACTGAAATTTTTTTGAGTTGTCATTGGTAATGAAATGCTTTACAAATTGCTATATTCACATAGCTGACATATTTTCGGAGTACTGGATGAACATCCATAAATCAATAGAGTATAGAGTATAAATTGAATTAACCATCCTTATTACTCAGTCATGCCAATAGTTGTAGAGATAGCCTTTGACAAAATTCAAATTTCTTTCATGATTTACAATTGAAAGAGATACAGAGTCTCTGATAACACTTCGACTTCCATATGATACAATATTCCAAGAAATTGTTTGGCTATCATCAACATCTATGGAGTTGATGAATATTAGTTTTAATGTTGGGAAATCTTGCAGAAGTATAATTTGTTCAACATTCACCAATCATATGAACGTTACACAGAAAATCACCCTGAGCTGTCCTATTACCTTAAACGTACTTGCTTGTCACATAATTTGTTTGCTGCTGGATTTCTAGTCTCCAAGACTGGATACATTCTCTGACTTCTAAAATAGCCATGACTTCTAAAAGTTAATTGGATATGCCTATAGGACATAAGCATGGCTTCTTTACACATGCTAGTAGTATTTTAAAAAATCAGGGAATGGGCACACTTTCTTTTTCTTTTTTTGAGGGGGTTGCGGGGTTCCGGTCGTGGGTCTGAACTCTGGGCCTTAGGGCTGTCCCTTGGTTCTTCAGCTCAAGGTTAGCGCTCTACTACTTGAGCCACAGAGCCACTTCCGGCTTTTTTTTTCTGCTTATGTGGTGCTGAGGAATCGAACCCAGAGCCTCATGCATGCAAGGCAAGCGTTCTACCACTGTGCCACCTTCCCAGCCCCCAGCACACTTACTTAGGGGGATATTTTCCATACATATTGGCAAGAAGGTAAATTTTATGATCACTCAGTACAACACACGAGAGTCTTTTCCTGATTATTACTGTGTACATTTGAGGTTCCCCCATAGGCTTTCTCATCTTTGGAAAACAATGCTCAAAGAAATATTTCAGGTGTTATTAGCTAATTCATTACTAGAGTAGCACTCAACCACAGACATTAAAAGAGCATTGCATCAAAAGAGATCAAGAGATCTTCTTCTTTATTGAGGAGCTCCACTGTGTAAAAAATCACACAGATTTAGCACTTGAAAATTTGTCCTTGAAAATATGCCAAGTAAACTTCCTCAAAATTGGTTGCAGATAATGACAAAGTAATACCCTAAGCCTATTACATCAGATGTTCTGGATATATCAGACTGGGAGAGGAAGCACGAACTGCTCTTATAGTAGCTCCTTGTGATTCTTTACAGACATATCTTTCTGGGAAACTTTCTTTTGAGTAACTGAATGAAGTTCTTTGAGTCTAATTAACCTCTCAATAAAAAATAAATGCACCATAAGTGTAAAAATATCTACAGAAAAGAAAACAAATGTTAAATTACAGAGATGGTTAGTACCTCACTGGAAGGAGACGTTTTAAAACTAAATTTAGCAAATTTTGGATTACAATTTTGGAAGAAGTTTTTTTTTTTTTTTTTTTTACCAACTTTCATCCTCAGTAAGTATTCTTAAGAAGGTAAATTGACTTGAAGACAAACACTGGAAAGGAGATTGGAGAATAAGAAAGAAGTTACATTGACCAAAAGCTTTGTATAAATAACCTGACTAATGGAATTGTAACTATTTTGTACAACTACATAATAAAATTAACAATGATAATAGTAATAATACCCCATAAGAAGATATTGGAAGTAAAAACAGTAATATAGAAGCTTTAGCATTTTGTATTGCTTAAATATTTTCATAAAATGTTTTAGCACATTATAGGATAAAATGGAGACAGTAACCGTTAGTCTAAGTGTACTTTTATATCATTATTTAGACTTCATGGTTAAATTTATGTCATAATATATAACTTTATGATTAATTATGACACAATTTAGGGTATTAAAATGCATAACATCATGATTAATTTTGACATAACTTAGGGAACTGAAAAAATGCTGCATCTTTCATATTAAGACAACTCATTTTACAATCACTTGATCTAAGGATCACCCTCACTTCTCAACAGTGTCCATCGACACACTATGAGAAGCTGGAACAAAACAGTGCTGCTGGACTTCATCCTTATGGGGCTGACAGATTCTGCAGAGATGCAGCTGGCATTAACTCTGCTGTTTCTTCTGACTTACTTGATTTCTGTATTGGGAAACCTCGGCATGATCATGATCATTTATCTGGATCATCAGCTTCATACACCTATGTATTTTTTTCTCGATCACCTCTCATTCATTGACCTCAGTTTCTCAAGTGTCATCACACCTAAAACTTTAGTGAGCTTACTGACTTCTACCAAAAGTATTTCATTCCTGGGCTGTTTCACACAGATGTACCTTTGTATCTTTTTTGCTAGTTCTGAAATTTGTCTCCTCTCTGCAATGGCCTATGATCGCTATGTGGCTATCTGCAATCCTCTACAGTACCCTGTGATAATGTCCTCAAGACTCTGCTGTGCCCTGGTTATTGGCACTTATATGATTGGCTTTGTGGATTGTACTTTCACGGTGTTCTCTATAGCTAGGTTGCCTTTCTGCAATTCCAGTGTAATTCATGACTTTTTTTGTGATATATTTCCAATTTTAGCTCTATCATTTGCCAATGAAATTCTAGTATATATTTGTGGTTGTTCTACACTGTTATTGTCCCTGATCCCAATGTCCTGGTCCTATGTGTCCATTCTGTCTAATATTCTGAAAATTAAGTCCACTTCAGGAAAGCAGAAAGCCTTCTAACCTGTGCCTCTCACTTGCTGGGAGTCACCCTCTTTTATGGCACAACAATCTTTACTTATTTAAAACCCCAGAAGTCCTACACCCTGGGCAAGGATCAAGTGGCATCCGTGTTTTACACGATTGTGATCCCCATGCTCAATCCACTTATTTATAGTCTTAGAAACAAGGAAGTGAAGAATGCTTTCTTTTGAGTCGTGAAGAAGACTGGGGGATTCTGGCAACTAACATAACTATGATTTGAAATGTGTACATTCATCCTTTGCTGCTTTACTTGTTTAAAACTTCCTTGTTTTTCTAAAAATTTGAAACTCATTGATATTTCGCAGTAGAATTCTGTTTTATTTTTCTACACGTGATTGTATACATTCTTGGGTATATGTTGTAAGAGATTCGTATTGCAATTTAAAGTCATATAATATGTCATAAAGTATTGTTTATATATGTATCTGTGTGTGTGCTTCTGATTCATATGCATGTATAAATGATCAACTAACATGTAAAACACACAGAAGTCATAATTCTTAGAGTAACCTCAATTTTACCTTGACACCATGACTATCACCAGTTATATATACTCAAGACGCTGAGATCAGGGGACTGCCACTTGAAGCTTGCCTTTGCAGACTACCCTGTAAGTTTTCTCCCCATAAAATTTTCTTGTGTGAAATAGCCAAGCAGGAGGCATCATTATGTCCTGAGTTCAACCCCCATATCAAAGTAATCTTAAGAAAATTAAAAATAAATAAATGTGGTTAAGGGAAACATCTGTGTAATGTAAGGACTCCAGGTGTAATAACTTTTTCTTAAATTTTATTATTAGTAATTTGTTATACAGAGCATATTTCTTTTTGTACAATATCACCTCTTTCTTCAGCAATCTCTGTTTCCTCCACCACAGGTTGCATAGTTCATTTTCATCATAAAGTCTACTAAGTACCATGATGATATTTGTCCACCCTTTGTTCCTCCATTTCTGGGCCCTTCTTGAAATTCTCCAAAGACAATGAAAAGAACAAACAAGAAAATAGAAAAAGACAAAACCAAAAAGCAACATGAAGAACCATCATCTCTACTTGGACAGGGGTACTTCTTAAAACTATGTGATAAAGTATTCTATGCAAGGCAAGCACTCTACCACTGAGCCACCTTCCCAGCCCCAAACAAAGCTTGCTTTTGTCTTTTTGGTCGATGTTGGGTCTGAACTCTTGGGTGCTCTACCACTTGAGCCACAGCAACTTTTCCGGCTTTTTCTGCATATGTGGTGCTGAGGAATCAAACCCAGGGCCTCATGCATGCAAGGCAAGCACTCTACCACTGAGCCACCTTCCCAGCCTCTTCTATGCATATTTCAATTATAAGAAATTTTATCATGAAGAAATATATCTATATATGCACATTAATAGTTCCAGATGCCAGGCTTTGCATAATAAGTAATGATTTCTTAGCTGCATAACTGTTAACAAATGACTGAAAATTTAGTCATTTCTTCAGATGTATAGGATAAATCCATATTTTCGCTATATCTAATCTGAAAAGCTGTTGGATTGCAGTAAACAGGAGATTGTAACACTGATTTTGTAAAACTTTTGGAGTGAGATCCTGTCAGTTTTCCATGTCAAAATCGTCTTGCAGTAACATCTCTTATGTGGGCATGTGCTAAACATTTGAGAACTATGTATCCAGTGACCTATTAGTTCTGTTTCATTGAATTAACCCATTTCTTTGGGTTAATGGAATATACATAAAAATAAATTCTTGAATTAAGTGTTTGATTTTTCCCTTGCAATATTTGTAAAGAGAAATTTAGAGCAAATATTTGATTATAAAATTCTTAGTGTTTCTGGTATCCAATAAACTCTGACTTAGTTGAATAGTGATATTTTCCTAATTTTCCATTTTTTCACTGCATATTTTGGAATTGATTTTGCATTGTTCATTGATATTAAAGATTTTTTAATAGTAAAGTTCCTTTTCCTGTATTTTGTTGTTTTAAAATTTATAACAAGTACAAATTTCACAAATTGTTTAAATCCAACCAACATAATTTTGTAAAGTAACTACAAAGATAAGGTCTAAAATGTTTTAATAAAAATTATATTTGATTTTTTCCTAAATACCTGTGACATTTTGGTTACTACAAAATGAATCACTTTGTTCAAACACCTCACTTCCAAAAAATAAAAGTAAATTAATAAAATGAAAATTTCAACTGGTCTATTTTAGTAGTTATTTAATAGATTCTTTTAAGCTAAAAACTGAAGTTCTTTATTGAATATTTCAATATTTATTATATCCTGCTGTTTTCTTAACAAATTTCAAAACTTTGCCTTGAAATATATCAATATCATTTGAGAGAATTTTCATTCAATATCGCTTTCCTCACTACACTCTGTAGACTATGTATTTGCTAGCATTCCTATATATTTTTGTTTCAAGTTGAGAATAATAGTTATTAAGCATCTATAATTTACTGAAATTTTCTTTGAGTTGCCATTCGTAATGAAATGCTTTACTAGGACTAATTTTTTACCAATATTTACAAATTACAAAAAATCATAAAATTGTCTTATTCCTAGCAAGGTTGGATCTCAATTTTGCAATATACTTTAAAAATAAATTTTGAATCCATGTCTAATTTTCCATTTTTGTATTTGTAAATAGAGGTATAAACCAAATATTTGATTAAAAAATTCAGGGTTTATGCCTTCCAATCAACTCCAATTTAGTTGAATATTAAAATTTCCTCTATTTTCATTTTCATCTGTACATTTTTCTACTGCTGTTTTCCCTTTTCTCTGACATTAAAGGTATTTTTAAGGCATATTTCTTTTTTTCCTATTTTTGTAATTTAAAAATTTATAGCAATTACAAATTACACTGATTGTTTAAATCCAACCATTACAATTGTGTAAAGTCACTACAAAACTAAGGCATAAAAATTATATTTCCTTTTTTTCTTAGTGAATTCTGGGTGTTAGTATAATGGTGTATTTACTACAAAAGAACTTGGAAAAAATATATTAAGTGAAGTAAGCCAGGCCCAAAGAAACAGAGGTCCTATGGTTTTCCTTATTTACACTGACTATTATTATTCTAAGACAAGCAGAAAAGGTCAAAAGCTGTGTACATATGACCATATAAGATGATGTTAAGTGAAATGAAAGGACACAACTGTTTTTTTTTCTTTCTTGCTATAGTTTTTAACATACTTAAAATGTACTATTTGAATTTTTTGCTTCTTTTGTATGTGCTTCCACATGGTATAACCCCTGTTTTCACTGTATTTGATGCATCTTCTATATATATTTTTCTAATTTGGGGAAGGGAAGAGAAATAACCAAATGCTGAAATAAGGATACAGGTTGATCTGTTTTAACAATGATATTTACAAGACACTATGTGGAAAACAAATTTTACAACTTTGGCAGTGGGAGGAGATTGGGGGTTATTGTGGAGGTAGGAGGGAAGGGATAGTAGGGGGAAAACAAAGGAGGAGGCAACAATACGCGATAGGAAATGTACACATTACCTTGCTCATGTAACTGTAAACCCTCTGAACAGTATTTTTACAATAAAAACTGTGCAATAAATAAATAAGTAAATAAAAACAAAGGAAGTAAAAATGCTTAATAGGAAATGAGCTCATTACCTTACTTATGTAACTGTAATGCCTCTGTAAATAATTTTTTACAATAAAAAACATAAAGAATTCCTTTCTTCAACTTCCTCATTGCCAATAATAAAATAAACTGATAATGTGAAAAAATTCAATTTGTCTATTTTAGCAGTTAATTATTGCATTTGTATAATTTCAAGTTCTTTATTGAATGTTTCAGTACTTATTATATTCTACTTTCTTAATATATTTCAATTTTACCCCTTATTTTCACTACATATTTCTTTCCCCACAATGCTATACACAATACATGTGTATAGCATTCCTATATATTTTTGTTTGAAGTTGAGAATAACATTGATTAATCATTTACCATTTCTTGAAATTTTATTTGAGTTGTCATTGGTATTGAAATGCTTTACAGATTCATGGAATTAACATATTTCTAGGAGGGTTGGTTGAACATCCATAAATCAACAAATACAGTATACTGTATAAATTGCAACATCCACCCTTATCTCTCAGTCATGAAAATAGTTGTGGAGATTAACAATTGAAAAATTCAAATGTTGTTCATGACTTACACTTGAAAGAGGTATAGAGTCTCTGATCACACTTTGACTTCCTTATGATACAATACACAAAGGAACACTTTGGCCATTATCCACATCTCTAGGGTTGACGAATATTAATTTTTATTGCTGGGAAATCTTCCACAAGAATAATTTTTTACAAGTGATTCAACATTCACCAAGCATATTAAGGTGGCACAGAATATAACCCTGAACTATCCTTTTTCTTCTTTTTTTATTGTGAAAATACCGTACAGAGGAGTTACAATCACATGGGCAAACTAATGAGTACATTTCTTATCAAGCATTGTTGCCTCCTCCTTTGTTTCCCCTTCCTATCCCTTTTCATTCTCTCCCCCAACCTCCATCCCCCCGCAAAGTTGTAAAGTTCGTTTTTCCACATAACGACTTATACATCTCATTTTTGCAATGGATCCACCTGTATCCCTATTTAAACGATTTGTTTTTATATCAACATCAAATACAATGAAAGCAGGGGTCAAGTTCCTTGCTTGACACATACTTCGATGCTGAATTTCTAGTCTCCAAGACTAAAACATTCTGTCTTCTGAAAGAGCACTGCCTTCCAAAAGCTCAGTGGATATCTATGTGATACATGAGGATAACTTCTTTGCTCAAATCTGCAGATCATTTGTCTCTGGAAATTGCAGGGAATGTACCTACTTTGTTAGGAAATATGTTCCATACATATTTGCAGGGAAATTACTTTGATAATCACTCAATGCAAGATTCACAAGAAACTTTTCCTGATTTTTACTATGTACATTCTATGGCTCCCCCATTTACCTACTCATTTTGGGGAACAATCCTCAATGAAATATTTCACATAGCATCAAATGTGATCAGGTGGTCTTCCTCCTAATTGTGGATCTCTAAAGTGAAAATCTCATGCAGATTGAGCACTTGAAAATTTGTCCATGGAAATGTGCCAGGTAACTTTCCTTAGAAATTGGGTGCAGAGGATGACAAAGTATTGCATAATATCCTATTCCATTAAATAAAGCCTCCTGGACATATTAGACAGAGACAAAAAGGACACATTGCTCTTAGAGTATCTCCATGGGATTCTTTAGAGATAGACCTTTCTGGGAAACTTTTTTGAGCAACTTGACAAAAATTCTTTGAGTTTGAATTTACCTCACACAAAATGAATTCCACAAAAGTTTAATAATAACTACAGAAAGGAAAACAAATGTTATATTACAGAAATGTTTAGTACCTTATAGGAATAGGATGTTTTAAAATGAGATTTGGCTGACAACTTTGGAAGAAGTTTTGTTCTGACCAACTTGTGTTCATAGTAAGTATTCTTTCTTTTTTTTTTTTTTTTGGATGTGGGGCCTGAACTCTGGGCCTGGGCACTGTCTCTCAGCTCTTCAGCTCAAGGCTAGTGCTCTAACACTTGAGCCACAGCACCACTTTCAGCGTTTTCAGCATATGTGGTGCTGAGGAATCGAACCCAGGGCCTCTAACATGCAAGGCAAACACTACCATTGAGCCACCTTCCCAGCCCCACAGTAAGTATTCTTTTTTGGAAGGATGAGGGGTCCAGTCGTGGGGCCAGAACTCTGGGCCTGGGCGCTGCCCCTCAGTTCTTCAGCTCTAGGCTAGCACTCTACCACTTGAGCCACAGCTCCACATCTGGCTTTTTTCTTTTTGCTTACGTGGTGATGAGGAATCAACACAGGGCCTCATGCATGCAAGGCAAGCACTCTACCACTGAGCCACCTTCCCAACCCCACAGTAAGTATTCTTAAGAGGTTAAATTTACTTGAAGATAGACACTGGATGGGAAAAATTTGGAGAATAAAGAGGGGAGTAACATTGTCCTTGAATCATTATACTTATAACCTGACTTATGAAATTGTAATCATTTTGTACAACTACAAAATAACAGTAACAATAATAATACTAATAATAATAACAACCATAAAAATATTGAAGTGCAAAAAAGTGGTATATAAGCTATAGCATATTGTATTGTTTAAATATTTTCAGAAAGTGTTTTAGCACATTATAGGATAAAATGCAGAAAGTTAATTTTAGTTATATAATACCTACATATAATTTTATCCCATTATTTGGAGTTCATGGTTAAATTGAAATCATAATGCAAAGTTTATGATGAATTATAATGCAATCTAGGCACTGAAAAAATGCTGGATCTTTCATATAAAGACAACTCATTCAAGAAACACTAGAGCTAAGGATCACACATCACTTCTCAACAGTGTCCATCAGCACACTATGAGAACCTGGAACAACACAGAGGTAACCGACTTCATCCTTATGGGGCTGACAGATTCTGAAGAGATGCAGCTGGCATTATCTCTGGTGTTTCTCCTGATTTACATGATTACTGTGTTGGGAAATGTAGGCATGATCATGATAATTTGTCTGGATCTCCAGCTTCACACCCCTATGTATTTTTTTCTCATTCAACTTTCATTCATTGACCTCAATTTCTCAAGTGTCATCACACCTAAAACTTTACTGAACTTACTGACTTCCACCAAGAGTATCACATTCCTGGGCTGTTTCATACAGATGTATTTTCTTGCCTTCTTTGCTAGTTCTGAAATTTGTCTCCTCTCTGCAATGGCCTATGATCGCTATGTGGCCATCTGCAATCCTCTACAGTATCCTGTTATAATGTCCTCAAGATGCTGCTGGGCCCTCATTGCTGGCACTTACATGATTGGCTTTGTGGATTGTTCTTTCATTGTGCTCTCTATAGTCAGATTGCCTTTCTGTAATTCTAATGTAATTCTACATTTTTTCTGTGATGTATTTCCAATTTTAGCTCTGTCATGCAATGATACATATGCCACTGAATTTGCAGTATACATTTGTGGTAGTTCTACCCTGCTACTGTCCCTTACCACAATGTCCTGGTCCTATGTGTCCATTCTCTCGACTATTCTGAAAATTAAGTCCACTTCAGGAAAGCAGAAAGCCTTCTCCACCTGTGCCTCCCATCTCCTTGGTGTCACCATTTTCTATGGCACCATCATTTTTACTTATTTAAAACCCAAGAAGTCCTACTCCCTGGGCAAAGATCAAGTAGCTTCTGTGTTTTACACGATTGTGATCCCCATGCTCAACCCACTCATTTATAGTCTTAGAAACAAGGAAGTGAAAAATGCCTTCTTTCGAGTTGTCCAGAAGAGAGCAGCATTCTGGCAACTATGATTTGAAATGTGTAAATTCATCTTTTACTACTTTACTTGTTTAAGATTCCCTTAGTTTTTCTAAAAAAAATAGAAACTCATCAACATTTTCATAGTAAAATTCTATTTCATTTATCTAAAGATGATCTTACACACTCCTGGGTATATGCTATTAGAGATTCCTATAATAATTCAAATTCATATAATATGTGATAACACTATTGTTTACCCCCCCCCCACACACACACATATATGTCTGTGTGCTCGTGTGTGTATATTTGTGTGTTTTAGGTCATATACCTGTATAGATGATCAAAATGACTAAAGTTTGTTACATATAGTAGTGAGAATTCTTAATGTAACCTCATTTTACCTTGGCACCATGGCTGACACCTGTACTATGTACTCAAGAGGCTGAGATCAGAGGATTGCCTCTTGAAGCCAGCTTTTGCAGACAAGTCAGTGAGTTGTCTCTCCAAAGATATTTTCTTGAGTCAAAAATGCCAAGCAGGAAGAAGCATAATGCCATGAGTTCAAGCCCAGTATCAAAGAAATCTTAAGAAAATTAAAATTAAACAAATGTGTTCTTAAGGGGAACATCTGTGTAATATAGTGATTTTAGTTATAATTATTTTTCTTAATATTTATTGTTGTTATTCATGTGTTTTAAAGTAGAGTTAGTGTGTCATAAGTCAGGTAATGAGCATATTGCTTCATGTACAATATCAGCTCCTCCTTCCCCTCTTTCTCAGTCTCCTCCACTACAATCGCATACTTCACTTTCAATGTAATGTCTACTACGTATCATGGTTGAACTTGGTCACCCTTTATTCCTCCATTTCTGCTCCCCTCTTGACATCCTCCAAAGACATTAAAAAACAACAAAGAAAAAAAAGAAGCAACAAGAAGCATCACCGTCTCTCTCTCAATGTGTGTAATTCTTAAAACCATGTCATAAAGTGCTCTGTGCATACTTCAATTTTAACAAATTTTATTATGAAGAAATATGCATATTATATATATATATATATATACACAGTAATAGTTCCAGATGCCAAGATTTGCATAATAAGTAATGAATATTTAGCTGCAGTACAGTTAACAAATGACTGAAAATTTAGTCATTTCTTCATCTATATAAGATAAACACATTTTTGTTATACATGAACAGAAAAGGTTTGGAATGAGTATGGCCTCAGTAAACAGGCAAATATAACCATCATTTTCTCAAATTTTGGAGTGAGATATTGTGAGTTTTCCATTTTGAAACCTTCTTGCATAACATCTCTTATGTGGGCTTTTGGTAAACATTTGAGGACCATGCATCCAGTGACATATTGAGTGTGTTCATTGCATTAACCCGTTTCCCTGGGATAATAAGTGTTTGATTTGCCAGTGTATTGTTTGTAAATACAGATATAAAGCAAATATTTAATTCAAGAAACCTTAGGTATTTTACCATCCAGTTTAGTTGAATACTAAAATTTCCCTAATTTTCAATTTTCCCTGAATATTTTGGAATTACATTTTTCATTTTTCTCTGATATGAAAGGTTATTTTTTAAAGTATAGTTTCTTTTTCTAAATTTTGTTGTTTTGAAGTTTACAACAATTACACATTACCCAAATTGTTTAAATCCAACCATTATTATTTTATAAAGTAATTACAAAGCCATGGTTTAAAATATTTTAATAAAAATATATTTCATTTATTTTCCTAAATGGCTTCTGAGTATGATTATAACAACACACTTGATATAAAACGAATCTCTTTATTCAAATTCCACACTGCCAAAAATAAAAGTAAATTAATAAATAGAAAGCCTCAACTTCTCTATTTCAGCAGTTAAGTTATAATAGGTACTTTAATTAAAAACTGAAGTTTTTTATTAAATCTTTCAATATAGGTTATATTCTGTTGCTTTCTTAACAAATTTAAAAAACTTGCCTTATCATATATCAATTTCATTTGTAAAAATTTTCACTCAATGTTTCTTTCCTCACTATGCTCAATAGACTGTATTTGCTAGCATTCTTATATATTTTTTGGAGTTGAAAATAATATTGAGTAAGCATTTATCATTTATTGAAATTTGCGTTTGAGTTGTTGGTAATGAAATGCTTTACAAATAATTTTATATTTAAACATTGACAGATAACTTTAGAAAACATTCATGAAATTGGCTCATTTCTAACAAGGTAGGATGAATAGTCAGAGATCAATAAATGCAATACAGCATATTTAATTAACCATCCTTACCATTTAGTTATCTCAATAGTTGTGGAGATTGGCCAAATTCAAACTTCATTCATGGTTTACTATTGAAAGAGATACAGAATCTCCAATCACATTTTGACTTCCTTATGCTACAAAACTCAATGGAATTCTTTGGACATCACCAACATCTCTATGGTTGATGAATATTAATTTTATTATTAGGGAAACCTTACAAAAGGCGACCTTTCCTATAAAAGTTGTGGGATGACTCTGAAATCAGGCAAATGTAACACTTCTTTTGTAATATTGTTGGGCTGAGATTTTGAAAGTTTCCCTGTTAAAATCTTCTTGCTGTAACAGACCTTATGTGAGCATTTGCTAAAAACTTGGGGACTATGTATCCAGTGACATATCAAGTCTGCTTCATTGAATGAACCTGTTCTCTCTATTTTGTAATGTACATTAAAAATAAATATTGAAGTAAGTGTTTGATTTGCCATTGTTGTATTTGTAAATAGAGATATAAAACCAATATTTGATTAAAAATTTTAGGGTTTGTTCCATCCAATAAACTCCAGTTTAGTTGAATACTAAAATTTACTTGATTTTCATTTTATTCCATATTTTTGGAATTGTTGTTTTCCTTTTTCTCTGCAGTTGAGGGTTATTTTTAAAAGTATAATTCCTTTTCCTGTTTTTGTTCTTTTATAATTTATGACAATTACAATTTACACAGATTGTTCAAAGCTAACATTATAATTTTAAAAAGTCAATACAAAACTGAGGCCTAAAATGTTTTAATACAAATTATATCAAAGATGGTGGTGGGGAAGAGCTACCTTCCAAATGCTATTCTGTGAGACGGATTGGGAATGTCTTATGGGGTATTCAGCCTTTTCCTTGGTTTTTGGTCTATCTGTAATCTGCATCCTCTGTGGTCACCAGGATGAAGTTTTCTACTCCTTATAAGTTCTCCACTTCCACTGCCATGGTCACCGGCGAGTGCTCGCTCAAATCTGTCTTCTTAAACATGCTGCCTGAATTTTTCCTCTCGGCCAAACACTCTGTATTATGATGGCTCACTTGATGTGAGTCTCTAGCGTTGGCTTTTTCACTGGAACACTAAAACTTGTTTCTTCAAGAGAGCTCAGTTAGCCGGGAACTGCTTCTCCACCATCTTCCTTGATCCATAAGGCTCTTCATTATCTCCACATCTCTGTCTATAAAAGAAATGCAAATCAAAACAACATTGAGATTCCTCTTCACCCCAGTTAGAATGGCTATAATCAAAAACTCTATTGACAGGCTTCTCTCTTGTTATTCAGTAACTGAAATGTTGAAATTGTAAGCGGTGAAAAGATTTGCTGTTCAAATGATTTCATCTCAAAAGTTTAAAATCTAATAAATTAATTTCCTTAGTGAGAAAAAAAAAATCTAATAACACATACTGGATGGGTGGTAGCCAAAAGGGAATGCTACTACACTGTTGGTGGGAGTGTAAACCTGTTCCACCACTCTGGAAAGCAGTATGGAGGTTCCTCCAAAAGACTCCACACAGAGCTCCCCTATGACCCAGGAATCCCACTTTTGGGCATTTACCCGAATGATTACAAACAAGACCATACTAAAGCTACCAGCACAACTATGTTTATCGCAGCATTATTTACCATAGCCAAGATATGAACCAACCCAGTTGCCTCTCAGTAGATGAATGAACCAAGCAAATGTGATATATATATATATATATATATATATATATATATATATATATAATGGAACTTTATACTTCCATCAGAAAGAATGGCACCACCCCATTTGTAAGGAGATAGAAATACTTGGAAAAAATCATATTGAGTGAAGTAAGCCAGACCTAAAGAAATAGAGGTCCCTTGGTTTCCCTTATTTGCAATAATTAGTATACAGCTAGGATACTCTTTTCAGATGACCAGAGCAGCTCAATGACGCTAAGTGAAATGAACTCCAAGACATGGACACAAGAGGTTTTTCTTTGTTGTTGTTGTTGTTTTAATGTACTATGTGATTTTTTTTGGTGTCTTTTTATGTTCTTCCCCCTATTTGATTTTTGTTAATTCAAAATACATTTACTACAAAGAGAATCCCTTTATTCAAACTCTACATTGCCAAAAAGAAAAAAAATGAATAAAGTGAAAAACTGCAATTTATCTATTTAGAAGTTAATTATTTAAGACTTTTGTATTTTCAAATTTTTCATTAAATCTTCCATTATTTATTATATTCTGCTAATTTCTCAATGTATTTCAGCTTTTTCCTCATTGTATATCAATGTCATTTGAAAGAATTATCACTCAGTTTTGCTATGTAAACTGTGTTATATACGCTACATTTTTATAGCATTCCTATGTATTTTTGTTTGACGTTGAGAATAATATTCATTAAACATTTGTCATTTTGGCAACGAAATGCTTACAAATTGCTATATCCATGGAACTGACATATTTCTAGGAAAGTTGTATGAACGAACATCCATAGATCAATTAATACAGTATAGTGTATAAATTGAATTAACCGTCCTTATCACTCAGTCATGACAATAGTTGTGGAGATAGCATGTAACAAAATTCAAACTTCATTCATGATTTACAATTGAAAGAGATACAGAGTCTCTGATCACACTTTAAATTCCTTATGATACAATACTCTAAGAAATTCTTTAGCCATTATCAATATCTACAGGGTTGATGAATATTAGTTTTAATGTTGGGAAATCTTGCAGAAGTATTGTTTGTTCCAGGTGATTATTATTCACCAAGCATATGAAGGTGACATAGAAAATCACCCTGAGCCGTCCTCTTAACTTAAACATACTTGCTTGTCACATACTTCGTTTGCGACTGGATTTCTAAGTCTCTAAGACTAGAAACATTCTCTGTCTTCTAAAATAGCCCTGACTTTTAAAAGTTCATTGGATATGCCTATAAGACATAAGGATAGCTTCTTTACTCACACCTGTAATTTGTATCTTAAAATATTAAGGAATGAGCACACTTTCTTAGGGGAATATTTTCTATACATATTTGCAGGAAACTAAATTTTATCATCACTCAATGCAATACACAAGAGTCTTGTACTGATTCTTACCATGTACATTTGAAGTTCCCTCATAGGCTTTCCCATTTTTGAAAACAATGTTCGAAGAAATATTTCAGGTGTTATTATCTAATTCATTACTAGTTTAGCACCCAATCACAAACAACATTAAAAAAGCATTGCATTAAAAGAGATCAGGTGATCTTCTTTATTGTGGAGCTCCTATTTGAAAAGCTCATGCAGATTTAGCACTTGAAAATTTGTCCTTGAAAATATGCCAAGTAATCTTCCTTTGAAACCAGCTTCAGAGAATGACAAAGTGTTGCACAATACCCACGGATTATTATATAAGGTGCCCTGGATGTATCAGACTGGGAGAGGAAGCACACACTGCTCTTACAGTAGCTCCTTAGGATTCTTTACATCTTTCTGGGAAACTTTTGTTTTGAACAACTGGATAAAAGTTCTATGAGTTTTAATTTACCTCATGCATAATGAATTCCCCAAAAGTTGAATAATAACTACAGAAAGGAAAACAAATGTTTTATTACAGAGATGTTTAGTGCCTTATAGGAATGGGATATTTTGAAATGAAATTTAGCAAATTTTGGCTTACATTTCTGGAAGAAGTTTTCTTCTGACCAACTTTTGTCCACAGTAAGTATTCTTAAGATGTTAAAATTGACTTCAGGATAGACACTGGAAGGGGAGATTGGAGAATAAGAAAGGAGTGACATTAACAAAGAAACTTTATACACATAACCTGACTAATGAATTGTAACCCTTTTGTGCAACTACATAATAACAATAACAAATATAATAATACTACTAATAATAACCTACAATAAGATATTGGAATAAAAATAGTAGCATATAAGCTATCACATTTTGTATTGCTTAAATATTTTAATATTATGTTTAGCACTTATAGGACAAAAATGGAGAGTTAGTTTTAATTATCTCTAAATGTCATTTTTACCATTATTTAGAGCTCATAATGAAATTGAAGTCATTATGCATAACTGATGATTAATTATGAGACAAACTAAGGTATTGAAAAATATTGAATCACCCACATAAAGACAACTCATTTGGGGATAATTTGAACTAATGTTAACACATAACTTCTCAACAGTGTCTACCAGCACACTATGAGAACCTGGAATAACACAAATTTGCATGACTTCATCCTTATGGGGCTGACAGATTCTGAGGAGACCCAGCTGGCACTCTCTGTGCTGTTTCTTCAGATTTACCTGTTTACTGTGCTGAGCAATCTAGGCATGATCATGATAATTTGTCTGGATCTCCAGCTTCACAGCCCTATGTATTTTTTCCTCACTCACCTTTCATTCGTTGACCTCAGCTACTCCAGTGTCATCACACCTAAAACTTTAGTGAACTTACTAACTTCTACCAAGAGTATTTCATTCTTGGGCTGTTTCATACAACTGTACCTATTTGTTTGGTTTGGAGGTGCTGAAATTTGTCTCCTCTCTGCAATGGCCTATGATCGCTACGTGGCTATCTGCAATCCTCTACAGTATCCTGTTATAATGTCTTCAAGACACTGCTGGGCCCTCCTTGCTAGCACTTACATGATTGGCTTTGTGGATGGTTCTTTTACTGTACTCTCTATAGCCAAATTGGCTTTCTGCAACTCCAATGTAATTCATCACTTTTTCTGTGATGTATCTCCAATTTTAGCTCTGTCCTGCAGTGATACATATGCCACTGAAATTGTAGTATACATTTGTGCTGGTTCTACACTGTTACTGTCCCTTATCACAATGTCCTGGTCCTATGTGTCCATTCTCTCTACTATTCTGAAAATTAAGTCCACTTCAGGAAAGCAGAAAGCCTTCTCCACCTGTGTCTCCCACCTGCTGGGTGTCACTGTTTTTTATAGCACAACCACCTTTACTTATTTAAAGCCCAGGAAGTCTTACACCCTGGGAAAGGATCAAGTGGCTTCTGTGTTTTACACAATTGTGATCCCCATGCTCAACCCACTCATTTATAGTCTTAGGAACAAGGAAGTGAAAAATGCTTTCATTAGAGTTGTGAAGAAGAAAAGGGGGATCCAAACAACTAAGATGATAGTGATGTGAGGCATTTCAAGCAAACTTTCCAATATCTGTTGGAAAGAAGTGATTCATGTGTGTATACTTAGGTTCAGTTGCTCTTCATAACTGTCTTCACAACTTCTTCATAACTCTTACCATAAGTGACATTTCCAAAAATTTATTTTTTGATATGTATATTGAATTTCTAGACGATAAATGATGCACTTACATGACCAACTAAAGTACAGTACAATTTACTTACCTCTAACTATAAATTATGTCATAAAATATTCCATGTATTCTATAATGGAATGCATAGTAAATTTTCTTAGGGAGGAGATATCTATGTATAATAACTGTTTTACTATTTATTTTTTATTGCACAAAATACTTTCTTATGTGTACTATGCTGACAAAGTCAGTGCATAATTAAGGCTCAATTTTCTCACTGGCACAAGATGAATATTTATTTCTGGTGCATATGTTACATAAGAAATGAAGTACATTAACATTAATAACCCTTTGTCTTGTCTTTGTCATTTAAGTCTTGTTCCTTTAATATTGTAAAGGACATGCCTTCTTAATTTCTTGTGTATTTATTCATGCCTCTCCTGGGGCTTGATCTTAGCACCAGGACTGTTTCCCTATGCTTTACCCTCCTGCTTTTTGGTAGTTAATTGAAGATAAGAGACTCCCAGATTTTTTTCTGCCAAGACTGACTTTGAACAGCGATCCTAAAATGTCAGCTTCCTGAGTAATAGGATGACAGACATGATACACTGGTACCTACTTCTCTACTGTGTGTATGTTTTTAAAATCAGTTTTATTTAATTTTATCTGAGCAAGTGAAAAAAGTAGCAGATGTAGATAACATCAGCATTTCACAAATTTTCATTTACAATAAACTAAGTGTATATATATATATATATATATATATATATATATGCTAAAGGAAAATGACATATGCTAATGTTAATGATGGTAATTTGGAAAATTCTTTTGAAATTAATTAGTGAGTGATATACTATACAATTGTATATACTCTTCTCAGTGAATAAACATGAGTGTGTGTAAGCATATGAATTATTTAAGGGGAAATTGTGTAAATTCCTGGAATTTCTTCTGGAATTTCTGCATTCACTTAAAATCTGCTACATTTGTGATGACCTTTCAATAAAAGCTGTGGGATGAATATGTTCTCATTTAACAGGTGAATGTAACACTCCTTTTGCAGTACTGTAAATTTTCCAGGTTAAAATCTACTTGCAATAACATCTTATGTGGGTATCTGGTAAACATTTGAAGACCACGTTTGCAGTGACATATCGGCTCTGCTTCATTGCATTAGCATGCACTCTCAATTCAGTAATATGCTAAAAATAAATTTTAATAAAGCGTTTGATTTGTCATTGTTGTATTTGTAAATAAAAATATAAAGCAAATAATTCATTAAAATAAACTTTATGGTTGTGTCTTCCCATAAACTCCAGTTTAGCTAAATACTAAAATTTCCTTGATATGTAATTTTTATCTGCATATTTTGGAAGTGCTGCTTAATTTTCTCTGATGCTAAAGGTTATTTTTTACTGTATAGTTCCTTTTCCTATTTTTGTTTTAAATTTTATAACAGTTACAAATTATTGCAATCTAACCATTATAACTTTTAAAGTAACTATAAAATTAAGACCTAAAACATTTTAATAAAAATTTTATTTGACCCAGAGTAGGTGGCTCATGCCTGGAATTCTAGCTACGCAGGAGGCTGAGATCTGAGGATCGGGGTTCAAAGCCAGCCCAGGTGAGAAAGTCTGTGAGACTCTGATCTCCAATAAACCACTCAGAAAACCATAAGTGGCCCAGTGGCTCAAGTGGCAGAGTGCTTGCCTTGAGCTGAAGAGCTGAAAGACACTATTCAGTCCCAGAGTTCAAGCTCCATACCTGACAAAAAATATATTTGTTTGTTTTTCTTATTGCCTTCTATTGATATAACAATGCACTTACTACAAAGGAATCCCTTTGTTTAAACTCGACACTGACAAAAAATAAAATAAATTAATAAAGTGTAAACCTCAACTTTTAGCAGTTAATTATTTAAGATTCTTATAATTTCAAGTTCTTTATGGAATATTTCCATATTTATTACTTTCAGCTATTCTCTCAATGCATTTCAAAATTTTCCCTCATCATATACCAATGTGATTTGAAAGAATTATCACTCATTTTGCTTTCTGATATATGCTATATACACTACTTTTTTTTATAACATTCCCATATATTTTGTTTGAAGTTGTGGAGCTCCTAGGTAAAAATCCCATGCAGATTTGGCACTTGAAAATTTGTCCTTGTAAATGTGCCAAGTAACCTTCCTTGGAAATTGGTTGCTGAGGATCATAAAGTATTGCATAATCACCACAGCCCATTAAATAAGGCCTTCTGGACATAGCAGATGGAGAAAAAGTCCATGTTGCTCTTACAGTATCTCTTTTGGGATTCTTTAGAGAGATAAATTTCTGGTAAGCTTTTCTTTTGAGCACTCTAATAAAAATTCTTTGAGTTTGAATTTACTTCATACAAAAAAAAATGCATTCGCCAAAAGTTTAAAAATAATTACAAGAAAGGAAACAAACATTATATTCAGAGATGTTTAGTACCTTATAGAAATGGTAGATTTTGTTAAATATGATATTATAAAATTGTTTGGGTTTTCATTACTGGAAGAAATTGGTTTTCACCAACTTTTGTTCACATTATTCTTTTCTCTTAAATTTTTGTTGTAAATATGATGTAAAGAGGGTTATAGTTACAAAAGTCATCTAATTAGTGCATTTGTTTTTTTTTAATTGTGAAAATACCGTACAGAGGGGTTACAATTAAATGGGCAAGATAATGAGTTCATTTCTTATCAAGCATTTTTTCCTCCTCCTTTGTTTCCCCTTCCCATCCCTTCCCATCTCCCACCCTTCTCCCCTCCCCCCCCAAGCAAAAGTTGTAAAGTTCGTTTTCAACATAATGACTTGTACATATCATTGTTGCAATAGGTCCACCTGTATCCCTAGTTAAACCTTTACTGTGGCTTGAACTCAGTACCTGGGGCTTTCCCTGAGATATCACTTCTAGCTATTTGGTAGTTAAATGAAGATCAGAGTCTCACAGACATATTCCCAGAGCTAACTTTGAATAAACATCCTTATATGTCAGCCTCACAGGTGTGAGTTACACACTCTGTGTGCATTTTTTAAAAATTATTTTCATTTAATCTTAACTCAGAAACCAAGAAAAAAAATAGCAGATATAGAAAACTTCACCATTTCACAAATTTCATTTAGAATAAACAATTGATGTACATTAAAAAAAATAGTATATGCTAATGTTGAATGAAGGCTATTTGGAAAAATTCTTTTGAAATTAATTATTAAGGGTTATAATGTACAATTGTGTATTTTGTTCTAAACGAATAACTATGTGTGTATACGTATGACGTATTTAAATAAAATTTTCATCATTTTATGTGCACTCTTCTGGAAATTTTTGTAGTTATTTAAAATCTGTTGCATTTATTATTTTCAATAAAAGTGATAAATATTGTCTCTGGAAATGGGCAAATTTAAGACTTGTTTTGCAATGTTTTGGATTAAGACACTATGAGTTTTCCATGATGAAATCTACTTGCAGTACCACTTCTTATATGTGCAACTGCTAAACATTTGAGGACCATGTATCCAGTGACATTATGTGTATGCTTCATTGCATTAGCCCATTTCCTCAGGATTGGAATATACTTTAAACATAAATTATTGAATTAAATGTTTGATTTGATCTTGTAATATTTCTAAAAATAAGTATAAAGCAAATATTTGATAATAAATTTAGGGTTTGCAGCATCCCATAAACTTAAGTTTAGTATAATACTAAAATTTCCTTGTCAATTTTCACAAAGTATTTTAGAATTGTGGCATTTTTCTTGACATTAAAGTTTAATTTTTAAAAATACTCTTCCTTTACCTATTTTTATCTTAACTATATTAAGAATAAA
Organism: Dipodomys spectabilis; assembly: GCF_019054845.1. Taxonomy (NCBI): domain Eukaryota; kingdom Metazoa; phylum Chordata; class Mammalia; order Rodentia; family Heteromyidae; genus Dipodomys; species Dipodomys spectabilis. Next base: position 3,958,364 of record NW_024870707.1, read on the forward strand.
AATTACACATATTGTTCAAGTCCAACCATTATATTTTAAAAAAGTAGCTACCAAGCTAGTGTCTAAATTTTTAAGTAAAAATTAAAGGTAATTTTTTTAAATGTCTTCTGAGTGTTAACATAACAATGCACTTACCAGAAAGTTCATGTTTGTACTGCCAAAAATAAAAATGACTAAATTAAAATTTTGAACTTGTCCATTTCAGAAGTTAATTATTTAATAGATTCTCATAATTTCAACACACAGACTTTTTATTAAAACTTTCAATATCAATTGTATTCACTGCTTTCTTAATGTATTTAAATTTTGCCTTGTCATATACTAATGTCATTGGAAAGAATTTTTACTGAATTTTCTTTCATAATTATGCCATGTAGACTGCTTATTTGCTAGTATACCTATGTTCTTTGGTTTCACTTTGAGAATAATATTGACTAAGCATTTATTATTTACTGAAATTTTCTTTGAGCTGTTGTTGATAATGAAATGCTTTAGCAATGACTGTATTCATTGAATCGGGATATTTGTAGCAAGGTTTGTGAACGTTCAAAGATTAATAAATACCATAATGTGTAAATCAAATCAATGATCAGTCATCGCAATAGATGTAGAGATAGCTTTTGTCACAATTCAAACTTCATAATTCATAATTTACACTTAAAAGTGATACAAAGCTTCTGATCACACTTTGATTTACTTATGATAATAATCTAAGAAGTTCTTTGGACATCATCAACGTATGGTGGATGAATATATTTTATTCTTGGAAAATTGCTCAGAAGTATACTTTTTTTCAGGTGATTCCACATTCATGAAACATAATAAGATGACACAGAAAATTACCCTGAGCTCTTCTTTGTCTTAAAGTCACTTGCTTATCATATACATTGACACTGGATTTCTAGTCCAGATTAAAAACATTTTCTGTCTTCTAAAATAGCACTGCCTTCTAAAAGTTTATTGGATATCTAGGTAATACATATGGATAGCTTCTTTACTTACACCAACAAAATGTCTCTTAAAATGGTAAGAAATTAGCATACTTTCTTACAGAAATAGTTTCCATACACATTTGCAGAAAAATAAATTTTATGATCATTCAATGCAAGATTCACAAGAATCTTTTCCTCCTGTGTTCATTCTTGAGATTTCCCCCATTTGCCTCCCTATCTTGGCAAAATAATCCTCAATTAACTATTTCAAGTGTTATCTAATTCATTACTAGCTAGCTTTTAACAAAAAATGACATTATAAAAGCAATGAATCAATCAAAAGAGATCAGATGATCTTCCTCTTTATTGTGGAGCACATATGAGAAGAGCTCATGCAGCTTTAGCACTTGAAAATTTGTCCTTGAAATGGTGCCAAGTCACCTTCCATGGAATTGGTTACTGTGGATGACAAAGTATTGCATAATACCCCATACCATTAAATAAGGCACCCTAGACATATCAGCCAGGGAGTAAAAGCATGAACTGTTCTTACAGTAGTTCCCTGGGATACTTTAGAAGTATACCTTTCTGGGAAACTTCTTTTGAGCAATCTGATGAAAGATTTTGAGTTTTAATTTATTTCACAACAAAAATAAATAAATGCCACTGAAGTGTAAAAATAACTACAGGAAGGGAAACAAATACTATATTAAGGAAATGATTAGTATCTTACAGAAATGGGATGTTTTAGTGTGAAATGTAGCAAATTTTGATTTATAAATTTGAAAGAAGTTTTCTTCTGACCAACTTTTTCCCACAGTAAGTATTCTTAAGATATTAAATTTACTTGAAGATAGACACTGGAATGGGAAATTGGAGAATAAAGACAGGGGTAACATTGACCAAGAAGTATTATATTCATAACCTGACATGGAATTGTAACACTTTTGTACAACTACGTGCTAACAAAAACAATAATAATGATTGCCAGAGCCTGCTGGCAACAAAAGGGAATCCTGAAATAGGGGGTGAGGATGAAGAAGAGAGACACAAGACAAAAGATGAGGTTGGGAGGTCTGCAGCTCGAGACTACAGCCCCGTTTATTCTTAACTTCCTCTAATATATGCTGTTAGAAATCAAGAAGTAGCACAAGGTTACTATAGTCCAGAAAAACAAGTAAGATTTAAGTTTAGTAAAAACGGAGTGCAATAAAAACAAGACAAGGTCAACTGGTTAAATGTAAAACAGACTCTGTAAACATAGCAAAACAATTCCGGGAACCTGGTGTTTTTCAAGTAAGCCAGTTCCTTGTACAGGCCTTCAAGCAAGCACAAGGGACAAGATGACTTTTACTGTTGAGCTTTACCATCAGCTCCCTACAAATGATAACACATAAAAGTTATTGGATTGAAAAGCAGTAATATGTATTCTTTAGCATTTTGTATTGCTTAAATATTTTCATAAAGTGTTTAGCAGATGAGAGGATGAAATGGAGAAGTTACTTTATTATTTAGGCTTCATGATTGAATTCATGTCACAATACATAACTTTATGATTAATTAGGACACACCCGAGGGTAATGAAAAAATCTTGGATTTATCATATAAACACAATTCATTTGGGAATCACTTGAGCTAAGGATCACCACTCATTTCTCAGCAGTGTCCATCAGCACACTATGAGAAGCTGGAACAGCACAAAGGTGCCCTACTTCATCCTTATGGGACTCACAGATTCTGCAGAGATGCAGCTGGCCCTCTCTGTGCTGCTTCTCCTGATTTAAATGATTACTGTGTTGGGAAACCTAGGCATGATCATGATAATTTGTCTAGATCTCCAGCTTCACACCCCCATTTATTTTTTTCTCATTCACCTCCCCTTCATTGACCTCAGCTACTCAAGTGTGATCACACCTAAAACTCTGGTGGATTTACTGACTTCTACCAAGAGTATTTCTTTCCTGGGCTGTTTCACACAGTTGTATCTTTTTGTCTTGTTTGTTGGTTCTGAAATTTCTCTCCTCTCTGCAATGGCCTATGATGGCGATGTGGCTATCTGTAATCCTCTACAGTATCCTGTTATAATGTCCTCAAGACTCTGCTGGGCCCTCCTTGCTGGCTCTTACATGGTTGGCTTTGTGGACTGTTTTTTTCATTGTGCTCTCTATAGTCAGATTGCCCTTCTGCAATTCCAATGTAATTCATCACTTTTTCTGTGATGTATTTCCAATTTTAGCTCTGTCCTGCCATGATACATACATCACTCAAATTATAGTATACATTTGTGCTGGTTCTACACTGTTACTGTCTATTATCCCAATGTCCTGGTCTTATATGTCCATTCTCTCTACTATTCTGAAAATTAAGTCCACTTCAGGAAAGCAGAAAGCCTTCTCCACCTGTGCCTCCCACCTGCTGGGGGTCTTTATTTTTTATGGCACAACAGCATTTACTTATTCAAAACCCAGGAAATCCTACTCCCTAGGCAAGGATCAAGTGGCTTCTGTGTTCTACACGATTGTGATCCCCATGCTCAACCCACTCATTTATAGTCTTAGGAACAAGGAAGTGAAAAACCCTTTCTTTCGGGTCGTGCAGAAGATAGGGGGATCCTGGAAATTAAAATAACTATGATTTGAAATGTGTAAATTTTCATTTGCTTATTTACTTACGAGTTCCTTATTTATTCCTCAAAAAAATTGAAACTCATTGATATTTTCATAATAAAATTCTATTTTGCTTATCTAAACAAATTTTTACATTTCTGAATATATGTTGTTAAAGGTTCTTATTGCACTTTGTACTTATATGATATGTGCTAAGACTAATGTTTATATATATATATGTATATATATATGTCTGTGTTTATGTATGCGTTTCTGGGTCATATGCATGTATAGATGGTCAAAATGCTTAAAGTATGGTGCATACAGTAGTTAGAATTCTTAGTGTAACGTCAATTTTTCCTTGGCACCATGGCTAACACCTGCAATGTGTACTCCCATGGCTGAGATCAGAGGATTGCCCTTTCAAGCCAGCCTTTGAGGACAAATCTATGAGTTGTCTCTCCAAAGAACTTGTCTTGAGTGTAAAAGCCAAGCAGGAGAGAGCATTATACCCTGAGTTGAAGCCCCAGGATCAAAGTAATCTTAAGAAAGCTAAAAATAAATAAATGTGATCTTAAGAGAATAATGTAAGGATTTGACATGTAATTGTAACCTCCTCTGTATGGTATTTTCACAATAAAAAAAGGAAAAAAAGATTTTAGGTGTAACTCTTTTTCTTAAATCTTATTATTATTCTTAATGTGTTATATGGAGGAGTTCCTATTTCATAAGTCAGGTAGTGAGCATATTTCTTTTTGTACAGTGTCAGCTCCTTCCCCTCTCTCTCAGTTTCCTCCCCCACAATTGCATAACTCAATTTCCACATAATGTCCACTGAGTCCCATGGTTCATTTGCTTACCCTTTATTCCTCTGACTCTGCACCGCTCTTGACTACCTCAAAAGACATTCTAAAGAACAAACAAGATAAACGACAACAACAAAAAAGATAAAGCAACAAGAAGCATCACCATCTGTACCTGGACTTGCGTAATTCGTAAAACTATGTCATAATGCATTCTATGCATACTTTAATTTTAAGAAATTTTATTATGAAGAAACAAACATATGCACATTAATAAACATATGCACATTAATAGTTCCAGATGCCATTCTTGTCTTAATAAGTAATAATGTAATAGCTGCATAACAGTTAACAAATGACAGAAAATTTAGTCATTTATTTGACTTTATAAGATTAAATTCTAATTTTTGCTATATGTGATCAGAAAAGCTGTGGCATGAATATGGTCTCAGTAAACAGGTGGATATAACACTCATTTTGTTAGACAGATATTGTGATCCATTTTGAAATCTTCTTGCAGTAACATATTTTATGTGGGCATGTGGTAAACAATAGAGGACTGTGTTTCCAGTGACATATTGAGTCTAATTCGTTTCATTAACCCATTCCCTTGGGTTAATGGAACATAATTTAATATAACTTTTTGAATTGTTTGTTTTGCCCTTGTAATATTTTCAAGTAAGATATAAAGCAAATATTTTTTAAAAAATTCTTAATCTTTGTAGCATCCCATATGATCCAGTTTAATTGAATATTGATATTTCCCTAATTTTCAATTTTTCACTGCATATTTTAGAATTGCATTTTTTGTTTTTCTCTGATACTAAAAGTTATTTAAGTTATTTTTAAAATTTCTTTTCCTATATTTTGTTGTTTCAAAGTTTATAAAAAGTACAAAATGCACAGTTTGTTTAAATCTAACTATTATCATTTTGTGAAGTAACTACAAAGCTAAGGTCTACAATGTTTTCATAGATATTATATTTGATTTTTTTCCTAAATGCCTTTTGAATGTTAATATAACGATGCACTTGCTACACAATGAATGTCATTGTTCAAATTTCTCACTGCCTAAAAAGAAAAGTAAATTAATTACATGACATCTCAATTGTCTATTTTAGCAGTTCATTATTTAATAGATTCATTTAATTTTAAACTCAAGTTTGTTACTAAATCATTCAATATTTATTATATTCTGCTACCTTCATAATAAATTTCAAATTTTTGCTTTGGTATATGTCAATGTCATTTGAAAGAATTTTCACTCAATGATGTTTTTCTCACTACACACTGTAGACTATGTATTTGCTTGCATTCCTATATATTTATGTATGAAGTTGAGGAAAATAGTGATTAAGCATTTATCATTTACGGAACTTTTCTTTTGTGTTCTCATTGGTAATGAAATTGGTAATGAAATAAATAGCTTTATTTTTTTACAAATAACAAAAGCTCATTGAATTGGCTTATTTCTAGTGATGTAGGATTAACAAAACAAAATATAGTGTATTTAATCAAACATCCTTATGACTCAGTTATCCCAAATGTTGTGGAAATAGCTTTTGACAAAAAAAAATCAAACTTCATTCATGATTTACAATTCAAAGAGATACAGAATCTCTGGTCACATTTTGACCTCCTTACAATACAATACTCAAGTACTTTGGCTATCATCAGCATATATATAGTTGATGAATATTAATTTTATTGTTTGGGATACCTTAAAAATACGACCTTTCTTTTTTATAGCAATTTTTTTATTTTGATTACATGATTACATAAATTTCTCAAATTTCACAGTATTGTGAGATAGTGATAGTTATAGTCACAAAAACATTCTAACCTTCATGGGGCAAATTGTCTTTATCGTGGTCTACAAAGTTTATGAGCTCTATGAGCTTTGACAATACACTTATTTCTTCTACATCGAATGATATCCTATTGCTTAGTGTCAGCTGTTCCCTCTTTCCCGATCATTCCCACCCTCCCATCTCTGCCATTGAGTTGCTTAGGTTCTTTTGATCTATGACCAGTGCTGCTGATGGGTCCTGCTGTTAAATGTTTTCTTGTTTCCCTTTGTTTCTGTGTCCTCCTCCTTGTTTCCCTCCGATGAGCACATATATGCCATACATGTGGTCAGCATATATAACTAAAGCTGTAGATGAACAATAAATAGTTGAATGTAACACTGATTTTGTGATATTGTTGGACTGAGATACTGTATGTTTTCCTGTTGAAATTCACCATCTGTGGACGTCTGGTAAACATTTGAGGACACTGTATGTAGGAACATATCAAGTCTGTTTCATCTCATAACCCAGTTCTCTCAAATTTGCAATATGCTTTAAAAATAAATTTTGAGGGCTGGGAAGGTTGCTCAATAGTAGAGTGCTTGCCTTGCGTGCATGAGCAACTGGGTTTGATTCCTCAGCACCAAATAAGCAGAAAAAGCCAGCAGTGGAGCTGTGGCTCAAGTAGTAGAGCACTAGCTTTGAGAAGAGCTGAGGCAATGCACCCAGGCCCATAATTCAAGCCCCATGACCGCTAAAAAAATTGAATTAAGTGTTTAATTTGCCATCGCTGTATTTGTAAATAAAGATATAAAGCCAATAGTTAATTAAAAACTTTAGGTTTTGTGGCATCCAATAAATCCAGTTTAGCTGAACACTAAAATTTTCTTGATTTTCAGTTTTTATCAGTTTTTATATTTTGGAATTGCTGTTTTCATTTTTCTCTGATGTTAAAGGTAGTCTTTTAAAATGGAGTACCTTTTCCTATTTTTCCTGTTTTAAAATTTATAACAATTGCAAATCCTTTTACTATTTTTCCTGTTTTAAAATTCATAACACTTACAACTTACACAGATTTTTAAATACAGGCATTATAATTTTATAAAGTAAGTATAAAACAAAGGCTTAAAATGTTTTAATATAATATATAACTGATTTTTTCCAAATCCCTTGTGAGTATAACAGTATACTTACTACAAAATGAATATTTCATTCACACTCCACACTGCCAAAAATAAAAAATAATAATAAAGTGGAAAAACCTCAATTTGTTTATTTTAGCACTTAATTATGTAAGATTCTTATAATTTCAAGTTCTTTATTAAATATTACAGTATGTGTTATATTCAGCTACTTTCTTAATGTATTGAAAATTTTTCCCTCATCATATATCAAGGTCATTTGAAAGATTTTTCACTCAATATTGTTTTCCTTACTATGTTATATACATTTTTATATCATTACAATATATGTTTGTTTGAAGTTGAGAATAATATTGACTAAGCATTTATCATTTTCTGAAATTTTCTTTGATTGGTTGTTGGTAATAAAATGGTTTACCAATTGCTGTATTCATGGAATCACGATATTTCTAGCAAGGTTGGATGAATATTCACAGATCACTACATACTATAGTGTATAAATCAAATCAACAGTCATTATCACTTAGTTATCTCAATGGTTGTTGAGATAGCCTTTGACAAAATTCAAACTTCATTGATAATTTACAATTAAAAGAGATACAAAGACTGATCACACTTTGAGTTCCTTATGAGATGTGGTAATCATCATATCTATATTGATGAATATTAGTTTTATTTTTGGGAAATCATGCAGAAGAATAATTTGTGTCAGATGATTCGACATTCATAAAACATAGTAAGGTGACACAAAATATCATCCTGAGCTATCCTTGGTCTTAAAGTTACTTGATTGTCACATACTTTGACGCTCTATTCCTAGTCTCCAAGACTAGAAACATTCTCCGTCTATCTGTCTTTTAAAATAGCACTGCCTTCCAAAGTTCATTTGCAATCTATGTAATATTTAAGGATAGCTTCTTTACTCACACCAATAAATTGTCTCTTAAAATATTACAAAATGAACACAATTTCTTAAGGGGTATGGGTTCCATACATATTTGCAGAAAAATATATTGTATGTTCACTCGATGCAAGATTCACAAGAATCTTTTCCTTATTCTTACTGTGTTCAATTTTGACAATCCCCTATTGGCCTCCTTATCTTGGAAAAATAATCTTTAATTAAATTTTTAAGGTGCTATTATCTAATTCATTAATAGTTAGCACTTCACAAATATGACATTAAAATTACAATATATCAAAAGAGCTCAATGGTCTTCTTCTTTATTGTGGAGCTCCTAAGTGAAAAGCTCATGCAGATTTAGCATTTGAAAATTTGTCCTTGAAAATGTGCCAAGTAACCTTCCATGGAATTGGTTACTGTGGATGACAACAGTATTGCATAATACCACAACCATTAAATATGGCACCATGTGTATATCAGCCTGAGAGTGGAAGCACACACTGCTCCTACAGTAGCTCCTTGGGATTCTTTAGAGATATACCTTTCTGGAAAACTTCTTCTGAGAAACCGCATGAAAGTATTTTGAGTTTTAATTTATTTCACAACAAAAATAACTGAATGCAATTGAAGTGTAAAAACTACAGGAAAGGAAACAAATGTTATACTATAGCAATGTTTAGTACCTTGTAAGAATGCGATGTTTTAAACAGAGAATTAGAAAATCTGGGCTTACAATTTTAGAAGAAGTTTTCTTCTGACCAACTGTTGTTCAGAGTAAGTATCCTTAAGATGTTAGATTTACTTGAAGATAGACACTGAGATGGGAAATTCGAGAATAAATATTGGTGTAACATTGACCGAGAAGCATTATACTCATAAAATGACTCATGAAATTTATCCCTTTAGTACAAATACATAGTAACAACAATAATAATAATAAAGCCAAAAAAGTGAACTGATTTAAAAGAGTAACATAGGTGCTTTAGCATTTTGTATTGTTTAAATATTTCCATAAAGCCTTTAGCAAATTGGAGGATGGTATGGAGAAAATTAATTTTAGATTTAACATATCTAAATGTAATTTTATACCATTATTTAGACTTCATGAATAAATTTATGTCATAATATGTAACTTTATGATTAATGATGGCACAACCTAGGGTGCTGAAAAAATCTTGGACGTTTCATATGAAGTCAATTCATGTGGGAATCACTTGAGCTAAGGATCACCACTCATTTCTCAGCAGTGTCCATCAGCACACTATGAGAAGCTGGAACAACACAAAGGTGCCCTACTTCATCCTTATGGGACTCACAGATTCTGCAGAGATGCAGCTGGCCCTCTCTGTGCTGTTTCTCCTGATTTACCTGATTACTGTGTTGGGAAACCTAGGCATGATCATGTTAATTTGTCTGGATCACCAGCTTCACACCCCCATGTATTTTTTTCTCACTCACCTCTCATTCATTGACCTCAGCTACTCAAGTGTCATCACACCTAAAACTTTGGCAAACTTACTGACTTCTACCAAGAGTATTTCCTTCCTGGGCTGTTTCACACAGTTGTATCTTTTTTTCTTGTTTGGTGGTTCTGAAATCTCTCTCCTCTCTGCAATGGCCTATGATCGCTATGTGGCCATCTGCAATCCTCTGCAGTATCCTGTTATAATGTCAGCAAAACTCTGCTGTGCCCTTGTTGCTGGCACTTACATGATTGGCTTTTTGGATTCTTCTTTCAATGTGCTGTCTATAGCCAGACTGACTTTCTGCAATTCCAATGTGATTCTACACTTTTTCTGTGATGTATTTCCAATTTTAGCTCTGTCTTGCCATGATACATACACCACTCAAATTGTATTATACATTTGTGGTAGTTCTACCCTGTTACTGTCCCTTACCACAATGTCCTGGTCCTATGTGTCCATTTTGTCAACTATTCTGAAAATTAAGTCCACTTCAGGAAAGCAGAAAGCCTTCTCCACCTGTGCCTCCCACCTGCTGGGGGTCACCATTTTTTATGGCACAACAGTGTTTACTTATTTAAAACCCAGGAATTCCTACTCCCTGGGCAAGGATCAAGTGGCTTCTGTGTTTTACACGATCGTGATCCCCATGCTCAACCCACTCATTTATAGTCTTAGGAACAAGGAAGTGAAGAATGCTTTCTTTCGAGTCATGCATAAGATAGGGGGAACCTGACAACTAAAATAACTATTATTTGAAATGTGTAAATTTTTCATTTGCTGTTTTACTTGTTTAAGATTGCCTTGGTTTTTCTAAAAAAAATTGAAACATAGTTACTTTCATAGCAAAATCTATTTTGTTTATCTAAGGATGTTTGTACCTTTCTGTGTATATGTTGTTTGAGATCCCTATTGCAATTTAAATTTAAATTTAAATTCATATAATATATGAAAAGACAATATATAAATAAATAAATAAATAAATACATATATATATTTGCCTGTATGTGTGTGTTCCTGGGTCATATGCATGTATAGATGATCAAAATGTTGAAATCAACCTTCTATAGGCATCTGGTAAACATTTGAGGACCATGTATCTAGAAACGTATCAAGTCTTTTTCATCGCATAAGCTGTTCTCTCAATTTTGTAACATATTTTAAAAATAACTTTTGAATTAAGTGTTTGATTTGCCATTGTTGGAATTGCAAATAGAGATATAAAGCCAATATTTAATTTAAAACTTTAGGTTTTGTGGCATCCAATAAATTCCAGTTTAGTTAAACACTAAATTTTCCTTGATTTTCAGCTTTTATCTGTATCTTTAGGAATTGCTATTTTCATTTTTTTCTCTAATATTAAAGTATAGTTTGTACAAGTAGAGTTCCTTTTCCTATTTTTCTTGTTTTAAAATTTGTAACAATTACAAATGCTTTTCTTATTTTTCTTGTTTAAAGATTCAAAACACAAATTACACAGATTTTAAATAAAGCCATTATAATTTTATAAAGTAACTACAAAACTAAGGTCTAAAATGTTTTAATATATATATATATATATATATATATAAAGTAGAACTGAATTTTTTCTTAATGCCTTGTGAGTCTAACTATATACTTACTACAAACTGAATTGCTTCATTCACACTACACACTGCCAATAAACTAAAAAAAATTAATAAAGTACAAAACCTCAATTTGTCAATTTTAGCAATTTTAATTATTTAAGATTTTTGTAATTTCAAGTTCTTTATTAAATATTTCAGTATATACTATATTGAGCTACTTTCTTAATGTATTTGAAAATTTTCCTTCATCATTAGAAAGACTTTTCAGTCAATATTATTTTCCTTACTATGCTATATACAATATATTTTTATCATTACAATATATTTATGTTCAATGTTGAGAATAATATTTACTAAGCATTTATCTTTTTCTGGAATATTCTTTGATTGCTTGTTGGTAATAAAATGATTTACCAATTGCTATATTCATGGAATCATGATATTTCTAACAAGGTTGGATGAATATTCACAGATCACTACATACTATAGTGTATAAATCAAATAAACAGTCATTATTACTCAATTACCTCAATGGTTATGGAGAAAGCCTTTGATAAAATTCAACTTTATTTATAATTTAAATTTAAAATAGATCCAAAGCCTATGATCACACTTTGATTTCCTTAGGATAAAATAATCTAAGAAGCTCTTTGGCCATCATCACATCTATAAGGTTGATGAATATTAGTTGGGAAATAGTGCAGAAGATTAATTTGTGTCAGGTGATTCGGCATTCAGCAAGCATAGTCAGGTGACACAGGAAATCACCCTGAGCTATGCTTGGTCTTAAAGTTACTTGCTTGTCACATACTTTGATGCTGGATTCCTTGTCTCCAAGACTAGAAACATTCTCTGTCTTCCAAAACAGCACTGCCTTCCAAAAGTTCATTGGTATCTATGTAATACTTAAGGATAGCTTCATACTAACAACAATAAATTATCTCTTAAAATATTAGGAAATGAGCACACTTTCTTAAGGGAATAGTTTGCATACATATTTGAAGAAAAATTAATTTTATGATCACTCAATTCAAGATTCACAGGAATCTTTTCCTTATTCTTCAACTATTTCAGTGTTGTTATCTAACTCATTATTAATTAGCATTAGCAAAAAGTGACATTATAAAAGCAATGAATCAAAAGAGATCAGCTGATTTTTCCTCTTTATTGTGGAGCTCCTATGTGAAAAGCTCATGCAGATTTAGCACTTGAAAATTTGTCCTTGAAAATGTGCCAAGTAACTTTCCTTGGAACTGCTTGCTGTGGAGGACAAAGCATTGCTTAACAACAGAACCCATTAAATATGGCACCCTGGACCCATCACACGGGGAGTAGAAGCACACACTGCTCTTACAGTAGCTCCTTGGGATCCTTTAGAGATATACTTTTCTGGGAAACACTTTTGAGCAGCCTGATGAAGGTTTCTGAGTCTTAATTTATTTCACAACAAAAATAAATGAATGTAATTGAAGTGTAAAAACTACAGGAAAGAAAACAAGTGTTATACAACAGCAATGTTTACAGTAATGAGATGTTTTAAATGGAGAATTAGAAAATTGTGGCTTACAATTCTGGAAGTTTTCTTCGGACCAACTCTTGTTCAGAGTAAGTTCATCTTAAGATGGTAAACTTACGTGAAGATAGACACTGGAAATTGGAGAAAAATATAGGGGTAACATTGACCAAGAAGCATTATACGCATAATCTGACTTACGGAATCCCAACCCTTTAGTACAAATACATAGCAACAATAACAATAATAATAAAGCCATAAAAACTTATCTGATTAAAAAATAGTAATATGCAGGCTTTAGCATTTTTGTATTGTTTAAATATTTCTATCAAGGCTATAGCAAATTAGAAGATGAAGTGAAGAAAGTTAATTTTAGCTTTAACATACCTAAATGTAATTTTATATCATTATTTAGACATCATGACTAAATTTATGTCATAATACATAACTTTATGATTATTGATGGTACAACCTAGGGTACTGAAAAAAATCTGGGACCTTTCATATAAAGGCAATTCATTTGGGAATCACTTGAGCTAAGGACTCCCCCTCCTTTCTCAGCAGTGTCCATCAGCACACTATGAGAAGCTGGATCAACACAAAGGTGCCCTACTTCATCCTTATGGGACTCACAGATTCTGCAGAGATGCAGCTGGCCCTCTCTGTGCTGTTTCTCCTGATTTACCTGATTACTGTGTTGGGAAACCTAGGCATGATCATGATAATTTGTCTGGATCATCAGCTAAACACACCTATGTATTTTTTTCTCACTCACCTCTCATTCATTGATCTCAGCTACTCAAGTGTCATCACACCTAAAACTTTGGCAAACTTACTGACTTCTACCAAGAGTATTTCCTTCCTGGGCTGTTTCACACAGTTGTATCTATTTCTCTTGTTTGCTGGTTCTGAAATTTCTCTCCTCTCTGCAATGGCCTATGATCGCTATGTGGCTATCTGCAATCCTCTACAGTACCCTGTAATCATGTCCTCAAGACTCTGCTGGGCCCTCCTTGCTGGCTCCTACATGATTGGCTTAGTGGACTCTTCTTTCAATGTGCTGTCTATAGCCAGACTGACTTTCTGCAATTCAAATGTGATCCTACACTTTTTCTGTGATATATTTCCAATTTTAGCTCTGTCCTGCCATGATACATACACCACTCAAATTGTAGTATACATTTGTGGTAGTTCTACCCTGTTCCTGTCCCTTATCACAATGTCCTGGTCCTATGTGTGCATTCTGTCAACTATTCTAAAAATTAGGTCCACTTCAGGAAAGCAGAAAGCCTTCTCCACCTGTGCCTCCCACCTGCTGGGGGTCACCATTTTTTATGGCACAACAGGATTTACTTATTTAAAACCCTCGAAGTCCTACTCCCTGGGAAAGGATCAGGTGGCTTCTGTGTTCTACACGATTGTGATCCCCATGCTCAACCCACTGATTTATAGTCTTAGGAACAAGGAAGTGAATAATGCTTTCTTTTGAGTCATGCAGAAGACAGGGGGAACCTGGCAACTAAAATAACTGTGATTTAAAATGTGTAAATTATTCATTTACTGATTTACTTGTTTAAGATTTCCGTGGTTTTTATCAAAAAATTGAAACTCACTGATATTTTCCTAGTAAAAATCTATTTTGTTTATATAACCAAGTTGTATGCATTTCTGTTTATGTGCTGTTAGAGATTAGTATTACTATTTAATCTCATATAATATGTGATAAGACTTGTTTACATATATGTATATGTCTGTGTATATGTGTTTCTGGGTCCTATGCATGTATACATTATCAAAATCATTGTAGTGTGGTGCATACAGTAGTTAGAATCTTTAGTGTAACCTCAATTTTTCCCTGGCACCATGGCTAACACCTGTAATATGTATTTAGGAGGCTGAGATTACCGGATTTCCATTGATGTCAGCCATTGAGGACAAATCTATGAGTTGTCTCTCCAAAGAACTTATCTTGACTGTAAAAGCCAGGCAGAAGAGAGCATTATACCCTGTGATTAAGCCCTAGTATCAAAGTAAACTTAAGAATGCTAAAAGTAAATAGATGTGATCTTAAGGAAGATATCTGCATAATGTAGGATTTTAAGTGTAACTTTTTCTTAAATATTAATGTTATTATTGATACGGAGGAGTTCCTGTTTCATAAGTCAGGTAGTGAGCATGTTTCTTTTTGTACAGTGTCAGCTCCTTCCCCTCTCTCTCAGTTTCCTCCCCCACAATTGCATAACTCATTTTCCATATAATGTCCACTGAGTACCATGGTTGCCTTTGTTCACCCTTTATCCCTCGTATTCTGCACCCCTCTTGTCTTCCTCAAAAGACATGTAAAAACAATCAAGAAAAAAAAAGAAAAAAGCAACAAGACTCATCACCATCTCTATCTGGACTTGTGTTATTCTTAAAACTATGTCATAATGTATTCTATACATACTTCAATTTTAAGGAATTTTATTATGAATGAACATATACATGCACATTAATAGTTCCAGATGCCAGTCTTGTCTTAATAAGTAATGATTTCATAGCTACTTAACAGTTAACAAATGACTGAAAAATTTGTCATGTATTCAGCAATATAAGATAAATCCATATTTTCACTATATGTGACAAAAAAAGCTGTGGGATAAACATGGTCTTAATAAACGGGCGAATGTACCACTCATTCTGTCAACGTTGAGACTGAGGTGTTGTGAGGTTTCCATTATGAAATCTTCTTTCAGTAACATTTTTCCTGTGGGCATCTGGAAAACATTTGAGGACCATTATTCAGTAACATATAGAGTCTGCTTCATTGTATTAACCCATTTTCTTAGGTTAATGGAATATAATTTATAAATTCTTGAATTAAGTGTTGGGATTGCCCTCATAATATTTTAAAAAGAGATATAATCCGAAAATTTTTTTAAATCTTTGAGTTTGTAACATCTCATAAGATCCCATTTAGTTGAATACTGATATTTCCCTAATTTTCATTTTTTCACTACATATTTTAGAAATGCATTTTTTATTTTTCCCTAATATTAAAGGTTATATTTTTAGTAATAAAGTTCCTTTTCTTATATTTTTTGGTTTTGAAGTTTATAACAAGAACAAATTACACAGATTGTTTAAATCCAACCATTATCATTTTGTGAAGTAACTACAAATCTAAGGTCTAATGTTTTATTAAAAATTTATTTTATTTTTTCCTAAATATCTTCTGAGTGTGAATATAATACCCTTGCTATAACATGAATCCCTTTGTTCAAATTCCTCACAAAAATGAACTTTGGCAAGGGGGGAAAGGGATAGGAAGGGTAAACAAAGGAGGAGGCAACAATGATTGATAAGAAATGTACTCATTATCTTGCCCATGTAATTGTAACCACTCTGTATTTTCACAATAAAAAAAAAGAAAAGTAATAAAATAAACACCTTAACTTGTCTATTTTAGCAGTTCATTATTGAATAGATTCCTTTAATTTCAAAACTAAAATTCGTTACTAAATCTTTCAATCTTTATTGTATTCTGCTACTTTGTAAACAAATTTCAAAAATTTGCTTTCACATATATCTATGTCTTTTGAAAGAATTTTCACTCAGTGTTGCTTTCCACACTTATTTTGAGCAGCCTGATGAAAGGTTTTTGAGTTTTGATTTATTTCATAACAAAAATAACTAAATGCAATTGAAGTGTGAAAACTACAGGAAAAAAAAAACAAATGTTAAATTAGAGAACTGTTTAGTACCTTGCAGGAATGGAGTCTTTTAAAGTGAGATATAGAAAATTTTGGCTCACAATTTTGGAAGAACTTTTCTTCTGACCAACTGTTGTTCAGAGTAAGTATCCTTAAGACGGTAAATTTATTTGAAGATTGACATTGAAATGGGAAATTGGAGAAAGAGAAAGGGGTGACATTGAAAAAGAAGCATTTTACTCATAATTTGACTAAGGGACTTGTAACCCATTTGGACAATTACATGATAAAAATAACAATAATGATAAAATAACCCATAAAACATATTAGGTTGAAAAATACTAATATATGTGGAGAATGTTACTTTTAGCTTTAACATGTCTAAATGTAATTATATACCATTATTTAGGCTTCATGATTAAATTTCTGTCATACTACATAACTTTGTAATTAACTGTGACAAAACCTAGGGTACTGAAAAAATGCTGGATGTCTCATATAAAGAAAACTCATTTGGGAATC
Organism: Dipodomys spectabilis; assembly: GCF_019054845.1. Lineage (NCBI taxonomy): Eukaryota > Metazoa > Chordata > Mammalia > Rodentia > Heteromyidae > Dipodomys > Dipodomys spectabilis. The sequence continues at coordinate 3,975,299 of NW_024870707.1, forward strand.
TCTTCTCATTTCTCAACAGTGTTTATCAGCACACTGTGAGAAGCAGGAACAACACAGATGTGCCCAACTTCATTCTTATGGGGCAGACAGATTCTGCAAAAATCCAGCTGGCCTTCTCTGTTTTTGCTCCTGAGTGATTTAATTACTGTGCTGGGAAACCTAGGCATGATCATGATAATGTGTCTGGATCATCAACTTCACAAGCCTATGTATTTTTTTCTCACTCACCTTTCATTCATTGACCTCAGGTACTCTAGTGTCATCACACCTAAAAGTTTTAGTGAACTTACAAACTTCTACAAAGAGTATCACATTCTTGGGTTGTTTCATACAGTTGTACCTTTTTGCCTTTTTTGCTAGTTTTGAAATTTCTCTCCTCTCTGCAATGGCCTATGATCACTATGTGGCTATCTGTAATCCTCTACAATATCCTGTTATACTGTCCTCAAGACAATGCTGTGCCCTCATTTCTGACACTTACATGATTGGCTTTGTGGATTGTTCTTTCATTTTGCTCTCTATAGCCAGATTGTCTTTCTGCAATTCCAATGTAATTCATCACTTTTTCTGTGATGTATTTCCAATTTTAGACGATTGTATTCCCAATGCTGAATCCACTAATTTATAGTCTTAGAAACAAGGAAGTGAAATTTTTTTAAGTTGTGCAGAAGAGAGGAGGATCCTTGCAACGAAGACAATGATTTGAAATGTGTAAATTCATCTTTCACTAGTTTACTTGTTTAAAATTCCCTTAGTTTTCTCAAAAAAATGAAACTCACTAATATTTTCATAGTAAAATTCTATTTCATTTATTGAAGCATGTTTTTACAGATTCCTGGGTATATGCTATTAGAGAGTCCTATTGTAATTCAAAGTCATATATCATGTGATAATACCATCATGTGTGTATGTATATATACACATATATATATATATATACATATACATATATATGCATATATATATATGTGAGTGTTTGGGTATGTGTAAATTATCAAAATGACTAACATGTGGTACATACAGGAGTTAGAATTCTTACTGTAACCTCCATTTTACCCTGACACCATGGCTAATAACTGTAATAGGTACTCAAGTCTCTGACATCAGAGGATTGCCATTTGAAGTCAGCCTTTGCAGACAAATCTGTGAGTTGTCCCTCCAAAGAAATTTTCTTGAGTAAAAAAGCCAAGCAGGAGCGAGCATAATGCCCTGAGTTCAACCCAGTATCAAAGAAATCTTTAAAAAATTAAATAAATAAATGTGATCTTAAGAGAAACACCTGTGTAACATAAGGGTTTTTATGTATAATTGTTTTTCTTAAATTTTGTTAAAATTAATCTGTTTTAAAGAGGAGTTAATGTTTCATAAGTGAGGTAATAAGCCTATTTCTTTTCTTCCTTCCTTTTTTCCTTCCTTTTTCCTTTCCTTCCTTCCTTCCTTCCTTCCTTCCTTCCTTCCTTCCTTCCTTCCTTCCTTCCTTCCTTCCTTCCTTCCTTCCTTCCTTCCTTTCTTTCTTTCTCTCTTTCTTTCTTTCTCTCATTCTTTCTTTCCTTCTTTCTTTTTTTGTTTGTTTGGTCCTGGGCGTGAACTCTGGGCTTGGGTGCCATCCCTCAGTTTTTCAGCTCAAGGCCAGCACTATACCGCTTGAGCCACAACGCCACTTCTGGTTTTCTGGTGGTTTATTGGAGACAAGAGTCTCACAGATTTTCCTTCCGAAGCTGGCTTTGAACCATAATCCTCAGATCTCAGCTTCCTGAGTAGCTAGGATTACAGGCTTGAGCCACTAGCGCGCCGGCTGCCTATTTCTTTTTGTACAAGGTCAGCTCCTCCTTTACCTCTCACTTACTTATCTCCCCCAAAAGTTGCATAGTTCATTTTCAACATAATGTCTACTGAGTAACATATTTGCATTTGCTCTCCCTTATCCCTTCATTTCTGTATCCCTCTTTTTTATTTTTATTTTTTTATTTTTGCCAGTCGTGGGGCCTGAACTCTGGGCCTGGGCACCGTCCCTCAGCTCTTCAGCTCAAGGCTAGCGCTCTACCACTTGAGCCACAGCACCACTCCCAGGTTTTTCTGCATATGTGGTACTGAGGAATCGAACCCATGGCCTCATGCATGCAAGGCAAGCACTCTATCACTGAGCCACCTTCTCAGCCCCTCTGTAACCCTCTTAACCTCCTCAAGACAGTAAAAACACACACTTTACAAAAAAAATGAAAAAGCAAAAACAAGCAACACCATCTCCATCTAGACATGTGTAATTTTTAAAACGATGTCAAACAGTATTCTATGCATACTTCAATTTTAAGGAATTTTATTATGAATTAATATATATGCACATATATGCATATTACTGGTTCCAGATGCCAGTCTTTTCTCTTTTTTTCATAATAAGCAATGATTTCTTAGCTGTGTAACTGTTAATGAATTACTGAAAGTTTAATCATTTCTTCAGCTATGTAAAATACATCAATATTTTCAATATATGTGATCAGATGATGTATATAATAAAGTTAAAGATCATAATCATAATATTGGCCATTTTTGCAAAACTTACACTTATGCAAAAATTGAAAAAAATATTTTTTGAAGAATACCATTAGTGTTTCACACACTACTTCTTGCTCTGCTGTAGCTAGAGCTTAAGACCTCCACGCTCATTCAACTCCCTTGCTCAAAGCTGTGGTTTACCACTTACCATGCATCCAGTATTTTGATGGTTTATTGGAAACAGAACCCTCATGTTAGCTGGCTTCTAGCCACAATACTTAGCCTCCTGAGTAAGTAAGATTACAGGCATAAACGACCAGCACCCAGCTTGAATGTAATTCAGCAATACAAAAATCCTTGTACAAGAAAATAATAAACAGCTGAATCATTTGTATTTAGAATGCAATGAAGTGATAAAGTAGAATTAAATTAGAGAAAAATAAAATTGTATATGTTAATGTTGGAGTCAAACTGAAAAGAGTTTAAACTTGTTAAGGAAGTTAAACACTGAAAAACCTTGATCACTGTGCATCCAATTCAAATAAATAATTTTGAACATATGTCAGTGTATGTCATGAGGAATGAAATCTTCAGTCTTTTCACATATAAAACCTTCTGAATTTATTTAAAAGTGTGATTTTGACAATAGTTTTATCAGTAAAACTTCTAAGATGAATGTTATTTAGCTTGAAATTAGCAAAAAGAATGTGTGTTTTAAATCATTAGCTCTGAACTACTATAAACTTAACAACTAAGAAATCTGCATGCAGTTATCTTTTCATATGTTTACCTATTAAATATTGAAAAACACAACTTTGTGTGAAAAAATCAGAAAGCTTTGGTAAATAGTGTTGTTATCTTTCTACAGATTCCTCTGGATTTATAATATACTGCAAAATAAGACTCTAAGTTGATGCTTGATTTTCATTGTGTGTGTGTGTGTGTGTGTGTGTGTGTGTGTGTGTGTGTGTGTGTGTGTGTGTGTGTACTGGGGCTTGAACGTGTGTACTGGGGCTTGAACTAAGAGACAGGTTCCTGAGACATAATATTTGCTTAATGTTAGCACTCTACTACTTGAGCCACAACTCCACAACTGTTTGATGGCTAATTGGATATAAGAATATCATACATTTTCCTTTTTTAGCTAGCCTCAAACGATGGTCATCATAGCTCAGTTTCTTGAGTAACTAGGATTATAAGTGTGATCCATCAGCACCTTGTTTCTCTTTTAAATTTTTAATTAAAAAATCTGTAAAGTGAAAGATTTGACAATGATTTTAGGTTTGGTAGCATCCTGTGAACTTTGGTTGAGTAGAATTCTAAGATTTTCTTTATTTTAAACTTCTTTCTATGTAGCCTAGAATTTAAGCTTAAATGGCTTATGATATTTAAAGCTTAGCTTAGAAAGTATACTTCTAAGCTGGGCGCAGGGGGTTCACGCCTGTAATCCTAGCTACTCCAGAGGCTGAGATACTCAGATCTGAGGATCATGGTTCAAAGCCAGCCCAGGCAGGAAAGTCTGTGAGACGCTTATCTCCAATAAACCATGAGAAAACCACAAGTGGCAATGTTTCTCAAGTAGTAGAGCACTTGCCTTGAGGTGACGAGCTCAGGGACAGCACCCAAGCCCAGAATTTAAGCCCCATGACTGACAAGAAAGAAAGAAAGAAAGCTTCTATTGTTCAAGAATTTAATTTTCTTAAACTTTTGTAACAATTGGAACATAAAATTTTTAAATGCAGCCATGTGATTTTTATAATTCATTCAATACTGAATTTTATCACTGGTTTATGTAATGTTTTATTTGATGTTTAATAAATACTTTGAGTATATTAAGTTTAAATAATGCCAAATTTAATATTGTTTTAAAACTCTAATTAAAAATTTTTAATATGCATTATATTTATCACCTTCTTTCCTCCCTTCCTTCCTTCCTTCCTTCCTTCCTTCCTTCCTTCCTTCCTTCCTTCCTTCTTTCCTTCTTTCTTTCCTTCCTTCCTTCCTCCCTTCCTTCCTCCCTTCCTTCCTTCTTTCCTTCCTTCCTTCCTTCCTTCCTTCCTTCCTTCCTTCCTTCCTTCCTTCCTTCCTCCCTTCTTTATTTTCCCTCCTCCTAAATGTTTGCTACAGCTATTTACCCAGACCATTGGTACAGACACCTTTGTCACCCCTTCTTTCTATCTATGCCATAGACTTCTCAGCACTCTGTGAATTAGTCAGGAGATATCCTATCATGCCTCCTTCTGTAGCCTCAACATTAGACTCACCCCCAAAAGTTTTTCTCTAGTATTCTTTTTCTTCAGCATCTTTAATGCTCATCATTTAAGCTGGTAAGAGTAATAAGGAAAAATGAAAGTAGAGAAGGTAGTAAGTGCCAATCCAATACTTGAAATAATGACAATGGTGGAGGCAGAGCCAGCCAGAGAGCTGCTAGGTGAAATAGTGATAGCAAAATAACAGTGAGGATGGATAACAGGGACAGCCTTAGAGCCAAGGATGCAAATAGTGACTGCATCTTCAACAACAGAGACATCCAAAGGAAGCAGTAACAGAACTGCACCTGTGGTGGCAGAGGCAGTGGTAACGGGGTGACAACAGCAGTAGTGGTAAGATGCAGTCTAAGAGTTCCATGGAGATGCTAGTGGAAGAAATATGTATTTTAATGTTTTTTTTCTTTCATGCATTTGTTTCTAATGCATTTATAAGACTATTTCTTTGTTGCTTTGTATGTCCCTCCCCCACAGCATAACCCCTGCTTTCACTGTATTTGATGTCGGTATAATTTGTGGAGGGGAAGGGGAAAAACAAGTCGTTTAAGGATACAGGTGGACCCATTGCAACTATGAGAAGTACAAGTTGTCATGTCGAAAACTTTACAACTTTCGTGCAGAGGGGTGGGGGGGAGGATTGGGGCGGGGGCGAGGCTGGGAAGGGATGGGAAGGGTAAACAAAGGAGGAGGCTGCAATGCTTGATAAGAAGTGTACTCATTATCTTGCCCATGTAATTGTAACCCCTCTGTACAGTATGTTCACAAAAAATTTAAATTTAAATTAAAAAAAAGAAATCTATATAGCAGACATAGCAAGAGATGGCAGAAATTGAGAGAAGATGAGAGATAATGCTAAGCTAAAGCTGAAAAGAGCAAGTCACAAAGGGCCAGATAATGGCTGGGAAGGTGGCTCAGTGGTAAGTGCTTGCTTGCATGCATGAGGCCCTGGGTTTGATTCCTCAGCACCACATAAACAGAAAAATCCAGAACTGGTGTTGTGGCTCCTGTGGTAGAGCGCTAGCCTTGAGCTAAGAGCTGAGGGACAGCACCTAGGCCAGAGTTCAGGCCCCATATCCCACCAAAAACAAAGCAAGAGGCAGGTGGGGGAAAGAATCTCCATCTTGTGATGACTGAAAATCCCAGAGGCTTCCAAGACTTAAGCACTGAGGATCTGGACATCTGAAGTTTGAAAGCCATAATAGTTGCTGCTGTGTAGCAACACCCGATGCCTGTGTGAGAGCCATAACACTGGAAGGTGTTACCTATTGCTGTATGCTGCTATATCCTACCGATGCTCTCTGCTAGTGGAAGCTGGATTACAAAACCAGCAAGGTCCCAGCCAGGACTGCTAGCGCTGGATGGACTTTCTTCTTGTCTACTCACCACTCCTATCTTGGTGGAGCAAAAAGTTCTTAGTCACCCATGGGCAATGCTATCGAGTTTTTTCTCATCATATCTCTTACATCTTACACCAAACTCTGAACTTGTGATAGGCTATTTGTATAAAGAATGTTTTTCCTATAATGAAAATATATCTGTGACTAAAAGAAATACACTGCACACTGAGGAGTAAATATTTGCAAAAGACATAACTATGAAATGAAAGGAGAAAGAAAAAAATTTTGATTAATGTCTTAATCAATATTTTGAGATGCCTTTCATGAAAAATCATGTAGAAACCAGGAATACAAGGGGCATCAGAAAACATAATGAAGGTTAATTATTATACGCAATCTCAACCAAACTGAATGTGGAGAAGCTGCAAGTAACTCCTTTACAAGTAAAAATGAGATATGGGGTTTCCCCTCTATCTCTTATTAAATAGACTACTTGAATTTTTAGCCTCAGCAATAAGGCAAGAGAAAAAAAGTTAATAGGGTAACAATTGGAAAGAAGAATCCAAATTAGTCCTGGATTAAGAGATTCTATGCTTAAAAGATACTTAATTTTTTATTGTTAAACTCTTAGATATAAGTGCTTTGCATCTTGTATATACATTTTACTAATTTGGGGAGGGGAAGGGAAATAACACAATGCTGAAATAAGGATACAGATAGACCCATTATAACCATGAAATGTACAATACACTATGTTGAAAACTAACTTCACAACTTCAGGGCAGGAGTGGGGGGAGGGAGGAGTTGGGAAGGTGGATAGGGAATGAATGGTAGGGGGAAAACAAAGGAGGAGGTAACAGTGCTGCATAGGAAATGTACTCATTACCTTACTCATGTAACTGTAATCCCTCTTACAGTGTCTTTACAATAAAACATATATGCAAAAAATAAATATTTTTAGCAAAGTATCAAGAAACATAATGAATTTATAAATTTACTAGTTTCTGAAATCAGGGGGGAAAAAACCTCATTCTCAATGACCTAAAAAAATAAGGAATGTATATCTCCAAGAAAAAACAATGCTTCTAAAATAAAACTAAAAACTATTGAATAAAGAAATAGAAGATACTAGAAGTAAATACAAGAAAATAGTAGCGTTATCTAGGGTGATTTATATTGAAAATTATTTCCTCAGATCATATTTACAAAAATATCAATTAAAAAACAAAAGGAACACTTTCAACAAAATAAGAGGCAATTGTTTCCTGATCAGGACTCCAAGAGCTCAGCATATAAAAGTAAAAACTGGATTGCATTACATTAAAATCTGAATGAAAATATGGGAGAAAATAATTAAAGATATATTACATAGAGAATTAATGGTGTCTTTTTTATTATTCCGATCAGGGCATTATTTTCCGAACTTCTGGAGAATAAACAGTTTCCCAAAAATGTCATTTTTATATCTAGAGAATATATACTTTATGGCATAAGATTTACAACAATCACCATTCCGTTTCTCACTATGAAGCTTTTAAGATTTTTCAAATTCTCCTTAGTTTGTTCAGTTGAGAAAATTATTAATAATGAATATTTGTTTTATTTATCTCATTCAAAAATAATCTCTTTATTCCTTCTTTTCTTCCTTTCTTCTCTATTTTTTTTTGTGTTTTTGTTTTGCCAGTCCTGGAGCTTGAACTCAGGGTCTGAATGTTGTCCTGGAGAATATTTTGCCATACCACTTGAGAGATAACTCCATTTCTGGCTTTTCTGGTAACTTATTGGAGGTAATAGTCTCATGGTGTTTTGTGCCTACGTTGGCTTCTGACCACAATTTCAGATTTTAGCCCGATGAATAGCTAGAATTACAGGCATGAACCATCAGCTTCTGGCTCTATTTTTTTAAGAAACGCTGATTTACGTACTAGACAAATTTTGTTCATAATAGACATGTTTCTGCCATAAAGCTTTATCACAACCTTTAATCTTTCTTGATTATTTAAAATATATGCTGACCTGATTATGAACCTAAAAAGTAAACCAATGATATTTGTCAGTGTGACACCTGGTTTTTTTCTTGTTGATCTCATTTTTCTTTTATTGGATTTTTGTTAAGTTCAAGAAAATAGTAGGATGGTGTCTAAGTATAGAACAAAATTGCACAAGTATTGTTAAAGATGAACATGTAAGACTATCTAACCAGACAGGAGAGTTTTTTCTTACTTGTGTTGCCACAAAATGAAATCCATCACTTACTATATGATGACGTATCAGTGCAAGAAAAAGCTAGCAAGTAGACTAAACAAATAAATAAATAAATAAACCAACAGATAAAATAATATTTATAAAGCTTATAATTATGTATAAATCACAGATTATTATAATAACTTAGCTACAAAGGGAGCATGATTTGAATATGTTCAAAATAAATATTTTGTACAACCAGAGAAATGATTGAAATAAATTATATTAACAAATTTAGAATTGTCTTCATTTACTTTTTTTCAATAGTTTTTTGTATATATCTTTAGACAATGTATGACTTTGTTAATGAATAGTGCAAAAACATCAGCAATAACTGTTTAAATATTAATTTTTTGTTTTGAAAAGAATAAAAATCTTTGTTTATTTTTTAATATTAAATTTTTAAACAGTCACGTCTTGGCTTAAATGTGTATATGGCAAAAAAAATACATGAAAATATTTTTCATACTCAGGAACAGGATACTCAGCTATAATAACTGTTTAAAAATCATAACAGACAAGATAATCTTTGCAATAATTAATTTATTGTTGGGCAGCCACAAATAAATGAATATCAGAATCAAGAAGTATCCTATGAGATATACTCTAGTTGTCAGGGTACTGCATTTAATGTATTTGAAAACATAATCTCATTTCTATTACAGGACATATCTACTTTACATGAAGGTGCTCATAGGAAAGTGAAAGAATGTGTTCTTTGATTATAACAAAATCCATATGAAAGGGGGTGTCTACTTTCTCTTAAGAAACAATGAATATGCTCACAATCTCAGCAGACATTGTTTCCTGTATCAGTAATGACAATGATTACAAGCACCAGACCTGACATTCTGTCCTGAACTAATTAGTCACTCTCTTTCTATGTATATACATAGAATATATATATACATATATATGTATATATATGTATGTATATATATATATATATATATATGGGTGGGTGGGCTTATATGGGTGGGTGGGCTTATATAAGGCTTAACAAGGAAGCAGAAAATAAAAATGGGCTATGGTCTCTTGGAGGCCAAGGGCAGTGTCCAAGGGCCAGGCTCAGAGTGGAATGCTCCACCTGGGGTGGGGGTGTGGGGACCATGTGTGGTATCCTTGGCCAGGTCCAGAGTGGAATGTTCTACCTGGGGTGAGAGACTATTATTGTCTCCTTGGGCTTAGGAGGGAATGACCTGCTTGAGATCAAACCAGGTGCTTTGCTTGACTAAGCAGGATTCAATCCTTCACCAATGATTAGAGCTTCACATGTAGCTAACAAAAACTGGAGAGATTCAGGGCTAGGTTCGAAATCAGGCTGTGTGAAGGGTCAGGATGACTCGAAGAACTTCTTTATGTGGTTCCAGCGACGGTCCCAGGCTCCAGTGTCCCCACAGCCACCAGGAAAAGCCCTTGTTCCCAACCAGCAACTCCTCTATTCTCCTCCTCCTCTTCTTCTTCAGCTCTTTACCATCCGCCATATTGTTCTCTGCCTCTTCCCAGGTGCCTTCGCAGAGGGCGAGAAGGCAAGTCAATTGGTTTTAATGAACACATTTTACTCACAATAGAACCACACAGAATTCATTGATAAAATGCTTTCCATCCCGGGCAGAGTTGATTTTACCTGTTTTCTTAAATATGTCTTCTCCTCCATTTCCTAGCTTGGAAACTACACTACATACACCCCAACCTTTGTACATGTACATAGAAGAGGCAGAAGCATTGCAACAGCGGTTAGAGTAGGCCTACTGGTTAGAAGAGTGGGAAAGAAGAAATGACCCGGATGCTTGTCCTATTCTAAATCCCAGATGGTCTGCTGCATCTAGGCCCTAGATTAAGATTACAAAGAAAATCAAATTCAAGGGTGATGCCATCCAAAACTTGGGAAGCTTCTGCAAAATAGCCCAGTCATTTGGGAGGGACACAGAGAGGCCTTGATTTTTGCTACCTACTAACCTAATGGGTAAAACCTCAAGCTTCAACACGTTGGAGACAGTTAATTCTCACCCAAACACCCTATCACTTCATCCATTGAGATGACCCTTTGAAGTCAGGAGGTCAGGTCTGGCTGGTGCCATATTGGCCTCATGGTGGATGGTAGTGTCTGGGGGATGTCTTCATGCTGGGGGAAGGAAATGCCCCTACCTATCACCTGATGGGCATGCCCAGATCTCTGGAGGCTGGGGCGGACCATTGGCTGATAGGTTACTGGATAGGTTACTGAACCTGTCAGTCCAGTGCCTGGGTCTCAGAAGTTCCTGTGGACCTGCACCCCTATTTAGGCACGGATCACTCTAGAAGCCATTGCTCTGTGCCACGTGTCGCCATGATCGTGTTCTGTGTTCTGTCTCCTGGCTCATCTCAAGTCATCATGGCGTCCCAATTCGGCTCTCAATTGAACTGGCTTATTGGTATTGTTTTGTTCTTTCTTTCCTCTCTGGTCTGTTTCCTAACCATGTTATATGTATTTAGGGGCTGCAGGCCTTCATAACAGTGGGCTGTCTGCATCCTGCTGACTGTATAATAAAGACTCCTATATTTCATCTACCTAAATGTGGCTTCTGAGATGATTTACTTTACACCTTTACTTTCAGAATCAGTCTGCTTTTTACTATGTTCAAAACAAAGGATAACCTCTGTCACAACAAAAAGAACTTAGTATTTAGGTGCCATTTTTTCAACTTTGATAAAATTACTCTCCATCAACGTAAGATTAAGTGCTAGTGGAATTTCCTTGTGAAAAGGGGAAACACTTGTTCAGTTAGAACTTGAGGCTTTGCCTTTGAACACATGCCAAGTAATTTTCCTAGGAAATTAGTCCCTACAGACAAGCTGTTGTGTGGTCCCCAATCCTATTAAGTAAGAAGAAGGCTCCCTGGACTTCTCAAACAGAGAAGAGAGGAGAGTCAGCCCCACCTCCCACTTTGCTTATATCCACCGGGCTACTCAAAATTCTTTTGAGACATACCTTCCTGCAACACTTTCCATTTGCAAAATCTGAAGACAAAATTTAAGTTGGTATATTTACCTTAGAATACAAGCCATGTGCACACACAAATTTAAAAATGTTCAAGTCAGGGAAAAACAATCCTATATTATGGAATTTTTGAACCCTTACACGGAATTCATATTCTATTTGTGCCAAAAACTGGGATCAATGCATCTTTTGGCATACATTATTGTGGGAAGCTCTCTTTTTTTTTCACCAATTCTGGCTCAATGTAAGTATTTTTCTTAAACTTAGAATGTTATAGAGCAAATAAATTGTTACAGAGGCTTTATTAGAAGAATGTTCATGCATTTGGTCCTTACTCTAAATGATGTGAGGATTTGTGGAAACTGAACTACAATGTAGTTATTTAGAAAATGTACATTTTAAAGTAATTTAATTCTGAAATATTACATCTTCTGGTATAAAGTTTATATGTGATCTAAAAGCATACTATTGTAAATCAATTGAAGTATTGATTATTAGAATTTATCAACAATATAAACACAGTAATACAGGACACATTTAAGTCCATTTTCATTATGGTCTATTGTACATTTAAGCCTTTGGCTCATTAAACTGATTGTAAATAAAAGTACAGTAAATAGTATGAACATGCTCTTTGGAGTCATACTATATGAACAATAACCGTAGACTTAATATGTATTGTCAATGACTTCAGCTAAGTCATGTGAGTTCACTTCACTCTGCCTAATCTAAAGTACATGGGTTATAATGTAATGAATGGCATAAAAATTCTGGGGGTCAAGTGTGTCAGTAAAGAATATATTTAGCATATGACCAGGTCAGTTCTAATATGATGAAGTTATCTTCTTTTATATCACGGCAAAAGTCATTTTATACATATATTTCTACATAATGGTAAATGTTTAAGTCATATTGTAAAAAATGTGTGATTAACTTTGAGACAGCCTAAGCTATGGATAAAAGTACTAGACCATTCAGAAAATCACAATGCACACACACACACACACACACACACACACACACACACACAATCTTTACTTATTGGAGCTAAGTATCACTTTTCTTTTCTTTACAGTGACCATAAGCACACCATGAGAACCTGGAATAACACAAAGTATCCTGATTTCATCCTTATGGGACTGACAGGCTCTGGCGAGGTGCAGCTGGCACTGTCTGTGTTGTTTCTCCTGATTTACCTGATTAGTGTGCTAGGCAACCTAGGCATGATCATGATAATTCGCCTGGATCTCCAGCTTCACACCCCTATGTATTTTTTCCTCACTCACCTCTCATTTCTTGACCTCAGCTACTCAAGTGTCATCACCCCTAAAACCCTAGCGAACTTACTGACTTCCACAAAGAGTATTTCCTTCCTGGGCTGCTTCACCCAGATGTACTTTTTTGTCCTGCTTGGTGCTGCAGAATGCTTTCTCCTCGCCTCCATGGCCTATGATCGCCACGTGGCTATCTGCAGTCCTCTGCGCTATCCAGTGATTATGTCCAGAAGATTCTGTCGGGTCCTGATCACGGGGTCCTACCTGATTGGTTTCATGGACTCTTCTGTGAACACTGTGTGTATGAGTAGATTAAAGTTTTGTAACTCTAATATAATCTCACATTTTTTCTGTGACACAACCCCAATGTTAGCACTGTCCTGCACTGATACATATGAGGTTCAAATTGTAATATTCATTTTTGCTGGTTTTACCCTAATGGTGTCCCTTATCACAATATCTGTGTCCTATGTGTCCATTCTGTCGACTATTTTGAAAATTAAGTCCACCTCAGGGAAGCAGAAAGCCTTCTCCACCTGTGCCTCTCACCTGCTGGGAGTCACCATTTTCTATGGCACTATGATCTTCACTTACTTAAAACCCAAGAAGTCCTACTCCCTGGGAAAGGATCAAGTGGCTTCTGTGTTTTACACGATCGTGATCCCCATGCTCAACCCACTCATTTATAGTCTTAGGAACAAGGAAGTGAAGAATGCTTTCTTTCGAGTCATGCAGAAGAGAGTATTCACTGGGCAACTAAAATAACAACGATGTGTAACGTACTTTTAAATTCATCCTTAAAACCAATTCCTTTTAGTCATGTCATTGCCTGCCTGTAAGAATAATTATATAATTAGTCTACATTTCTGTAGAACTGTCATTCATTTTACAATGATGTTGAGACATTTCCTGCAACATTTTAAAATTGCATATTGTGTTTGTCCATCATGACATATGTGCTTGAAGGACACCTAATATTCATAAAAAGAAAGTCTTGTCAATCTTAAAACTGTGTCATATAGTATTCCTTTCTTTGTTTTAAAATTTTATTTTATTGTACAGGTGATGTGTGCAGAGGGGTTACGTGACATAAGTAAGAGAATTAGTACATTTTTGTTGAACATTGTTATCCCTTCCTTCATTTTCTCCCACTTTCTCTTCCCCCATCCTTCTTCCCTCCTCCATCCCCCATCCCCGCCAAGTTGTAAAGTTCATTTCCAGCATAGTGTCTTGTAAGAATCACTGTTGCATTACTTCATTCTTTGTCCTTTGTCTCACCATTTTGTCATCCCCTTTTCCTTCCCCAAATCAGATAAACATATATACAAGATACACAGTACCAAAATCAAAAACAGTGATAACAGATGATAGGCTAAAGGGGGGGAAAGAAATAAAAAAGAAATAACTTCACACAATACATTAAAAGAAACAAAAACCCTTCTTGTTTCCATATCCTGGAGTTGATTTCTATATTCATCTTTTTATATGGTCAGAGAACATAGCTATTGAACTAGTGTCATCCTTTGCTAGGACTATCCCAGATATTTACTAATTATTACAAATGAAGGAAACCATAGAAGCTATGTTTCTTGACATCTGGAATACTTCACTTAATATGTTTTTTTGCTGAGCCTTTCCATCTCCTTATGAATGGAGCAATGCCATTCCTTCTGATGGAAGCATAGAATTCCTTTGTGTGTATATGCCACATTTTCTTGATCCATTCATCTATTGAGGAACATCTGGGTTAAGTCCATGTCTTAGCTATAGTAAATGATACTGCAATGACCATACAAAATGATGCTTATTGATCTTGCTAGCTATGTCCTTTGCCATGCAAAAGCTCTCCAATTTCATTCAATGCCATTTGTCCAACCTTTCTTTGATTTGTTGTGTTTCTGGGTCTCTATTAAGAAAATTTTGGCCTGTGCCAAGCAGACCTAGGGTATCAAGATCAATAGAAAGCCCATGGATTGGGAGAAGATCTTCACTAGCCATACCATGAACAAGGGTCTCATATCTATAATATACATAGAACTCAAAAACTTAAATCCACCAACAACAAATCCTCAAAGAAACAACTGCCCAATAAAAATGCGGGCTAAAGACTTAAAAAGAAACTTGTCCAAAAAGGAAAGGAGGATGGCCAATAGATACATGAAGAAATGTTCAACCTCCCTAGCTATAAAAGAAATGTAAATCAAAACAACATTGAGATACCATCTCACTCCAGTTAGAATGGCTATAATCAAGAATTCAACAGAAGCTGGAGGGGAGGTGGACAGTAGGGAACATTCCTGCATTGTTGGTGGGAGTGTAAACTTGTTTAACCACTTTGGAAACTAGTGTGGAGGTTCCTCCCCTATGACCCAGCAATCCCACTTTCAGGCATTTACCCAAATGATTACAAACAAGACCATAGGAAAGCTACCAGCAAAACTATGTTTACTGCAGCATTATTTTACCATAGCTAAGATATAGAACCAACCCAAATGCCCCTCAGAGATGAATGGATCATGAAAATATGGTATATATACACAATGGAATTCTATACCTCCATCAGAAAGAATGGCATTGCCCCATTTGTTAGGAAATGGAAAGACTTGGAAAAAATTATATTAAGTGAAGTAAGCCAGGCCCAAAGAAACATAGGTCCCATGGTTTCCCTTATTTGCAATAACTCGTATATGTCTGAGGCAAGCAGAAACTGTCAGATAAGTTGATGTTAGGCGAAATGATCCCCAAGGTAAGGATTCAAATGTTTTTTTTTCATTCTTGTGATTGTTTCTAACATATTTATAAGATGACATATTTGTTGCTTTGTATGTCCCTCCCCCAAGGTATAACCCCTGCTTTCACTGTATTTGATGTTGGTATAATTTGGGGAGGGGAAGGGAAAAAACACATTGTTTAAATAGGGGTACAGGTGGACCCATTGCAACAATGAGATATACAAGACGTTATGTCAAAAAACGAACTTTACAACTTTGCTGGGGGGTAGAGGGGTGGTGTTAGTGGGGTAGGAGGGGTGGGGGTGTGGGGGGGAGAAGGGAAGGGATGGTAAGGGGAAACAAAGGAGGAGGCAACAATGCTTGATAAGAAATATACTCATTACCTTGCCCAAGTAATTGTAACCCCTCTGTACTCTATTTTTACAATAAAAACGATGCTTATTGAAATGAACTGCCGAAATAGAAACAAGAGGTTTGGGTGTTTGTTTATTTCTTTTTTAATCATACTGTTCTGTTTGCAGTTATTGCTTTTTTCTTTCATTTTTCCTTTGGTTTATTCCCTGTTGTCAATGTTTTTGATTTCTAAATCCTTTGTCTTGTTTATAAGTCTATCTGATTTAAGAAGGAAAGTACAATCACAGAATCTGACAAAGGGTAAACCAATTCAACAGTGATACATACAAGACACTATATTGGAAATTAATTTTCAAGTGTGTTGGGGGAAATTTGGGGGAAAATGGGAGAAAATGAGGGAGAAAATGAGGGAAAATATTCAAAATAATGTACTCATCTTACTTATGTAAATGTAATCCCTTTATACATCATTGGTACAAAAAATTTAAATTAAAAAAGAAAGAAAACAAATGAAATGTAATTACTTAAGTTTTTTTTTTTTTTTTAAATTTAGTGTACATTATGAAGACTAGTAACAATTATGCTCTTTTGATCTTGGAGTAGCCAGGTTCAATAGTCATTTCTAGCTTGTTGTCTAAGCTATCTTCTTAGGTTTTGGTGATCCTTGGAGGTGTACACACACAGTAAGCACTACATACAGTATCAGTTTACACTTTTAAATTTCACAAGGGCTTTTAGTAACTTCTGTGATTCAGAAGTGAGAAGAAAAATTTAAATAATGGAAGAGAAAACTCTAGTTTTGAGTCAAACAGGGGAAAATACAGAAATGACTACCTTACTTTATTTAATGTTTGGATCAATAGGGCAATTGAAGCAACATTTTACCAGAGCAAGACTGAGTGATAGGATCCCATTGATTCTGGAAATGTACAGATGTAAGCTATTTCAAGCCAGAAAATCCTGAATAAATCATTTAATGCACAATCCATGAAAGTCAAATTATGCAAAACAAGCAGAGTGATTCCTGTCCATTGATGATTAATTAATTCAGATAAATTTGGACAAATTTCTGACATGCAAATGACAAAATAGGCAGAAGTTTCTACCATGTTAGATTAGAAAGTTGATGATAGTTTGTTTGGAAATATTTTAGTAATATAATCAAGATTTGTATTTCCTCCAGTATCTGATTAAACAGGAGTAGATGTACCATCAGCATACTTGACGATTCTTCTTATATTTAAAAATCCACTTGATTGATGAACCAAATTCTTTTCAATAATTTCTTCATTGCCTCCTTTACATCTTTGTTTCTCAAACTGTAAATGATGGGATTCAGCATGGGGATCACAATGGTGTAAAATGTCGACACGATCATGTCATGCTCCAAGGCATAGTTAGAACTTGGTCTCACATACATGAAGAGGATTGTCCCATGATAAATGGACACTCCAGTTAGGTGAGAGCCACAGGTAGAGAACACTTTTCTCCTCCCTTCAGCTGAACGCATTCTCAGAATGGCCAAAAGAATGAAACCATAGGAGACCAGGACAATCAGAATAGTGACTATCTCAATAGACCCTACACAGTAGAAGAGTAGAAGCTGGTTTATTTTTGTGTCAGAACAGGAAATAGCAAGTAGTGGAGGGATATCACAGAAGACATGCTTGATTTCATTGGATCCACAGAAGGACAGGCTAAAAGTAGCCACTGTGTGTATCAATGCATGTGTAATGCCACCAAGATAGGAAGCAATGATGAGTGGCAGATAAACTCTGGCTGACATGGTCACCGAGTACAGGAGGGGGTTGTAGATGGCTACATAGCGGTCATAAGCCATAGCAGCCAAAAGGAAACATTCTGTGGTTCCAAAAGTCACAAAGAGAAGCATTTCTGTGACACACCCTGCATAAGAAATGGATTTATTCTTTGCAAGGAAATTTACCAACATTTTTGGTGTGACAACGCTAGAATAGGAGGCATCCAAGAATGATAGCACACTCAGAAAATAGTACATGGGGTTGTGTAGCCGAGAATCTACTATTACCAATAACACCAATCCCAAATTGCCTACTAGAGTAAAAAGATAGACTGCTAGAAATAGTAAAAATAAGATGACTTGCAGTTCAAAATCATCTGTGAATCCCCTGAGTATAAACATGCTGACTTCAGTCTTATTGTTCGAATGAATTCTGAGCAAATCCATACTTGGTGGTATCCCTGGCATTTGTTGATCCTCAAAGCAATAGCTTGTGAACCTAGAGTCCAGTTACATCTTCATCTTCACATTTTTGGCACACATAAGGAAGTCTTCAAGGCAGATTGATTGAGCAGTTATGCAGGTAGGCCCAGCCAGATGCATGGTTCTGTTTAAATGAATTGAAGAAAATATTTTATTCATTTACTGTCTTTTTTCTCATGTAACAACAAAAATACCGACCTATTACACTAGCTGAATTTCTAGTTTTCTTTTTCTTTCTTTCTGTTTTCTTTGACACTGGAAATAAACAAGGACTTCTTACCTGCTAGGCAAGGGATTTACCACTGATCTATATACCAATATATGCCTTCCATTTTATCAAATTTCTACATTAATTTCATATTGTATGTCTGCATTTTCAAGGTTAGGATTCTACTGCTTGAGCCTTAGCTCATTTTATTATTTTGTTTGTGTTTGTTTTTTGTGTTGTTTTGTTTGGATAGTTAATTGGAGAAGAGTCTCAAGGACTTCCTTGTCCAGGCTGCTTCCAACTGTGATCCTCAGATCTCAGTCTCCTAAGTAGCTAAGCTTATAGATCTGAGCCACTGGAACCTGACTTTAAAAAACAAAAATCTCTATTTAAAAATTTTAAATAGGGATACAGGTGGACCCATTGCAGCAATGAGATGTACAAGACGTTATGTCGAAAAACGAACTTTACAACTTTGGCATGGGGGGTAGGAGGGGGTGAGGGGAGTTGGAGATGGGAAGGGATGGGAAGGAGAAACAAGGGAGGAGGCACCAATGTTTGATAAGAAATGTACTCATTACCTTGCTCATGTAATTGTAACCCCTCTGTATGGTATTTTCTCAATTAAAAAATCTCTAAAAAGTTTTACAAATGGGATTTTAAGTTGAGCAATTTTTAATTTGAGTACAACTATCTCAATCAATTTCACCCCTTCCACCGTTTTCCCCCATGTCTCCCATCCTTACCCATTCCCTCAATCTGAATTTCCTTTTCATCTGACAATCATCCCATTCCATTAGCAACTGAGAGATAGAAATGAGCAGAATAGATGATACTCTTAACAGAAGTAATCTTGTTTGCATAAAAAGGTTAATTCAAAAGACTAATGTATTTGTCTCCTGAAGTAAAATTTTTCTTAAAGTATTTTTTTTTAATTTTCATTCTTGACACAAATATCATTAATTGTCCATTTGTGGCATCCATTTTTACTGGTATTTTTAAATGAATTCGAATTTCATAGAAATGAGAGTTTTCAATTTATATTCTGATTTTTAAGCAGTCCTTGAGCATATATATATATATATATATATATATATATATATATATTTAATACATAATTTTGTTAAAAGTAATTCATGGGATATACAAAATTATACAAATAAAATATATCCCACATGTTTCTTTTTTTCTTTTTATTTATTTATTTATTTTTAATTGCGAAAATACCGTACAGAGGGGTTACAATTACATGAGCAGGGTAATGAGTACATTTCTTATCAAGCATTGTTGCCTCCTCCTTTGTTTCCCCTTCTCATCCCTTCCCATCCCCCACTGCCCCCTTTACCCCACCCCCAGCGCCAAAGTTGTAAAGTTCGTTTTTCTACATAACGTCTTGTACATCTCACTGTTGCAATGGGTCCTCCTGTATCCTTATTTAAACAATTTGTTTTTTCCCTTCCCCTCCCCAAATTATACCAACATCAAATACAGTGAAAACAGGGGTTATACCGTGGGGGAGGGACATACAAAGCAACAAAGAAATCATCTTATAAATATGTTAGAAACAATAGCAAGAAAGAAAAACCATTTGAGTCCTTATCCTGGGGTTCATCTGTTTCCTTGCACTTTATTTTGTGAAAATTTCTTCTGTTACAATGGTAGCCACATTTCTTTCCTATCTACTGGGAAATATTTTTCTACATGTTTCGGCTATATTAATTTGTTTAGTTCTGTTTTAATTTAGTTAGTCCTAACAATACCATGGGTAATGTACGATAACATTTTCCATTTTAAAATGAGACATCCTTTGTGTAAACTAATTTGCATAGGGTTACCTCAGTAGTTAGCAGTGGAAGTTGACATCTGGTCAGACTTGAGAGTGTGCTCACATTCAGTTTACAGAAGCAATACTGCGATGATGGATGTGAATCCCACATGTTTCTATGCCAATGTTTACAGAAATTATTAAACACAATCATAGTGTGAGTCGTTAATGTGCATGCAACAACCCAAAAAAATTGAATTCATTTGTATCTAGACAGAATGCTTTTATGATGAAAACTAAAATATTAGATCACCTATAATACCCAACAAGTTTTAAGAATTTGGGCTGAGTTGGAGGCCAGTAGAGTTTATCTTACGTATGTGAAGTCATGGGTTTAGTCTCTACAGTTTAAGTCCCTCTCCACAAAACAAGCAAATTTCCAAACACAGATTTCATGATGATGGATTTTATTTTTCCTCCTTCATGTCTCACACCCAACTACATTACCAATACAATTATATTTACTGGACACAAGCTGAACTGGATGTAAAAAAAAACAAATAATTTATACTCAATATGAAAAACACTAGATTTTGACATACTAAACCTCCTATCAATCAAAAACATTGTGAGAATGATAGCTGAAAACTCTTTTTAGAAGAAGAACCCATATGTCTTTTTTCTCAATAAGCATCTCAGAGGATTTCTGGGGAAGATGTTTTAATATATATAGGACAAAAAATTCATAAAGTGGGATTACAAGCAGTCAAAAGCTTGATCCTTTGAGATTTCTAGAATTCTTAATTAAAATAAATTCAAATTACTTTGTGTAAAGTGAAAAAATAACATTTAACATACAGAGATGAAACATTTTCTATTTTTGTTTTGATACGTTTATAAAAATAATTAATAAACCATCAACTAGTCCTACATCCATATGTGCAAGTGTAAGAATTCATGCAGTATCGTTACAATAAAAATATATATGTTTATGGTCCTGAAGAAAGGAACATAAATTCTTTTTTCCATATTTGCCTGCGAGGATATTCCTCTTGTAATATGAAATGTCTTTAGATACTTAGAGTTTGATTGGAGCGGGTCAAACAATCACAAGCAAGGTCAAACCAAAGCTATCAGCACAACAATGTTTATTATAGCATCATTCAACATTGTTTATTGTAGCATTATTCACCATAGCTAAGATAGGGAACCAACCCAGGTGCCCCTCAGTAGATGAATGGATCAAGAAAATGTGGTATATATACACAATGGAATTCTATGCCTCCATCAGAAAGAATGACATTGCCTCATTTGTTAGGAAATGGAAAGACTTGGAAAAATTTATACTAAGTGAAGTAAGCCAGGCCCAAAGAAACATAGGTCCCATGGTTTCCCTTGTTTGCAATCACTAGTACATGTCTAGGACAAGCAGAGAAAGTCAAAGGCTATGTATATATGACCATATAAGATGATGTTAAGCAAAATGTACCCCAAAACAGGGACACAAGTGGCTTTTTCTTTCTTGCTATTTTTTTAATGTACTTATAATGCACTATGTGGTTCTTTTGTTTCTTTTGTATGATCTTCCCCCATGGTATAACCCCTGTTTTCACTGTATTTGATTCCAGTGTTCTACTTCTTGTATATACATTTTAATAAGTTGGGGAGGGGAAGGGATACAGTGGAATGCTTAATTGGAGATACAGGTTGACCCATTGTGACAATGAGATGCATAGCAAAAAGTTGAAAATGAAATTTACAACCTCAGTGGGGCGTGGGGGGGCAGAAGGAGGGGGAAAGGAGGAGTTGTAGAGGAGGGGAGGGAAAGGATGGTAGGGAAAAAAACAAAGGAGGAGGTAACAATGCTCGGTAGGAAATACACTCATTACCTTACTCATATAACTGTAACCCCTCTGTACAGAATTTTTACAAAATTTTACAGAATTTTATATATTTATATATATATAAAGAATTCAAAAACAAAAAAAGAAGAATTTGTGTATTGAGTGGTCATTTCAAATACACTAAATCATGTTCCTGTTGAAATATATTCCTTCTGAATTATCTAAACTCCACAATTTTTGTCTTTCAAGTTATGATGAATTTTGATAGACAAAAATTATGAAGTTTAGATCTCTTAGTAGTCCTAGGACTCCATTTGGAAGACAATTTCAGTTGAAGTAGAATCTTCTTTCTTAGATTTTAATACTTTATGGCATAAAGTTCAGTTTCTAATCAAGTTATGACTAATAGATACTTCCTAAGTAGTAGAAAGCTTTTCCTCTTACCTTTTGAAATGAACTGCTTCACCAAGTAAGGCAAGCCACAAGTGTTAACTATTTTAATCCTTCCACTACACGCTGAAGCCCCTCCTGAGGTCCACAGGGAAGCCCCAAGGAGAAAACACACTAATTGCCCTCTGGGAAATGAAAATGCCAAGGTAATCTTTGTAAATACATGAAGGACTAAAAGTAATCAATTATATGATAAATGACAAAACAGAATACAGAAATGAACACTAGACCCAAGAATCAAATTATCCCTCAATGAAGATAAACATACGCTGAAAACTAGGATATAAATCTAATGTGCTGGAAATAGATGCAACTTTTAGACTAATTAGGTGACACTGATCTTATAAAATTCTTTAAAATTCAGCTTTCTCCTCTTGAAAATATAACTTTTTCAATTTTCAGTGTCTTGTGAAGATATATAGATGTAACCTATCACATATGTTTGTATAGATTATATGATATATATGTATACAATAATGTATAATATAGTACAATGATTATAATATATAATGTATTATAATACATAACAATATATGAAAAATTACAACATAGTAGTATAATATATATAGTATATAATAAATATTATATATGTTATATATAAGAGTCATTACAAATATATACATGTATATTAAATACTAAATAAATAATATAAAGATGTAACCCTTGAAAAAAATGTGTGATCATCAATTAATATAATGACATCTCATGCTGGTTTTTATAAAACTCTGTATAATCCACCTTCTTCTTCATCAAAATATTACCTTTTGAATTCTTTCAGTATTTTAGTATTTATATATATTATATAGACTATAGATATGTAATATATATACAGATATTTGCATGTAACTATATCATGTAGATATAAGCTATATGTATATTAAATATTTAATGAACTAATATAAAATATAATTTATGAAAAATGTCTTGCCTTAAATAATCTACCTATACATAATGATTTAGATTTTAGTGTGCTGCAATTCCTAATAGTGTGGGAACTTTTAGCTTATTACATGATTAATAAAACAAATAAAATATAAAGGCTTATATTTAAACTAAATACATAAATGGAAGCCATTACCAGGAGAGTTATTTTTTTTTAAATTTTTATTTTTTGTGAACATACTGTACAGAGGGGTTACAATCACATGGGCAAGATCATGAGTACATCTCTTAAGAAGCATTACAGCCTCCTCCTTTGTTTCCCCTTCACATCCCTTCCCAGCCTCCTCCGGCCCCCCCACCCAATTCTCACCCCTCCCCGCCCCCCAAAGTTGTAAAGCTCGTTTTCGACATGACAACTTGTACTTATCATTGTTGCAACGGGTCCACCTGTATACTTAAACGACTTGTTTTTCCCCATCTCCTCCACAAATTAAACCGACATCAAATATAGTGAAAGCAGGGGTTATGCTGTGGGGGAGGGACATACAAAGCAACAAAGAAATAATCTTATAAATGCGTTAGAAACAAATGCATGAAAGAAAAAAAACATTTAAATACATATCTAAGGGTTCATTTTCCTAACATACCATTATCTGACCTTTTCTACTTGATTCATACATATACTAGATATTGCAAATAAGGGAAACCATGGGACCTATGTTTCTTTGGGCTTGGCTTACTTCACTTAGTATAATTTTTCAGGAGAGTTATTTAAATATTTAGTGCTTGTTTGATTCCTGTATGACCGCCCTCATCTGTTTATCATCTTTTCCTTTTGTCACTGTATTTTGTAAATTCATGAGCTCCATGCAGTCAATTAATTTGCCACTTTCCCGTTAAATTCTTAGGGAAACTGATAATCGCATTAAGATTTTACTGTATTACAGACTAAATAAACTTTAGCTTGTGGTTAAGTGAAATTTCTTCGTGTTAACATTTGGTCATAAATTACCATCTTTTTCTCTCCTCTTAATAACAGATTCATTAATTTTGTTGTATGTATTCGTTCTTGCATTTTTTCAGGTAATCAGTATTTAGAGTAATCTGAGGTTTGTTGATGTTGGTAAAAACTGAGTTTTCTATTTCTGCTGGTCTTTTGTCATCATCACTCAACCTATTTTTCTGTAAGGATTTTTGTTTCTGTTTTTTTGCTTTGTTTTTTTAATAGCAAAATGCTTATTCTCATATCTAGAAATCTTTCTTACCTTCTCGTCTTTCAAAGTGGCTCACTAAAAATGATGTCTAGCATTATATTTAATCACTACACTAATTTCTTAATTCAAGTCTCATAGAAATGAACAGATGTTATTCTCTCTACAACACATGCAAAATCTTTTTTTATTTTTGTGGGTTTTTTTTTTATTGTGAGAATACCGTAGAGAGGAGTTACAATTACATGGGCAAGATAACGAGTACATTTCTTATCAAGCATTGTTGCTTTCCCTTCCCATTTCTTCCCATACTCCAACCACCTCCACTCACCTGATCCTCCCTCCCCCCCCCACCCCGTCCCGCACCCTCCACCCCGTCTCATCAAAGTTGCAAAGTTCATTTCTCGACATAATCACTTGTACATCTCATTGTTGCAATGGGTCCACCTGTATCCCTAGTTAAACGATTTGTTTTTGCCCTTCCCCTCCACAAATTATACCAACATCAAATACAGTGAAAGCAGGGGTTATACCATGGGGGAGGGACATACAAAGCAACAAAGAAATCATCTTATAAATGTCTTAGAAACAATTGCATGAAAGAAAAAAAAGCATTTGAATATTTATCTTGAGGTTCATTCCCCTAACATCAACTTATCTGACCTTTTGTGCTTGACTCAGACATATACTAGTTATTGCAAATGAGAGAAACCATCATGGGACCTAAGTTTCTTTGGGCCTGGCTTACTTCACTTAATATAATTTTTTCCAAGTCCTTCCATTTCCAAACAAATGGGACAATGTCATTCTTTCTGATGGAGGCAAAGAATTCCATTGTGTATATATACCACATTTTCTTGATCCATTCATCTACTGAGGGGCATCTGGGTTGGTTCCATATCTTAGCTATGGTAAATAATGCTGCAATAAACATAGTTGTGCTGGTAGCTTTAGTATGGTCTTGTTTGTGATCATTTGGGATTGCTGGGTCATAGGGGAGCTCTATGTGGAGTCTTTTGAGGAACCTCCATACTGCTTTCCAAAGTGGTTGAACAAGTTTACACTCCCACCAACAATGCAGTAAGGTTCCCCTCTATCCACATCCCCCCAGCATCTGTTGTTATTAGAGTTCTTGATTTTAGCCATTCTAACTGGGGTGAAGTGGTATCTCAATGCTGTTTTGATTTGCATTTCTTTTTTTTTTTTAATTTAATTTTATTTTATTTGAGAACGTACTGTACAGAGGGGTTACAATTACATGGGCAGGATAATGCATACATTTCTTACCAAGCATTGCAGCTTCCTCCTTTGTTTACCCTTCACCTGCCTTCCCAGCCTCCCCCCTCCCCCCCACCCAATCCTACCCCCCCCTCCCCCCCACACACCGACATTGTAAAGCTGGTTTTGACATGACATTTTGTACTTCTCATTGTTGCAACAGGTCCACCTGAATCCTTAAACGACTTGTTTGTCCCCATCTCCTCCACATGTTATACTGACATCAAATACAGTGAAAGCAGGGGTTACACTGTGGGGGAGGGACATACAAAGCAACAAAGAAATAATCTTATAAATGCGTTAGAAACACAGATTTGCATTTCTTTTATGGCTAGGGAGGTTGAGCATTTCTTCATGTGTCCATTGGCCATCCTTTCCTCTTCAGAGAAGTTTTTCTTTAAGTCTTTAGCCCACTTATTTATTGCGCAGTTGTTTCTTTGAGGATTTGTTGTTAGGGGATTTAATTTTTTTAGTTCCAGGTATATTTTAGATATGAGACCCTTGTCTGTTGTATGGCTAGTGAAGATTTCCCAATCCATGGGTTTTCTATTGATCTTACTAGCTATGTCCTTTGCCATGCAGAAGCTCTGCAATTTCATGCAATCCCATTTGCCCAACCTTTTTTGGATTTATTGTGTTTCTGAGTCTCTATTATGAAAATTTCGGCCTGTGCCAAGGAGACCTAGGTTTTCTTCTATTCCATCCTATAATGTTTTCAGAATGTCTGCTTTGACTCTGAGGTCTTTGATCCATTTGGAGTTGATTCTGGTGCATGGTGATATATAGGGATCTTGGTTTAGTTTTCTACAAGTAGTTAACCAATTTTGCCAGCACCATTTACTGAAGAAGCTGTCTTTCTTCCATTTTATTTTTTAGCTCCCTCATTGAAGATTAGATGGCTATAGGTCTGCACGTTCATTTCTGGGTTTTCAATTCTATTCCATTGGTCCTGAGGTCTGTTCTTGTGCCAGTACCAAGCTGTTTTGATTACTATGGCTTTATAGTAGAGTTTGAAATTTGGTATTGATATTCCTCCAGCAGGGTTCTTTCTGTTGAGGAGCGTTTTTGCTATTCAGGGTCTTTTATTGTTCCATATGAATTTTTGGATTGCCTCTTCTATTTCCTTGAATAATGAGGTTGGATTATTGATAGGTATCGCATTGAATTTGTAGATAGCCTTGGGAAGTATTGCCATCTTTTCAAAAATATGATGTTTTCTCAAATACGATGTTGATCTTTCCAATCCAGGAGCATGGGAATTTTTGCCACTTTCTAAGTTCTGTTTTGATTTCCTTTTTCAAGTTTTTAAAGTTTTCATCATAGAGATCCTTCACTTCTTTGGTTAAGTTAATTCCTAGGTATTTTATTTTTTGTGGGGCTATTACAAATGGAGTTGGTTTCCTAATATCAGCCACACATTTCTCATTGTTGGCATACAGAAAAGCCATTTATTTTTGAGGGTTAATTTTATGCCCTGCTACTTTTCCAAAGTTTTCCACATCAATGATCATTCATATCACTCTCTCAAAAAAGAATATCCAGGAAGTTGACCAAAAGGGAGAATTGGTTTATACCTTCCTTTGTGCCAGTATTAAAGATGTTCATTATTACAGTTTATTAAACACATATGTGGGTTTTTGTGTCTTTGAATAATATATTTATCACATACCACAGCTTGTGTTTATATATGTATACACATGCATGTCAAATGAATAATATATTTCACAACGTTACATGACTTATACAATTTGGAAATGACATATCTTAGAGTTTACAATTTTGTTTTCTTCATTTGCATGACATTTTGTTTGAGTTTCTATTATAATATTTCTCCAAAAGCTCAAAGTTCATTTACTTCTTAATAGCAAGTATGTAATATGAACAGAATAACATGAAATATATATGAAGATGACTTCCTCATCCTTATGCTAGATTTTGTAAGGCATGCTGTGATTGTATATTACTGTGGTTAATTCAAATAGTTTACTTTTTCATTTCATAATTGGTTTATATTGTGAGCGTGAGAAAATTGGTCCCTAGGGATGTTAAATGATAACCCAGTAAGTAACAAATCTCTGTTATAATGTTCACGATTCCTGTCTTAAGGATTCTTGTCTCTTATTCAAATACTTTTGAAACAGTTTTTGGAAGCATTATTTTAAACCAGAGATCAAAGCACACTTTTCACTGTAAAAACCATTACGTGTCATGTCTTTCTGCATAGCCATTTACAGATTCATTACTTAGCAAATCATCATATTGTTTCCTGAACAAGAAGCTAGATAATTAGAGAGCGTTTCCCCCTGGAACAGCATCTCCTTGGGGCTTCAGGAGCAATTGTGTTCATATAAAACCTCTTATTTTATGAATCATGTTCATAGTAATTCCAAACTCACAACTTTTGTTTCACAGGTAAGAGAACCCATATAATTTTTTTTAAAGTATGTTAAGAAACCAAAAATTTACTATTTTACTACACTAAACAAGTAGCATAAAATCTCACTTCTTGCTGATTGCATAGAGAGGTAGAACATATGTACTACATTTTAATTAGAATTCAAAATGAACACAATCTGAAAAGCAACAAAGGTAATAAGAAATACTACGTTTTTGTTAGTAGAGGTAAATAAAATGTTCTAACTAGGGCACACACTTCCATTTTCTCAAGGAAAGAGAAGGTTTCTTGAAGTATGAATAATTAGTGAATTGCAGACAAAAGCTAACAAAAATGTTAAAATAAAAATGTTCAACATTCAAGGAGCATCTATTTTTGGGGGGGTAGGGATGGGAGGGAATGTGTAGCTTGAACTCTGGGTCTGGGCACTGTCCCTGAGCTCTTCAGCTCAAATTGAGCACTCTAGCACTTGAGCCACAATGCCACTAAGAGTCTCATGGGCTTTCCTGCACTGGCTGGCTTTTAACCAAGATCCTCAGAACTCAGCCTCTTGACTAGTTAGTATTACAGGCCTGAGCACCAGTGCCCAGCAGGTCTTCAATTTTGATCAAAGGAGAAAAGTAATCAATCTTTCAATTTGGTCTATCTCACGAGTTAGGTAATTTTGAAGCAATTCCACAGTATTTCTGATTTCCAGTATTTTTAAAAAATTGCAAACCATTTCAAGAATGTTTCCTTCCTTTTTCACCAAGGGGTAGGGATGTCACTTAGAAGCAGGGATTTACTAGCCAGAGGCAAGGGGGGACAAAAGTCCCAGAATTTTGAGTGAGACATCATGCTGGCTTTGCTTTTGACACTGATCTTAAAGTTTTGCTGTAAAAGTGGAATAAAATATTTCCCACATAAGCCCATCACTGTCTCAAGTGCTCAAAAGCTAGCTATAATTGTTCTTTGTTTGCAAACTTAGTGTAACAATATTATGTTGTTTTCTGCCTTTCACTCCACTTGCACTCATGTATAGGAATTAACTTAAAAATTACTTGTCATTACAGTTTTCAAGAACAATAGTCATTTTATCCTTACAAGTCTGATTTAACACAAGCTATTGTTTTTTAGAGAACCTCATGACACCTCTTTTTTTGCATCCTGTCGTGTGGATATTGAAAAATAAATGTTAATGTAGAATGAATATAGAAGGTAGAAAATGACTCCTAGAGAGTAGGAGGGAAGAAAGAATAATGAGTGGCTGATAACTGCATGTTGTATGCATTTGCTGATATACGACAGACCTCAATAATATATACAAACGATGCATGCTCATTTTAAGTTATTTTAAAATTGAAACTATCATTTTTCAAGAGAAATAGAAGTACTTGACAAATAGAAGTACTTGGATCTTTCCTATTTCATTCATGCAAGGAAATGCAGCTCACCATGGTACAAGTATACCTGGTGTAATTCAATGCATATTTTGGCATGAACACGTTACACAATTTATAAAATTCTCTCTTGCTTAAAAATAGTCCAAAAATATGTGGTTTGGTGAGGAAAAACTATAATCATAATATTGCTCTATAACTATGGATTAATCCTGTTAAATAATGTTAGTGAGGGTAAGTGTTACAAAACAAAGATTTGCCTTACTCAAAAAGAAAAAATAGCTAGTAGAGCACTTGCCTTTATTTTAGCAGTCCTGTATTTTATCTCAACCACAGAAAATATATTAAATAAAGTAATAAAGCATGAGAAATCCAACTCAAGGTTAAGTCACATACAGTTACTGATGATTGATCATAATGTATATTTGTGACCAAATATTTGACAACTAGAAAAGGTCTGATGAGAGAGGAAGTGAATTTTGTTGAGATATATTGTACTCATGTATGGGAATGTACTAATTATAATATTACAGCAATAGATTATTAATATGAACACTGACTCATATTTATTAAGATTTGTGTTATATAAATGCATGAGTATAATAAAATCTATTTTCTAAACAGAATTAGAAAGTACATACTTACAAATAAAGTTATATTTGACATATCTTTTGCATAAGCATAAAACTAATAATATAAAATTTAATTTATTCCATCTTTCATACCAACACTTATAATCTTAGCAATTACTTTCATACCTCATTATAAATATGTGGTTTGTTATATATCTAATTATAAATATTTGGTTTCTTATAGTTGAGTCATTTAGTCCTGATTTCACTGAGTGGCTAGACAACACTAAACAAGTACATTAATGTAAAGAAAAATTATACTTTCTAGTTTCTAAGAATGAGTCCTCTGATTGGTATTCAATATTTAAAGCAATGCAAAGACCAGAAAGAACAACAAGAATTTAGATTCTGAAGGACTGAAAATGATGAAAAATTCAGCTAGGGAAAAAAAAAGAGAAAATGGAATGATAGTAATTTAGGAAAAAATATTGGCTGGTGTTTGGTACAAATGGTAAAATACCTGACTAACCAACATGAGGCTAATTACCTCCAGTAACAGAAAAAAGCCAATATTTATTAATTCTATTAATAGGTAGATCTAAGTGAGATTAAAATACTTTAGCAACTTTCCTACAAAATATTTATAACATACTGGAGGCAACTACGCTATTGCATCAAACAAATTAAACCTATTGTATTTTTTTTTTTTTTGCCAGTCCTGGACCTTTAACTCAGGGCCTGTCCCTGAGCTTCTTTTGCTCAAGGCTAGCATTCTACACTTGAGACATGGTGCTACTTCTTGCTTTTTCTGTTTATGTGGAATTAAGGAATCTTACCCAGGGTTTCATGCATACTAGGCAAGCACTCTACCACTAAGCCACCTTCCCAGTCTGCATCTTGTATTTTTAAATTTCAATTTTAATAATGTCTTGCTTGTCCATATTTATATCTTTGTTTTCAAATAGGTATTGTTCATACTCTGCAGAAGAGTAGATTATAACAAATCCTTTTATACAATTTTCAAAACAACAGAATTCAGACATTCAAGTTCTATACTCTGTTCACTCATTTGAGTGTCCTAAGAGTCTTTTACTGATACATTTTGGGAATTAACACATTATGTGAAAATAAGGAATTAAAAATGGGGATAATACGATGATTTTGAATGTGGCAAAGGCCTATCAGTGAGTGAAAACCTATATGTTCAATTAGATCCTGTATGAATAAAACCAAACCTGAACTCCTCATCTGATCTCCGTCCCCTTGATACCTTGGTTATTTGTTTTTCTTTTTTTGCTTTGTCAATCATGGGGCTTAAACTCTGGGCCTTGGCGCTGTCCCTCAGCTCTTCAGCTCAAGGATAGCACTCTACCACTTGAGCCACTTCTGGTATACTGGTGGTTTATTGAATGAGTATCATGGACTTTCTTGCCCCCATCCTCAGATCTCAACTGCCTGAGCAGCTAGTATTACAAGCATGAACCACCTGTGCCCTGCATGATACACTGGCTATTATACATAGCTAATAAACAGATGAAAAATGGAGTTTGTGGTGCTTTTTTTTTAACACTTGCATTGTCTTTAAGGAGTTGTACAAAGGAGTTGCCATTCACAGAAGCAGTTAATGAACACAATATGGTGTCTTAATCAATGTTACCCCTTTCTACATTCTCACCCATCCCTCTCACCCCATCCCTTTGGCTCACAATAGTGTTTATTATTTTTATTTTTATTTTATAGTTGCACGAATAGCAACCTCCTGCTTCTCTTCAGGCCCGTTCTGTGTGATTTCCTCATGACAAATATCACCGAGGTTACCATACTTGTATTCAGAGGCTTCACAGATAACACTGAGCTTCAAATTCTCCTCTTCTTCCTTTTTCTACCCATTTATCTTTTCACTCTCCTGGGAAATTTAGGAATGATCCTACTGGTGGCTGGAGATTCACGACTGCACAACCCCATGTACTATTTCCTGAGTGTCTTATCATCTCTGGACGCGTGCTTTTCAACCATCATTACCCCAGAATGCTACTAGATTTTGTATCAGTAAAGAAAGCCATTTCATTGTCTGGCTGCGCTGCGCAGATGTTTCTGGCTGTGACGTGTGGGACCACAGAATGTTTTCTGCTGGCTGCAATGGCTTATGACCGCTACATAGCCATCTACCACCCTCTTCTCTACTCAGTGATCATGTCACCCAGAGTCTTCGTGCCCCTCATCCTTGTTTCTTTCGTTGGGGGAATCCTGCACTCTTCTATACACACAGGGGCCACCTGGAGCCTATCTTTCTGTGGCTCCAATGAACTTAAGCATTTCTTCTGTGATATCCCTCCTCTACTCGCGATCTCATGCACTGACACGCACATCAATCAGCTTCTGCTCTTCGTCTTTGTGAGTTCCATTGAGATGGTCACTCTCCTGATTGTCCTGGTCTCCTATGGCTTCATCCTGTTGGCCATCCTGAAGATGCATTCGGCTGAAGGGAGGAGAAAGGTGTTCTCCACGTGTGGCTCTCACCTGACTGGGGTGGCCATTTATCACGGGACGATCCTCTTCATGTACATGAGGCCGAGTTCTAGCTATGCTCTGGAGCACGACATGATCGTGTCGGTGTTTTACACCATCGTGATCCCCATGCTCAACCCTATCATCTACAGTCTCAGAAACAAAGACGTGAAAGAGGCACTCATGAAACTATGTAGAAAATATCGGTGCATGGATTAAAAATTAATTTTCACCTTGAGAATTCATCTGAAAGGGAAAGAAACAAACTTTATTTCTGAGTGTGTCTTATTGTCACTTCTGAGAGCAAAAACAAGCAACATAAAATTTAAAAAATCTGTTTTAGTACAGTGATACTATGCCTGAAATTGGTGACTGAGTCCAAGAAGATCCCTATGTCAAACAAGAGTCCAAATCACTTTAGCCACACCACCTCTCCCTCTCCCCCTTTTATTGATTGATTGATTCATTCATTCATTTGCTCGACTATCCATATGTGTGTGTGTGCATGTATATGTATATACATATATATGTATATACATATATACATGTATATATGTCAATATTTTGGTACTGAGAAAGGAATTTCCACTGTGACTATATTAATATACTAATATACT
Source organism: Dipodomys spectabilis (assembly GCF_019054845.1). NCBI lineage: Eukaryota > Metazoa > Chordata > Mammalia > Rodentia > Heteromyidae > Dipodomys > Dipodomys spectabilis. The sequence goes on from NW_024870707.1 coordinate 4,008,331, forward strand.
ATACTAATTTGACTTCCCACAGCAATCAATGATGTTTCCATTTCTTCTTATATACAAAGTTACATTTCTGGACAAATTTTTTCTCCCTGAAGATGGTCATTCTGACTGCACTGAGCAATAATGTCAGTTTAGCTTTTATTGGCATTCTCTGACAATTAAAAATCTGGACATTTTTTTCATGTATTTACTGGCCATTGGTTTTTATTAGAAATATTAATTTGTGTGTGGATTTATTAATTGAATGGTGAAGTTTAGAGATGTTTGATATTTATTTTTTGTATATTCTAGATGTGAATCTCTAATTAGATGAACAGCTGACAGATATGTACTCAATTATTGCATTTTCCTATATTTTATATCTTAATATTAAAATTATGGCCAGAAATTTATTTTCATTTGCATTGTACAGATATGTTTTTTTACATTGCTTTATTTTTTATCCTAAAATACTTTGAATATACTGCCGCTCAAAAATGTGTGATAAAAGAGAACAAGCTGGTATAACACCTAATTCATAACTTTTCCCATCACTAATTAAATATCATCATTGAAACAACTCAGTGCACAAACTTATACTCAAAACAATGAGGAAACCAAGTATACCACTACAATAACTCCCAGGAGACACATATTTAGGAAAGTTGTGTTGAAGAAGTTAGGAAGATGACTTTTATATTACCCACTTCCCACTTTGCTGAATCTCATGCAATGCAATACAAAATTAATGTAATGTATATATGGGGTGTGTGTTCTATTTGGATTAGAGAAGACAGATGAAAAAGATGAAAAGCTATGGTCAAAATACTTCATGTATGTGTTCAAATATGAAAGTGGAATAGTGAATCTTCTCCCAAACTCATGTTTGGAAAAGTGGAAGGGAAAATAAGGGAGAATGTTGAGGGTAATGAGGGTAATGCACCCTTGTACTGTGTCAGACCACAGTTTAAATAATACTAGAAATCAATACCAAGTGAAATTAGAAAAAATATTGAAATACATGGAGATTGCAAAATACATTGTTTGAACAACCAGGAAAATAAATGATGAAATAAAAATAAATGTTAGAAAAATCTAAAGTAAAAGTGAAAACTAACCTTGCAAAATTTCTTGTCTTCAGCAAATAAAGTGCTAAAAAGAAAGTTTAGAGCTACAGTTGTGTACATTAAAAAAAACAACAGCAATAAAAACTTGAGATCTCAATCAAATAACCTAAGAATGATCCAAATTTCCAGAAAAGAAGAAACTAAACATATGATAAGGAGACAAGAAGAAATAATAAAAGTTAAGACTGATGTTAATAAATAGAGAATGAAAAATAAGAAAAATAACTGAAGAAACAGAAAAGTTCATTTTTGGAAAGGTAAACAAGATTAACAAACCCTTAACAAAGTGAATAGAAGACTCAGTTGAATTAACTGTAGATACCATAACATTAACATAAATAGCAGTGATTTGGATGATTATTGTAAGGAAATACTTGGAAAACTATAATCTGATAAATTAGAACATCTAGAATAATTCAATAAAATTCTAGATGTATTTAACTATCAAGTCTGAGCCAAAATAACATAAACCCCTGAAACTGATCTGTAACAATTAAATACACTGTGGGGAGGGGAGGATCAACAAGAGGAGAAAGGGGGGAAAACGGAAGATACTAGTAGGTTCTACAAAATCAAAATTGTGTGTGTGCAGTTAGCATGAGATACTGAAAACAGCACAATACTTATGCATTTCTTCTTGTACATATTCAAGTAAACATTCTTTACACAGTGTGAAGTGATTAATGCAATTATATTTTACAGTGGTTCTCATGGATTTATCTGAATTTTACTGTATTCTATAACTTTTTAGGAAACTCTTTGCTCATTACGTAATTATACTTTACAATGCAAACTCCTTAGCAAACAATTTTCCACCTTAACGTTTTATAATTCCTTTATATAGAGTCAGTCTTAAACAAATATTTCTCTGAAAATTTCTATTCCACAATAATTGAAAATTTCATGTTCTTTTAGTTACACCATGTAAGCATTAGACTTATAAATTAGTGTAAATGTTAGAAGTCAATTTTGGAAATAAGTTTTTAACGTGTGTTTGACCTATGATTTGATAGTGAAATAATCGCCAAAGAGGAAAAAAAACACAATAAAACTACTCTCTCGAGTACATAGGGGAAAAACACTGTTGTATACAATATTAATTTAGTTAGAATTGCTTTCAGCCATTTCAGCCTAGATGAATGTGCTTAGTCAAAGTACTGCAGAAAATGGACTAATAGCATTGAAATGATAAAACTCTGCCTTCTAATTTTAGTGACAGCTTTTTAAAAGAGTTTATTCTATAGAAAAAACATTCTGTTTTATTACAAATTAGGACATGCTTTCCAAAGCAGACTGTGCCTATAAATTATCAAAATTTCTAAATAACAAAAAAGAGATAGACTCACTGATATTTTTAATGAGGTCATTTCCTCCTTATGACATTTACCACATTGTAAGTATAGTATACCTGGGTATACTAAAACTAGGAAATTCTGTGTGAATCACCTTGACAGTTATTAAAAAATACACTAAAGAAACAAACTTCCAAGCAAGAATGACTAATCAGACAGCCAACTCACTTTAATAAAAAAAAATTCCTTGGAATGTGAAGTAATAACAAGAGAGCTATGGTGTCCAGACTGGATATTCTTTATTTTGTAACTAAAATATCACTAACTCACAAAAATATATACATTCGAAGGTCAAGGGTCTAAGAAAAATACCATATATATTTTTTAAATAGTACCTCACAAATTATATGATGATAATTTTATTTCTTGAGAAAAATCTATGTGAAAAGTAATGCCTTTAGCCTTTGAGCTTCCATTCTTGAACTAATCCACGTAATTTTGCTGGGAAATTGGCTCCTGAGAATGACACATTGTTGCCTGATTGTCTATGAACTCTAAATAATGTGGCCTGGAACTAACTAGTGTAAAAGAAGGAAGACTCATACTGTCTTGCAGATAATCATACTACCTTCTTGGAATTTTTCTGAGGCAGACCTTCCTGGTAAAACTCCACATATTCAACCTGAACAAAATTTGTATAGTGATTTAATTTTCCTTAGAAATAAAATATAAACATTCAAAAAATAAAAACATCTTTGAAAGTAGGAATTAAGTGCCACATTGTAAATATTTTCTGACCCTAAAATAGTTTTCATATTCTATTTCTGAAACAAATTAGGGTTGATGAATTCTGTGATATTGGAGGAATACTTTGGCTCCCCGTGATAGTGTTAAACTGTAAATTGGGAGAGATTTATCAGGTGGAAAAAACAGTGATTTGCTGAGAAAAGTATCTGTCCACCTAATGTTTGTGTCTTACCTAAAGTAATGTGAGAATTTGCAGTTACATACATAGAGAGTTGATCGAATTAGAGTCTAAGATGTCCATGATTTAAAAACAGAATTTTGGAAGAAATTTTATTTAAAGGTTCAATGTAAGAAAATGTGGTATAATCTGGAAAGAGATAAGTAAGTGTGGCATACACACCTAATATACTTTGTAGAATAGGTAAAGTGAACTTAATTTGTAGTTGACCTGGAAAACTAAGGAACAGCATGTGAGAAGTTAAAGATTGTTCTAACATTCTTTATTTCATCTCCATCTTTTGTTCAGCTTTGCAGAAATAGCTATCAACTGAAATAGAACATCCTACCTCGGGGTATGGGGTGAGAGGCACCATGTGTATTTACATAAGACATTGAAGCATTTTGCACCCCTTTCCACATCTATAACATGTTAAAATAATAGTGTGCATGGTAAAAAGACTTTATGGAGATTAAATATGGTAGCTAAGAAAATCACTGGAAGTTTAAGTCCTTTCTAATTAAGAAAGATGTTATTTTATATAGCAAATCCAAATGTTACTTTGGGCCAAAAAATCTTTGTGACCTTTGATTATTGTTAAAAATAATGAAGATTTATTTTCACTTTTGAGACAAATTAATTATTAAATAATACTGGTTGAGCCCAGTTCTGGTGGGTCATCTGTGTAATTCTAGCTGCCCATGATTCTGAGATCTGAGGCTCAATGTTGAAACACATGCTGGACTTATACCAAACTCTGAACTTGTGATAGGTTATTTGTATAAGGAATGTTTTTCCTTTATGAGAATATATCAGTGACTAAAGGAAATACACTGAGCTAAATATTTGCAAAAGACATAGCTATGAAATGAAATATTGATTAATGTCTTAATCAATATTTTGATATGGCCTTCATGATGAATAATCATGTAGAAACCAGGATGATAAGGGGTATCACAATATAATGACGGTTAATTATATATGCAATCCCCACCAAACTGAATGTGGAGGAACTGCAAGTAATTCCTTTACAAGTAAAAATGAGATATAGTGTTTCCCTTCTATCTCTTATTAAATAGATTACTTGAATTTTTAGCCTCAGCAACAAGACAAGAGAAAAAAGTTAATAAGGTAAAAACTGGAAAGAAGAATTCAACTTATTCTTAGAGTAAGAGATTCTATGCTTAAAAGATACTTAAATTTTTTATCATAAAACTCTTAGATATAAGAAATATTTTTGGCAAAGTAGTAGGAAACAAAGTCAATGTATAAACTAGTTTCTGAAATCAGGAAAAAAAGTCTCATTCTCAATGACCTAAAGCATATATTTCTCCAAGAAAACATAATGCCCCTAAAATAAAACTGAAAATATTGAATAAAGAAATAGATGATACTAAAAGTAAATACAAGAATAATTTATACTGAAATTTATTTCCTCAGATAATCCACAGAAAAGAATCAGTTAAAGCCGGGCTACTGTGGCTTAGACCTGTAATCCTAGCTACTAGGGAGGATGATCAAAGCCAGCCTGGGCAGTTAAGCCCATGGGAGGCTTATCTCCAATAAAACACCAAAAAAACGGAAGTGGCGCTGTGGCTCAAGTGGTAGAGCGCTAGCCTTGAGCTGAGGAACTGAGGTACAGCACCCAGGATAATTTCACGCTCACAACCCACTATGTGTGTGTGTGTGTGTGTGTGTGTGTGTGTGTGTGTGTGTGTGTGTGTGTGTGTGTGTGTGTGTATCTCAATTAAAAAACAAAAACCTTCAGACCTGAGGAACACATTCAACAAAGTAAGAGGCAATTATTTCCTGATCAGGACTCCAAAAGCTCAGTATATAAAAGCAAAAGTTGGATTGCATTACATTAAAATCTGAAAGAAAAAAAGGGAGAAAATAATTAAAATGGTGTCTTTTCTCTAAATTCAAATCAGGGCATTATCACTTGAACTTGTGAGGAATAAGCAGTTTCCCCAAAATGCATTTTTGTATCAAGAGGAAATACACCTTATGGCTCACAACAATCATTACTCTGATTCTCACTATGAAGCTTTTCAAATTTTTTCAGATTCTCTCTTTGCTTGCTCATTGAGAAATTATTAATAATGACTATTTCACTTTTATTTATCTCATTTTAAAACAATCTTCCTCCTTTCTTTTGCTTTCTTTTTTATTTTTTTATTTTTGGTTGTTTGTTTTTCATTTTGTTAGTTCCGGGGCTTCAACTCAGGGCCTAAATTTTGTCATTGAGCATATTTTGCTGTACCACTTGAGCCATAACTCCATTTCTCATTTTTTTTGGGGGGGGGAGTAAATTATTGGACTTAATAGTCTTGTGGACTTTCCTGCCCACGCTGGCTTCCGAACCCAATCTCAGATTTTAGCCTGATGAATAGTTAGCATTATAGGTATGAACTATCAGCTCCTGGCTCTGTCTATTTTTCAAAGTAGTGCTGATGTACATACTAGAGAAATTTTGTTCAGAATAGACAAGTTTTCTGCCACAAAGCTTTATCCCAGTCTTTAATCTTACTTGCTTATTTAAAAATATATGCAGCCAGGTACAAGTGGCTCACGCCTGTAATCCTAGCTACTTAGGAGTTGAGTTCTGAGGATCACAGTTTAAAGCCAACCTGGGTAGGAAAGTCCATAAGACTCATCTCTAATAAAGCCACCAGAAAACTGGAAGTGGCATGGTGGCTCAAGTGGTAGAGTGCTATCCGTGAGTTGAAAAGCTAAGGGACAGTGTCCAAGCCTAGGGTTTAAGCCTCATGATGGAAAAAAAAAGAAAAGAAAAAGAAATAAAAAGAAAAATATATGCTGACTCGATTATGAACCTGGAAATTAAGCCAATGATATTTATCAGCGTGAGACCTGATTTTTCTTGCTGATCTCATTTTTCTTTCATTGAGTTTTTTGTAAATACAATAAAATAGTAGGATGGTATCTAAATATAGAGCATAATTGCACAAGTATTGGTGCAGATGAACATGTGAGAGTTTTTTCTTGTTTTCCACAAAATGTACATTAGTGGACAGATATCCTAGTCACTTACTAAATGATGGCATTTCAGCACAAGAAAAAACTAACAAGCAGACAAATTAATTAAACAAACCAACAGATAAAATTGTGGAGTTTATAAAGCTTATAATTTATTATATAAAAGTCATTGGTTGTTATAATAAGATAGCTACAAATCTATGTGAATATGTTCAAAATAACTATTTTATACAAAAAGGGAAATGATGGAAATAAACTACTTTAACAAATCCCAGCAGTTTAGAATTGCATTCATTTACTTCTTTGAATATTAGGGTTTTTTGGTATATTTTTAGACAATGTATGATTTTATTAATAAATAGTGTAAAAGGATCAGTACTAACTGTTAAAATATTAAATTTTTAAACAGTCCTGTCTTGGCTTAAATTTTTCATGGCAAAGACACACATGATAAACTATCCAGTTATTAATTTGTAGTTGGGCAGCCACAATTAAAAGAATATCAAAATCAAGAGTAGCCTACGTTAGATATCCTCTAGATATCAGGGTATTGCATTTAATGTATTTGCAAAGGTAATCTCTAAATTCTAATACAGGACACATCTGAACATTATTATCCCTTCCCTCATTTTCTCCCATTTTCTCTTCCCCTGTCTTTCCTCCCCACCCACTGCCAAGTTGTAAAGTTTATTTCCAACCTAGTGTCCTGTAAGTATTACTGTAGCATTCGTTCACTCTTCATCCTTTCTCTCACCATTTTCCTATCACCCTTCCCTTCCTCAAGTCAGATAAACATATATACAAGAAATACTGAACCAAAATCAAAAATAGTGATAACAAGAGATAGACCAAAGGGGAGAAAAAGAAGGACAAAAGAAATAACTTCACACAGTACATTAAAAGAAACAAACAACAAAACCCTTCTTGTTTCCATCTCCTGGAGTTCATTTCTATTTCCATCATTTTATATGGTCATACATGCATAGCTATTGAGCTAGCGTCATCCTCTGCTAGGACTATCTTAGATATTTGCTAATTATTACAAATGAGGGAAACCATGGAGCCTATGTTTCTTGCCATCTGGCTTAATTCACTCAAATGATTTTTTTCCAACTCTTTCCTTTTCCTTGTGAATGGGGCAATGCCATTCTTTCTGATGAAAGCATAGAATTCCATTGTATGTATATGCCACATTTTTTTGATTCATTCATCTATTGAGGGACATCTGGGTTGATTCTATGTCTTAGCTATGGCAAATAATGCTGCAAAGACCAAATAAAATTATGCTTATTCTAATGAACAACAAGAATGGAGACAAGAGGTTATTGGCTTTTTTTGTTAAATTGTATTGTACAAACTGTTTATCATCATTGCTTTTTGCTTTCTTTTTTCCCTCTGGTTTATTACCTATTTTTTTTTTTATTTCTGTACTCTCTGTCTTGCATATAAGTCTATCTGATTTAAGAATGGAAGGGCAATCAGGGAATCGCTGGGACAAAGGGTGAACCAATTCAACAGTGATACTTACAAGATACTATGTTGTAAATTAACATTACAATTTGGTGCAGAGAGCAATTGGGTGAGAAAGTGAGAGAAAATGAGGGAGAGGGTAACATTGTTCAAAAAGAAATATATTCATTATCTTATTTATGTAGATGTAACCCCTTAATATATCACTGGTAAAATAAAATTTAGCTTAAAAATAAAAAGAAAGAAAACAAATGAAATGTAATTACATAAGTTTTCATGGCCTTTTCAATTTAGTGTATATCATGAAGACTAGTAACAATTATGCTCTTTTGATCTTGGAGTACCCATGTTCAATAGTCATTTGTATCTTGTTGTCTAAGCTATCTTCTTAGGTTTTGGTGATCCTTGGGGGTGTACACTTTCAGTAAACATTACATAAAGCATCAGTTTTATATCTTTGAATTTCACAAGGACTTTAAGTAAGTTCTGTGATTGAGAAGTGAGAAGAAAAATTTAAATAATGGAAAAGAAAATGATAGTATTGAGTCAAACAGGGAAGATAATATACAAGTGACTAGCTTGCTCAGTTTAAAGTTAGGATCAATAAGGCAAGCAACACTTTACCAGAGAAAAACTGAGTGATAGGATCTCTTTGATTCTAGAAATGTACAGATGTAAGCTTTTAAGCCAGAGCATCCTGAATAAATGATTTCAGATATAATCCATGAAGCTCAAATTATGCAAAACTGAAGCATAGCAATTCCTGTTCACTGACAATTAATTAATTCATATCAATTTGGACAAAATCACAGACATTCAAATGACTAAATAGGCAGAAGTTTCTTCCATGTTAGATTAGAAAGTTGATGATATTTTATTTGGAAATGTTTTAGTAATATAAGCAAGATTTCTATTTCCTCCAGATGTACCACCACCCTACTTGGTGAATCTTCTTCTATTTAAAAATCCACTTGATTGATGAACCAAATTCTTTTCAATAATTTCTTCATTGCCTCCTTTACATCTTTGTTTCTCAAACTGTAAATGATGGGATTCAGCATGGGGATCACAATGGTGTAAAATGTCGACACAATTATATCATGCTCCAAGGCATAGTTAGAACTTGGTCTCACATACATGAAGAGGATTGTCCCATGATAAATGGACACTCCAGTTAGGTGAGAGCCACAGGTAGAGAACACTTTTCTCCTCCCTTCAGCTGAACGCATTCTCAGAATGGCCAACAGAATGAAACCATAGGAGACCAGGACAATCAGAATAGTGACTATCTCAATAGACCCTACACAGTAGAAGAGTAGAAGCTGGTTTATTTTTGTGTCAGAACAGGAAATCGCAAGTAGTGGAGGGATATCACAGAAGACATGCCTGATTTCATTGGATCCACAGAAGGACAGGCTAAAGGTAGCCACTGTATGTATCAATGCATGTGTAATGCCACCAAGATAGGAAGCAATTATAAGTGGCAGATAAACTCTGGCTGACATGGTCACTGAGTACAGGAGGGGGTTGTAGATGGCTACATAGCGGTCATAAGCCATTGCAGCCAAAAGAAAACTTTCTGTGGTTCCAAAAGTCACAAAGAGAAGCATTTCTGTGACACACCCTGCATAAGAAATGGATTTATTCTTTGCAAGGAAATTTACCAACATTTTTGGTGTGACAACGCTATAATAGCAGGCATCCAAGAATGATAGCACACTCAGAAAATAGTACATGGGGTTGTCTAGCCGATAATCTATTATTACCAATAACACCAATCTCAAATTGCCTACCAGAGTAAAAAGATAGACTGCTAGAAATAGCAAAAATAAGATGACTTGCAGTTCAAAATCATCTGTGAATCCCTTGAGTATAAACATGGTGACTTCAGTCTCATTGTTCGAATGAATTCTGAACAAATCCATACTTGGTGGTATCCCTGGCATTTCAGTTGTTATTTGTTGGTCCTCAAAGCAATAGCTTGTGACATGGCAAAATTACGTCTTCCTCTGCACATTTTTGGCACACATAAGGAAGTCTTCAAGGCAGATTGATTGAGAAGTTATGCAGGTGGGTCCAACCAGATGCATGGCTCTGTTTAAATGAAATGAAGAAAATATTTTATTCATTTATGACTGACTTTTGTCATGCAAAAACAAAAGATCTGCCTATTACACTGCTGAATTTCTAGCTTCTTTTCCTTTGTTTCTGTTTTCTTTTTTTGTTTGTTTATTTTTTATTTTATTTTTGTCGGTTGTGGGGCTTGAATTCGGGACCTGGGCGCTGTCCCTTAGCTCTTCAGCTCAAGGCGAGAGCTCTACTGCTGAGGCTACAATGAATGCCTCTTCCGATTTTCTAGTGGATTTCATTGGAGATAAGAGACTCACAGACTTTCCTGCCCAGGCTGGCTTTGAACTATGATCCTTAAATCTCAATCTCCTGAGTAGCTAGGATTACAGGCATGAGCCACTGGCGTCCAGCTGTTTCTGTTTTCTTTGACACTGGAAATAAACCAGGATTTGTTAAATACGAGACAAGGGATTTATCACTGATCTATACATTAATATATGCCTTCAATTTTTATCAGATTTCTACATTGATTCCATATTTTTTGTCAGCTAGTTCAAGGTTAGGGTTCTACCACTTGAACCTTAGCTCCTTCTATTTGTGTTTGTTTTATTATTTTATTAATTATTTTATTATTTTGTTTGTGTTTGTTTTTGTGTTGTTTTGTTTGACTGGTTAATTGGAGACCAGTCTCAAGGACTTCCTGGTCTAGGTTGCTTCAAACTGTGATCCTAGGATCTCAGTCTCCTAAGTAACTAAGCTTATAGGTCTGAGCCACTAGAACCTGACTTTAAAAAACAAAAATCTCTAAAAAGTTTTACAAATGGGATTTCAATTTGAATGTCAGTCAATGAGTACAATTATCTCAATCAATGTCACCCCTTCCACCATTCCCCCCATGTCTCCCATCCCTTCCCATCCCTACCCATTCCCTCAATCCGAATTTCCTTTTTATCTGACAATCATCCCATCCCATTAGCAACTGAGAGATAGAAATGAGCAGAATAGATGATGCTCTTAGCAGAAGTAATCTTTTTGCACAAAAGTTTATTTAAAAAACACTAATGTATTTGTCTCCTGAAGTAAAATTTTTACTAAAGTATTTTAACCTTTTATTCTTTAAATTAATATCATTAATTGTCCATTTGTGGTATCCATTTTTACTGGTATTTTTAAATGAAGTTAGACTTCATAGAAATAATAGGTGTTTCCATTTATATTCTGATTTTTAAGCAAAGTCCTTGAGCAGGTATATATATATATATTTGTTAAAAGTAATTCATGTTATATACAAAATTATATAAATAAAATATCATCCTACATGTATCTGCATGTAATTCATGCTATATACAAAATGATACAAATTAAATATAATCCCACATGTATCATCTATACCAATGTTTATAGAAGTTATTAAACTCAATCACAGTGCAATTGTCAATGTATATGCAACAACACAAAAATTTACTTCCTTTGTAGCTAGACAGGATGCTTTTATGATGAAAATTAAAATATAGAACAATTATAATATCCAACAAGTTTTAAGAATTTGGGCTGAGTTGGAGGCTAGTAGAGTTTATCTTACATATGTGAAGTCATGGGTTTAGTCTCCACACTTTAAGTCCCTCTCCACAAAACAAGCAAATTTCCAAATACAGATTCATGATGATGGATTTCATTTTTCCTCCTACATGTCACACACCAAACTACCTTGCCAGGACAAGGTATCTGCTGGACACAGAGCTGAGATGGATGTAGAAACCAACAACTGATTTACACTCAGTATGAAAAACACTAGATAAAAGCACTTGTATTGGAAGGTGGCTCAGTGATAGTATGCTTGCCTTGCATGCATGAGGCCCTGGGTTTGATTGCTCAGCACCACATAATCAGAAAAAGACTGAAGTGGCGCTGTGGCTCAGTTTTATAAATGTAGGATTAAAAGCAAAGCACTAGCCTTGAACTGAAGAGCTGAGAGACAGCATCCAGGCCGAGTTCAGGCTCCCGGACAGGCAAAAAAAAAAAAAAAAAAAGGCGCTTTTATTAGCTTGCTTCCAGTGGCTCATGCCTGTAATCTTAGCAAATAAGGAGGCTGAGTTCTGAGGAATGTGTCTTGAAGCCAGCCCTGGAAGGAAAATCCTTCATAAGCTTATCTTCAATTAATTAACAAAAAGCCAGTGGAGCTGTGATTCAAGTGTTGGAGTGCCAACCTTGAGCAAAAATACTCAGGGACAGCCCCCAGGCCTTGAGTTCCAGCCCCAGTTCCAGCATAAAAAAAAAAGTAGATGCCAGTGCATTCTATCCATGAGCATGCCTTTATTAACCAATGTAAACTATATGTTACTCACACTTTTGTGGTAAAATCTTTTCTGGTGAACTTTGACTTCTTTGATCTTGACTTTCACTGATCTGACTTGAAGTCCAGAAAGTGATTTGCATACTTCAGTTTATTTTATTCTAAATTGTGTTCCTGTTGAAATATATCATTTCTAAAACATCTAAACTCCCCAACCTTTGTCTATCATGATTCTAGTTATGATGAAATTATGAAGTTTAGATCTCTTAGTAGTCCTAGGACTCCATTTGGAAGGCAATTTTTAGTTGAAGTAGAATCCTCTTTCTTAGATTTTAATACTTTATGGCATAAGTTCAGTTTGTAAGCAAGTTATGACTAATAGATACTTCCTAAGTAGTAGAAAGCTTTTCCTCTTACCTTTTCAAATGAACTGCTTCACCAAGTAAGGCAAGCCACAAGTGTTACCTACTTTAATCCTTCCACTATATGCTGAAGCCCTTCTTGAGGTCCACAGGGAAGTCTCAAGGAGAAAACACACGAATTGCCTTCTGGGCAATGAAAATGCCAAGGTAATCTTTGTAAATGCATGAAGGATTAAAAGTAATCAATTATATGATAAATGACAAAACAGAACACAGAAGTGCACATTAGACACAAGTATCAAATTATCCCTAAATCAAGAAGAGCATATGCTGAAGACTAGGATATAAATCTAATGTGTTGGAAATAGATCCAACTTTTAGACTAATTAGGTGACACTCATTTTATAAAATTCTTTAAAATTCAGTTTTCTCCTCTTGAAAATATAATTTTTTCAATTTTCAGTATTTTGTGAATATATTTAGATGCAACATATCACATATATTTGTGTATAAATGTAGATTATATATGATACATAATGTATATAATAATGTATAATATATTATAATGTAAATTATGAAAATAATATATAATAACAACATAATATATTATAAAATACAGAATATATATAATAATCATTATACATATATACATGTATATTAAATACTTAATAATATAAAACTTTAACCCTTGGAAAAATGTGTAATCTTCAATTAATATAATGATCTCTTCTGCTGGTTTTATAAAATTCTGTACAATCCACCTTCTTCTTCTTTAAATTATTACATTTTTAATTCTTTCAGTATCTTAGGTAGATATATATTATATAAAATATAGAGAAATCTATATACAGATATCGATACATAACTATATCATATAGATATAATATATAGGTACATTGAGTATTTAATAAGATAATGTAAAATATAACATGAAAAATGTCTAACCTTAAATAATCTACTTATATGTAATTATTTAGATTTTAGTGTGCTACAATTCCTAAGAGTGTGAGAAGTAACTTTAAACTTATTACAAGATTAATAAAACAAATAAAACATAAAGACTCAACCAGCCTGGTTGCTCATGCCTGTAATCCTAGCAACTCAGGAGGCTGAGATCTGAGGATCATGACTCAAACTAGTCTTGGCAGGAAAGTCCTTGAAACTCATCTCCAATAAACTACCAGAAAACTGGAAGTGGCACTGTAGCTTAAGTGGTAGAGTGCTAGCCTTGAGCAGAAGAGCTGAGGGACAGCACTCAGACCAGAGCTCAAGCTCCATGACTGACAAAAAATAAAATAAAATAAAATAAAACATAAAAGCTTATGTTTAAACTAAATACCTAAATAGAAGCCATTACCAGGGGAGTTATTGTAATATATAATACTTGTTTGATTCCTGTAGGACCATCCTCATTTGTTTAGCATCTTTTCCTTTTGTCAAGTTCCATTTAGTCAATTAATTTGCCACTTTCCCACTAAATTCTTTGGGAAACTGATAATCCCATTAAGACTTTACTGTATTACAGATTGAATAAACTTTAGCTTTTGGTTAATGGCAGTTTCTTCATGTTAGCATTCGGTCATCATTATCTCTTCTTTCCTTTTAACAACAGATTCATTAATTTTGTTGTATGTATTTTTTTTAATCAGGTAATAAGGTTTAGAGTAAATTTGAGTTTTTTTGATGGTAAAAACTGGGTTTTCTATTTCTGCCGGTCTTTTGATATCATCACTCATCCCACTTTTCTGAATGATTTTTGTTTGTTTTTGTTTTTGATTTTTAATAGCAAAATATTTAGTCACATATCTAGTAATATTTCTTTCCTGCTCATCTTTAAAAGTGGCTCACTAAAAATAATTTTTATCATCATGTTTAATCACTCTACTAACTTCTTAACTCAAATCTCATAAAAATGAACTGATATTCTCTCTACAATACATCCAAAAATCTTTCACATCAATGATCATTCATATGGCTCTCTCAAAAAGGAACATCCAGGAATGTGACAAAAAAGGGAGAATTGATTTTTAGCTTCCTTTGTGCCAATATTAACTGTCTCCATTATTGTAGTTCATTGTACACATATGTGGGTTTTTGTGTCTGCCTGTAATATACTTATTACATATCACAGTGTATGTGAATATATTTAGGTACATGAATGTCAAATGAGTTATCTATATTTCACAAAGTTACATGACTTATACATCTTGGAGATGACGTATCTTAGAGTTTATAATTTTGTTTTCTTCACATGTGTGATATTTTGTTTGAATTTCTATTATAATATTTCTCCAAAAGCTCAAAACTCATTTACCTTTTAATAGCAAGTGCATAATGTGAACAGAATAACATGAAGTGTATTTGAATATGACTTCATCCACCTGCTAGATTTTGTAAGGTATGCTGTGATTGTATATTATTGTGGTTTATTATAATAGTTTGCTTTTTCATATATAAATTGGTTTATATTGTGAGCATGAGAAAATTGGTCCATTGGGATGTTAAATTATAACCTAATAAGTAAAAAGTCTCTGTTATAATGTTTAGGATTCCCGTCTTAAGGATTATTTCTTTTCAAACATTTTTGAAACAGTTTTTGGAAGCATTATTTTAAAACCAGAGATCAAAGAACCCTTTTCTCTGTGTAAACAATTACATGTTATGTCTTTTTGAGAGCCATTTACAGAATCATTATTTAGTAAATCATCATATTGTTTCCTGAACAAGAAGACAATTAAAGAGCATTTCCCCTCGGAACAATATCTCCTTTAGGCTTCAGGAGCAATTGTTGATATAAAGCATATATGATTATATATCATCATTATATATGTTGATATAAAACATCCAACCACATTCATAAGAAGTGCAAACTGGCTATTTTTGTTTCTCAGGTAAGAGAAATTCCTTATCATTTTTCTAAACATGTTAAGAAACCAGAAATTTAATATTTTAGTACATTGATCAGTTAGCATAAAATTTCACTTCTTGCCGATTAGATAGATAGGTAAAACATATGTATTACATTTTAATTTCCTAAGAGTTCTACCCAAAAATTCAAAATGAGCACAGTCTGAAAAGGGACAAAGGAAGTAAGAAATAAATTGATGTTAATAGAAATAAATAAAAATGTTCTAAATAGGGCAAACACTTCCATTTTTCTCAAGGAAAGAAAAGGTCACTTGAAGTATGAACAATTAGGAAATTGCAGTCAAAGGCTAACAAAAATGTTAAAACAAAAATGTTCAATATTCAAAGGGCTTCTATTGGGGGGTGGAATGTGGGCGTGGTGCTTGAACTCTGGACCTAGACACTGTCCTTGTGCTCTTCAGATCAAGGTGAACATTCTACCACTTGAGTTAGAGTGCTACTTCCTGTTTTCTGGTAGTTAATTGGAGATAAGAGTCTCATGGACATTCCTGCCCAGGCTGGCTTTTAACCAAGATCATCAGAACTCAGCCTCCTGACTAGTTAAGATTACAGGCCTGAGCCACCACTGCCCAGAAAGTCTTCTATTTTGATCCAAGGAGAAAAGTAATCAATCCTTCAGCTTGGCTTATCTCACCAGTTAGGTAATTTTGAAGCAATTCCACATTATTACTGCTTTCCAATACTTTTATCAGCAAACATTAAAAAAAATTGCAAATCATTTCAAGAATGATTCCTTCTGTTTTTCACCAAGGGGTGGGGGTGTCACTTGTCAGAAGGAGGGCTTTATTAGCCAGAGATAATGCAGCACAGGCAAAAGTCCCAGCATTTTGAGTGACATCATGCTGGCCTTGCCTTTGACTCTGATCTTAAAGTATTGCTGCAAAGTGGAATAAAATATTTCCCACAAAAGCCCTTTAGTGTCTCAA
Organism: Dipodomys spectabilis; assembly: GCF_019054845.1. Classification (NCBI taxonomy): domain Eukaryota; kingdom Metazoa; phylum Chordata; class Mammalia; order Rodentia; family Heteromyidae; genus Dipodomys; species Dipodomys spectabilis. Next base: position 4,024,736 of record NW_024870707.1, read on the forward strand.
GAGCTCAAAAGCTAGTTATTATTCTTCTTCGTTTGCAAATTTAGTGTAACAACATTAAGTATATTTTGTTTTCTACATTTCACTCCAATTGCACTCATATACAGGAATTAACTTAAAAATTGATTGTCATTACAGTTTCCAAGAATGATAGTCATTTTATCCTTACATGTCTGACCAGAACAGGACATCCCAATGTCACATTATAGTCCACACAGTATCAATTCAGACCAAGGAAAGGATCCTTAAAGCTGTGAAGGAGAAAAGATCAATCACCTATAAAGATCAATTTGAATCACCTCAGATTTCTCAGCAGAGACAATTAAAGCAAGAAGAGATTGGAAAGATGTATACCACACCCTAAAGACAAAGAATTATCAACTAAGAATACTATATCCAGCTAAACAGTCCTTCATAATAGAAGGTCAAATAAAAACCTTCCATAGCAAAGAAAAAAAAAACTGAAACAATATATCTGCACCAAATAAGCCATGCAAAAGATACTTAAAGATGTCCTACACATAGAAAACTAACAAGACCACAATAAAGGCCAAGAAACCACACCCAAATTGAGAATCCAAGAACCATAGGAAGAAGCCACTTGTCACAATCACCAAGAAGGTGGATAACATGGCAAGAACTCCCATACACCTCTCAATCCTAACTCTCAATATTAATGGACTTAATTCTCCAAGCAACATATACTGTCTAGTAGGAACTATCTGCTGTCTCCAAGAGTCACACCTTGCCCATAAAAACAAACATATTCAGAAAGTAAAAGGCTGGAATAAAACCTACCAAGCAAATGGCCCCCATAAACAAGCAGGAGTTGTAATCCAAATATTAGATAAAATAGACTTCAAATAAAATTAGTGAGTATAGATAAAGGTCACTACATACTAATTAAGGGATCTCTCCTTAAGAGGGATATTACAATTCTAAATATAGATTCACCAAACAATGAAGGACCAAATTTATCCAAGAAGCACTACTTTCACTCAAATCTCACATAGATTCAAAGACATTAATTGTTGGGGACTTTAACACATCACTATCCCCACTAGATAGATCAACCCGGCAAAAACTCAAGAAAGAAATGACAGATCTAAATAACTGCATAGATCCACTAGATTTAACAGACATCTACCGAATATTTCACCCAGCAGCATCAGAATGCATGTTATTCTAAGCAGCACATGGAATATTTTCCAAAGTAGACCACATTTTAGGCCACAAAGCAAACTTATCCAAATTCAGAAAAATTGAAGTTACGCCCTTCAGTCTCTCAGAACACAAGGGAATAAAATTACAACCCAACACCAAAAGCCACCAAAGAAAGTCCTGTAACACATGGAAGCTGAACAACACACTGTAGAACCACCAGTGGGTCATGGAGGAGATTAGAAAGGAAATTCAAATGTTCAGGATAGTCAAAAAAATGAACACAAAATTACAAGCTCTTCTGGGGCACAGCAAAGACAGTACTCAGAAGCAAAATTATACTTCTAAGTTCCTACATCAACCAATTGGAGAGATTTTAAACCAACAATTTAATGAGACATCTGAAGCTCCTTGAAAAAAAAGCATCAAGCTAAACCCCAATCCAGTAGATGGAAAGAAATAATTAAAATTAACTCAGAATGAATGAATTCGAATAAAAAAAATAGAATCAACAAAACAAAGAATTGGTTCTTTGAAAAAATTAGCAAAATTGACAGACCCTTAGTAAATCTTATGAGAAAAAGAAGAGAACACACCCAAACAAAGAAACTCAGAGATGAGAATGGAAATATCACCACAGAAACAACCAATATTCCGAACATTGTAAGATAATACTTCTCAAACCTTTATGCTAATAAGTTTGAGAATCTGGAAGAAATGGATGATTTCCTAACAATATCAACATGCCAAAACTAAACCAAGATGAGTTAAACCATCTTAACAGGCCCATATCAAGCATTGAAATAGAAACAGCAATAAGAGACCTCCCATCTAACAAAAGCCAAGACCAGATAGATTTACAGTGGAATTCTACAAGGCCTTCAAAGCAGAACTCACACCAATACACCTCTCACTCCTCAATGAAATTTAAAGAGAAAGTTCACTACTGAACTTATTCTATGAAGTCGTCATAACCCTCATCCCAAAACTAGGCAGGGACTCATCAAAGAAAGAGAACTATAGACCCATTTCTTTGATGAACATTGATGCAAAACTTCTCAACAAATTCTTGGCCAATCGACTTCAACAATTCATCCAAAAAACCATACACCAAGATCAAACAGGATTCATTTCAGGGATGCAAAGCTGGTTCAGTATATGCAAATCAATTAATATAATTCATCACATCAACAAGAGCAAGGATAAGAACCACATGGTTATCTCAATAGATGCAGAAAAAGCATTTGACAAGATCCAACACCCCTTTATGATGAAGGTTCTGGAAAAATTAGGAATCCAGGGAATATTCCTCAATACAACAAAGGTTATATATGACAAATGTACAGCCAGCATTATACTTACTGGTGAAAAACTAAAGCCATTTCCTCTTAACTGAGGAATGAGACAAGGATATCCACTCTCTCCACTTCTCTTCAATTTAGTATTAGAATGCCTAACTACAGCAATAAGACAAGATGAAAACATAAAGGGGATACAAATAGGGAATGTGAAGTAAAACTCTCCCTCTTTGCAGATGACATGATTTGTATTTAAAGAATACGATGGACTCCACTCCCAAATTACTCAAGCTGATTTAAAACTTTGGCAAAGTAGCAGGGTACAAAATGAACCCTCAAGGCTGCAATGCTTGGTAAGAAATGTATGCATTATCTTGCCCATGTAATTGTAACCCCTCTGTACAGTATGTTCACAAATAAAATAAAATAAAAAAAAATGAACCCTCACAAAATCAATAGCTCTTCTGTGTGTCAACAATGATAAGCGTGTGGCTGAAATTAGGAAAGCAACTCCTTTTGTAATAGCCCCCCCCCAAAATAAAATACCTTGGAGTTAACTAAAGAAGTGAAGAACCTCTATGGTAAAAACTTTAAAAACCTGAAAATGGAATTCAAAGCAGAACATAGGAAGTTGAAAAACCTCCCATTCTCCTGGATTGGAAGGATCAACATCATGAAAATGGCAATACTTCCAATGGTATCTACAAATTTAATGCGATACCTATAAATATTCCAGCCTCATTCTTCAATGAAATAGACGACACAATCCAAAAATTCATATGGAACAATAAAAGACCCCGAATAGCAAAAATGATCCTTAACAGAAAGAACAGTTCTGGAGGAATATCAATACGAAATTTCAAACTCTACTACAAAGCCATAGTAATCAAAACAGCTTGGTATTGGCAAAAGAACAGACTTGAGGAACCATGGAATAGAACTGAAAACCTAAAAATGAAACCAAAGACCTTTAGCCACTAATCTTCAATAATAGAGCTTAAAAAAAATAGCATAGGAGAAAGACAACCTCTTCAGTAAATGGTGCCGGCAAAATTGTTTAATCGCTTGTAGAAAACAAAAACTAGATCTTCATATATCACCCTGCACCAGAATCAACTCCAAATGGATCAAAGACCTCGGAGTCAAAGCAGACACTCTGAAAACATTACAGGATGGAATAGGAGAAACCCTAGGTCTCCTTGGCACAGGCCCAAAATTTTCTTTTTTATTGTGAAAATAATGTACAGAAGGGTTACAATTACATGGGCAAGATAATGAGTACATTTCTTATCAAGCATTGTAGCCAACTCCTTTGTTTCCCCTTCCCATCCTTTTCCATCCTCCTCGTGACCGCCCCCCCCCAACAAAGTTGTAAAGTTCGTTTTCGACATAACGACTTGTACATCTCATTGTTACAATGGGTCCACCCATATCCCTATTTAAATGATTTGTTTTTTCCCTTCACCTCCACAAATTATACCGACATCAAGTACAGTGAAAGCAGGGGTTATACCGTGGGAGAGGGACATACAAAGCAACAAAGAAATAATCTTATAAATGTGTTATAAACAATCGCATGAAAGAAAAAAATTTTGAATACATATCTTAGGGTTCATTTCTCCTAACATCAACTTATTTGACCTTTTCTGCTTGACTCAGACATACACTAGTTATTGCAAATAAGGGAAACCATGAGACCTATGTTTCTTTGGGCCTGACTTACTTCACTTAATATAAATTTTTCCAAGTCTTCCCATTTCCTAACAAATGGGGCAATGTCATTCTGATGGAGGTATAGAATTCCATTGTGTATATATAGAGAACCAGAAACATGAAAAATCGGAGAAAGTTTGGACAAATGGGATTGCTTGAAATTGCAGAGCTTGTGCATGGAAAAGAACATAGCTCGCAAGATAATAGAAAGTCCACAGGTTGGGAGATCTTCAGTATCCATACAAAAGACAAGAGTGTCATATCTAACATAAACTTGGAACTCAAAATATTAAATCCCTCAACAACAAATCCTCAACAAAACAACTTCCCAATAAATAAATGGGCTAAAGATTTACAGAGAAACTTCTCTGAAGAAGAAATAAGAATAACCAATTGACACATGAAGAAATGCTCAACCTCTCTAGCCATAAAAGAAATGCAAATCAAAACAACATTGAGATTCTACCTCATCACAGTCAGAATGGCTATAATCAAGAAGTCTAATAACAACAAATTCTGGAGGAGATGTGGCCAGAAGGGAACGCTACTGTATTGTTGGTGGGAGTGCAAACTTGTTCAACCACTTTGGAAGGCAATATGGAGGTTCCTCAAAAGACTCCACATAGAGCTCCTCTATGACCCAACAATCCTACTTTTGGGCACTTACCCTAACCATCACCAACAAGGCCATACTAAGGCTACCTGCACAACTATGTTTTTTGCAGTATTATTCACCATAGCTAAGATTTGGAACCAACCCAGACACCCAGAATGCCCTCAGTAGATAAATTCAACAAGAAAATGTGATATATATATATATATATATATATATATATATTCCATTATATATTATATATTCCATTATATATATTCCATTATATATATATATTCCATTATATATATGTATATATTCCATTATATATATTCCATTATATATCCCATTATATATATATATATATATATAAAATGGAATTCTATGTCTCCATCAGAAAGAATGACATTTCCCCATTTGTTAGGAAATATAAAGACTTGGAAAAAATTTATTAAGTGAAGTAAGCCAGGCCCCCCAAAATATAGGTCGCATGGTATCCTTTATTTGCAATAACTAGTGCATGTGTAGGACAAGTAGAAAAGCTCAAAAGCTATGTACATATGACCATATAAGATGATGTTCAGTGAAATGAACCCCAAGATAGGGACACAAATATTTTTTTTCTTGCTTGCTATTGTTTCTAATGTATTTATTATGCACCACGTGATTTTTTCTTTGTATCTTCCTCCCCTACAGTATAAACATGTTTTCACTGTATTGATGTCAGGGCCCTGCATCTGGTATATACATTTCTCTAATAGGGTAGAGGAAGGGCAACAACAAATGCTTAAATATGGATACAGGTTGACCCATTGCCACAATGCGATATCCAAGCCACTATGTTGAAAACAAACTTTACAACTTCCATGGGGGGGAGGGGGTGGGAAGGGGAGGATAATTGTGGAAGTTGTAGAAAAGGATGCTATGGGAAAAAACAAAGGAGGAGCAACAACACTCGACAGGAAATGTACTCATTACCTTGCTCATGTAACTGTAATCTTCCTGTACAGTATTTTTACAAAAAAATTCAAAAAAGTTACAAAAAAGATTAACAAAAGCTTGTACAAAGTAAATAGAAGACTCAGTTGTATAAAATTGTAGATAAGATGATATAAACAAATAGCAGTGACTTAGATGATTATTATAAGGAAATACTTTGAAAATTATAATCTAATAAAGTGGGAAATAAAGTATAATTAGATAAAATTCTAAATGTATTTAACTACCAAGTCTGAGCCCAAATAAGATAAATCCCTGAAACAGATCTGTAACAATTAAGGACAATGTAGAGAGGAGAGGATCAACAAGAGAAGAAAGGGGGAAAACAAAAGGTACTAGTAGGTTCTACAGAATCAAATTGTGTATGTGAAATTAGCATGAGATACAGAAAGCAGCACAACACTTATGCATTTCTTCTTGTAAATATTCAAATAAACATTCTTTACACAGAGCAAAATGATTAATGCAATTATAGTTTAAAATGGTTTTCATGGACTTTTCTGAATTTTACTGTATTCTATTACTTTTTAGAAAACTTTTTGCTCATTACATAATTATACGTTCCAATGCAAACCCCTTAGCACACAATTTTCCAACTTAACGTTTTATAATTTCATTTTATAGTGTCAATCTTTTTTTTTTTAATTTAATTTTATTTTATTTGAGAACATACTGTACAGAGGGGTTACAATTACATGGGCAGGATAATGCATACATTTCTTACCAAGCATTGCAGCCTCCTCCTTTGTTTACCCTTCACCTCCCTTCCCAGCCTCCCCCCACCAACCCACCCAATCATACCCCCCCTCCCCCCCCCCACCGACATTGTAAAGCTGGTTTTGACATGACATTTTGTACTTCTCTTTGTTGCAACAGGTCCACCTGAATCCTTAAACGACTTGTTTGTCCCCGTCTCCTCCACATGTTATACTGACATCAAATATAGTGAAAGCGGGGGTTACACTGTGGGGGAGGGACATACAAAGCAACAAAGAAATAATCTTATAAATGCGTTAGAAACACATGCATGAAAGAAACAGAAACATTAAAATACATATTTGAGGGTTCGTTTTCCTAACATCACATTCTCTGACTTTTTCCGCTTGACTCATACCTATACTAGATATTGCCAATAAGGGAAACCATGGGACCTATGTTTCTTTGGGCCTGGCTTACTTCACTTAATATAATTTTTTCCAAGTCTTTCCATTTCCTAACAAATGGGGAAATGTCATTCTTTCTGATGGAGGCATAGAATTCCATTGTGTATATATACCACAGCTTCTTGATCCATTCATCTACTGAGGAGCATCTGGGTTGGTTCCATATCTTAGCTATGGTAAATAATGCTGCAATAAACATAGTTGTGCTGGTAGCTTTAGTGTGGCCTTGTTTGTGATCATTTGGGTAAATGTCCAAAAGTGGGATTGCTGGGTCATTGGGGAGCTCTATGTGGAGTCTTTTGAGGAACCTCCATACTGCTTTCCAAAGTGGTTGAACAAGTTTACATTCCCACCAACAATGAAGTAAGGTTCCTTTCTGTCCACATCCCCTCCAGCATCTGTTGTTGTTAGAGTTCTTGATTTTTGCTGTTCTAACTGGAGTGAGGTGATATCTCAATGTTGTTTTGATTTGCATTTCTTTTATGGCTAAGGATGTTGAACATTTCTTCATGTGTCTATTGGCCATCCTTCTTTCTTCTTCAGAGAAGCTTCTCTTTAAGTCTTTCGCCCACTTACTTATTGGGCAGTTGTTTCTTTGAGGATTTGTTGTTGGGTGGTTTAATTTTTTGAGTTCCAAGTATATTTTAGCTATGACACCCTTTTCTGTTGTATGGCTAGTAAAGATCTTCTCCCAGTCCGTGGGTTTTCTATTGATCTTGCTAGCTATGTCATTTGCCCTGCAGAAGCTCTGCAACCTTATACAATCCCATTTGTCCAACCTTTCTTTGATTTGTTGTGTTTCCGGGTCTCTATTCAGAAAATTTCGGCCTGAGCCAAGGAGACCCAGGGTTTCTCCTATTCCATCCTGTAATGTTTTCAGACTGTCTGCTTTGAGTTCAAGGTCTTTGATCCATTTGGAGTTGATTCTGGTGCATGGTGATATATAAGGATCTAGCTTTAGTTTTCTACATGTAGTTAACCAGTTTTGCCAGCACCATTTACTGAAGAGGCTGTCTGTCTTCCATTCTATTGTTTTAGCTCCCTTATCGAAGATTAGATGGCTATAGGTCTGTAGGTTCATTTCTGGGTTTTCAATTCTATTCCATTGGTCCTGAGGTCTGTTCTTGTGCCAGTACCAAGCTGTTTTGATTACTATGGCTTTATAGTAGAGTTTGAAATTTGGTATTGATATTCCTCCAGCAGTGTTCTTTCCGTTGAGGAGCGTTTTTGCTATTCGGGGTCTTTTATTGTTCCATATGAATTTTTGGATTGCCTCTTCTATTTCCTTGAAGAATGAGGGTGGAATTTTGATAGGTATTGCGTTGAATTTGTAGATAGCCTTGGGAAGTATTGCCATTTTCACGATGTTAATCTTTCCAATCCAGGAGCATGGGAGGTTTTGCCATTTTTTAAGTTCTGTGTTGATTTCCTTTTTCAAGATTTTAAAGTTTTCATCATAGAGGTCCTTCACTTCTTTAGTTAAGTTAATTCCTAGGTATTTTATTTTTTGTGGGGCTATTACAAATGGAGTTGCTTTCCTAATTTCAGCCACACTTTTCTCATTGTTGGCATACAGAAAAGCCATTGATTTTTGGGGGTTAATTTTATAACCTGCTACTTTGCCAAAGTTTTGAATCAGCTTGAGTAATTTGGGAGTGGAGCCTATGGGATTCTTTAAATACAAGATCATGTCATCTGCAAAGAGGGAGAGTTTTATTTCTTCTTTCCCTATTTGGATCCCCTTTATGTCTGCATCTTGTCTTATTGCTGTAGCTAGGCATTCTAATACTAGATTGCAGAGAAGTGGAGAGAGTGGGCATCCTTGTCTTGTCCCTGAGTTAAGAGGAAATGGCTTTAGTTTTTCACCATTGAGTATAATGCTGGCTGTAGGTTTGTCATATACAGCCTTTATTGTATTGAGGAATGTTCCATGGATTCCTAATTTTTCCAAAACCTTCATCATAAAGGGGTGTTGGATCTTGTCGAATGCTTTTTCTGCGTCTATTGAGATAACCATGTGGTTCTTATTCTTGCTCCTGTTGATGTGATGAATAATATTAATTGATTTGCGTATATTGAACCAGCTTTGCATCCCTGAAATGAATCCTGTTTGATCGTGGTGTATGATTTTTTGGATGAATTGTTGAAGTCGGTTGGCCAAAATTTTGTTGAGAAGTTTTGCATCAATGTTCATCAAAGAAATGGGTCTATAGTTCTCTTTCTTTGATGAGTCCCTGCCTGGTTTTGGGATGAGGGTTATAATGGCTTCATAGAATGTGTTCGGTAGTGCGCTTTCTCTTTCAATTTCATTGAAGAGTTGGAGGAGAATTGGTGTGAGCTCTGCTTTGAAGGCCTTGTAAAATTCCGCTGTAAAACCATCTGGTCCTGGACTTTTCTTAGCTGGGAGGTCTCTTATTGCTGTTTCTATTTCAATACTTGATATGGGCCTGTTAAGCTGGTTTAACTCATCTTGGTTTAGTTTTGGCATGTCAATATTTGCTAGGAAGAGGTCCATTTCTGTCAAGTTCTTAAACTTATTAGCATAAAGTTTTGAGAAGTATTCCCTTATAATGTTCTGAATCTTGGTTGTTTCCGTGGTGATGTTTCCATTCTCATCTCTGAGTTTATTAATTTGGGTGTGTTCTCTTCTTTTTCTGATAAGATTTGCTAAGGGTCTGTCAATTTTGTTAAGTTTTTCGAAGAACCAACTCTTTGTTTTGTTGATTCTTTCTATAGTTTTTTTGGATTCTAATTCATTTAATTCTGATTTAATTTTTATTATTTCTTTCCGTCTACTGGATTGGGGTTTATCTTGCTGCTCTTTTTCAAGGAGGTTTAGATGTGTCATTAAATTGTTAGTTTCAGATCTCTCCAATTTGTTGATGTAGGAGCTCAGAGCTATAAACTTGCCTCTGAGTACTGCCTTTGCTGTGTCCTAGAGGAGCTGGTATTTTGTGTGTTCATTTTTGTTGAATAGCATGAACATTTGAATTTCCTTTCTAATCTCTTCCATGACCCACTCATGATTCAGCAGTGTGTTGTTCAGCCTCCATGTGATACCAGACTTTCTTTGGTGGCTTTTGGTGTTGAGTTCTAATTTTATTCCCTTGTGGTCAGAGAGAATGCAAGGTATAACTTCAATGTTTCTGAATTTAGACAAGTTTGCTTTGTGGCCTAAAATGTGGTCTATTTTAGAAAACGTTCCATGTGCTGCTGAGAAAAACGTGTATTCCGATGCTGCTGGGTGAAATGTTCAGTAAATGTCTGTTAAGTCTAGTTGATCTATGCAGCTGTTTAGATCTGCGGTTTCTCTGTTGAGTTTTTTGCCGAGTTGATCTATCTAGTGGGGAGAGTGGTGTGTTAAAATCCCCAACAATTAATGTCTTTGGATCTATATGGGATTTGAGGGAAAGTAGTGTTTCTTTGATAAATTTGGGTGCTCCATTGTTTGGCGAATAGATATTTAGAATTGTAATATCCTCCTGAAGGAGAGATCCTTTAATTAGTATGTAGCGACCTTCTTTATCTCTTCTCACGAATTTTAATTTGAAGTCTATTTTATCTGATATTAGGATTGCAACTCCCGCCTGTTTATGCGGTCCGTTTGCTTGGTAGATTTTGTTCCAGCCTTTAACGTTGAAAATGTGTTTGTTTTTACGGGCAAGATGTGACTCCTGCAGGCAGCAGATAGAAGGGTCTTGTTTTTTAATCCAACTAGACAGTCTATGTCGCTTAATTGGAGAGTTCAGTCCGTTAACATTAAGAGATAGGACTGAGAGGTATTTGGGAGTTCCTGCCATGTTATCTACTTTCTTGGGGGCTGCAAAAACTGGGTTCTTCCTATGGTTCTTGGATTCTCAGTTTGGGTGCAGTTTCTTGGCCTTTATTGCGGTCTTGTTGGTTTTCTATGTGTAGGACATCTTTAAGAATCTTTTGTAGGGCTGGTTTGGTGGAGATGTATTGTTTCAATTTTTCTTTGCTATGGAAGGTTTTTATTTGGCCTTCAGTTATGAAGGAGAGTTTAGCTGGGTACAGTATTCTTGGTTGATAGTTGTTTGTTTTTAGGGCATGGCATACATCATTCCAGGCTCTTCTTGCTTTGATTGTCTCTGCTGAGAAATCTGAGGTGATTCTAATTGGTTTCCCTTTATAAGTGATTACCCTTTTCTCCTTGACAGCTTTAAGGATCTTTTCCTTGTTCTGAGTTGATCCTGTGTGGATTATAATGTGGCGGTGGGATGTCCTATTCTGGTCTGGTCTATTTGGGGTTCTAAAGGCTTCTTGTATCTGGACAGGCCTATCTTTTTGCATGTTTGGGAAGTTCTCTGCTAGGATCCTGTTAAACAAATTTCCTAGACCATTAACTTCTGTTTCTAGGTGCTCCTCTACACCCATTATCCTTAGATTAGGCCTTCTGATGGTGTCTTCCAGGTGTTGGATAGATCTATCATATTTCTTGGACTTGTCTTGGATGGTTGTATGTTCTTTCTCTATAATATCTAGGCTGTCTTTAATCTCTGAGATTCGATCTTCTGCATGGTCTAACCTGCTGTCAAGACTCTCTACTTTGTTTTTTATTTCTTTTCCTTCTAGTTGGTCAGCTTTGATGGCTTCAAGTTCTTTGTTGAAGCTCTGTTTTAGGTCTTGTATGAATTTCTTTACTTCCTTAATTTGGTGTTCAGTGTTTGTCCTCAAATCACTTAGTTGATTGGTTATGGTTTCTTTGGGCTCCCATTCCTTCTGTTGGGTTCCATTCAGCATTCCCTTTGTGGTCTCCCTGACTTCCTTCAGCTCTTTGTTAATGGATTCCATGAATGCCTTTAGTGATCTTTGTGTGTTCTCTACCTGGTCTCTCAATTCCTGTATTACTCTTTGATTAGCTTCCTCCCATTCGTGGGATTCCTGCAGATCTCTTTGAGTGTTCTCAGCCTGCTCACGCCATTCCTCCCTTTCTCTTTGAGTATTCTCAAGTTGTTCACGCAAATCCTGTATCAGTTTTTGAGTAGCTTCCTCACGCTTATGATATTCCTGTATAAACTTCTGGGATGCCTCCTCTCTCTCCCTATCATGCTCATACAGAGTCCTTTGTACGTTGTCAAACTTTTCATTTATCATGTTTGCCAGCAGTGTTTGTAGAGCTGCTTGGGAACTCTCCTCTGGATTATTCATTATCTGTTCTAACCCCTGATTATCAAGATTGGGAATTGAGATACCCGAATTTGCCATTTTTCTTGTGTTTTTCCGGCTTACTCTGCCCATTTGAGATGAAGATAGCACCAGTTTTGTGCTAGAACACTATCTTAAGGCAACCATCAACCAAAGTTTGCATTTGTACAGTCAATAGTCTACAGATACAATCTAGTTCAACAGATACATCTATTCGACATCAAACAACTATATGTTAAAGGGCTTCGAACCGCAGAGAGGAATTTGGAAAACCAGAAATTATTAGGGTTAGGGAGAGATGTGGGTAAAAAATAGGAATAGATTGGTGTGGGGAGGCACAGGGAGAGTTAACTATGTCCTAATCACAATGCAGGAAATAGGTTGGGTAGGATGCAAGTAGAGAGAGAGAGAGAAAGAAGAAAGGGAAAGGGGAATGAAAAGAGACCAGAAAAAAAATAGAAACGTAAAAATTAATGTTATTTTAGAGATTAAAAGACCATCTATTTATAGAGGAATATGAATATGTTGAGAGAAAGGGAGGGACATAGAGGAGATGTGAAAAACTTTAAAAAAATGCTTAAAATATTATATAGGTATAAAGAGGTAGTACTGCTATTAATGAATTTAAGTCTCAGAGGTTTTGAATTGAGTAATAAGTTTGTGGATTAAGTGTGTACACAATGGGGGATAGGGTCTACGGGTTAACTACGGGTTTATCTGAGGATGTGCAGGACAAGAGTTAAGTCACATAAAGAAGAACAAAGAGGAAAAGATGGAAAGGATAGGAAAGTGAGAAGAAAAGATCAGAAGTTCAGTAGAGCTAGACAAAAAACAAAAAGATAATTAAGAATGAAAGAAAAAGAGAAAGAAGACAAGAAAAGAAAGGAAAACACACATTCACGTATTCCTAAAATAAAAATTATAAGAGGAGAAAAAAAAAAAGTTAATGGAAAACAATTATTTTTTCAGAAGAGGCAAAAATTAAAGATTAATAAAAGTTTTAGAAAAGCAAAAAAAAATTTTTATATATATAAGGTAACAAAAAACGAAAAAAAAAAACAAAACAAAAAAAAGAAAAGAAAAGAAGAAGAAGAAAAAAAAAAGTTCTTTGATTTTTTTTTTTTTGGGAGGGGTGGAAAGAGTCCTGTATCTCCCTTTTGTCTGTAACCAGAGTCTGGTTTGAGTCTCTGGTCAGCTTGAGGTCCTGTGGCTTGATTGGTTTCTTAAGTCAGTTTGTTGGAACAAGCAGAAAAATGCTCTGCTTTACCCAAGTTTTTGAGATCCCCCTCCCAGGTTAGTTTACTGGGAGGGTGATCTGCTTTGAGAATCACAAAAGAGGGGGATGCAGTGATGAGGCTAGGTTCTGGGTAGAGTTGAGGCCTTTCAAAGAACAGTAGCTTTTCCCTGGGGCTATTTTGTGAAAAAAAACTCACAGCACCCAGCCTGGAGGGATTCTCAGGGTTTCTGTTTTTCAATTGATTGTGGTGGCTGCTAGAGGGAGGGGTAGCCTCTGGCTCTGGTTACCCAGTGAGGAGAGCCACTCCAATGGCTGGCGCCTGAGCTGGGTGACTTTTCCCTGGATGGAACTGAGTCTGTGAGGTCACTTCGCCGTTAAGTTCTTGTAACCTGCTAAATGACTAGTTTTATTCCAAGGCCTGAGCTGGAGCTAGCCGCTCCTCCGAGCTTTGTCGGTATCCAAGATGGAGATCACCAGTGCTGGGGGGGGAGGGGTGGCCTTCCCTCCTCTGCTCCCTGAGAAGGAGTGAGGAAGTCGGGCTTCTATTCACGCCGAGTCTTGGATCCCGGGTCGGTCTCTGGTCTGCAAAGTGCAGGATGAAGTTGTCCGCTCCTTGTCGGTTCTTGCTGGTGTTGAGTAGAATCCGCTCGCCCGCTGCGTCTGGCTCCTTCGTCCCGGACTGTGTCTCAGGTATGCCCCCGCGGCGGTGGTCGCCCCTGCGACCCTGCCGCAGCAGCAGCAGCAGCTGGCAGGCGCTCAGATGTGTCTGCTTGGCTTCCCCTCTCTTGACTAACTCTCTGTCCTGTGATGGCACACTTGGTGTGATTCTCTGGCTTGGGACTGTTCACTGGAACTCTGAAACTGTTTTCTATGCAAGAGCTTGTTCAGATTCCAGCTTCTCCTCCGCCATCTTCCCGGAACTTTCTATAGTGTCAATCTTAAACATACATTTCTCTGAAAATTTCTGTTCCACATTACTTTAAAATGGAATGTTCTTTTAGTTATACCATGTAAACATTAGATTTATAAATTAGTGTAAATGTTAGATGTCAATTTTGAAAATATGTTTTTTGCATGTTTTGCCCTATGATTTCATAGGGAAATAATCACTGAAAAGAATACAATACATGATAAAACTACTCTTTCAAGCAAATAAGGGAAATACTGTTGCATACAATATTAATTTAGTTACAGTGTCTTTCAGCCATTTCAGCCTAGACGAATGTGCTTAGTCAAAGTCCTGCAGAAAATCAACTAATGGAATTGAAATGATAAAACTCTGCCTTCTAATTTTAGGGACAGATTTTTTAAAAACACTTTATTCTATATGAAAACAACATTCCATTTATTACAAATTAGGACATCCTTTCAAAAGTACACTGTGCCTATAAATTATCAAAATTTCTAAATTACAAAAAAGAAATAGATTCACTGATATTTTTGATGCAGTCATTTTTCCTCTTATGACATTTACCATATTATAAATCGTTGGTATACTAAAAGCTTGAAAACTCTGTGTGAATCACTTTGACAGTTATTAAAAAATACACTAAAGAAACATACTTCCCACAGGATTAACTAATCAGACAGCCAACTCCCTTTAAGAAAAAAAAAAAGCCTCATAATGTGAAGTAATAACAAGAGAGCTATGGTGTCCAGGCTGAATACTCTTTATTTTGTAACTAAACTATCACTAACAAAAATATATTCATTAGAAGGTCAAGGGTCTAAGACAAATATCATATACATATTTTTAAAATAGTACCTCACAAATTACATGATGATAATGATAATTTTATTTCTTGAGAAAAATCTGTGTGATAAAGCAAAACCTTTAGCCCTTGAGCTTCCATTCTTGAACTAATGCCACCTAATTTTGCTGGGAAATTGGCTCCTGAGAATGACACATTGTTGCCTGATTGTCCATGAACTCTAAATAATGTGGCCTGGAACTAACTAGTGTACAAGAAGGAAGACACATATTGTCTTGCAGATAATCATGCTACCGCTACCTTCTTGGAATGTTTCTGAGGCAGACCTTCCTGGTAAAATTTCCACATATTCAACTTGAACTAAATTTGTATAGCGATTTAATTTTCCTTAGAAATAAAATATAAATATTCAAAAAATAAAAATAGCTTTGAAAGTAGGAAGTAAGTGCCACATTGCAAATATTTTCTGACCCTAAAATAGTTTTCATATTCTATTTCTGAAACAAATTGGGGTTGATGAATTCTGTGATGTTGGGGGAATACTTTGGCTCCCAGTGATAGTGTTATACTGTAAATTTGGAGATTTATCAGGTGGAAACACAGTGATTTGCTGAGAAAAAATATTTGTTCACCTAATGTTTGTGTCTTACCTAAAGTAAATAAGAATTTTCTGTTACATACATAGAGAGTTGGTCGAATTAGATTCTCTGATGTCCATTATTTTAAAATAAATTTTGGAGGAAATTTTATTTGAAGGGTCTATGTAAGAAAACGTGGTATAATCTGGAAATAAGTAGGTAAATGTGGCATACAAACCTAATACACTTTATAGAATAGGCTAATGTAAATGTAATTTGTAGTTGACCTGGAAAACTAAGGAACAGCATGTGAGAAATTAACATTGTTCTAATATTCTTTATTTAATCTCCATCTTTTGTTCAGTTTTGCAGAAATAATTATCAACTAGAATAGAGTACCCTCACCTTGGGGTGTGGAGTCAATGTGAGAGGCACCATGTGTATTCACATAAGACATTGAAGCATTTTGCACCCCTTTCCACATCTATAGTATGTTAAAATAATAGTGTGCATGGAAAAATCACTTCATGGAGATTAAATATGGTAACTAAGGAAATCACTGAAAGTTTAAGTCCCTTCTAAATAAGAAAGATGTTATTTTATATAGCAAATCCAAATGTCACTTCGTGTCAAAAAATCTTTGTGACAATTGATTTTTGTTAGAAAATAATGGAGATTCAGTTTTGAGAAAAATTAATTATTAAATAATACTGGTTAAGTCTGGTGCAACATGTGTGTAATTCTAGCTGCCCATGATGCAGAGATCTGAGGATCAGGCGCTGTGGCTCAAGTGGTAGAGCACTCGCCTTGAGCTGAAGAGCGCAGGGACAGTGCCCAAGCCCAGAGTTCAAGCCCTATGACCGACCAAAAAAAAATCTGACACAGAGATCTGAGGCTCAGTGTTGAAAAACATCCTGGGCTTATACCAAACTCTGAAGTTGTGATAGGTTATTTGTATAAGGAGTCCTTTTCCTTTATGAATTGGAAAGAAGAATCCAAATTACTCTTAGAGTGAGAAATTCTATGTTTAAAAGATACTCAAAATTTTTTATTTTTTTTTATTTTTTTTTTATTTTTATTTTTTTTAAATTTAATTTAATTTTATTTGTGAACATACTGTACAGAGGAGTTACAGTTACATGGGCAGGATAATGCGTACATTTCTTACCAAGCATTGCAGCCTCCTCCTTTGTTTACCCTTCACATCCCTTCCCAGCCTCCCCCCTCCCCCCCAATCCCAATCCTTCTCCTTCCCCCCCCCCGCAAAATTTTTATCATTAAACTCTTAGATATAAGAAATATTTTTGGCAAAGTAGTTGGAAACAAAATCAATGTATAAACTAGTTTCTGAAATCAGGAAAAAACTCATTCTCAATGACCTAAAAAATAAAGAATATATCTCTCCAAGAAAACATAATGCCCCTAAATAAAACTGAAAAATATTGAATAAAGAAATAGAAGATACTAAATACAAGAAAAATAATAGAGTTATTTAGAATAATTTATACTGAAATTTATTTCCTCAAATCATCCACACAAAAATATCAGTTAAAGCCCGATGCTGGTGGCTCACACCTGTAAACCTAGCTAATAAGGAGGCTGGTCAAAGCTAGCCTGGGCAGTAAACCCCTGGGACACTCATCTCCAATATGCCACCAGAAAACCAGAAGTGGCACTGAGGCTCAAGTGGTAGAGTGTTCACCTTGAGCTGAAGGGATAAGGGACAATGCCCAGGACAATTTCAAGCCACACAACCAACTATAGATAGATAGATAGATAGATAGATAGATAGATAGATAGATAGATAGATAGAGATTTAGATAAATATGTATATATGTATATGTATATACATATATAGTGTATGTATATACATATGTAGTATATGTATATATATTTATATATAGATATAGAGATATATATCTCAATTAAAAAACAAAATGTTCAGACCTAAGGAACACTTTCAACAAAGTAAGAGGTAATTATTTCCCAATCAGGACTCCAAGAGCTCAGCATCTAAAAGCAAAAATTGGATTGCATTACACTAAAATCTGAAAGAAAAAAAGAGGAGAGAATAATTAAAGATACAATACATACAGAAGTAGTGGTGTCTTTTCTCCAAATCCAAATCAGGGCACTATCACCTGAACTTGTGAAGAATAAGCAGTTTCGAAAAAAAAAAATGTCATTTTTATATCTAGAGGACATAGACCTTATGGCTTAATGTAAGACTCACAACAATCATCACTCTGATTCTCACCATGAAGCTTTTCAGATTTTTTTCAGATTCTCCCTTTGCTTGCTCATTGAGGAAATGATTAATAATGACTATTTCTGTTTTATTTATCTCATTATAAAACAATCTTCTTTCTTTCCTTTCTATTCTTTTTATTTTTTTTTTTGTTTGCTTTTTGTTTTGGCAGTCCTGGAGCTTGAACTCAGAGCCTGAATGTTGTCCTTGAGCATATTTTGCTATACCACTGGAGCCATAAGTCCATTTCTTTTTTTGTTTTTGTTTTTGGTAAGTTATTGGACCTAATAGTCTTGTGGACTTTCGAGTCCAGGCTAGCTTCCATCTCCAATCTCAGATTTAACCTGACGAGTAGTTAGGAATATAGGCATGAACTATCAACTCCTGGCTCTCTCTACTTTCTAAAAGTAATGCTGATGTACATACTAGAGAAATTTTGTACGTAATAGACAAATTTTCTGCCACAAAGCTTTTACCCCAGTCTTTAATCTTACTTCCTTATTTTAAAACATATGCAGCCAGGTGCAGGTAGTTCATGTCTATAATCCTAGCTACTCAGGAGGTTGAGTTCTGAGGATCACAGTTTAAAGCCAACTTGGGTAGGAAAGTCCATGAGACTCATCTCTAATAAAACCACCAGAAAACTGGAAATGGCACGGTGGCTCAAGTGGTAGAGCTCTAGCCTTGAGTTGAAGAGCTGAGGGACAGTGTCCAAGCCCACAGTTCAAGCCTCATAACCAACAAAAAAAATGAAAATAAAAATAAAAAAACAGAGTTCAAGCCCCATAACCAACAAAAAAAATAAAAATTAAAGAAAAAGAAAAAGTAAAATATATGTTGACTTGAATATGAAATTGGAAAATAAGCCATTGATATTTATTAGTGTCAGACCTGATTTTTCTAGCTGATCTCATTTTTATTTCAGTGGATATTTTGTAAGTAAAATAAAATAGTAAGATGGTATCTAAATATAGAGCAAAATTGCACAAGTATTGCTGCAGATGAACATGTGATCATTTTCTCTTACCTGTGTTGCCACAAAATGTATATTATTGGACAGAAATCCAAGTCACTTACTAAATCTTGACATGTCAACACAAGAAAAAACTAAAGCAGACAAATTAATTAAACAAACCAACAGATAAAATAGTGGAGTTTTCAATGCTTATAATTCATTATGTAGAAGTGATGTATTATTATGATAAGATAGCTACAAATCTATGTGAATATGTTCAAAATAAATATTTTGTACAAAAAGAAAAATGATAGAAATACATTATATTAACAAATCTCAGCAGTTCAGAATTGCATTCATTTACTTCTTTGTATGTTGTTTTTTGTATATTTTTAGATAATGTATGATTTTATTAACACAATGTAAAAGCATCAGTACTTTTTAAATATCAAATTTTTAAACAGTCCTGCCTTGGCTTAAATTTTGCATGGCAAAGAAACATGATCATCTCTGCAATAATTAATGATAGTTGGGCAGCCACGATTAAATGCATATCAAAATCAAGAAGCAGTCTATGTTAGATATACTCTAGATACCAGGGTACTGCATTTAATATATTTGAAAATGTAGTCTTTTCATTCTATTACAGGACACATCTGAACATGTTATCCCCCACTCATTTTCTGACACTTTCTCTTCCCCCATTTCCTGCCCCCAAGTTGTAAAGTTCACTTCCAACATATCACTGTTGTATTACTTCATTCTTTGTCCTTTATCTCACTCTTTTTTTATCCCTCCTCTGTTCTCCAAATCAGATAAACATATGTACAAGAAACATGGTACCAAAATCAAAAACAGAGATAACTGGGGACAGAACAAGGTGGGGAAAAATAAGGAAAAAAGAAATAACTTCATACAGTACATTAAAAGAAACATACAACAAAAACCTTTTTTGTTTCCATAACCTGGAGTTCATTTCTATTTGCATCATTGTTTATGGTCATACATAGCTATTGAGCTAGTGTCATTCTCTGTTAGGACTAATTTAGATATTTACTAATTACTACAAATGAGGAAAACCATGGAGCCTCTGTTTCTTGCCATCTGGCTTAATTCGCTTAATATTGCCCCCTCCCCCAAGTCTTGAATATAAGTCTATCTGATTTAAGAAGGTAAGGACAAGCACAGAATCCGTGGTGTAAAGGGTGAACCAATTCAACAGTGCTATCTACAAGATACAATGTGGGAACTTCAAGATACAACGTTGGGACTTAACATTACAATTTGGTGGGGAGGAGAATTGGGGGAGAAATTGGGAGAAAATGAGGGAAGGTGTAACATTGCTCAAAAGAAATATATTCATTATCTTACTTTAGTAAATGTAACCCCTTCATATATCACTAATAAAATAAAATTTAATTTAAAAATAAAAAAGGAAGAAAACAAATGAAATGTAATTGCTGAAGTTTTCATGGCCTTTTCAATTTAGTGTACATCATGAAGACTAGTAACAATCATTATCTTTTGATCTTGGAGTAGCCATGTTCAATAGTCATTTGTATCTTGTTGTCTAAGCTATCTTCTTAGGTTTTGGTGATCCTTGGAGGTGTACACTTTCAGTAAACCTTACATACAGTATCAGTTTACATTTTTTAATGTCCCAAGGGCTTTAAGTAACTTCTATGATTGAGAAGTGAGAAGAAAAATTTAAATAATGGAAGTCAAACTCTAGTTTTGAGTCAAACGGAAAAAATATAGAAATGACTAGCTTGCTCTGTTTAATGTTTGGATCAATAGGGCAATTGAAGCAACATTTTACTAGAGAAAAACTGAGTGATAGGATCCCATTGATTCTGTAAGACATTTCAAGCCAGAGCATCTTGAATAAATCATTTCAGACATAATCCATGAAAGTCAAATTATGCAAAACATAAGCATAGTGATTCCTGTCCATCGATGATTAATTTATTCTGATCAATTTGAACAAAGTGGCAGACAAGCAAATGACAAAATAGGCAGAGGTTTCTACCATGTTAGATTAGAAAGCAGTTAATAGTTTATTTGGAAATGCTTTAGCAATATAAGCAAGATTTGTATTTCCTCCAGTTTCTGATTAAACAGAAGTAAGCATACAAAAAGTACACTTGGTGATCCTTAAATTTAAAAATCCACTTGATTGATGAACCAAATTCTTTTCAATAATTTCTTCATTGCCTCCTTTACATCTTTGTTTCTCAAACTGTAAATGATGGGATTCAGCATGGGGTTCACAATGCTGTAAAATGTCGACACGATCATGTCATGCTCCAAGGCATAGTTAGAACTTGGTCTCACATACATGAAGAGGACTGTCCCATGAAAGATCGACACTCCAGTTAGGTGAGAGCCACAGGTGGAGAACACTTTTCTTCTCCCTTCAGCTGAACGCATTCTCAGAATGGCCAACAGAATGAAACCATAGGAGACCAGGACAATCAGAATAGTGACTATCTCAATAGACCCTACACAGTAGAAGAGTAGAAGCTGGTTTATTTTTGTGTCAGAACAGGAAATAGCAAGTAATGGAGGGATGTCACAGAAGACATGCTTGATTTCATTGGATCCACAGAAGGACAGGCTAAAGGTAGCCACTGTGTGTATCAATGCGTGCGTAATGCCACCAAGATAGGAAGCAATAATGAGTGGCAGATAAACTCTGGATGACATGGTCACCGAGTACAGGAGGGGGTTGTAGATGGCTACATAGCGGTCATAAGCCATAGCAGCCAAAAGGAAACATTCTGTGGTTCCAAAAGTCACAAAGAGAACCATTTGTGAGACACACCCTGCATAAGAAATGAATTTCGTCTTTACAAGAAAATTTACCAACATTTTTGGTGTGACAACGCTAGAATAGCAGGCATCCAAGAATGATAGCACACTCAGAAAATAGTACATGGGGTTGTGTAGCCGAGAATCTACTATTACCAATAACACCAATCCCAAATTGCCTACCAGAGTAAAAAGATAGACTGCTAGAAATAGCAAAAATAAGATGACTTGCAGTTCAAAATCATCTGTGAATCCCTTGAGTATAAACATGGTGACTTCAGTCTCATTGTTCGAATGAATTCTGTACAAATCCATACTTGGTAGTATCCCTGGCATTTCAGTTGTTATTTGGTCCTCAAAGCAATAGCGTGTGAGCCTAGAGTCCAGTTACCTCTTCCTCTGCACATTTTTGGCACACATAAGGAAGTCTTCAAGGCAGATTGATTAAGCAGTTATGCAGGTGGGTCCAACCAGTTGCATGGCTCTGTTTAAATGAAATGAAGAAAATATTTTATGTATTTATGGCTGACTTTTGTCATGCAAAAACAAAAGATCTACCTATTGCACTGGCTGAATTTCTAGTTTCTTTTCATTTGCTTCTGTTTGGTTGTGATGTTGAGAAACACCAGGACTTCTTATCTGCTAGATAAGGAATTTATCGCTGATATGCATGCCAATATATGCCTTCCATTTTGTCATATTTCTACATTGATTCCATATTGAGTGTCTGTGTTTTCAAAATTAGGGCTCTACCACTTGAGCCTTAGCTTGTTTTATTATTTTGTTTTTTGTTTTTTTAATGTGATTTTTATTGTAAAAATACTATACAGAGGAGTTACAGTTACATGAGTAAGGTAATGAATACATTTCCTATCGAGCATTGTTGCCTCCTCCTCTTTTGTATTTCCCCTACCATCCCTTCCTTCCCACCTCCCCAACTACTCCCCCCCTGAAGCCGAAATTGTAAAGTTTGTTTTCAACATAGTGCCTTGTACATCTCATTGCTACAATGGGTCAACCTGTATCCCTATTTGAGCATTTTTTTCCCTTCTCCTCCCCAAATTAGAAAAGTGTATATACAAGATGCAGGGTTCCAGACTCAAATACAGTGAAAGCAGGAATTATACCATGGGGGAGCAACATACCAAGGAAAGCAAAAAAATCACATAATACATTAAAAGTACATTAAAAAAAACAGTAACCAAGAAAAAACCACTTGTGTCCCTGTCTTGGTGTTTATTTTGCTTAACATCATCTTATATGGTCATATATACATAGCTTTTGACATTTTTTGCTTGTCCTAGACATATACTAGTTATTGCAAATAAGGGAAACCATGGGACCTATGTTTCTTTGGGCCTGGCTTACTTCACTTAGTATAATTTTTTCCAAATCTTTCCATTTCCTAACAAATTGGGTGATGTCATTCTTTCTGATGGAAGCATATAATTCCATTGTGTGTGTGTGTGTGTGTGTGTGTGTGTGTGTGTGTGTGTGTGTGTCCATATATACATACATACCACATTTTATTGATCCATTCATCTACTTAGGGGCATCTGGGTTGTTTTGTTTGGTTGATTAATTGGAGATGAGTCACATGGAATTCCTTGTCTAAGCTGCTTCAAACTGTGATCCTCAGATCTCACTCCCCGAAGTAGCTAAGATTATAGGTCTGAGCCACTGGAGCTTAAAGGATTTCAATTTGACATGTCAGTCAATGAGTACAACTATCTTAACCTGTGTTACCCCTTTCCTATTCTTCCCCATGTCTCCCATCCTACCCATTCCTTCAATCCAAATTTCCTTTTCATCTGACAGTTATCTCATTCCATTAGCAACTGAGAGATAGAAATGAGCAGAATATATGTTGTTCTTAACAGAAATAATCTAGTTTGCAAAAAAGGTTAGTTAAAAATAATGTATTTGTCTCCTGATGTAAAATTTTTCCTAAAGTAAAATTTTTCCTATAGTATTTTTTCAATTTTCATTCTTGAAACAAATATTATTAACCGTCCATTTGTGGCATCCATTTTACTACTATTTTTAAATGAATTTCCATTTCATAGAAATGGAAAAGGTTTCAATATGTATTCTGATTTTTAAGCAAAGCCCTTGAGCATATTTATACATATATATCATATATATATTTGTTAAAAGTAATTCATGTGATATGCAAAAAGATACAAATAAAATATCATTCTACATGTATTTACACCAATGTTTACAGAAGTTATTAAACACAACCACAGTGTGAGTCATCAATATTCATGCAAGAACACAAAAATTGAATTCATTTGTATACAGATAGAATGCTTTTATGATGAAAATTAAAATATTAAGTCAACTATAATATCCAACAAATTTTAAGAATTTGGCTGAGTTGGTCAGTAGAGTTTATCTTACATATGTGAAGTCATGCATTTAGTCTCTACAGTTTAAGTCCGTCTCCACAAAACAAACAAATTTCCAAATACAGATTTCATGATGATGGATTTTATTTTCCCTCCTTCGTGTCACACACCAAACTACAATCCCAGGATAAAAATATCTGCTGGACACAGAGCTGAGCTGGATGTAGAAACCAACAAGTCATTTACACTCAATATGAAAAACACTAGATTTTGACATAAACATCCTATCAGAAAGATTGGGAGAATGATGCCTGAATACCCTTCTTGGAAGAAAGAACCATATAACTTTTTTCTCAATAAACATTCAAGAGGAGCCCTGGGGAAGATGTTTTAATATATATAGAACCAACAGTTTTATAAATGTAGGATTACAAGTAGTCAGCCAAATGCTCGATCTTAGAGAATTCTATAATTCTGAATTAAAATAAATTCCAATTTCTCTGTGCTAAGTGAGAGAATTAACACTTTACTCAACATGCAAAGAAAACATATTTTCTATTTTTGTTTGGATACATTTATAAAAATAATTAATAATCCATCAACTAATACTGCATCTATATGTATAAGAATTCATGCAATATCTTTATAGTAAAAAATATACACAAACACAAATTCATGTATTGATTGGTCATTTCAAATACACTGTTGTTTTAAAAATCCCTACTTCTTTTCCTTCCTTTTTTTCTTTTCAAGAACTTATTAATAACATAAAATATTTTTAAAATCAAGAGTTAAACAGGAATGGGCTAGAAGGAGATGAATGAATTTAGAAAACATGAAAAAGTTTTTTTTCTAACATTATCTAACATTATCCATTGATAAAGTTTTTATGAACGTAAGTGAACATGTTGACTGATTTACAGGAGCAGTTTCTGCTACAAGTCTAACTTTTATTCCCTAATGCATCTTAGCTAAGAAATTGTGGAAGATTATGAAATATACCTGGGCTATCAACTCCTATTTTGAAATCTCACATTTAGAATAGTGAGTTTGGCAAAGTTACTTCTCTTTTGTAACTAATGAATAATTAAGATATGACAAAAGCTATCAGTGTTGTTTCCAGTTACAAGAATAACATTGCAGAGGTCTTAGGTATACTTTATGTTAAAATGTACAGTAAGCTAAAAATTTAAGTATCTATAAAAGTTAAAAACATGTGACACATTACTTCAAACTTATTCAACTACAACTAAGTAAAGTCAAATTATAAAATCATTTTCCACATCTCAAATATCTAGAAAAAATCTAATTGTTTCTTTTTTAGTTACAAATTATTTGTCATGTGGCAGTTAATTATAATAAAATTAAATTAAAGGCGATTTTACTTACACTGAATCTTTTGAGTCATTGTTGAGGCTTGAACTCAGAGTCTCATGCTTTCATTTGTCTTTTCTTTTTCTTTTTTTTTTTTGGGTCTGGTCGTGGGGCCTGAACTCTGGGCGTGGGCGCTGTCCCTCAGCTCTTCAGCTCAAGGCTAGCGCTCTACCACTTGAGCCACAGCACCACTCACTTCTGGCTTTTTTCTTTTTGCTTATGTGGTGCTGAGGAATTGAACCCAGGGCCCCAGGCATGCAAGGCAAGCGCTCTACCACTGAGCCAGCTTCCCAGCCCTATCTTTTCTTTCTAATGTTAGCATTCTACCACTTGAGCCACATCTCTACTTCTGGTATTTGCTGGTTAATTAGAGTTTGTCAGATTTGTCTGCAGAGATGGCTTCAAATTCTAACTTTCAGATCTCAGTCTTCTGAGTAGCTAGATTCAGACATGAGCTACTGGTCATGCCTGTAATCCTAGCAAATCAGTAGGCTGAGATCTGAGGTATGTGTCTTGAAGCCCTCCCCGCCCCCCGCCCCCCAGGCAGGAAAGTCCTTGACACTCTTATCTCCAATTAATTACCAAAAAGCCAAAAATAGAGTTGTGTTAGAGTGCCAATCTTGAGAAAAAATACTCAGGGACAGTGTCCAGGCCTTGAGTTCAAACCCTAGTACCAGCATAAAAAAAAAAAAGTATGTGCTAGTGCATTCTAACCATGAGCATGCCTTTAATGATCAATGTAAATTATATGTTCCTTGCATTTTTGTTGGTTAATCTTTTCTGGCGAACTTCGATTCCTTTGATTTTGACTTCCACTGATATGACTTTAGGTCCAGAAAATGATTTACATACTACAGTTTATTTTATTCTAAATTGTGTACCTGTTGAAATATATCACTTCTAAAATATCTAAACTCCACAACTTTTGTCTACCAAGATTCTAGTCATGATGAATTTTGATAGACAAAAATTATGAAATTTAGGTTTCTTAGTAGTCCTAGGATTCTATTTGGAAGGCAATTTTCAGTTGAAGTTGAATCCTCTTTTTTAGATTTTAATACTTTATAACATAAAGTTCAGTGTCTAATCCAGTTATGACTAATAGATATTTCCTAAGTAATAGAAAGCTTTCCCTCTTACCTTTTGAAATGAACTGTTTCACCAAGTAAGGCAAGCCACAAGTGTTACCTATTTTAATCCTTCCACTACACGCTGAAGCCCCTCCTGAGGTCCACAGGGAAGCCTCAAGGAGAAAACACACTAATTGCCCTCTGGGAAATGAAAATGCCAAGGTAATCTTTGTAAATACATGAAGGAGTAAAAGCAATCAATTATATGATAAATGACAAAACAGAATGCAGAAATGCACACTAGACCCAAGAATCAAATTATCCCTCAATGAAGATAAACATATGCTGAAACTAGGATATAAATCTAATGTGTTGGAAATAGATCCAACTTTTAGACTAATTAGGTGACACTGATTTTATAAAATTTTTTAAAATTAAGTTTTCTCATCTTGAAAATATAACTTTTTCAATTTTCAGTATCTTGTGAATATATATAGATATAACATATCACATATATTTGTGTATTAATGTAGATTATATATTAGATATAATGTATATAATATAATATAATAATTATAATATGTAAAGTATTAAAATGCATAATATATAATAATAACATAATAACATGATATATTATATAATATATATTCTATATAATAGTCATTACATATATATATACATGTATATAAAATACTTAATAAAATAATATAAAACTTTAACCTTTGGGAAAATGTGTAATTTTCAATTAATATAATGATCTCTTCTGCTGGTTTTATAAAATTCTGTAAAATCTACCTTCCTCTTCTTAAATTATTACATTTTTAATTTTTTTCCAGCAGAAATTTATAGAATATAGATAGATTATATCTATAGATATAGATATGCAACTATATCATACAGATATAATATACATGTACATTGATTATTTAATGAGATAATAGAAAATGTAACTTACGAAATATGTCTAACCTTAAATAATCTACTTATATGCAATTATTTAGATTTTAGTGTCCTGAAATTCTTAACGTGAAAAGTAACTTTAAGCTTATTACAAGGTTAATAAAACATAAAAGCTTATATTTAAACTAAATATATAAATAGAAGCCATTACCAGGAGAGTTCTTGTAATATATAGTACTTGTTTGATTCCTGTATGACCATCCTCATCTATTTATCATCTTTTCGTTTTGTTAGTATATTTTTTTAAATTCATGAGCTCCATGTAGTCAATTAATTTACCACTTTCCCACTAAATTCTTAGGGAAACTGATAAATCCCATTAAGACTTTACTGTATTACAGATTGAATAAACTTTAGCCTGTGGTTAATGGCAATTTCTTCATGTTAACATTTGGTCATCATTATCTTCTTTACTCTCCTTTTAATAACAGATTCATTAATTTTGTTATATGTATTCATTTTTGCTTTTTTTTTTTTGTCGGTCGTGGGGCTTGAACTTGACTTGGGTGCTGTCCTCACGCTCTACTGCTTGAGTCACAGCTCCACCTCCATTTTCTAATGGTTTATTGGAGATAAGAGTCTCGTGGACTTTTCTTCCCTGGCTGGGGTGATCCTCAGATCTCAGCCTCCTGAGTAGCTAGGGTTACAGGCATGAGCCACTGGCGCCTGGCTTAGTTTTTGCATTTTTTAAATCAGGTAATAAGTGTGTAGAGTAAATTTGAGGTTTGTTGACATTGGTAAAAACTGACTTTTCTATTTCTGCCAGATTATCTCATCATCACTCAACCCACTTTTCTGAAATGGTTTTGTTTTGTTTTTTGTTTTTTAAAAGCAAACTACTTAGTCATATATCTAGAAATCTTTTTTTACCTGCTCATCTTTCAAAGTGGCTCACTAAAAATAATTTTTAACATGATCTTTAATCATTCCACTAACTTCTTAACTCAAATCTCTTGGAAATGAAGGGATAGTCTCTCTAAATACATCCAAAATCTTTCACATCAATGATCATCCATATTCCTCTCTCAAAAAGGAACATCCCGGAAGTTGACAAAAAAGGAGAATCTGTTTATCCTTTCCTATTGTGCCAATATTAAAGTTCTTCATTATTATAGTTCATTGAACACGTGTGGGATTTTATGTCTGTCTATAATATATTTATCACATATCACAGCTTGTGTTTATATATGTATACACGTGCATGTCAAATGAGTAATCTATATTTCACAAAGTTACATGGCTTGGAAATGACATATCTTAGAGTTTACAATTTTGTTTTCTTCATATGCATGACATTTTGTTTGAGTTTCTATTATAATATTTCTACAAAAGCTCACAGTTCATTTACTCCTTATTACCAAGTATGTAATATGAACAGAATAACATGAAATGTAGTTGAAGATGACTTCCTCATCCTTCTGCTAGATTTTGTAAGGCATACTGTGATTGCATATTATTGTGGTTAATTCAAATAGTTTACTTTTTCATACATAAATTGGTTTATATTGTGAGCATGAGAAAATTGGTCCCTAGGGATGTTAAATTATAACCTAGTAAGTGGCAATTCTCTGTTATAACGTTTAGGATTCCTGTCTTAAGAACTCATCTCTTTTTCTAACACTTTTGAAACAGTTATTGGAAGCATTATTTTAAACCAGAGATCAAACACCCTTTTCTCTGTGTAAACAATTACATGTTATATCTTTTTAGAGAGCCATTTACAGAATCATTACTTAGTAAATCATCATATTGTTTCCTGAATAAGAAGACAATTAGAGAGCATTTCCACTTGGGACAATATCTCCTTTGGGCTTCAGGAGCAATTGAGTATGCTCATATAAAACATCTAAATGAACCACATTCATAATAAATCCAAATTTACAATTTTTGTTTCACAGGTAAAAGAAGTTTCATAACTTTTTTCTAAATATGTTAAGAAAACAAAAAATTAATATTTTAGTATACTGAACACATAGCATAAAACTTCACTTTTTGCCAATTGCATAAATAAGTAAAACATATGTATTACATTTTAATTTCCTGAGAGTTCTACCCCAAAATTCAAAATGACCACAATCTGAAAAGCAACAAAAGAAATAAGAAATAATTAATTTATGTTAGTAAAGGTAAATAAAAATGTTTAAATAGGGCATACACTTCCATTTTCTCAAGGAAAGAGAGGGTCACTTGAAGTATGAACAATTAGGAAATTGCAGACAAAGGCTAGCAAAAATGTTAATACAAAAATGTTCAACTTTCAATGTCGAGAGCCAAAAGTTGAGTCTCTCAACATAATAGGCTTAGCTATCTCACTGGAACGTCTTGAGGCTGAGTTTACAGAATCCCACCTTTTCACCATGCCCTAAGTAAACACCCTGCAGCTGCTCAAGACCAACCACCTTTTCACCTTGCTCTAAGCAAACATCCTACAGCTGCTTCGGCCAATGAAGCTTCCTTAACGGCCAAGGATTCCAAGCATATAAATACAGCTGGGTGAAAAATAAAATTTAGCAGCTTGGCAGCTTGATCAGAATCCTTGTCTTGCTGTCCTTCTTCGTGTCTCTTGTCTCTTCATTCCTTCTCGCTTAGGTTCACTGCCCTCGTTGACGTCCTGTGGGTCGGGACAACTGGTGCCCAATGTGGGGCACGAGCCTCTGACTAAGGAAGGAACATCATCCTCCAGGAAAACTTGGTGAAGTACAGTCCGAGATCGCCTCGACAAACCCCCAGAGAGACAAATCCAGGAGGAGAGTGATGACGACACAAGGTGAGTGACCCACCATGGGACAAGCAATGTCGTCATATGATCTATTTCTGTAAGACCTCAAGGAGGCCTTCAAGACACGGGGAACTCAGGTTAAGAAAAGGGATTTACAATTATTTTTCTCATTCATAGAGGACTTGTGTCCTTGGTTCCCCCTTGAAGGAACCATAGATGCAAAAAGATGGCAAAGAGTAGGAGATTGTTTAACAGATTATTATGAAACCTTTGGTCCAGAAAAGGTTCCTGCTACCGTCTTTTCCTATTGGAATTTGATTAATGAAATTTTATACCAGTGCCAAGTTTAAACAGTTTTGTGCTATTTTTCAGATTTGTCATACTACTGGGATTCCCTATAACCCCCAAGGTCAGGGCATTGTAGAAGGAGCCCACCACACCCTAAAAACCTGGCTTACTCGCCTCAAAGCCTCTGCCTTTTCATTTTCCACTCCTAGGGATCGCCTTAGTCACACATTGTTCACCCTTAATTTTCTAACTCTGGACAATGAAGGCCACTCGGCAGCTGACAGGCATTGGCACCCATCTTCCAGTTCTGCTCGCCCGTCTGTCATGTGGCGAGACCCCCTTACAGGCAAATGGAAGGGCCCAGATCCTGTTCTTATCTGGGGGCGAGGTTCAGCCTGTATTTTAGATCAAGAACAAGCGGCCCCAAGGTGGCTGCCAGAACGCTTGATAAAACAGGTGAATGGCTTATCACAACCCAGGGGAAACCTTCTCCCCCAGGATGATGCCTTTTCTCTTGCAGATGCAGCTAGAACTCCAGATGTGGACTCTCCTGTTTGAATTTATTAAACAATAGATTAATCTCTTGGCTTCTAAGCCCATACAGGTTCATCACCATCGCCTTGATATGGCAGACCAAGGCATTAAGATCTAGGATTTACCCCAGGCTTTTAATTAGTGTTTTGCCATGAGCTTGTTCCAGTGGGAACCCCCCACCCCTTTTCTTTTTTCTTATTTAGAAAACCCTTCTCCTTATTCATAACTCCTGACCATTCAACGGGCAAGACCTATTGCCATAAGGGATAGGTTCGCCCCTCCTCCTATAGGCCCCTCCGCTTGGGGGAGGATGCACCTATGGGAAGAAGAAAAAATGCTCAAATCAAGGGTGCAGGTAAGACTGCAGGGGGATGGATCTGCGAGATCCCAAAACCCAAGACCCCTGAGTGGCAAGCTCTGGTGCATGATGGTTGGCATGCATACCCACAAGCTGTCTCTTCAAAAAACATGCCAAGGCCTGTAAAATTCCCCTCCCCCGAGTGAGGATGCTCGCTCGGGAGCCGAGAAAAACCCTGGACCCTTAGAGGAACAGAGCCTCTGTCACCCCCTTAAAAAGAGCAGCCAACAATTAATGGTCAATTTTCTAAATAAGAAAGGGGGAGATGTCAGGAGCCAAAAGTTGAGTCTCTCAACATAATAGGCTTAACTATCTCACTGGAACATCTTGAGGCTGAGTTTACAGAATCCCACCTTTTTACCACGCCCTAAGTAAACACTCTGCAGCTGCTAAAGACCGACCACCTTTTTACCTTGCCCTAACATCCTACAGCTGCTTCGGCCAATGAAGCTTCCTTAACGGCCAAGGATTCCAAGCATATAAATACAGCTGGGTGAAAAATAAAATTTAGCAGCTTAGCAGCTTGATCAGAATCCCTGTCTTGCTGTCCTTCTTCGTGTCTCTTGTCTCTTCATTCCTTCTCGCTTAGGTTCACTGCCCTCGTTGAAGTCCTGTGGGTCGGGACAATTCAAGGGGCTTCTATTTTTATTGGGGGGGGGGAGGAGGAAGGGATGTATGGGAGGAGGTGGAGCTTGAATTCTGGGCCTGGGCTCTGTCCCTGAGCTCTCAGCTCACGGTGAGCACTCTACCACTTGAGTCTCAGCACCAATAAGAGCCTCATGGACTTTCCTGCCCAGGTTGGTTTTAAACCAAGATCCTCAGAACTCAGCCCCCTGACTAGCTAGAATTACAGGCCTCAGCCCCCAATGCCCAGCTGGTCTTCTATTTTGTTCAAAGAAGAACAGTAAGCAATCCTTCCGTTTGGCTTATCTCACCAGTTAGGTAATTTTGAAGCAACTCCACAGTATTTCAGATTTCCAATACTTTTCTCAGAAAACTTTTTTAAAAATTGCAAATCATTTCAAGAACGTTTCCTTCTGTTTTTCACCAAGGGGTGGGGGTGTCACTTGTCAGAAGCAGGGCTTTCCTAGTCAGAAGCAATGCAACACAGGCAAAAGTCCCAGCATTTTGAGTGACATCATGCTGGCCTTGCCTTTGACTCTAATCTTAAAGTGTTGCTGCAAAGTGGAATAAAATATTTCCCACAAAAGCCCATCGCTGTCTCAAGAACTCAAAAATTAGCTATTATTGTTCTTCATTTGCAAATTTAGTGTAACAACATTAAGTGTATTTTGTTTTCTGCATTTCACTCCAATTGCACTCATATACAGGAATTGACTTAAAAACTGATTGTCATTACAGTTTCCAAAAGTGATAGTCATTTTATCCTTACATGTCTGATTTGTCTTAACACAAGGTAGTGTTTTTTAGACAAACTCATGATAACTCTTTTTTTTGCATCTTGTGGTGTGGAAATTGACAAATAAAATGTGAATGTAGAATGTAGAAAATGTTCGTAGTGTGGGGGAGGGAAGAAAGAATACTGAAATGCTGATCACTGCATTTGAATGCATTTACTGTTATACAACAGACCTCAATATGCACAAACAATGCATACTAATTTTAAATTATTTTAAAATTGAAAATATCATTTTCAAGAATAATTGAAGTACTTGACTTCTTGGACCTTTCCTATTTCATTCATGCAAGGAAATGAAGCACAATTTATAAAATTCTCTTTTGCTTAAAAATAGTCAAAAAACATGTGGTTTGGGGAGGAAAAACTACAATCAAAATATTGCTCTACAACTATGGATTAATCCTAATAAAATTATGTTAGTGAAGATAAGTGTTACAAAACAAAGATTTGCCTTATTCAAAGAAGAAAATAGTTGGTAGAGCACTTGTCTTTATGTTGGCAGTCCTGTATTTTATCTCAAGCACAAGAAAAAATAAAATTTAATAAAAATGATAAAGCATGAGATAACCAACTGAAAGTTAAGTCACATATAGTCACTGATGATTTGATCATAATGCATATTTGTGACCAAATATTTGACAACTCAAAACATCTGATGAGGTATGTTTGGTTGAGATATATTTGAGAAATGTACCAATTATACTATAGTAATAGATAATGAACATTGATTCAAATTTATTATGAATTATGTTGTATTAATGCATGAGTATAATAAAATCTATCCTCTAAACAATGCTGTAGTATGAACCAAAAATGGAAAGTGAATACTTACAAATAAGGAAGTTATATTTGACATCTTTTACATAAACATAAAACTAATAATATAATATAATATAAAATGTCATTTATTTCTTTTTTCTTTCATACCAACACTTATAATCTTAGCAATTAATTTCATACCTCATAAATATTTGGTTTGTTGTATATCGAATCATCAATATTTGGTTTCTTAGAGTTGAGTCATTTAGTGCTCATTTCACTGAGTGGCCAGACAACACTAAACAAGTACATTAATGTTAAAGAAAAATTATATTTTCTAGTTTCTAAGAATGAGTACTCTGATTTGTTTTCAATATTTAAAGCAACACAAAACCCAGAAAGGATAACAAAAATTTAGATTTCTGAAGGACTGAAAATGATGAACAATTCAGCTAGGAAAAAAAGAGGAAATTGAATGATAGTAATTTAGAAAAAAATATTGGCTGGTGTTTGGTACAAATGGTAAAATACCTGACTAGACAACATGAGGCTAATTACCTCCAGTAACAGAAAAAAAGCCAATATTTATTAATTCTACTAATAGGTAGATCTAAGGGAGATTAAAATACTTTAGGAACTTTCCTACAAAATATTTATATCATACTGGAGGCAACTACTCTATTGCATCAAACTAATTAAACCTATTGTATTTTTTTGCCAGTCCTGGAGCTTTAACTCAGGGCCTGTCCCTGAGCTTCTTTTGCTCAAGGCTAGCACTCTACACTTGAGCTACAGAGCTACTTCTGGATTTTTCTGTTTATATGGTAGTGAGGAATGGGACCCAGGGTTTCATGCATAGTAGGCAAGCACTCTACCACTAAACCACCTTCCTGGCCTGCATAGTGTATTTTTAAAAATTTCAATTTTAATAAAAGATTTTGCTCTTCCATATGTATACCTTTGTTTTCAAATAGGTATTGCTCACACTCTGCAGAATAGTAAATTATAGCAAATCCTTTTATACAATTACCAAAACATCTAGAATTCAGACATTCACTTTCTATACTCTGTTCGCTCATTTGAGTGTCCTAAGAGTTTTTTACTGATACATTTTGGGAATTAAAACATTATATGAAAATAAAGAATTAAATATGGGATAGTACATGATTTTGAATGTGGCATAGGCCTATCAGTGAGTGAAAACCTATATGTTCAATTGGATCCTGTATGAATAAAACCAAACCTGAACTCCTCATCTGATCTCCATCCCCTTGATACATTGGTTATTATACATTGCTAAGGAACAGATGTAAAGTTTGTGGTGCTTTTTTTTTTTTTAACACTTGCATTGTCTTTAACGAGCTGTACAAAGGACTTGCCATTCACAGGAACGGTTAATGAATACAAAGTCTTGTTTTGATCAGTGTCACCCAATTCAGCCTTCTCACACACCTCTCCCAACCTATCCTTTTGACTCACAATAGTGGTTTTTTTTTTTTTTAATAGTTGCACAAATAGCAACCTCCTGCATCCCTTCAGGCCTGTTCTGTGTGATTTCCTCATGAGAAATATCACGGAGGTTACCATGTTTGTACTCAGGGGCTTCACAGACAACATTGAGCTTCAGATTCTCCTCTTCTTCCTTTTTCTACACATTTACTTTTCACTCTCCTGGGAAATTTAGGAATGATCCTACTGGTGGCTGGAGATTCACGACTGCCCAACCCCATGTACTATTTCCTGAGTGTCTTATCATCTCCAGACACATGCTTTTCAACCATCATTACCCCCAGAATGCTACTAGATTTTGTATCAGTAAAGAAAGCCATTTCACTGTCTGGCTGCACGGCGCAGATGTTTCTGGCTGTGACGTGTGGGACCACAGAATGTTTTCTGCTGGCTGCAATGGCTTATGACCGCTACATAGCCATCTACCACCCTCTTCTCTACTCAGTGATCATGTCACCCAGAGTCTTCGTGCCCCTCATCCTTGTTTCTTTCGTTGGGAGAATCCTGCACTCTTCTATGCACACAGGGGCCACCTGGAGCCTATCTTTCTGTGGCTCCAATGAACTTAAGCATTTCTTCTGTGATATCCTTCCTCTACTCGCGATCTCATGCACTGACACGCACATCAATCAGCTTCTGCTCTTCGTCTTTGTGAGTTCCATTGAGATGGTCACTCTCCTGATTGTCCTGGTCTCCTATGGCTTCATCCTGTTGGCCATCCTGAAGATGCATTCGGCTGAAGGGAGGAGAAAGGTGTTCTCCACGTGTGGCTCTCACCTGACTGGGGTGTCCATTTATCATGGGACGATCCTCTTCATGTACATGAGGCCGAGTTCTAGCTGCGCTCTGGAGCACGATGTGATCATGTCGGTGTTTTACACCATTGCGATCCCCAGGCTCAACCCTATCATCTACAGTCTCAGAAACAAAGACGTGTAAGAGGCACTCATGAAACTATGTAGGCTGTATCTGTGCATGGATTAAAAACTAATTTTCACCTTGAGGATTCAACTGAAAGGAAAAGAAACAACCTTTATTTCTGAGTGTGTCTTATTGTCACTTCTGAGAGCAAAAACAAACAACATAAAATTTAAAAACTCTGTTTTAGAACAGTGATGCTATGTCTGAAATTGGAGACTGAGCCCAAGAAGATCCCTATGCCAAACAAAAGTCCAAATCACTTTAGTCAAACCACCTTCCTCCCCTCCCATTAATATTTATTTATTTATTCGTTTACTCATTTGGCCATATATATATATATATATATATATATATACACATATATGTCAATATTTTGGTACTGAGAAAGGAATTTCCAGTGACTGTACTAATTTGAGTTTCCAAAATAATGAATGATTTTTTCCAATATTTCTTGTATACAAACTTATAGTTCTCAGCAATTTTTTCCTGGTGATTGTCATTCTGACTGCACTGAACAGTTTAGCTTTTATTGGAATTTCTCTGACAATTAAAAAAGCTGGACTTTATCCATGTATTTTCTGGCCATTTGTCTTTATTAGAAAAATTCTTAGGTTATTTGTGTATTTATTAATTGAATTGCAAATTTTGGAGATGTTTAATATTTAATTCTTTGTATGTAATTCTTTGTATGTTCTAGATGTGAGTCTCTAATTAGATGAACAGCTGACAAATATTTACTCATATGTTGAATTTTCCTACATTTTATATCTTAATATTAAAATTATGTTCACAGCTTTATTTTCATTTGCATTGTCCATATTTGTTTTTGCACATTGCTTTATTTTTATCTTAAAATAATTTGAGTGTATTGTCACTCAAAAATATGTGATAAAAGAGAACAAGCTGGTATGACACTTAATTCATAACTTTTCCTATGACTAATCTAAACAACTTCATTGAAACAACTTGCTGTACAAACATATATTCAAAACAATGAGAAAACCAAGGGTACCACTACAATAACTCCCAGGAGACAGATAATGAGGAAAGTTTTGTTGAAGAAGTTAGGAAGATCACTTTTATATTAGCCATTTCCCACTTTCCAGAATCTTATGCCATCGAATACAAAAATAATGTAATGTACATATGGGGAATGTGTTCTAGTTGGATCAGAGGAGACAATTGAAAAAGATGAAAAGCTATGGTCAATATTTCATGTACCTGTCCAAATGTGAAAGTGCACTAATGAAACTTAGTTTGAGGGAGTGGAGGGGATAATGAGGGAGAATAGTGAGGTTAAAATAACCCCTGTGAAATGTACTCTTGTATTCTGGCTGACCACAGTTGAATAATACTATAAATCAATTCCAGGTGAAATTAGAAAAAATATTGAAATACATGGAGATTGCAAAATACATTGTTTGAACAACTAGGAAAATAAATGATGAAATAAAAATAAATATTAGAAAATCTAAAGTAAGTGTGAAAAGTAACTTGCTAACATTTTTGTCTTCACCAAATAAAGTGCTAAGAAAAAAGTTTAGAGCTACAGTTATATACATTAAAACAACAGCAGCAGCAACAAAAAACTGAGATCTCAAACAAATAACTTAAAAATGACCAAATCTGCAGAAAAGAAGAAACTAAACCTATGCTTAGGAAACAAGAAGAAATAATAAATGATAAGGCTTATGTTAATAGAGAATTAAAAGTACGAAAAAGATTCAAAGAAACAGAAAAGTTCATTTTTGGAAATGTAAACAAGACAAACAAACCCTTACACAAAGTAACTCAAAGTGAATACAAGGCTCAATTGCATAAAATTGTAGACAAGATGATATTAACATAAATAGCCGTGCTTTAGATGATTATTATAAGGAAATACTTTGAAAACTATAATCAAATAAATTAGAAAATCTAGAATAATTAGATAAAATTCTAGATGTATTTAACTACCAAGTCTGAGCCAAATTATCATAAACCCTTGAAACTGATCTGTAGCAATTAAAAACACTGTGGGGAGGGGAGGATCAATGAGAGGAGAAAGGGGGAAAACAGAAGTTCCTAGTAGGTTCTACAGAATCAAAATTGTGTGTGTGTGTGTGTGTGTGTGTGTGTGTGTGAAATTAACATGAGATACTGAAAACAGCACAATACTTATGCATTTCTTCTTGTATATAGTCAAATAAATATTCTTTACACAGAGTAAAATGATTAATACAATTATAGTTTAAAGGGGTTCTCATAGACTTATCAGAATTTTAGTGCATTCTGTTTCTTTTTTATTTTCAATATATGTATATATATATATTTATGGTAAAAATACTGTACAGAGGGCTTACAGTTACATGAGCAAGGTAATGAGTCCATTTCCTAATAAGCATTAGAAAACTTTTTGCGCATTGCATAATCATGCTTTCCAATGCAAACCCATTAGCACACAATTTTCCATCTTAAAGTTTTATAATTCCATTTTATAGTTTCAATCTTAAAGAAATACTTCTCTGAAAATTTCTATTCCACATTACTTTAAAATGGAATGTTCTTTAATACCCTGTAAACATTAGATTTATAAATTAGTGTAAATGTTAGATGTCAATTTTGGAAATAAGTTTTTGTGTTTGTTTGCCCTATGACTTGATAGTGAAATAATCACCAAAGAAAATAGAATGCATGATAAAGTACTCTTCTGAGCAGATAGGGGAAAACTGTTGTATAAAATATTAATTTAGTTAGAATGGCTTTTAGCCATTTTAGTCAAGATGAATGTGCTTAATCAAAGTACTGAAGAAAATGAACTAATGAGATTGAAATGACAAAACTCTGCCTTTCAAATTTAGTGATAGATTTTTTTTAAAGAATTTATTTTTTGGGGGCTGGGAAGGTGGCTCAGTGGTAGAGTGCTTGCCTTGCATGCATGAGGCCCTGGGTTCAATTCCTCAGCACCACATAAGCAAAAAAAAAAAGAAAAAAAACCAGAAGTGGTGCTGTGGCTCAAGTGGTAGAGCGCTAGCCTTGAGCTGAAGAGCTGAGGGACAGCGCCCAGGCCCAGAGTTCAGGCCCCACAACCGGACCAAAAAAAAAAAAAAAAAGAAAAATAACAAAAGACTTTATTCTAATGAAAACAACATTTTGTTTTATTACAAATTAGGACATAATTTTCAAAGTAGACTGTGTCTATAAATTATCAAAATTTCTAAATTACAAAAAGGAAATAGACTCACTGATATTTTTAATGCAGTCATTTTCCCCTTGTGACATTTGCAACATTATAAATCCTGGGTATACTAAACAGTGGAATCTCTGCATGAATCACCTTGACAATTATTTAAAAAATTACACTCAAAGAAACAACTGCCCAATAAATAAGTGGGCTAAAGACTTAAAGAGAAACTTCTCTGAAGAGGAAAGAAGGATGGCCAATAGACACATGAAGAAATGCTCAACCTCTCTAGCCATAAAAGAAATGCAAATCAAAACAACATTGAGATACCACCTCACCCCAGTTAGAATGGCTATAATCTAGAACTCTAATAACAGCAGATGCTGGGGGTAGTGAACCAAAGGGAACCCTACTGCATTGATGATGGAAGTGTAAACTTGTTCAACCAGTATGGAGGTTCCTCAAAAGACTCCACATAGAGCTCCCCTGTGACCCAGCAATCCCACTTTTGGGCATTAACCCAAATGATCACAAACAAGACCATACTAAAGCTATCAGCCCAACTATGTTTATTGCAGCATTATTTACCATAGCTAAGATATGGAACCAACCCAGATGTACCTCAGTAGATGAATGGATCAAGAAAATGTGGTATATATACACACTGGAGTTCTAAGACTCCATCAGAAAGAATGACATTACCCCTTTCTTTGGAAATGAAAACACTTTGAAACTGTATATTAAGTGAAGTAAACCAGGCCCAAAGAAACATAGATCCCATGGTTTCCTTATTTGCAATAACTAGTATGTGTCTGAGACACGCAGAAACGGTCAGATAAGTTGATGTTAGGCAAATTGAACCCCAAGATAAGGACTCAAATGTTTTTTCTTTGTTGCTATTGTTTCTAACATATTTATAACATATTTCTTTGTTGCTTTGTGTGTCCCTCCCCCATGTCATAACCCCTGTTTTCACTGTATTTGATGTCGATGAAGTTTGGGGAGAGGAAGGGAAAAAAAACAAATTATTTAATTAGGGATACAGGTGGACCCATTGCAACAATGAGATGTACAAGACGTTATGTCGAAAACGAACTTTACAACTTTGGCGCTGAGGTGGGGCTGGGAAGAGGACAGGGTTGGGGATAGGGAGATGGGAAGGGGTGGTAAGGGGAAACAAAGGAGGAGGCAACAATCCTTGATACGAAATGTACTCATTACCTTGCTCATGTAATTGTAACCCCTCTGTACAGTATTTTCACAATAAAAAAAAACATACAAAAAAAGAAAAATACTTCCCAGCAAGAATGACTGATCAGACAGCCAACTGCCTTTAAGTAATAAAAGGCCTCAAAATGTGAAGTAATAACTACAGAGCAATGGTGTCGAGGCTGGATACTCTTTATTTCGTAAATAATATATCACTAACAAAAATATATTCGTTGGAAGGTCAAGGGTTTAAGACAAATACCATATGCATATTTCTAAAATAGTACTTCACAAATTACATGATAATTTTACTTCTTGAGAAACATCTATGTGAAAAAGCAAAGCCTTTAGTCTTTGAGTTTCCATTCTTGAACTAATGCCAAGTAATCTTCCTGTAAACTTGGCCCCTGAGAATGACACATTGTTGCCTGGTTGTCCATGAACTCTAAATAAAGTGGCCTGGAACTAACTAGTGTTACAGAAGGAAGACTCATACTTTCTTACAGATATTCATGCTACCTTCTTGGAATTCTTCTGAGGCAGACATTCCTGGTAAAATTTCCACTTATTCAACTTGAACAAAATTTTTATAGTGATTTAATTTTCATTACAAATAAAAAAATAAATATTCAAAAATAAAAATAGCTTTTAAACTAGGAATTAAATGCCACATTGTAAATAATTTCTGACCCTAAAATACTTTCATATTCTATTTCTGAAACAAATTGGGGTTGATGAATTCTGTGCTGTTGGAAGAATACTTTGGCTCCCAGTTTTAGTGTTATACTGTAAAATTGGAGAGATTTATCAGGTGGAAAACTCAGTGCTTTGCTGAGAAAAATAAATGTCCACCTAGTGTTTGTGTCTAAGCAATGTGAGAATTTGTAGTTGCATACTGAGAGAGTTGATGGAATTAGAGTCTATGATGTCCATGATTTAAAAAATAGAATTTTGGAAGAAATTTTATTTAAAGGATCAATGTAAGAAAATGTGGTATTATCTGGAAAAGGATAAGTAAGTGTGGCATACAAACCTAATACACTTCATAGAATAGGTAAAGTGAACTTAATTTGTAGCTGACCAGGAAAACTAAGGAACAACATGTGAGAAATTAAACATTGCTGTTTCATTCTTTATTTAATCTCCTTCTTTTGTTCAGCTTTGCAGAAATAGCTATCAACTGGAATAGAGCATCCTCACCTTGGGATGTGAAAGGCACCATGTGTATTTACAAAAACTTCAGATAAGACATTTAAGCCTTTCCATATCTATAACATGTTACAATAATAGTGTGCATGGTAAAAAACACTTTATGGAGATTCAATATGGTAACTATCCCTGGGAAGTTTAGATCCCTTCTAAATAAAAACAATACCATTTTATATAGCATATCCAAATGTCTCTTTGTGTCCAAAGCTATTTGTGACAATTGTTTTTTGTTAAAAAAATAACATTTATTTTCACTTTTGAGACAAATTAATTATAAAATAATAGTGGTTTTGTCCAGGTGTGGTAGGCCATGTATGTAATTCTAGCTACCTGTAATGCTGAGATCTGAGGATCACTGTTCAAAGCCATCCTGGGCAGGAAAGACTTTGAAACATTTTTATCGCCAATTAACTATCAAAAGCCAGCAGTGGAGTTATGGTTCAAGTGCAAGAGTACTAGCCTTGAGCACGAAAGGTCAAGAACAGCACCTAAGCCATAAATTCAAGCACCTGGATAGGCAAACACATAGATAAACACACCCAGGAATAATGGACACTTTATAGATTAAAATTTTTGAAGTAATTACTTCTAAGAAACCTGTAGTTTCACAATAGTTAACATTTGCCCATTATGTATTCCTGGAATAACACCAACGTGCCCTACTTCATCCTTGTGGGATTAACAGACTCTCGAGAAATGCAGCTGCTCCTCTCTCTGCTCTTTGTCCTGATCTACGTGATTTCTGTGGTGGGTAACCTAGGTCTGACATCCATCATTTGGCTGGATCACCAGCTTCACACACCTATGTATTTTTTCCTCACTCACCTTTCAATCCTTGATCTATGTTATTCAAATGTCATCACACCTAAAACCTTAGTGAACTTGCTGACTTCTTCCAAGAGCATTTCCTTCGTGGGCTGTTTCACTCAGTTGTACTTTTTCGTTCTGCTTAGTGCTACAGAATTTTTTATCCTCACTTCCATGGCCTATGATTGCTACATAGCCATCTGCAACCCTTTGCACTATCCAGTGATTATGTCACCAAGACTCTGCCGAGCCCTACTCACTGGGTCCTACATGGTTGGCTTTCTGGATGCCACTGTCAATAATCTTTTCATGCGCAGACAAGATTTCTGCAACTCCAACAAAATTCATCACTTTTTCTGTGACACATCCCCGATTTTAGTCCTGTCCTGCAATGACACCTATGGCACTGAAATGATGATAATGCTCCTTGGTGGTTCCTCGATAATAATATCACTTATCATAATATGTGTGTCCTATGTCTGGATTCTCTCGACTATTCTGAAAATCACTTCCACTTCAGGAAAGCAGAAAGCCTTCTCCACCTGTGCCTCCCATCTCCTTGGAGTCACCATTTTCTATGGCACCATCATTTTTACTTATTTAAAACCCAAGAAGTCCTACTCGCTGGGAAAGGATCAAGTGGCTTCTGTGTTTTATACTATTGTCGTTCCCATGTTGAACCCACTCATTTATAGTCTGAGAAATAAGGAAGTGAAAAATGCTTTCATTAGGGTCATGCAGAAAAGAGGAGGGTTCAGACAATTAAAATAACAGATGCTAAACATTTAAACTTATCTTTTGTTTTTGTCTTGTTTGGGCTTTTCTGTTTCCTCTCTCTAAAAGCAACAGAATTAATTTTTCTGAAGCCATGCTTTCCTGCACAAATGCATTTTTAAACATTGCCTTGGAGTA
Source organism: Dipodomys spectabilis (assembly GCF_019054845.1). NCBI lineage: Eukaryota > Metazoa > Chordata > Mammalia > Rodentia > Heteromyidae > Dipodomys > Dipodomys spectabilis. Next base: position 4,067,929 of record NW_024870707.1, read on the forward strand.
TGGTTATAAGAGTCGATACTGTAATTTGAAATCATGAAAAATGTATCAAGTATATGACCTCTATACATGATGTTTTTAAGGGCAACTAATGTTTAAAACATGAAATCCCAGGAGTTCTACTGATTTAAAGTATTTTGTTTTGACAAAGATAAATTTGTAGCACAAATTGTGTGATTTGTACCAATTATTTGCAATTGAATTTATTCACAAACAGAAAATAAGATAAAAAGAAAGCATCTGGCAGTGCCAAAATCTGATTTTAGAATTAACTGTTGAAGAAACATTAAGGCATTGTGCATATATTTGAAGAAAACTTGGAAAATATTGAAATTGGCTTCATAAAAGGAAGCAATTCACTTAAAATCTGATGCTTAGTAATTTTGTTTTTGTTTGCTTTGTCAATGAAAGATGGGAATGAATATGTTCTCAATGTTGGGAAAAATCCAGAGGCATGGAATACATTAGACCCAGAATAGGTTAAATGTATAAAGTTAATTATACTCATGCCTTTAATAACTCTTATATGTCTATCTGCTAAATGTTTGAAATCTGTGCCTATCTGTCTTATGTCAAAGAATTTAATGAATTGCTTCATTGCATTTTATCAGATTCCTTCGAGTTTATAATACTCTATGATACATAATACTTGACTCACTTAAAATTTAATAAAATGTATAGGGCAAAGAATTGACAATAAATTAGGTTTGCCACATCCGATAATTGTGTTATCTGGACAAGTTATAAAATGTCCTTTATTTTTAATTATGTTCTCCATATGATGAAAGTAGAGCTTGTATTTTTCACTAGTGAAGGTTATAACCGTCCTCTTTTTTTCTCTGGTCTTCCCTCACTCCTTCCTTTCTTGAAAAGTGTCACCCCTCCCTTTGCTTTCTTGTAGTTTATCTTTCCTGTTCCCACCCACAAGTAATATACCACTCTTGGCATTCATGCAGAGTGAGACCAAAGGTGGATATTCTTAGTAGAGGATCACTAATTCTCAGTAGCTCTGTGGATATGCTCCTATAAAATAATATTTTTCAAAATGAACTTCAAGAAATAGAAAAAGAGGGCTTTTGTGTGTTTGTTGCTGTTTTTGTTTCCTTCTTTTTGTCTTGTTTGTTGGTAGGTTTGGGATGGTGGCACAGTACTTGTAGGACAAATGGTGAACAAATGCAGCAATGCTACTCATTGGACACTATGTTGAAAATTATTGGATTATCTCTTATTGATCCTGTCTCTCAAGTACCCTTCAAATGAGTTTCTTTTTTATAATCTTTACTGCTTCTGTCTCTGTTCATTTGTCCATTTTCATCGAATCCTAACTATCGATACAGCCTTTCACATTAACATGTTCCTTTGACCAACTCCTTCAATATATCTCCAAGAGTAAAGTTCTTAATGCACATAATTGCTTAAAACCCTTCACTATCCTAATTACAATAATTTATTTGTTTTCTTTTACTTTAGGATGTTACATCCATTCTTAAGGCCCTTCATTTCAAGATTACAGACATGTTTAACTAAGAGCTATACATAACTGTCTATAGTCTGGTTATTAATAATAAACTTCCTGCTTTTGGCACTTCCACGGAAATATTTATTTGCTTCTTTCGGTGTGTATTCATCAGACTGTTTGACGTACTTCTCCTTCAAATAAAAGAATCACATTCAATGACTAAGAGAGTTGCTCTCTACAAAGACTTTTATTCATAATGCCCTTGAAAAAAATGGATTTTTCTGCCATTGTTCTATCATTGTCTTTTCCATTGTGAAAATGTATTAAATATTATTTTCACTTCTGAATTCACATCTGAATTAATATTTGCAAATCTAAAGGAAATGATGACCACATCTAATTAAACTTCAATATCCCAATTGCATAGGAAAGTTTCTATGCCATAATTGATGTTTGACACATTTGTTGAAAGAATTTGAGTTAATTTTTTCATGCAATTGTTTTCTATCATGTGAAGTGTATTTGATATTTTAAAAATGAATGAAAAAAAATGTATTCATTTTCTGTTGCAAATGAATTGCTATTGAAAAAAGACTTTCAACAGTACTTTGTGATGGATATATATGTATTAAATGGTGATACAAATACAAATATATCTAGTAATACAAATACAAATATCTAGTAATATGGTAATTATCTTTGTAAGTTCCATGTGAAACATGATAAAGTATAAATAATAAATAAAGCTATGATACTAATAAAACTGATTTTTGAGGACAATATACAAATAAAATTTGCTTATCTACAATGTCTCATACTAACATGTACTTGAAATCCATACTTTTTTCTAGAATATTACTTCTGGTTTCATCCCAACAATATTATTTTTACTTTGATTTTTCTCTTTTTAAATGAGAAAACAAAAATGAAAATCATCAAAAATGTGGAAATCCATCTATTAAAAATTAATAAAAATATATACTATATTATATAAAAACATTCCTCTTAAAGGTTTGTCTGCTCCAAAAAGGGGAGCAGGTCAACAGATTGTGATTCATTGAGTGTTGTAGAATAATTCAGCAGCCTAAACAAATATCCACTAATGGTCTGTGAATGAGACCCATACATATCTCTGATTCCCAATGGTCTGGTTAACAAAACTTGCCATTTGTTGCAGAATTCTGGCATGAATCAATACATATTGTCTCTCTCTCTCTGAACACACACACACACACACACACACACACACACACACACACACACACACACACACACACACTAGATCAACGTCCATTTCACATTTGGAAAAAAAAATCTACATACAGCAACTTTGTGCAAGGTGATTTTCTTCAATAATCTTACATCACCAAGGAAACAATGACTTAGAAAATTATATATTTTTCTAATTGGTCTTAAGCTCAGTTGGTCACATAATTTGACCCTGGATTTTGAAACTATAAAATTTTCCTTTCTCAGAACAATTAAAACTTTGATTAAAAAAGCAATGTCCATGTAAAAATTCATTAAATATAGAATATATGAAGTGATGTTTCTCTATTTATTTCAGTAGGTTGTCTTTTGAAAACCTGGGATATAAGCACATCTTTTTTTCAAAAAATAATTTTCTTTTTTAATAATTTTTTATTGTAAAAATGCTGTACAAAGGGGTTACAGTTACACTACTAAGGGAATGAGTACATTACCTATTGAGCATAGTTACCTTCTTTGTTTTTCCCCTACCATCCCTTCCCTTCCCACCTCTCCAACTCCTCCCCCCCATCCTACGTTGTAAAGTTCATTTTCAACATAGTGTCTTATATATCTCATTGTTACAATGGGTCAACCTGTATCCTTATTTCATCATTTTGTTATTTACCTTCCCCTCCCCAAATTAGAAAAATGTACATACAAGTTGCAGTGCACCAGAGTCAAATACAGTGAAAACAGGGGTTATACCTTGGGGAAGAACATACAAGAGGAACAAAAAAAATCACATAGTACATTTTAAATGTGTTAAAAACAATAACAAGAAAGAATAATAGGAAATAGCTTTGGTGATGAGTTCAGACAAGAAGTTTTTAGTCTGATTCTCACTTAATGCCTTTTCAGATTCTCCTTTGGTTTCCTCCTGCTGGAAAATGAATAATATTCAGTGAAGTACTTCTACTTCATTATCATTATTTTAGCCATAGTGCTACGGACAATACAGACAGGTGCTGGATGGTACACAGCTACTCCAGAAAGGAGAGGCCCCCCCAGGTATGTGAAGAGCTGGGGAGCACTGTATGCACTATCTGAACGAGTAGTCACCAAGTTCGGTTGTGATGTTCACCAAGTGTCAGCATGACACAAGTTATTTCCCCTTACAAATGTCTCACTGTGAAGTGAACATAGATATTAAATATACAGCACAATAATAATTATGCAAGTCTTCATGAATATGTATATATATTATATCACCTTATACTAACAGTCACAAAGTCAATACTTATGTTAAAACTTTATAATAATCACAAGTCTTACTTTACTTATACACACACACACACACACACACGCGCGCACACACACACACACACACACATATAATGAAGTCATTGTCTATAGGAAAGGGTGATCATGTTCTTCATTTTGTAACCAGATAGAAAAAAACAATGTTTTACACATATAGTCTTTGAACTTCTGTGTTTGAATACATGCCAAGTAAATTTTTTTCTTGAAATTGGTACTGAGAATGACACAGTGTTGCACAATTCTCCAAGCCCTTTAAATGAGGTGCCTTGCTGCTAACATGCTGGGAGAAGAGGAAAACATTGCTCTACAGAAAACCAAAGTACTTGTTTGGGATTTTTTGACAAAGACTTTCCAAGTATACTTTAGATTAAACCAACCAAAGCAAATTTTAGAGTGGTTTAATTTACCACAGAAGGAAAAAAAAAACTAAATTCAAACTAAAAAAATGTTCATACATGGGAAAAGAAACACTGCAACATCACAGAAACTTTCACCTTTCATTTTGTTAGTTTTGAGAGGCAAATTGAGGATTAACATATTATATGGATGATCTTTCACAGATTCTTTAATTTTCATCATCTTTGGCTAACAGTAAGTATTCTTATAAAAACTGATTAGATAACAGTCACTTTGTTGGAACATTATTTGTAGACACATGACTTGTGCTTTATGCTAAGTGATGTCAGCATTGCTGGAAATAAAGCTGTAAACCTGATTTAGATTGTTCAAAATATGATTTTTGGAGGATATTATATGTTAAGTGTTCGACTTTGGAGTATATGATGCAAGCTAGAAATTGATCTTTTTGAGTGGTCTGATATAAATGGGCACTAATACAATACCATAAAGTGAAAATTTAGAATTTGACTTAACGGACATTACAAATGAATGCATAACTCATGTTACATTGAAATTACATCTTCTCATCATTTACTCAGATTAATGTTCTGTTCAGATTTACAGAAATAATTTAAATGAAATCCACTGGTAAGTTCATGCTCTTTCTTGTCAAAGATCTAAGATTAGAATCAACATCCATATAAAATGAATGCAGATAAAGTTATTTAAAGTTTCTCTTGATTTTCCACATCCAGAATATTAGAAACATAAAGGCACAAATGGTCTACCCTTTGTGCAGGCTGAAAGTCTTCTCCTTGAAAGACAAGATTTGAAACAATTTCAGAATCTTTCTCCTTAGGAAATATGTTACTATTTACGTTCTGAATCAAGTGTCAGTTTGCCTATATGCAAAGTCATTGATAGTTACTCCAAGCATAAATTTATTATCAATTTTGAGAAAACCAAAATTAATTCTTAAAAGGAATACTGAACTGTCTATAGATTAAAACTTCTTGAAGTTATTTATGCTGTCAACTCTCATTTCTCAATAGTTAACCTTAGCCATTATGAATTCCTGGAATAACACAAATATGCGCTACTTCATCCTTGTGGGATTGACCGATTCTGGGGAGATCCAACTGGTCCTCTCTCTGCTCTTTCTTCTGATCTACCTGGTTTCTGAGCTGGGTAACTTAGGTATGATATGGATCATCTGGCTGGATCACCAGCTTCACACACCTATGTATTTTTTCCTCACTCACCTTTCATTCCTTGACCTATGTTATTCAAATGTCATCACACCTAAAACCTTAGTGAACTTGTTGACTTCCTCCAAGAGCATTTCCTTCATGGGCTGTTTCACTCAAATGTACTTTTTAGTTCTGCTTAGTGCTACAGAATGTTTTATCCTCTCCTCCATGGCCTATGATCGCTACATAGCTATCTGTAATCCTTTGCACTACCCAGTGATTATGTCACCAAGACTCTGCCGAGTCCTGCTCACTGGGTCCTACACGGTTGGCTTTATGGATTCCTTTGTCAACAACCTTTGTATGAGCAGCTTGAGTTTCTGCAAGTCCAACATAATCCATGACTTTTTTTGTGACCTATCCCCAATTTTAATCCTGTCCTGCAATGACACCTATGGCACTGAAATGATGATAATGTTTCTTGCTGGTTCCACAACAATAGTCTCACTTATAATAATATGTGTGTCCTATGTGTGCATTCTGTCCACTATTCTGAAAATAACTTCCACTTCAGGAAAGCAGAAAGCCTTCTCCACCTGTGCCTCCCATCTCCTTGGGGTCACCATTTTCTATGGTACCATCATTTTTATTTATTTAAAACCCAAGAAGTCCTACTCGCTGGGAAAGGATCAAGTGGCTTCTGTGTTTTATACTATTGTCATTCCCATGCTGAACCCACTCATTTACAGCCTGAGAAACAAGGAAGTGAAAAACACTTTCATTAGAGTCATGCAGAAAAGAGGTGTGTTCAGACAAATAAAATAACAGTGATGCTAAGCATTTAAACTTATCTTTTGTTTTTGTCTTTTTGGGCAGGTCTGTGGCCTCTCTAAAAATATACAAGTCTTTGTCTTGTAATTTTTTTCCTGCAAAACTGTACTCTTAAATTTTACCAGGAGTATGTCTATGGAAGTCCACACTACAATTTGAAACTATGAAATATGCTTTAAATATATGACTTCTTTATATGCTTTTTAAAGGGCAACTAATGTTTTAAAAATGAAATCCAAAGAGTTCTACAGCTTTAAAGTACTTTCTTTTGGCAACGATAAATATATGGCACACATTGTATGACTTGTACTAATTATTTTCAGTTAACTTAATTCAAAAAACAGAAAAGATAAAAAAGAAAACATCTGTTAGTATCCAAATTTGATTTTAGAATAAACTGTTGAAACCTTAAGGCAATGTTTATTTATTTATAGGAAACTTGAAAAATATTGAAATTATTTTTATAAAAAGAATCAATTCACTTAAAATCTAATGCTTAGTACTTTATTTTGTTTGTTTTTTCAATTAAATCTGTGAATGAACATGTTCTCAATATTTGGGCAAAATCGAGAATCATGGAATACTTTAGACTCAGACTAGGCTAAATTTATGAAGTTTGTTATACAGATGCCTTTAATAACTTGTATGTGTATATTTGGTAAATGTATGAACTATATGCCTATATGTCTTATATCAAACACTTTGGTGAACTGCTTTATTGCATTTTATCAGAATCCTTCCATTTTGTAATATTCTAAGATACATAAAAGTTGACTCACTGAAGAACATTAAGTAATGTATAAAGCAAAGAATTTGGAATGAATTAGCTTTGCCTCCCATAAATTTGTCTTTGTGAATTCAAAATTTTCCTTTATTTTTAATTATTATTTAGAATACATATTTTATTGTAATATATTTACTTATGCATTTTAATTACTAATATATTATGAAATTAGATCACTATTAAAGGTTATAAAGGTCCTCTCTTCTTTCTCTAGTCTTCCCTCTTTCCTTCCTTTCCCATCTTCCCTCCCCTCCTTCCTTCCTGCCTTCCTTCTATCCTCGTTCTGGCCCCTCCCTTCACCCTTTTTATTCTGGGTTTTGAATACCAGGACACTGTGTTTGTTAGGTACTCTACCAGTTCATCACCATCATTTTCCAGATCGATTTCTATAATTGTATTAGCATTCCAAGATAATATGTTTTGTTACTATCATACTAATCAAGCACTTAAAAAGAGTCAATCCAGATTTGCTTCTTTTCCTTCACAAAATATAGATTGGATCAGTTCTTTACTTTGTTTATATTTATATATAATTTATTAATATTATATGTAATTATTGTTATTATAAAGATGATATACAGATGGGCTATCGTTATATAGTTACATAGTTACACACACACACACACACACACACACACACACACACATATTGAATACATTTAGTTGTGGACAGTATTGCCCCTTCCCTTGCTCTCTCAGTTTTTACTTCCCATCTCCATTCACAAGTTATATAGTTCCCTAGACATTCATACAGAGTGATTTCAAAGGTGTATATTCTTAGGAGAAGATCTCAAAGGCTTAATAGCTATGTGCATCTTATCATATAAAATAATGTTCATCTGGGCTGGGAAGTTGGCTCAGTGGTAGAGTGCTTACCTTGCATGCATGAGGTCCTGGGTTCAATTCCTCAGCACCACATAAGCAGAAAAAGCTGGAAGGGGTACTGTGGCTCAAGTGGTAGAGTGCTAACCTTGAGCTGAAGAGAGAGCTGAGGGACAGCATCCAGGCCCAGAGTTCAGGCCCCATGAATGGCCAAAAACAAAAATTTATCAAAATGAACTTTAGCAAATGAGAACAAGTTTTTGTTGCTATTTTTTTCTCCTTTTATCTTGTTTGTTGGTTTGTCTTTGGGAGGGTTGGGTTAGGGGGACAGAAACAGTTGGGTTAATTGTGAAAGAATGAAGCAGTGATACTCAGTAGACACTATGTCAAAAATTATTGGATTATTTCTTATTGATTCTGTCTCTCAAGTACCCTTCAAAGGCATTTCTTCTCTTATAATCTTCACTGCTTCTGTCTCTGTTATTTTCTCTAATTCTAACAATTGACGCAGCTTTGCACATTAACATGTTCCCCTGACCAACACCTTCAATATCTGTCCAAGAGCAAAGTTCTTAATTCACTTACTTCCTTAAAACAACTGACTCTTCTGATAATTAGGATAGTTACTTTGGCTTCTTTTACTTTAGGAGGTAACATTCACTCATATTATCCTTCCTTTCAAGATTATAGACTTTTTAACTAACAGCTACAGACAACTGTCTATAGAATGATTGTTCATAATAAACTTTTTGTTTTGGTCAGTATCATGTAAATGATTGTTTGCTTTTTCTGGTGTGTATTCATCATAATGTTTAAGGTACTTTTCCTTCCAAAAAAAGACTCAACATTCAATGACTAGGAGAGTTCCTCTCCCTAAAGACTTGTATTCAGAATGCCCTTCAAAAAAATGGGTTTTATCTGCCATTGTTCTAACATTATCTTTTCCATTGTGAAAATGCATTAAAATGTTATTTTCACTTCTGAATTCATATCGGTATTAGTTTTTACCCTTCTAAGGAAATGGTGACTGCATCTCATTAAACTTTAATATCCCAAATTCATAAGAAAGTGTCTAGGCATAGTTGGTGTTTGACACATTATTGAAAGAATTTGTGAGTTAATATGTAAAATGAACGTGTGAGTTAATTTTTCATGAAGTCTTTTTTTATCATGTCAAGCTTATTTGATATTAAAATGGATAAAAAAGGATTTGTTTTCTGTTGCAAATTACAGATTTTGGTAAAATACTTTCAATAATACTTTGTGATGGGCATGGAAGAATTGGATGGTGACAAAATATCTAATAAGATGACAATTCCATGTGAAACATGATAAAGCATAAATAGTAAACATAGTTACGATTTTAAGAAAACTGATGTTTGAAGACAATATTTATATAAATAAAAAATTGTCTATTCTATAATGTCTCATATTAATGTGTACTTGAAATACATACTTTATCCTAGAATATTACTTCTGGTTTCATTCAAAGTAAATACATCATTATCTATTTTATTTTCTTTTTTTTTAGTAAGAAAGCAAAAATGTGATTCACCAAAATGTTAATATCCATTATGTATGTATATATACATATATATAATCATTCCTATTAAAGATTTGATTCTCCTGCACAAGGAGAGCAAGTCAACATATCGTGATTCATTACCTATTATAGAATAATTCAGCAGCCTAGACAAGTATCCACTAAACAGCTATGGGATTACAGCTATTCATGTCTCTGATTCCCAATAGTCAGGTTAACAGAACTTGCTACCATTTGTTGTAGACTTCTGGCATGAATCAAGACAGATGAATAGCACTGATTCCTACTATCCCTTATGAAAATGGACATCAGAAAACATTAGTTTGTGAAAGTAACACACAGGGTCTTCCATTTCTACCTCGAAGGTGGCTCAGAGCCTTATCCCTTCAGAACTTTTAAGCAATGGTTACTGTAGAAGTCGTACACAGTTAGTCACTGAAGATACATTGCCCCAGCATTGATTTAACTTATACAACCACTTCACTACCCACTATTCACACACAAAAAAATGCAAAGCCTGATTCTCCGCAAGGAGGAGTTAAACGGCAGAACGATAGTGGCTGTCTTTCACAAGCACCCATTTTATCGGTAACAACTTTGGGTGAAATAGAAATGTATCTGGAACTATAATCAAAAAATGTGAGAGAAAACAGTGAGTCAGCAGGAAATGTCCCAGGAAATACAGTCTCTGCCATGTACCAGCTGTGGATGGAAGCACTTCTCATTTCCAGATAGCTTGTGACTTCCTTTCGGATCATCTCACCGTGGCACAGGATATCCAGGAAGGACAGCGTTGGGTTCAGGTGACCTGTGACTGGTACTGTGTGTGAAGTCTGTGCCTGTTTACAGACTTCCCACCTGCACTGGAGAGAGTCTTCTGCCCTGGACATGCCAGGATCTGTGAGTTCACTGTGATCTTTTTGTCTGGCCCTGTGAGTGTGCGTGTGAAGTATGAGTACACACCTGTGTGATTCTCCACACCATCACATCAGAATTTGCATAGGAAAAAGTTCCCTCAGCTTTCACTTAAAATCTGGACTTTCAGTGACTATGGACTGTGCAGATTTTTTTTTAATTAGCACAGTTTGGTTGGACAAGAGGAATTCATTGTTATGTTTGTATAGAAGCCTATAAGGTGTCCTGACAGAAGTCACTTCTCTATCAATCTAACAACCTCAGTTAATCATGATAATCCTGAATTTCCAAAATCTGTATATTTCATTCTTATATTATCAAACATACATATAAATAATTTGAGTCTATTCACTCTCCGTCATTCACTTTCTTTAGGTTTTCTTTATGAACATTTATAACACAAGTTGACATATTTCCAGGGAGTAGAACTCATCATACAAAAATGATACCAGTACACTTATCACAGGAGTATTTATATGACCCGTATGTTTTTGCGTGATTTTTTTTATTGTGAAAATACCATATGGAAGGGTCACAATTACATAAGCAAGGTAATGAGTACATTTCTTATCAAGCATTGTTGCCTCCTCTTTTGTTTCTTCCCATCCCTTCCCATCTCCTCCCCACCCAGCCAAAGTTTTAAAGTTCATTTTTCAACATAATGACTTGTACATCTCATTGTTGCAATGGGTCCACCTGTATCCCTATTTAAATAATTTGATTTTTCCCTTCCCCTCCACAAATTATACTAACATCACATATATTGAAAGCAGGGGTTATACCATGGGGAAGGGACATAGAAAGCAACAAAGAAATCATCTTATAAATATGTTAGAAATGATCGCAAGAAGCAAAAAAAAAAACATTTGAATACTTATCTTGGGGTTCATTTCACCTAACATCAACTTATCTGACCTTTTCTGCTTGACTCAGATATATACTAGTTATTACAAATAAGGGAAACCATGGGACCTATGTTTCTTTGGGCATGGCTTATTTCACTTAATATAAGTTTTTCCAAGTCTTTCCATTTCCTAACAAATGGGGTAATGTTATTCTTTCTGATGGAGGCATAGAATTCCACCGTGTATATATAACACATTTTTCTTGATCCATTCATCTATTGAGGGGCATCTGGGTTGGTTCCATATCTTAGCTATGGTAAATAATGCTGCAATAAACATAGTTGTGCTGGTAGCTTTAGTGTGGTCTTGTGTGTGATCATTTGGGTAAATGCCCAAAAGTGGGATTGCTGGGTCATAGGGGAACTCTATGTTGAGTCTTTTGAGGAACCTCCATACTAATTTCCAAAGTGGTTGAACACGTTTACACTCCCACCAACAGTGCAGTAGAGTTCTCTTCTGTCCAATTTCCCCTCCAGCCTCTGTTGTGATTAGAGTTCTTGATTAAAACCTTATAACTGGGGTGAGATACATTCTCAATGTTGGTTTGATTTGCATTTCATTTATGGCTAGGGAGGATGAGCATTTCTTCATGTGTCTATTGGCCATCCTTCTTTCCTCTTGGGACATTTTCTCATTAAGTATGACCCATATTTTAAAATCAACATGGTCTCCCTATAAATGATAACCATGTTACATACTGGCATAATATGCAATAAATCTTTGAAAATATAATAGATAATGTCTCTCTCTACACACACACACACACACACACACACACACACACACACACACACTCAAAACTAGATCAATATCCATTTTGCGTTTGGAAAAATATCTAAATACAGAAATTTGTTCAAGGTGACTTTCTTCATCAACCTTTATGTCACCAAGGAAATAATGACTTAGAAAACCATATATTAACTCATTTATCTTAAGCTCAGCTGGTCACATAGTCTGAACAAGAATTTTGAAACTACAAATTTTTCTGTCTTAGAAAAACTAAAACTTTGATTAAAAATCAATGTCCTTGTAAAAATTCAGCAGATATAGAGTACATAAAGTAATTCTTCTCTATTTACTTCAACAGGTTGTCTTCTGAAAATCTGGGATACAAGCACATTTTTTAATCAAATACTGATTTTTCATATGGTTAGGTAATGGCTTTTATGATGAGTTCAAATAAGAAATATTTAGTCTGATTCTCACTTCAAATATGATTCTCACATTTTCACGTTCTCCTTTGATTTCTTCATCTTGGAAAAAAATACTACTCAGTGAAATATTTCCACTTCATTATTGTTATTTTAATTCTTTTCACTCTTTTAAGGAAATAGCCACCTGTTTATATGCAACCAGGTAGATGGGGTTTTGCCAGTATGTTATTGACAAATTTGCCAGGGTTGCTTTATCATTTTCTTGCAAGTGTTCTTTCATGAATAATCAAATCCACTTTCAGAGTGAACCATAGTGCACAAGTAGTACATACAGAGGCAGGGGGGACAAAACCAGTGCAGAAAGGAGAGAGACCACAGGCTTGTGAAGCTGAATAATTAGTGTGGTCCCTGAGATGTGGGGAGCACTCTGTGTACTCTTGGTGAAGGGTCACCAAGAGAGGTTGTGATGTTCACCAGGTGTCCTCATGACACAAGTGATTTCATATTACAAATTTCTCACATTGAAATGAGCATATTAAATATGCAGCACAATATTAATTATGCAATTTTTCAAGAATATATATAATATCCAGATAAGCACTTTTTGCACATTATGAAGTGATTGACAAAGTTGCAAATGTAAAATAAAATGACTCTTATGAATTTCTCTGAATTTCATTGTACTCCAGAATTTAATACACGTGTACTATACATGACATAATTGTACTATTCAATATGTAATTTTTCATGTTAACATTTAAAAATGCCACTTTATAGTGACAGTCACAAAGTCAATATTTATGCTAAAACTTTCTAATGATTACCAGTGTTACTTTCATATATATATATATATATATGCATATATATTTTATGTAGGCATCCTCAATAGGAAAAGGTAATCATGTTCTTCATTTTGTACCAGATAGAAAAGGCAATATTTTATACATTAAGTCTTGCAACTTCTATCTTTGAACACATGCCAAGTAATTTATTTTTTTGCTGGAAATTGGTCCCTAAGAATGACACAGTGTTGCACAATTCTCCAAGCCCTTTAAATGAGGTGCCCTGCAGCTAGCATGCTGGAGAGGCTGTAACCACTGCTCTGTAGAAAACCAAAGTACTTGTTAAGTGTCTTTTGAGGCAGACCTAACCAGTATACTTAGGATTAAGTCAACCAGAACACATTTTTTAGAATGATTTAATTTATCACAGATGAAAAGAAATAATACATTCAAAATACAAAAATATGTATACATGAAATAACAAATGCTGTTATATCATAGAATCATTCACCTTTTATAATACATTTTATTAGTTCTGAGAGGCAAATTGTGGATTAACATATTATATGGACAATCTCTAATGAATTTTCAACACTTTGGGCTCACAGTAAGTATTCTTATAAAAACTGTAAAATCAGATCAGTTAACAGTCGCTTTGTTGGAACATTACTTGTAGACATAAGACTTGTACCTTATGGTAAGTGATATTAGCATTGCTTGAAACAAAACTGCAGACATGATCTAGATTGATCAAAATATAACTTTTGGGAAAAATTATATGCTACTTTGGAGTATATGATGCAAGGTAGAAATTGACTTTTATGAGTGGTATGATATAAATGTGCACTAATACAATACCATAAAATGAAAATCTGAAATTTGACTTTATCAACATTGCAAACAAATGAACAGATTCACTGAATCGCCTCTCAATATTTATTCGGACAAATGTTCTGTTTAGATTTACAGAAATAATTATTAAATGAAATACACTGGTAAGATCATGCTGCTTCATGTCAAAGACCTAAAACTAGAATCAACATCCAAACACAATTAATTCAAATAAAGTTATTTAAAGTTTCACTTGATTCTCCACATTTAGGGTACTGGAAACATAAAAGCACCAATGGTCTACCACTTGTGCAGGCTGAAAATCTTCTTTGTCAAAGATAACACTTGGAGAAATTTCAGAATCTTTCTCATTAAGAAATACCTTACTATTTATATTCTGTATTCAAATGGAAGTCTGCCGATATGCTTAGGAATTGATAGGTGAGTCAAAGCTTAAATTATTACCAATTTTGAGAAAGACAAAATTAATTATTAACATGAGCACTGAACAGGTCAGAGAATAAAACTTCATGAGTTTATTTATGCTTTCACCTCTCATTTCTCAATAGTTAATATTAATCCACTATGAATACCTGGAATGACACAAATGTGCGCTACTTCATCCTTACGGGATTAACAGATTCTGAAGAGGTCCAATTGGCCCTCTCTCTGCTCTTTCTCCTGATCTACCTGACTTCTGAGCTGGGTAACCTAGGTATGATAACCATCATTTGGCTGGATCACCAGCTTCACACACCTATGTATTTTTTTCTCAGTCAACTTTCATTCCTTGACCTATGTTATTCAAATGTCATCACACCTAAAACCTTAGTGAACTTGCTGACTTCCTCTAAGAGCATTTCATACTTGGGCTGTTTCACTCAGTTGTACTTTTTCATTTTGCTTAGTGCTACAGAATGCTTTCTTCTCTCCTCTATGGCATATGATCGCTACATTGCTATCTGTAACCCTTTGCACTACCCAGTGATTATGTCACCAAGACTCTGCCAAGTCCTGCTCACTGGGTCCTATACAGTTGGCTTTTTGGATTCCTTTGTCAATAACCTTTGTATGAGCAGATTGCATTTCTGCAACTCCAACATGATCCATCACTTTTTCTGTGACGCATCCCCCATTTTAATCCTATCCTGCAATGACACCTATGGCATTGAGATGATGATCATGTGTCTTGCTGGTTCCACAGTAATAGTCTCACTAATCATAATATGTGTGTCCTATGTATGCATTCTGTCGACTATTCTGAAAATCACTTCCACTTCAGGAAAGCAGAAAGCCTTCTCCACCTGTGCCTCCCATCTCCTTGGAGTCACCATTTTCTATGGCACCATAATTTTTACTTATTTAAAACCCAAGAAGTCCTACTCACTGGGAAAGGATCAAGTGGCTTCTGTGTTTTACACTATTGTCATTCCCATGCTGAATCCACTCATTTATAGTCTAAGAAATAAGGAAGTGAAAAATGCTTTCATTAGGGTCATGCAGAAAAGAGGTGGCAAATAAAATAACAGTGGTTATAAACCTTTAAAATTATCTTTTGTTTTTCAATTATTGGGAAATAAAATAACAGTGGTTATAAGCCTTTAAAATTATCTTTTGTTTTTCCATTATTGGGCAGGTCTTCTGACTCTCTCTAAAAACATACAAAAATACTGCTTTTGAATGTAACCAAAGCCATGCACTCTTAAATATTACCCAGAGTGGTTTCTGTGACTCCAAGATGTAATCCAGTTTCTAATATTCTAAGATGAATAATACTTGACTTACTTAAAAATTAATAAAATATATAGATCAAGTAATTGACAATAGGCTTTCTCCACAACCCTTATTTTGTTATCTGGAAGAGTTCTAAAATTTCCCTTATTTTGAATTATTATCACCATATTAAAATTAGAGCTTGTATTTTCACTATTAAAGATGATAAATGTCCTCTTTTCTTTCTCTCGCTTGCTTCCCTTATTCCCTTTCCTCCTCCTTCCCTCTCTCCCTTCCCTCCTACTTCAGACCCCCATAATTCTGGGGTTTGAATCCCAGGACACTCTGTTTGTTAGGTACTCTACCATGATATCACCATCATTCCAAGCCTAGTTTCTATGATTGTACTAGTATTTATTCCAAGTTAATATTTTTTTACTATCACGTTAATCGAGCACTTGAAAAGTATCATCTCAGAGGTGCTTCTTCTTTTTAATTATTATTATTTTTTGTCAAGTTGATATACAGGGGGTTACAGTTACATAAGTGAGGTAGTGAGTACATCTCTTGTCAAATTCTTACCCCCTCCCTCATTTTTCTCCTACTTTGTCTTCCCTCACTTCCTCCAAGTTGTACAGATCATTTTCAACATAATATTTGTGTATATCGCTGCTGCTTCATTCATCCTTTGTCCTTTCTCTCCCCATTCTGTTGCTCCCCTTCCCTTCCCTAATTTGAATAAACATACACACAATACCAGGGTACCGAAAACAAATACAGCGACAACTGACCATAGGGGGAATAACATACAAAAAACAAGATATCACATAGTACACGAAAAACAACAACAAAGAAAAACTACTTGTGTCCATGTCTTGGAGTTCATTTCGCTTAGCATTTTCTTATATGGTCATATATACAATGATATTGAGCTATTCTGCTCATCTACTAAGACTATTCTTAGTAGATACTAATTATTTCAAGTATGGACCTATGTTTCTTTTGGTTTGTCTTAAAATCACTTAACTTGATATTTTCCAAGTCGTTCCATTTCCTTACAAATGGGCCGTGTCATTCCTTTTTTTTTTTATTGTGAAAATACCTTACAGAGGGGTTACAACTACATGGGCAAGATAATGAGTACACTTCTTATCAAGCATTGTTGCCTCCTCCTTTGTTGTCCTTTCCCATCTCTTCCCCTCTCTCCCCCTACCTCCCTTCAATACCCAGCCCCACCACCACCCCCATCTCCACCCCCCGACCCGCCACCCCCCACTCCCGTGCCGGCCAAAGTTGTAAAGTTCGTTTTTCCACATAATATCTTGTACATCTCATTGTTGTAATGGGTCCACCTGTATCTACTTAAACAATTTGTTTTGTCCCTTTCCTTCCACAAATTATACCAACATCAAATACATTGATGGAAGCGCACTCTCTTGTTTATTGGTTTGTCTTTGGGCAGGTTGAAGTGGGGTACAAAATGGTGGAACAAATGGTGAAATGCTGCAGCAGTGACACTAGACATTATATTGAAAATTACTGGATTATTTCATATTGATTCTGTCTCTCTAATAACCTTCAAATGTGTTTCTTCTTTTACAATTTTCACTGCTTCAGTCTCTCTTAATTTCCTCCATTTTCATTCATTCTCACAACTGATAGAGACTTTCACATTATCATGTTCCCTTGACCAACCCCTTCAATAGATCTCCAAGAGTAAAGTTCTAAATTATGTACTTCCTTAAAACCATTGACTCTCCTAATTAGAATAGTTTCTTTGGCTTCTTTTACTTTAGGCTGTTACATCCTTCATATTGCCCTTCCTTTCAAGACTACAGACCTGTTCAACTAACAGCTACAGACAACTGTCTTTAGAATGGTTGTTCATAATAAACCTTTTGTATTGGTCACTATCAAGTAAATGAGTACTTGATTCTTCTGGTGTGCATTCATCAGACTGTTTAAAGTACCTTTCCTTCCAATAAAAGACTCCCATTCAAAGACTAGGAGAATTGCTCTCCCTAAAGACTTTTTCATAATGCCCTTGAAAAAGGTGGATTTTTGCTGCCATTGTTCTATCATCATCTTTTCCATTATAAAAATGATTAAAATATATTTTCACTTCTGACTTCACATCTGAATTAATTTTTACACTTCTAAGAAAACAATGACCGCAGCTCATTAAACTTCATTATTACCAAATTCATAGGAAAGTGTCTATGAATAGTTGGTTGTATGACACATTTGTTGAAAAAATTTGTGAGTTCATTTGTAGACTGAATTTATGAGTTAATTTTTTATGCAATTGTTTCCTATTATGTGATTTGTATTTTATATTAAAAATGAATAAAGAAAAATGCATTTGTTTTTCTGTTGCAAATTACAGCTTTTGGTAAAAGGCTTTCAATAATACTTTCTGATGGACATGTAAGAATTGAATAGTGACAAAACTATCTAATAAGATGACAATTGTCTTTGTAAGTTCCATGTGAAACATGATAAAGCATAAACAGTAAATAGAGTTATGATTTTAAGAAGACTGATGTTTGAGGACAATATTTATATAAGTAAAATTTGCTTGTCTACTCAAAGTCTCATACTAACATGTATTTGAAATACTTTTTCCTGGAATATCATTTCTGGTTTCATCCAGAGTAGATATATCATGATCTCCTTTGGTTTTCTTTTAAAAAATAAGAAAGTAAAAATGTAATTCATCAAAAACGTGAATACCATGTAATTCACATATAGATATAAACATTCCTATAAACGATTTTATTTTATTCCAACAATTAGAGAAAGCCAACAGATTATGATTCATTGAGTGTTGTAGAATAATTCAGCAGCCTAGACAAGTATCCACTAATTGGCTCTGGGAGTACAGCCATGAATATCTCTGATTCCCAAGAGTTGGGTTAATAGAACTTGCTGCCATTTGTTGCAGGCTTCTAGAAAGAATCAAGAGAGGTGGATAGCATTGATTCCTACAGTCCCTTATGAAAATGGACATCAGGAAACATCAGTTTGTGAAAGTAACATACAAGGTCTTTCATTTCTACCCTGAAGGTAGCTCAGAGCCTTATCCCTTCAGAACTATTAAGGAATGGTTACTGTGGAAGGTGACCACAGTAAGACACTGATTACACACTACCTTAACTACTCACTGTTCAAACATTAAAATGCAAAGGCTGATTCTGCACATGAAGCTTGATAAACAGTGGAAAGTTTTTGTCAGTCTCAGGATCACCCGTTTTATTTGAAACAATTTTGTGTGAAACAGAAATTTACCTGGAACCATAATCAAAGAAAATGACAGGGGAAATAGTGACTCAGAAGGAAATGTCCCAGCACATACAGTCTCTTCCATGGACCAGCTGAGGAAAGAAGCACTTATCATTTCCAGGCAACTTGTGACTTCCTTTAAGATCAGCTCCACTCTGCACAAGATGTTGAGGAAGCCAGCTTGGGGTCAGGTGACCCTGTGACTGGTATTGTATGTGAAGAATTCTGTGCCTGTTTACAGACATTCTGCCTGCATTGCAGAGAGTCCTGTGGACTGCACATGCCAGGATTGATGCACTGCGAACTTTCTGCCTAGTCTGACTTATACATGTGTGAGTGTGATTCTCCACATCCACTCAACATTTATATAGGAAAAAGTCCCCCCAGCTTCCACTCAAAATACTGGACTTTCAGTGACTATGGCCTATAGAGGTGATTTTTTTTTAATTAGCACATACAGGTTGGACAAAAGGAATTCTTTATTACATTCTTGTAGTGTACAAGGTGCCCTGAACGAAGCCACATCTCTATCAATCTAAATCACTCGGTCAATCATGATAACCCTGTCTTCCAAATTCATTCTTCTTGTTTCATTCTTACATTTTCAAGCCTACATATAAATAATTTGAGTGTATTCACTCTTCTTCACTCACTTTCTTTAGGTTTACTTCACGAACCTTTATAACATTCACATATTTCCAGAGAGATGAAATCATCATACAGAAATAATACCAGTACACTCATCACAGGAGTATGTATATGACCCATATTTTAAAATGAATTTGTTTCCCTGTAACTGATGAACTAATAAAAATGTTACATATTGATATAACAAACATGTATAAAAATATAATAGATAATGTCTCTCTCTCTCTCTCTACACACACACACACAGACACACACACAGACACACACACACACACACACACACACACGATCAATGTCCATTTTATATTTGGAAAATAAAAACTACACATAGCAACTTTGTTCAAGATGATTTTCTTCATCAAAAATTTGGCCACCAAGTAAACAAGGACAGAAAATTATACATTTCGCTAATTGTTCTTGTTTTTATTTATTTTTTTTTCTGGTCTGGAGCTTGAACTGAGGGCCTGGACACTGTCCTTGAGCCTCTTTGTGTGCAAGGCTAGCTCTACCACTTGATCCCAGCACCTCTTCTGGCGTTTTCTGTGTATGTGGTATTAAGGAATAAAACCCAGGGCTTCATGCATGCTAGGCATGTTAAGCCACATTCCCAGCCTAATTGCTAATTGTCTTAAGCTCAGCTGGTAACATAGTGTGACCTTGGATTTTGAAACTAAAATATTTCTGTCTCAGAACAACTAAAATTTTGATTACAAAGCAATGTCCTTGTAAAAATTCATCAAATAAGGAATACATAAAATGATACTTCTCTATTTACTTCAGTAGGTTTTCTTTTGAAAACCTGGGTTATGAGCACATATTTTTCTTCAGAAACTCATTTTATAATGATAACAAAAGGCTTTTGTGATGAGTTCAGATGGGAAGTTTTTAGTATGATTCTCACTTCATGCATTTTCAGATTTTCTTTTCGTTTTCACCCCCCCCCCTTTGTGTGTGTGTGTGTGTATGTGAAAATACCGTACAGAGGGGTTACAATTACATGGGCAAGGTCTTATCAAGCATTGTTGCCTCCTTCTTTGTTTCCCCTTCCCATCCCTTCCCATCTCCCCCTCCCTACCCCACCCCAAAGCTGTAAAGTTTGTATTTCAACATTACGACTTGTATATCTTATTGTTGCAGTGACTCCAACTGTATCCCTATTTAAAGGGTTTGTTCTTTCCCTTCCTCTCCACAAATTATACCAACATCAAACACAATGAAAGCAGGGGTTATTCCGTAGGGGAGGGACATACAAAGCAACAAAGAAATCATCTTATAAATATGTTAGAAACAATCGCAAGAAAGAAAAAACATTTGAATCCTTATCTTGGGGTTCATTTCGCCTAACATGTTTATCTGATGGTTTCTGCTTGTCTCAGACAGTTATTAGTTATTGCAAATAAGGGAAACCATGAGTCCTCCTTTGGGAAAATAAATAATACTCAATGAAGTATTTCTAATACATTATAATTATTTTAATTTTTTCACTCTTGTAAGGAAAAAATCACCTGTTTATATACATCCAGATAGATGGTGTATTTCCAGTATAATATATTGTTATATTATTGTATATTATATTAATATATAGTATATATATATTATATTATAATATGATTGACAAATTTGTCAGGTTGCGTTATCATTTTCTGACAAGTGTTCTTTCGTAAACAATCAGGTCCATCTACAGAGTAAAACACCGTGCACAGGTAGTACGTACAGATGCAGGCAGGACAAAACCAGTGCGGACAGGTGAGAGCCCAGAGTCTTGTGAAGCTGAAAAATTAGTGCGGTCCCTGAGAGCTGGGAAGCACTCTGTGTACTGACTGAGTGAGGGGTCACCAAGAGAGGTTGTGATGTTCACCAGGTGTCCTCATGACACAAGTGATTTCATATTACAAATTTCTCACATTGAAATGAGCATATTAAATATGTATCACAGTAATAATTATGCAGTTCTTCAAGGATATATAGTATGTCCTAATAAGCACTTTCTGCACTTTGTGAAATGATTGACAAAGTTGCAATTATAATTTAAAATGACTCTCATGAATTTCTCTGAATTTCATTGCACTCCATAATTTATAGTACACATGTACTATACATGACATAATTGTACTACTCAATATGTAATTTTTCATGCTAACATTTAAAGATTCCACTTCATAGTGACAGTCATAAAGTCAATATTTATGCTAAAGCTTTCTAATGATTACCAGTGTTACTTTAATATATATATATATATATAATATAGGCATATATATAATATAATGTATATATAATATAATATATATATATATAATGTTGGCATCTTCAAAAGGAAAAGGTAATCATGTTCTTTATTTTGTAACTAGATAGAAAAGGCAACATTTTATACATTAAGGCTTGCAACTTCTGTCTTTGAACACATGCCAAGTAATTTTTTTTTGATGGAAATTGGTCCCTGAGAATGACACAGTGTTGCACAATTCTCCAAGCCTTTAAAGGAGGCGCCCTGCAGCTAGCAGCTGGGAGAAGCTATAACCACTGCTCTGTAGAAAACCAAAGTACTTGTTAGGTATTCTTTTGAGGAAGACCTACCTAATATATTTAAGATTAAATCAACCAGAACACACTTTTCAGAAGGATTTAATTCACTACAGATGAAAAGATACAGTAATTTCAAAGTGCACAAAAAATATATACATGGAATAACAAATGCTGCTACATAATAGAACTTTTCACCTTTTATAATTCATTTTATTAGTTCTGAAAGGCAAATTGATGATTAACATATTATATGGATGATCTTTAATGAATTCTTTTCTTTTCACCAGCTTGGGATCACAGTAAGTATTCTTATAAAACCTGTAAAATCAGATCAGATAGCATTCGCTTTGTGGGAACATTATTTGTAGACATATGACTTGTGCCTTAAGCTAAGTGATATCAGCATTGCTTGAAACAAAACTGCAGACCTGATCTAGTTATAATCATTGGGAAAAATTACATGTTAAGTGTTTGACTTTCAAGTATATGATAAAAGATAGAAATTAACCTTTGTGAGTGGTGTGATATAAATGTGCACTAATACAATACTATAAAATGAAAATTAGGAATTTGACTTTATCAACATTGCAAACAAATGAACAGTGCATGATTCACTGAATATCCTCTCAGTATTTCCTCAAACTAATGTTCTGTTCAGATTTACTGAAATAATTATTAAATGAAATACACTGGTAAGATCCTGCTGTTTCCTATCAAAGACCTAAGACTAGAATCAACATCCAAACACAATTAATTCAAATAAAGTTATTTAAAGTTTTGCTTGATTCTCCAAATCTAGGATACTAGAAATATAAAAGCACCAATGGTCTACCACTTGTGCAGGCTGAAAATCTTCTTTGTCAAAGATAACACTTGGAGAAATTTCAGAATCTTTCTCATTAAGAAATACCTTACTATTTATGTTCTGTATTCAAACGGCAGTCTGCCGATATGCTTAGGAATTGATAGGTGAGACAAAGCTTAAATTATTACCAATTTTGAGAAAGACAAAATTAATTGTTAACATGAGCACTGAACAGCTCAGAGAATAAAACTTCATGAGTTTATTTACGCTTTCACCTCTCATTTCTCAATAGTTAACATTACCCCATTATGAATACCTGGAATGACACAAATGTGGGCTACTTCATCCTTACGGGATTAACAGATTCTGGAGAGGTCCAATTGGCCCTCTCTCTGCTCTTTCTCCTGATCTACCTGATTTCTGAGCTGGGTAACCTAGGTATGATAACCATCATTTGGCTGGATCACCAGCTTCACACACCTATGTATTTTTTTCTCAGTCAACTTTCTTTCCTTGATCTATGTTATTCAAATGTCATCACACCTAAAACCTTAGTGAACTTGCTGACTTCCTCTAAGAGCATTTCGTACTTAGGCTGTTTCACTCAGTTGTATTTTTTCATTTTGCTTAGTGCTACAGAATGCTTTCTTCTCTCCTCTATGGCCTATGATCGCTACATTGCTATCTGCAACCCTTTGCACTACCCAGTGATTATGTCACCAAGACTCTGCCGAGGCCTGCTCACTGGGTCCTATATGGTTGGCCTTTTGGATTCCTTTGTCAATAACCTTTGTATGAGCAGATTGTATTTCTGCAACTCCAACATAATCCATCACTTTTTCTGTGACACATCCCCAATTTTAATCCTATCCTGCAATGACACCTATTTCATTGAGATGATGATAATGTTTCTTGCTGGTTCCACGGTAATAATCTCACTTATCATAATATGTGTGTCCTATGTGTACATTCTGTCGACTATTCTGAAAATCAGTTCCACTTCAGGAAAGCAGAAAGCCTTCTCCACCTGTGCCTCCCATCTCCTTGGGGTCACCATTTTCTATGCCACCGTCATTTTTACTTATTTAAAACCCAAGAAGTCCTACTTGCTGGGAAAGGATCAAGTGGCTTCTGTGTTTTATACTATTGTCATTCCAATGCTGAACCCACTCATTTATAGTCTGAGAAATAAGGAAGTGAAAAATGCTTTCATTAGGGTCATGCAGAAAAGAGGTGGGTTCAGGCAAATAAAATAACAGTGGTTATAAGCCTTTAAAATTATCTTTTGTTTTTGTCATTATTGGGAAGGTCTTTTGATTCTCTCTAAAAACATACAAAAATACTGCTTTTGAATATAACCAAAGCCATGCAGTCTTAAATATTACCCAGAGTGGTTTCTGTGAATCTAATGTGTAATCTAGTTTGTAATATTCTAAGATGAATAATATTTGACTTACTTAAAAATTAATAAAATATAGAGCTCAAATAATTGACAATAAGCTTTCTCCACATCCCTTATTTTGTTATCTGGAAGAGTTCTAAAATTTTCCTTATTTTGAATTAGTATCACTGTATTATAAAATTAGATCTTGTATTTTCACTATTAAGGGTGATAAATGTCCTCTTTCCTTTCCCTGGCTTACTTCTCTTCTTCCCTTTCCTCTCTCCTTCCTTCCCTCCCTTCCCTCCTAATTCTGACCCTCATATATCTGGGGTTTGAATCCCAGGACACTGTGTTTGTTAGGTACTCTACCAGGATATCACCATCATTCCAAGCCTAGTCTATAATTGTACTAGTATTTATTCCAAGTTAATATATTTTCTTACTATCGCATTTATCAGGAACTTAAAAAGTATCAACTCAGAAGTGATTCTTCCTTTTAATTATTATTTTTTGTCAAGGTGATGTACAGGGGTTTATAGTTACATAAGTGAGGTAGTGAGTACATCTCTTGTCAAATTGTTACCCTTCCTTCATTTTTCTCCAATTTTGCCTGCCCCCCCCACTTCCCTCATGTTTGTACAGATCATTTTCAACATAGTTTCTTGTGTATATTGCTGCTGCTTCGTTCCTCCCTTGTCCTTTGTCTCCCCATTCTGTTGGTCCCTTTCCCTTCCCTAATTCAAATAAACATACATGCAATACCAGGGAACCAAAATCAAATACAGCTACAACTGACCACAGGGGGAAGAGCATACAAAAATCAAGAAATCACATAGTACACGAAAAACAACAACAACAAAGAAAAACTTGTGTCCATGTCTTGGAGTTCATTTTGCTTAGCCTCTTCTTATATGTTCATATATACATAGCT
The DNA here is from genome assembly GCF_019054845.1 of Dipodomys spectabilis. Classification (NCBI taxonomy): domain Eukaryota; kingdom Metazoa; phylum Chordata; class Mammalia; order Rodentia; family Heteromyidae; genus Dipodomys; species Dipodomys spectabilis. The sequence continues at coordinate 4,093,278 of NW_024870707.1, forward strand.
ATTGAGCTATTCTGCTCATCTACTAAGATTATTCTAGACGCATACTATTTCAAGTTAGGGAAACCATGGGACCAACGTTTCTTTCGGTTTGTCTCAAAATCACTTGACTTGCTATTTTCCAAGTCTTTCCACTTCCTTACAAATGTGGTGGTGTCATTCTTTTTTTTTAATTGTGAAAATACTTTATAGAGTGGTTACAATTACATAGGCAAAATAATGAGTACATTTCTTACCAAGCATTGTTGACTCCTCCTTTGTTTTCCCTTCCCATCCCTTCCCCTCTCTCCCTTCACCTGCCCCAATCCCCAACTCCACCACCACCAACAGGATCACCTCCATCCCTCGCACCCCCCCCCTTGCAGGCCAAAGTTGTAAAGTTCGTTTTTCAACATATGTCTTGTACATCTCATTGTTGCAATGGGTCCACCTGTATCTCTATTTAAACAATTGGTTTTTTTGCTTCCTCTTAGCAAATTATACCGACATCAAATACACTGATGTAAGCACACTGTCTTGTTGATTGGTTTGGCTTTGGGCAGGTTGAGGTGGGGTACAAAACAGTGGGACAAATGGTGAAATGCTGCAGCAGTGACACTCACTAGACACTACAATGAAAATTACTGGATTATTTCATATTGATTCTGTCTCTCTAATAACCTTCAAATGTGTTTCTTCTTTTACAATTTTCACTGCTTCAGTCTCTCTTAATTTCCTCCATTTTCATTCATTCTCACAACTGATATAGACTTTCACACTGACATGTTCCCTTGACCAACCCCTTCAATAGATCTCCAAGAGTAAAGTTCTAAATTCATGTACTTCCTTAAAGCTATTGACTCTCCTGATAATTAGAATAGTTTCTTTGGCTTCTTTTACTTTAGGCTGTTACATCCTTCATATTGCCCTTCCTTTCAAGACTACAAACCTGTTCAACTAACAGCCACAGACAACTGTCTTTAGAATGGTTGTTCATAATAAACTTTTGTATTGGTCACTATCAAGTGAATGACTACTTGATTCTTCTGATGTGGATTCATCAGACTGTTTAAAGTACTTTTCCTTCCAATAAAAGACTCATATTCAAGGACGAGGAGAATTGCTCTCCCTAAAGACTTTTTCATAATGCCCTTGAAAAAAGTAGATATTTTTTCCATTGTTCTATCATCAACTTTTCCATTATAAAAATGATTAAAATATTATTTTCACTTCTGACTTCACATCTGAATTAATTTTTACACTTCTAAGGAAATGATGACCTCATCTCACTAAACTTCATTATTACCAAATTCATAGGATTGTGTCTATGAATAGTTGGTTGTATGACACATTTGTTGAAAGAATTTGTGAGTTCATTTGTAGACTGAATTTATGAGTTAATATTTTCATGCAAGTGTTTCCTAATATGTGATGTGTATTTGATATTAAAAATGAAAAAAGAAAAGTGCATTTGTTTTTCTGTTGCAAATTACAGCTTTTGGAAAAAGGCTTTCAATAATACTTTCTGATGGACATGTAAGAATTGGATAGTGACAAAACTATCTAATGAGATGACAATTGTCTTTGTAAGTTCCATGTGAAACATGATAAAGAATAAACAGTAAATAGAGTTATGATTTTAAGAAAACTGATGTTTGAGGACAATATTTATATAAGTAAAAATTGCTTGTCTACTCAAAGGCTCATACTAACATGTATTTGAAATACTTTTTCCTGGAATATCACTTCTGGTTTCATCCAAAGTAGATATATCATAGTCTCCTTTGGTGTTCTTTTATTTAAAAAAAAGAAGAAAGCAAAAATGTGATTCACCAAAAATGTGAATACTCATGTAATTAATATATATGTATGTATTTGAACGTTCCTATTAACCATTTTATTCTACTCCAACAATTAGAGCAAGCCAACAGATTATGATTCATTGAGTGTTGTAGAATAATTCAGCAGCCTAGACAAGTATCCACTAATTGGCTCTGGGAGTACAGCCATGAATGTCTCTGATTCCCAAGAGTTGGGTTAATAGAACTTGTGCCATTTGTTGCAGACTTCTAGAAGTCATCAAGACAGGTGGATAGCATTGATTCCTACAGTCCCTTATGAAAACGAACATCATGAAACATCAGTCTGTGAAAGTAACACACAGGGTCTTTCATTTCTACCCTGAAGGTAGCTCAAACCCTTATCTCTTCAGAACTATTAAGCAATGGTTAATGTGGAAAATGACCACACTAAGACACTGAATACACATTTCCCTGGCACTAGCTTATATTATAGGGCAACCTTAACTACTCACTGTTCAAGCTTTCAAGTGCAAAGGCTGGTTCTGTACAAGAAGCTTGTTATACAGCTGAAAGCTTTTGCCACTCTCAGGAGCACCTGTTTCATTTGCAACAATTTTGCATGAAAGAGAAATTTATCTGGGATCATAACCAAAAAATGTTAGACAAAAAGTGAGTCAAGAATAAGTGTCCCAAGATATACAGTCTCTGCCATGTACCAGCTGAGGGTAGAAACATTTCTTACTTCTAGGCAGCTTGTGACTTCCTTTCAGATCAGTCCACTCTGCACAGGATGTTGAGGAAGGCCAGCATGGGGTCAGGTGACCCTGTGACTGGTATTGTGTGTGACGAATTCTGTGCCTGTTTACAGACATTCTGCCTGCATTGCAGAGAGTCCTGTGGACTGCACATGCCAGGATTGATGCACTGCGAACTTTCTGCCTAGTCTGACTTATACATGTGTGAGTGTGATTCTCCACATCCACTCAACATTTACATAGGAAAAAGTCCCCCCAGCTTCCACTCAAAATTCTGGACTTTCAGTGACTATGGCCTATAGAGGTGATTTTTTTTTAATTAGCACATATAGGTTGGACAAAAGGAATTCTTTATTACGTTCTTGTAGTGTACAAGGTGCCCTGAACGAAGTCACATCTCTATCAATCTAAATCACTCGGTCAATCATGATAACCCTGTCTTCCAAATTCATTCTTCTTGTTTCATTCTTACATTTTCAAGCCTACATATAAATAATTTGAGTGTATTCACTCTTCTTCACTCACTTTCTTTAGGTTTACTTCACAAACCTTTATAACATTCACATATTTCCAGATAGATGAAATCATCATACAGAAATAATACCAGTACGCTCATCACAGGAGTATGTATATGACCCATATTTTAAAATTAACTTGTTTCCCTGTAACTGATGAACTGACAAAAATGTTATATCATATAATAGATAACGTCTCTCTCTCCACACACACACAGACACACACACACATACATACACACACACTAGATCAATGTCCATTTTACATTTGGAAAATAAAAACTACACCCAGCAAGTTTGTTCAAGATGATTTCCTTCACCAAACTTTTTCGCACCAAGTAAACAATGACAGAAAATTACACATTTCGCTAATTGTTCTTGTTTTTTTTTTTTTCTGGTACTGGAGCTTGAACTCTGGGGCTGGGCAGTGTCCTTGAGCATCTCTGTGTTCAAGGCTAGCTTTACCACTTGATCCCAGCACCTCTTCTGGCTTTTTCTGTGTATGTGGTACTAAGGAATCAAACCAAGGGCTTCATTCATGCTAGGCAAGCCCTCTACTGCTAAGCCACATTCCCAGCCCAATTGCTAATGGTTCTTAAGCTCAGCTGGTCACATAGTTTGACCTTGGATTTTGAAACTAAAATATTTCTGTTTCAGAACAACTAATACTTTGATTACAAAGCAATGTCCTTGTAAAAATTCATCAAATAAGGAATATATAAAGTAATACTTCTCTGTTTAGTTCAGTAAATTTTCTTTTGAAAACGTGGGCTATGAGCACATATTTTTCCTCAAAAATTCATTTTTATAATGATAAGAAATGGCTTTACTGATGAGTTCAGATGAGAAGTTTTTAGTCTGATTCTCACTTCATGCATTTTCAGATTCTCCTTTCGTTTCCCCCCCCTCCCCGCGCCTTTTTTTTTGTATATGTGTGAAAATACCGTACAGAGGGATTACAAGTACATGGGCAAGATAATGAGTACATGTCTTATCAAGCATTGTTTCCTCCTCCTTTGTTTCCCCTTCCCATCCCTTCCCATCTTCCCCTCCCCATCCCACAGCAAAGTTGTAAAGTTCATTTTCAACATTCAGACTTTTACATTTCATTGTTGCAGTGAGTCCAACTGTATCCCTATTTAAAGGTTTGTTTTTTCCCTTCCTCTCCACAAATTATACCAACATCAAATACAATGAAAGCAGGGGTTATACCGTGGGGGAGGGACATACAAAGCAACAAAGAAATCATCTTATATATATGTTAGAAACAATCGCAAGAAAGAAAAAACATTTGAATTCTTATCTTGGGGTTCATTTTGCCTAACATCAGCTTATCTGGCCGTTTCTGCTTGTCTCAGACAGATACTAGTTATTGCAAATAAGGGAAACCATGAGTCCTCCTTTGGGAAAATAAATAATATTCAATGAAGTATTTCCAATTCATTATCAATATTTTAATTCTTTTCACTCTTGTAAGGAAATAATCACCTGTTTATATACATCCAGATAGATGGTGTATTTCCAGTATAATATATTGTTATATTATTGTATATTATATTAATATATAGTATATATATATTATATTATAATATGATTGACAAATTTGTCAGGGTTGCATTATCATTTTCTGACAAGTGTTCTTTTGGAAACAATCAGGTCCATCTACAGAGTAAACCACTTTGCACAGGTAGTACATACAGATGCAGGCAGGACAAAACCAGTGCGGACAGGAGAGAGCCCAGAGTCTTGTGAAGCTGAAAAATTAGTGTGGGTCCATGAGAGCTGGGAAGCACTCTGTGTACTGACTGAGTGAGGGGTCACCAAGAGAGGTTGCGATGTTCACCAGGTGTCCTCATGACACAAGTGATTTCATATTACAAATTTCTCACATTGAAATGAGCATATTAAATATGTAGCACAATAATAATTATGCAGTTCTTCAAGGATATATAGTATGTCCAAATAAGTACTTTCTGGACATTGTGAAATGATTGACAATGTTGCAATTATAATTTAAAATGACTCTCATGAATTTCTCTGAATTTCATTGCACTCCATAATTTATAGTACACATGTACTATACATGACATAATTGTACTACTCAATATGTAATTTTTCATGTTAACATTTAAAGATTCCACATTATAGTGACAGTCACAAAGTCAATATTTATGCTAAAACTTTCTAATGATTACCAGTGTTACTTTAATATATACATATAAATATATATATGTAAATATATATATATATAAAATGTAGGCATCCTCAATAGGAAAAGACAATCATGTTCTTCATTTTGTAACCAGATAGAAAAGGCAACATTTTATACATTAAGGCTTGCAACTTTTGTCTTTGAACACATGCCAAGTAATTTCTTTTTTTTGCTGGGAATTGGTCCCTGAGAATGACACAGTGCTGCACAATTCTCCAAGCCCTTTAAATGAGGTGCCCTGCAGCGAGCAGCTGGGAGAAGCTATAACCACTGCTCTGTAGAAAACCAAAGTACTTGTTAGATATTCTTTTGAGAAAGACCTACCTAGTATATTTAGGATTAAATCAACCAGAACACACTTTTTAGAAGGATTTAATTGTCCACAGATGAAAAGAAACAGTAATTTCAAAATGCACAAAAAACTTATACATGGAGTAACAAATGCTGCTATATAATAGAACCTTTCACCTTTTATAATTCATTTTATTAGCTCTGAAAGGCAAATTGAGGATTACCATATTATATGGACAATCTTTAATGAATTCTTTTATTTTCAACAGCTTGGCTCACAGTAAGTATTCTTATAAAAACTATAAAATCAGATCAGATAACAGTTGCTTTGTTGGAACATTATTTGTAGACATATGAATTGTGCCTTATGCTAAGTGATATCAGCATTGCTTGAAACAAAACTGCAGACCTGATCTAGATTGATCAAGTTGTAATTATTGGGGAAAAAATTACATATTAAGTGTTAGACTTTGGAGTATATGATAAAATCTAGAAATTAATCTTTGTGAATGGTGTGATATAATTGTGCAGTAAAACAATACCATAAAGTAAAAATTTGGAATTTTACTATCGACATTACAAACAAATGAACATGATTCACTGAATATCCTCTCACTATTTCCTCAAACTAATGTTCTGTTCAGATTTACAGAAATAATTTTTAAATGAAATACACTAGTAAGATCCTGCTGTTTCATGTCAAAGACCTAAGACTACAGTCAACATACAAATACAATTCAAATAAAGTTATTTAAAGTTTCGCTTGATTCTCCAAATCTAGGATACTGGAAACATAAAAGCACCAATGGTTTACCACTTGTGCAGGCTGAAAATCTCCTTCGTCAAAGATAACACTTGGAGAAATATCAAAATCATTCTCGTTAAGGAATACCTTACTATTTATGTTCTCTATTCAAATGTCAGTCTGCTTAGGAATTGATAGATGAGTCAAAGTTTAAATTATTACCAATTTTGATAAAGACAAAATTAATAATTAAAAATGAGCACTGAATGGCTCAGAGAATAAAACTTCCTGAATTTATTTATGCTTTCACCTCTCATTTCTCAATAGTTAACATTACCCCATTATGAATACCTGGAATGACACAAATGTGCATTACTTCATCCTTATGGGATTAACAGATTCTGGAGAGGTCCAATTGGCTCTCTCTCTGCTCTTTCTCCTGATCTACCTGACTTCTGAGCTGGGTAACCTAGGTATGATAACCATCATTTGGCTGGATCACCAGCTGCACACACCTATGTATTTTTTTCTCACTCAACTTTCATTCCTTGACCTATGTTATTCAAATGTCATCACTCCTAAAACCTTAGTGAACTTGCTGACTTCCTCTAAGAGGATTTCATACTTGGGCTGTTTCACTCAGTTGTACTTTTTTATTTTGCTTAGCGCAACAGAATGTTTTCTTCTCTCCTCTATGGCCTATGATCGCTACATTGCTATCTGCAACCCTTTGCACTACCCAGTGATTATGTCACCAAGACTCTGCCGAGGCCTGCTCACTGGGTCCTATACGGTTGGCTTTTTGGATTCCTTTGTCAATAACCTTTGTATGAGCAGATTGCATTTCTGCAACTCCAACATAATCCATCACTTTTTCTGTGACACATCCCCAATTTTAATCCTATCCTGCAATGACACCTATGGCATTGAGATGATGATCATGTGTCTTGCTGGTTCCACGGTAATAATCTCACTTATCATAATATGTGTGTCCTATGTGTGCATTCTGTCCACTATTCTGAAAATCAGTTCCACTTCAGGAAAGCAGAAAGCCTTCTCCACCTGTGCCTCCCATCTCCTTGGGGTCACCATTTTCTATGCCACCGTCATTTTTACTTATTTAAAACCCAAGAAGTCCTACTCCCTGGGCAAGGATCAAGTGGCTTCTGTGTTTTATACTATTGTCATTCCAATGCTGAACCCACTCATTTACAGTTTGAGAAACAAGGAAGTGAAAAATGCTTTCATTAGGGTCATGCAGAAAAGAAGAGCATTCAGACAATTAAAATAACAGTGGTTATAAGCTTTTAAACTTATCTTTTGTTTTTGCCTTTATTAGGCAGGTCTTTTGCCTCTCTCTGAAAGATTATGTTTTTGAAGGTATCTGAAGTCATGCAGTCTACATATTACCAGAAGGAGGTTTGTGTGAATACAAAGTGTATTTGAAATTATGAAGTATGTGATAAATATATGAACTTTATGTATGATTTATTTTAAGGGAAACTAATGTTTAAAACATAAAATCCCAGGAATACAACTTTCAAGAACTTTGTTTAACAAAGATTATTAGTGTGGCACACATGCTATGATTTGTACTAATTATTTTCAGTTGGCTTAATTCAAAACACAACCAGTTCTAAAAGAAAAGTTCTGGCTGTGTCCAAATTTGATTTTAGAATAAAGTGTTGAAGAAACATTAATACATTGTACATTTATTTGAAGAAAACTGAATATATTAAAGTTATTTTTATAAAAAGAAGCAATTCAATTAAAATCTAATGCTTACTATTTTTTGTTTGTTTTCTCAATGAAAGCTGTGATTGGATGTGTTCTCAATATTTGGCAATATCCAGAGTCATGGAGATTTTTAGCCCAGAATATGCTAAATTTCTAAAGTTAATTATACATATGCCTTCAATAACTCTTTGGTGTTTATTTGCTAAATCTTTGAAATCTGTGCCTATGTCTTTTATGAAATACTTTGGTGAACTGCTTCTTTGCAAATTTCTGATTCTTTCCACTTTGTAATACTCTAAGATGAATAATACTTGACTTACTTAAATATTAATAAAATTTATAGATCAAATAGACAATATGGGTTTTCCACATCCCTTATTTTGTTATCTATAAGAGTTCCAAAATTTCTTTTGTTGTTAATTATTATCTCCATAATATAAAATTAGAGTTTGTGTTTTCACTATTAAAGGAGATAAATGACCTCTTTTCTTTATCTGGCTTCCTTCCCTTCTTCTCTTCTATCCCTCCTTCCCCTGTCCCTTCCCTCCTAAGTCCAACCCTCATAATTCTGAGGTTAGAATCCTAGGACACTGTCTTTGTTAGGTACTCTAACACTTTATCACCATCATTTTCCAGCCTAATTTCTATAACTGTACTAGTATTCCAAGTTAATATATCTTCTAACTATCACATTAATTGAGCAGTTAATAAGTGTCAACTCAGAGGTGCTTCTTCCTTTTAATTATTAATATTTTTTTGTCAAGGTGGCGCACATAGAGTTACAGTTACATAAGTGAGGTAGTGAGTACATCTGTTGTAAAATTGTTACCCCTTCCCTCATTTTTCTCCTACTTTACCTGCCCCCACACCCCCAAGATGTACAGATCATTTTCAACAAAGTGTCTGCGTATATCGCTGCTCCATTGGTGCCCTCCTTGTCTTTGGTCTCACCATTCTGTTGGTCCCCTTCCCTTCCCTAAGTCAAATAAACATACATGCAATACCAGGGAACCAAAATCAAATACAGCGACAACTGACCATAGGGGGAAGAACATGCAAAAAACAAGAAATCACATAGTACACTAAAAACAACAACAACAAAGAAAAACTTCTTGTGTCCATGTGTTGGAGTTCATTTCGCTTAGCATCTTCTTATATGTTCATACATACATAGCTATTGAGCTATTCTGCTCATCTACTAAGATTCTCCTGGACGCACACTAGGGAAACCATGGGACCTATGTTTCTTTGGGTGTGTTAAAATCACTTAACTTGATATTTTCCAAGTCTTTCCATTTCCTTACAAAATGGGTCTCTGTCATTCTTTCTGATGGAAGCACAGTGTCTTGTTGATTGGTTTGTCTTTGGGCAGGTTGAGGTGGGGTACAAAACAGTGGGACAAATGGTGAAATGCTGCAGCAGTGACACTCACTAGACACTACAATGAAAATTACTGGATTATTTCGTATTGATTCTGTCTCTCAAATAACCTTCAAATGTGTTTCTTCTTTTACAATTTTCACTGCCTCGGTCTCTGTTAATTTCCTTCATTTTCGTTAATTCTCACAACTGATATAGACTTTCACATTGACATGTTCCCTTGACCAACCCCTTCAATAGATCTCCAAGAGTAAAGTTCTAAATTCATGTACTTCCTTAAAACCATTGACTCTCCTGATATTTAGAATAGTTTCGTTGGCTTCTTTTACTTTAGGCTGTTACATCCTTCATATTGCCCTTCCTTTCAAGACTACAGACCTGTTCAACTAACAGCTACAGACAACTGTCTATAGAATGGTTGTTCATAAACAGTAAATAAACATTAAATAAAGTTATGATTTTAAGAAGACTGATGTGTGAGGACAATATTTATATAAGTAAAAATTGCTGGTCTACTCAAATAAAGTCTCATACTATCAGGTATTTGAAATACTTTTTCCTGGAATATCACTTCTGGTTTCATCCAGAGTAGATATATCATGGTCTCCTTTGGTTTTCTTTTATTTAAAAAAAGTAAGAAAGCAAAAATGTGATTCATCAAAAATGTGAATACCCATGTAATTAATAATTATAAATATTTACACATTCCTATTAAAGATTTTATTCTGCTCCAACAAGTAGAATAAGTCAACAGATTGTGATTCATTGCATATTGTAGAATAAATCAGCAAGCTAGGCAAATATCCACTAAATGGCTCTGGGAGTACAGCCATGAATGTCTCTGATTCCCAAGAGTTGGGTTAATAGAACTTGCTGCTATTTGTTGCATACTTCTAGAAAGAATCAAGAGAGGTGGATAGCATTGATTCCTACAGTCCCTTATGAAAATGGACATTAGGAAACATCAGTTTGTGAAAGTAACACACAGGGTCTTTCATTTCTACCCTGAAGGTAGCTCAGAGCTTTATCCCTTCAGAACTTTTAAGCAATGGTTACTGTAGAAGGTGACCACACACAGATAGTCACTGAAGACATGTTTCCCAGCATTGGTTTTACTTGTACAATTACCTTATTACCTACTGTTCAAACATAAACATACGAATCCTGATTCTGCAAGGAGGATGTTAAGCAGCAAAATGCTTGTGTCACTTTTTCAGGACCACCTGTTTCACTGGTAACAATTTTGTGTGAAACAGAAATTTATTTGGAACCATAATCAAAGAAAATGACAGGGGAAATAGTGAGTCAGAAGGAAATGTCCCAGGACATACAGTCTTTTCCATGTACCAGCTGAGGAAAGAAGCACTTCTCATTTCCAGGCAACTTGTGACTTCCTTTAAGATCAGCTCCACTCTGCACAGGATGTTGAGGAAGGCCAGTGTGGGGTCAGGTGACCCTGTGACTGGTATTGTGTGCGAAGAATTCTGTGCCTGTTTACAGACATCCTGCCTGTACTGGAGAGAGTTCTCTGGTCCGCACATGCCAGGATTGGTGCATTGTGAACTTTCTCCCCAGCCCTGTCTTAAATATGTGTGAGTCCACACCTGTGTGATTCTCTACATTATCACATCAAAATTTACATAGGAAAAAGTCCCCCCAGCTTTCACTCAAAATACTGGACTTTCAGTGACTATGGCCTATAGAGGTGATTTTTTTTTTAATTAGCACATATTGGTTGGACAAAAGGATTATTGTTATGTTACTGTAGAAGAATGCAAGCCACCTTGACCAAAGTCATCTGTATTAATCTAACTCAATCTGTCAATCATAATCATCTTTTCTTCTATCTTAATATATTCAACATGTTTCATTCTTATATCTTTAAACATACATAATAATATTTTGACTCTATTTCCTCTTCTTCATTCACTTACTTTACAAACCTCTATAACTCAATTGGACATATTTCCAAGGAGTTGAAATTATCATACAGAAATAATCCCAGTAAGCTTACTTTTATGACAGCAGTATTTATATGACCCATATTTCATTTCATTTTATTTTTGTCGGTTGTGGGGCTTGAACTCTGGGCCTGGAAGCTGTTGGTCAGCTCTTCAGCTCAAGGCTAGCACTCTACCACTTGAGCCACAGCGCTACTTCTAGTTTTCTGAGTGGTTTATTGGAGATAAGAGTCTCATGGAGTTTTTTGCCCAAGCTGGCTTTGAACCACGATCCTCAGATCTCAGCCTCCTGAGTAGTTAGGATTACAGGCATGAGCCACCAGCACCCAGCTTCATATTTTAAAATTAACATGGTTTCTCTATAATTGATGTACTGATAAAAATGGTACATAATGATATAATATATAATACATGTTTGGTTTTCTTTTTTTAAATAAGAAAGCAAAAATGTGATTCATCAAAAATTGAATACCCATTTAATTAATAAATATATAAACATTCCTATTAAAGATTTTATTCTGCTCCAACAAGTAGAGCAAACCAATGATTGTGATTCATTGAGTGTTGTAGAACAATTCAGAAGCCTATACAAGTACCCACTAAACAGCTTTGGGATTATAGCCATGCATGTCTTTGATTCCCAGTAGTTGAGTTAACAGAAATTGCTGCCAGTTTCACACACACACATGATCAATGTCCACTTCACGTTTGGAAAAAAAAAAAAACTACATACAGCAACTTTGTTCAAGGTGATTTCCTTCACCAAACTTTACATCACCAAGGAAACAATGACTTAGAAAATCACATATTTTGCTAATTGTTCTTAAGATCAGCTGATCACATAGTTTGACCCTGGATTTGAAACTACAATTTTTCCTGTCTTAAAACAACTAAAATTTTGATTACAAAGTGATGGCCTTGTAAAAATTCATCAACTATAGACTACCTAAAGTTATGCTTCTATATTTATTTCAGTAGGTAGTATTTTGAAAATCTTGGATATAAGCGCATTTTGTCTTCAAAAACTAATTTTCATACCAATAGGAAATGGTTTTATGATGAGTTCAGACAAGAAGTTTTTAGTCTGATTCTCACTTCATGACTTTTCAGATTTTCCCTTTGCTTCCTCATACTGGAAAACAAAGAAAATTCAATAAATTATTTCCACTTCATAATCACCATTTTAATTCTTTTCACTCTTGTTAGGAAATATTCACTTGTTTAAATGTATCCAGATAGATCATGTTCTTTCCAATGTATTATTGACAACTTTGTCAGGACTGATTTATCATTACCTTACAAGTGTTCTTTCAAAAACAATCAGGTCCATCTACAAAGTAAGCCATTCTGCACAGGTAGTACATACAGATGCTGGACAGAACAAAACCAGTGCAGAAAGGAGAGGGCCACCAGTCCTGTGAAGCTAAATGATTAGTGTGGTGGCTGAGAGGTGGGGAGCACTATGTGTACTGATGGAGTGAGGGGTCACCAAGCGAGGTGTGGTGTTCACCAACTGTTAACATGACACAAGTTATTTCATATTACCCATTTCTCATTGTGAAATGAGCCTAGGATATTAAATATACAGCAAAATAGTAATTATGCAATTCTTCATGGATATATATTATATCCAAATAAATACTTTTTGCCCAGGGTGAAATGATTGACGAAATTGCAATTATAATTTAAAATGACTCTCATGGATTTCTCTGAATTTTGTTGTAATCCATAGTTATAATAAACATGCTTGATACATGACAAAATCTTTTGTTTCAATATGCAATTTCTCATGTTAAAATTTTACAAATTTACTTTATAGCGAAAATCACAATGTCAATATTTATGTTAAATTTTTCTAATTATTAGGAATGCTACCTTAAGCAATATATATTTAATAATTTAATATATGTATATTTAATTTAATTCTATAGGATTTGGTGATGTTCTTCATTTTGTAACCAGATAGAAAAAGCAACACTTCACACATTGTCTTTTAACTTCTGTCCTTGAACTCATGCCAAGTAAATTTTTTCTGGAAATTGGTCCTGAGAATAACACAATGTTGCCCAATGTGCCATGCCCTATAAATGAGGTGCCCTGGAGCTAAGAGAAGCTACCTAGGAGAAGTTATAACCACTGCTCTATAGAAAACCAAAGTACTTGTTTGGGACTCTTATGAGGCAGAGACTCCCAGAGTACTTTTGATTAAATTAACAAGAACAAAGTTTCTAGAGTGATTTAATTTAGCACAGAGGAAAAGAAAAAGTAAATTCAAAATACAAAACAATTTGTATACATGGTAAAACAAATACTGCTACATTACACCCATTTCAACTCTTTTCATTCATTTTATAGTTTTTGAGAAGCAAATTGAGGATTAACCAATAATATGGATGATCTTTGACGAGTTCTTGATTTCACCATCTTTGGCTCACAGTAAGTGTTCTTATAAAAACTGTAAAATCAGAGCAGATAACAGTCAATTTTTGAAAACATTATTTACAGATATATGACTTGGGCCTTATGCCAAGTGATGTCAGCATTGCTGGAAATAAAACTGTGGACTTGATCTAGATTGTTGAAATATGATTTTTGGACTAAATTGTATTTTAAATGATGGACTTTGTAGTATATGATGTGAGCTAGAAATTAACCTTTATGAGTGCTATGATATAAATGTGCACTAGTATAATGCCATAAAGTGAAAATTTGAGATTTAATGTAACCAACATTGCAAACAAATGAACAGTATGTGGGACATAGAAGTTGTCTTCTCTCTTTGCTTACTCTGAGTAGTGTTCTGTTCAGATTTACAGAAATAATTATCAATTGAAATATACTGGTATGATCGTGCTGTTTCATTTCAAATATTAAAGTCTAGAATCAATATCCGTATAAAATTAGTTCAGATAAGATATTTGAAGTTTTGCTTGATTTTCCACATCTAGGATATTAGAAACATAAAACACCAACAATTTAATACTTAGGTCGATTGAATATCTTCTTCATGAAAGGTAGTGTTTGGAACACTTTCAAAATGTTTCTCATTAGGAAATATGTTACTACTTATGTTCCGTATTCAAGTGTCAGTCTGTGTATATGCTTAGTCATTGATAGATGAGTCAAAGATTAAATTTATTACCAATTTTGAGAAAAAATTACTAAAAATGTCCATAGAACAAAACTTCTTGAACTTATTTATGTGGTCACCTCTCATTTCTCAATAGTTTACAGCGGTACACTATGAGAATCTGGAATAACACAAATGTGCCCTATTTCATCCTTGTGGGATTGACAGATTCTGGAGGGATCCAGCTGGTCCTCTCTCTGCTCTTTCTCCTCATCTACCTGACTACTGTGCTGGGGAACCTAGGTATGATATGGATCATCTGGCTGGATCACCAGCTTCACACACCTATGTATTTTTTTCTCACTCACCTTTCTTTCCTTGACCTGTGTTATTCAAATGTCATCACTCCTAAAACCTTAGCGAACTTGCTGACTTCCTCCAAGAGCATTTCCTTCGTGGGCTGCTTCACACAGATGTTCTTTTTCGTTCTGCTTGTTGCTACAGAATGTTTTATCCTTTCCTCCATGGCCTATGATCGCTACATTGCTATCTGCAACCCTTTGCACTATCCAGTGATTATGTCACCAAGACTCTGCCGAGCCCTGCTCACTGGGTCCTACATGGTTGGCTTTATGGATTCCATTGTCAACAACCTTTGCATTAGCAGACTACATTTCTGCAAATCCAACATAATTCATCACTTTTTCTGTGATACATCCCCTATTTTAGTCCTGTCCTGCAATGACACCTACGATGTTGAGATGATGATAATGTTTCTTGCTGGTACCACATTCATAGTTTCACTTATCATAATAGGTTTGTCTTATGTGTTCATTCTGTCGACTATTCTGAAAATCACTTCCACTTCAGGAAAGCAGAAAGCCTTTTCCACCTGTGCCTCCCATCTGCTGGGGGTCACTGTTTTTTATGGTAGTATGATCTTTACTTATTTAAAACCCAAGAAGTCTTACTCCCTGGGAAAGGATCAAGTGGCTTCTGTGTTTTATACTATTGTGATTCCCATGCTGAACCCACTCATTTACAGTCTGAGAAACAAAGAAGTGAAAAATGCTTTCATTCGGGTTATGCAGAAGAAAGAGAGTTTCAGGAGATTAAAGTAACAGTCATGCTAAACATTTAAACTTGCCTTTGTATTTTTTGGAGGGTAAGATTTCCTGTCTCTCTCTAAAAATACTTCCTTTATATTTGTCCAGAATTAATTTTTTCTTGTGCATACTCTCAGCAATTCTGAGAGTATGCTTTAGAAGTTCATAATATCATTGTATATCATGAAATGTGTTAAATATATGATCTCTATATATGATTTTCTTTTAAGCAGAACTAATGTTCAAAATATGATGACATGCCTACTGTTATATTACAATTCTTAAATAATATTATGTACTTGTAGAACGAAGTTACGATTCCGTATGTCAGGTTTTAAGTAAAATTCATCTTGATCAACATTACTCCTTCCATCCTTCTCCTCCATCTTTTTCCCAACCATCACTCAAGTTATGTAGTATAGTGTTTGTGTTAGGACATAATGTTACTGTGGCACATGTATTTGGATAATAGAAATAACTGCCAAGTTATTGAACACACAAACATGAAAATATCTGAAAAGGTTAAACATCATCAGTTCCCAAATTTTCATGTAGAACAAAGTAAACTGTTGAGTTAGTATTCATTATAGGAAAATAGCATACAATAGGTTGGAGAATATTTGCCAAATATTGAAGTGTATTAAGAAAGAGAAGCATTGTAAATATTAGACATTGTGTGCATGTTTTTGTATTTAAATGTTTGTGAATATGTATATATATATATAATTACATTTTGCAACAAAATTTCTGGAAGTTCCTAAGCTCCTTTTTGCAGATTTCTTAGTTGACTAAAAACAGTCTAACATTTGAAAATCTACTGTCAACCAAAGCTGTGAAATAAATGTGTTCTCAATTATGTGTGCAGAATTAAGTGTGTTATAAAGTACTTTTGACATATTGCAGAGTAAAAATCCACATGCGGCAATTACCTTCTAAACATTTAAAACCTGTTCTTGTCTATGACACATCAAGAATGTACTTGTTTCATTACTTTTATCTGATTCCTTTAGATATATAATATTCTTTATGAACAAGCTCCTCAATTAAATACTGGACACAGATTTTAAATATATTTTATAGAAAGAAGTTGTAAAGCAATAAGTAATAATTGATTGTGTTTTGTTGCATCCTATAGATAGTATTCTAAATTTCTTTAATTTATAATTTTTATCCACATTTTCTTATGTTGGATCCTTCATTTTCTCTGTGATTTAAAGGTTAGTGCATAATAATGTCTATTGTTCTTTTTCTTTTCCCTTTTATCCTTTCCTTTTATAATTATTTTTTCTCTTTTTATGTTGGTGTTGTTACTTTTGTTTTACCAGTTCTGGATTTTGAAATCAAAGACTCTGCATTGTCTAAGAAAAAGTGGTATATATACACAATGGAATTCTAGGACTCCATCAGAAAGAATGACATTGACCCATTTGTTAGGAAATGGAGACTTGGAAAAAAATTATATTAGGTGAAGTGAGCCAGGCCCAAAGAAACATAGGTCCCATGGTTTCCCTTATTTGCAATATCTATTATATGTCTGAGACAAGCAGAAATGGTCAGATAGGTTGATGTTAGGCGACATGAACCCCAAGATAAGGACTCAAATGTTTTTTTTTTCTTTCTTGCTATTGTTTCTAACGTATTTATAAGATGATTTGTTTGCTGCTTTTTATGTCCCTTCCCCACGGTATAACCCTGTTTTCACTGTATTTGATGTTGATATAATTTGTGGAGGGGAAGAGAAAATACAAATTATTTAAATAGGGATTGCACCAATGAGATTTACAAAACATTACTTTGAAAAACGAACTTTACAACTTTGGCGCTGGATTGGGGAGGGAGCGATGGGGGGAGGGGGAGATGGGCTGGGGTGGAGATGGGAAGGGATGGTAAGGGGAACAAAGGAGGAGGCAACAATGCTTTATAAGAAATGCACTCATTATCTTGCTCATGTAATTGTAACCGCTCTGTTCGGTATTTTCACAATGAAAAATAAAGGATTTCACAATAAAAAAAGAAAGGAAAGAAAGAGAGAGAGAAAAAGAAAGAAAAGAAAGAAAGAAAGAAAGAAAGAAAGAAAGAAAGAAAGAAAGAAAGAAAGAAAGAAAGAAAGAAAGAAGAAAGAAAGAAGAAAGAAAGAAAGAAGAAAGAAAGAATGAAAGAAAACATCATGCTATTTAAACAATACCGGTAGCCTTATTTACTCTAGTTTTTTTTAATTTTTATGTGGGATCTTTTATTGTTTCTAACCACTGGCCTAGAGACATTATATTCCTATGTACATTTATAGACACATATCCTCATGCATGGCTTATTTTTTGCATGTTTTCTCACTAATATTTTGCCTTGGATAGTCTCAAATTTTTGTCACTCTCATTCCTTGCTTCCTGTGTAAGTAGAGTTGTAAGTATGAGTCTACATACTTGGCCCTATAGTTCTAATTTTTATGTATTTAAATTTTTATTGTTGAGCCTGGCGCCAGTGGCTCATGCCTATAATCCTAGCTATTCAGGAGGCTGAGATCTGAGGATCGCCATTCAAAGCCAGCCAGGGAGGGAAAGTCCATGAGACTCTTATCTCCAATAAAGCACAAGAAAGCCAGAAGTGGTGCTGTGGCTCAAGCAGTAGTGTACGCCTTGAGCTGAAGAGCACAGGGACAGTGCCCAAGCCCAGAGTTCAAGCCCCACGACTGACAAAAAAAAATGTTGAAACTGGGGTAACTTTAAGATGCACTGTACAGATAAAAGACATATTAAATTGTAGCCTCTTTGTACCTTTATTTGATGTTGATATAAATAAATAAATAAATACGACATAACTACATGGTATGATTTTATGACATTTGTTCTTGACAATTTAAGCTCAAATTATATTTGAATATATTCCCTATATATTTCTATGCGATTAAAATACAATTTGGGTTTTTAATAATTTAAAGTTTTTCTTCTACTTAAAGCTATCAAGTAATTTATTCTTTAAATAAATATCTTTAAATAAATATCTTTTAAATTCTTTAAATAAATATGACAAACATTGTCTTTTTCTTCTTTTTGAGAATTTCACCTTAATCCATAATGACTTGTCTTCTTGGATATCTGGTCATGTAGAATTCATATTTTTGGATATTCACATTTTTCTTAATTGTAATTTTAAGAGATTAGAAATGAGAAGTAACTAAATGCCTAAAGTCTACTGATATCTTGTTCTGACTCACCTTGATCTTGTAAAGGCCTAGGAAATTTCACGTAGAAAAGGCTTTTTTGACTTTTCTTGTCTTTCTGTTCTTGTCAACATTGAAAAATGGTAAACAGAGCATAGAAATTTATGGTTAGTGTTTAGTCTAATGTCATCATTTAACAGAATGAGCATTTAAGAGATAGATTGCTTGTATTCAGATAATTTAAAACTTATTTTAATCATATGAAGAGTACACCCCACAACTTTGTAATTCCCATTGACAGAAGGTTATATAAATTTTGGTCCTTGAGTCTACTGACTCATTCTCATATCTGTCATGTTCATATAGATTGTAATGCACATACTCCTCAATGTTCTTTTACCGATTCCTTTCTCAAGGCATGGTCATTTGTGTTGTAACAATTTGAAGGAAAACAAAAAATATAATGAAAACAGAAAAGAAAAATCATATGGTATGAGAGGAAAATTTTCCTTCACAATTTTAATACCTTGATTTAATTGGTAGAGAAACAGAGGAGGAAGGATGAAAGGAGACAATTGTAGAAAGACGAGTACATTCACTAACATTCTAGATGAATGTTCCATGTAATGTATTTGAGGAATAATAGCAATAAAAGATTAGTACTTATAGATTGGATCTAGCATAAGAGACATCTCTCAAATCTGGTTAATTTCTTAAATATTATATCAGTTATACATATATGTATGCATATATATACATGCATCCAAAATATATATGCATACAAAATATGTATGTATACAAAAATAATTATGAAATGTAAAACCTTATATTACTTACTGCCATTAATTTCAATGATTGAAAATATCAAGGAGAGTATCTATTAATGGGAGAATTGATTTAATATTGGCATGATCACACAAAGGATGGATCTCAGGGTATGTGAGGACATGTTTGTGGGAAAATTCAGTTATGTGAATTGCTTCACAAGAATTCAGAACAGGAAATTGACTCAACAATTCATGCTGAAGAATTGCTGTGAACAATGCGATCAATGTTTTATAGTAAAGGATTCAAAACCATGAAATGTGTTCAGGTTAAGTGAAAAGAAGCTATACAAAAACTAACAACACGAAATGCACTTATTACCTTACTCACGTAACTGTAACCCCTCTGTACATTACCTTGAGTATAAAAAAGGACTTTAAATCCAAAAAAAAAACCCAAAAAGTTAATAACAACAACACTTATGTCCAACAATATTTAATATGTATCTTGGACTGTGTACCTGGCATACAAGAGACACTATCTATGTTACATGTTGTATGATCATAATTGTAACTAAAATTCCTGATCATTTCTTATTTAGTTTCTGACAATATAGATTTAGAAGGGCATCCCTTATATTTACTTTTAGTTTTACTCAATTCTAAAACCACGTGTCAATGACTAATTTCTTTCAACAACTTCTTCATTGCTTGCTTCACATCTTTGTTTCTCAAACTGTAGATGACAGGATTCAGCATGGGGATCACAATGGTGTAAAATATCGACACAATCATGTCATGGTTTGAATCATAGCTGGAACTTGGTCTCATGTAGCTGAAGAGGATTGTCCCATGATAAATGGACACTCCAGTCAGGTGAGAGCCACATGTGGAGAACACTTTTCTCCTCCCTTCACCAGAACGCATTCTCAGAATGGCCAACAGAATGAAACCATAGGACACCAGGACAATCAGAATAGTGACTATCTCAATACAGCCCACAAAATAGAAGAGTAGAAGCTGGTTTATTTCAGTGTCAGAACAAGAAATAGCTAGAAGTGGGGGCATGTCACAGAAGACATGCCTAATTTCATTGGTTCCACAAAAGGACAGAGTGAAAGTGGCCACCGTGTGTATTGTGCCATGTATAAATCCAGCAATATAGGAGGCAATGATGAGGGGCACATAGACTCTGGGTGACATGCTCACTGAGTATAGAAGAGGGTTGTAAATAGCAACATACCGATCATAAGCCATTGCAGCCAATAGAAAGCATTCTGTGGTTCCTAAAGTCACAAATAGAAACATCTGGGTTGCACATCCAATAAAGGAAATGGATTTGTCTTCTGCTAAGAAATTGACCAACATTTTGGGGGTCACAACTGTAGAATAACAGGCATCCAAAAATGATAAGACACTGAGGAAATAGTAAATGGGGTTGTGGAGACGAGCATCCCCTATGACCAGTACAACCAGGCCGAAATTTCCTATCAGTGTGAAGAGATATATCGCAAGAAAGAGGAAGAATAAGACAACTTTCAGGTCAAAATCATCTGTGAAGCCCATTAATATAAACATGGTGACTTGGGTTTTGTTCTTCAAATGAATCTTACATTTGTCCAAGTCTGATGAAAGTCTGTCCATTGCACTTTTGAATTCTTGATTCCAAGTGATGTACCCCATGGGAATAAAGGCTGTCTCTGTCCTTATTGACTATATCTGGGCTGAAACACCTTAACTTCTTCGATAGTTATGAGGTTGGCTGCAATGAAGAATTTCACATAAACATATCAATTTTACCTTCTAAAGTAAAGGAAGATAGAATTTTTGTTCCTTTGTTGGCTAATTTTATCCTGTTTGACAACCTTGCAAATTAATGTGATTTCAATATTCAGTGAATATTGCAAGATTTTTCTACTCATTCTTGGTATATTACATACTCTGAAAGTTCCCCAAGATGCATGCCTATAAGCATACATGAATAAAATATGTATTTTAGGGAAAGTACATACCCAGGTAGTAATCTCAGTTTATTACACAGTTCATGATACATGTTTTATATTTCAGGCCTCTTAAAATAGGAGAACCCAAACTTACATCACAGGTAAAGATATTGTAAAATAAAAATGTCTTCATTGTAAAATATTTACATATAAGTTGAAAGTAAGGTGCATTACATTTAATTTTTAGCTCATTGAATACATGCCCCTTTGAAATACAAATCATTTCACGACTACTCCTTCAGCAAATGCCAAATTCTATTTAGTAAAACATTTTATTTTGGAGATAGATGTATATTATTTATTCCTTGTTTAAAAATTTTTATTGTTAAAATACTGTATAGAGGGGTTACAATTACATGGGCAAAGTAATGAGTACATTTTTTACCAAGCATTGTTGCCTCCTCCTTTGTTTCCCCTTCCAATCCCTCCCATCTCCCCCCAACCAAAGTTGTAAAGTTCCTTTTCGACATAATCTCTTGTACATCTCATTGTTGCAATGGGTCCACCTGTATCACTAGTTAAACATTTTGTTTTCTCCCTTTCCATCCACAAATTATACCAACATCATATACAGTGAAAACAGGGGTTATATCAAGGGAGAGAAAAAAATTATCTTTCCCAGCCCTGGTGTCTCACATCTATAATTCTCAGGAGACAGAGATCTGATGATCTAGCCTGGGCAGGAAAGACCAAGATACTCTTATCTCCAATAAACCACTCAGAAAACAAGAAGTGATGTGTTTCAAGTGTTAGAGTGTTAGCCTTGAGCTGAGGAGCTGAGGGACAGTGCCCAGGCCCAGAGTTCAAGTCTCACGACCAACCAAAAAAAGTATCTTTAAGTATATATGAGATCTCTTAACAAAATTTTGGTCTCTATTATTTATTTACTGTTCTTTATTCAAATTTAGCTTAATAACATAAAGCTTATTTCTCTTTCATAACTCTTTCATTGTTGCAAAGTTCTTAGAGATAAATTTCTATTACAATTGATTACTACTGTATTTTATAAAATGTTAGTGTTTCTTTTGGAGGTTTCAAAATTATTATAAAATCAATGCCACTGATAGAGTGAACTAATTTTTTTGTCAAATTTATTATTTGATTACTGGATATACATCTCAATACTATTTTATTGTCTTAATTCAATGATTACCAAGAGAAGGAAGTACATATCTCAATTACTCCCAGGATTTTTAAACAGAAGTAACCCACAACTCACACCACCAGAACATAATATTCACAACAGTAAGAATCTTGCTGTGCACATCCTGACAAGCAGCTTTTTTTTTTTTTTTGTGGAAAGTAAGTCTATGCATGATCATTTTCAGCACCAGGGACAGCTACTGAATTGGGAAGTTGATGTACAACAGATTCAAAGTCCATTTCTTCTGCAATAATTAAGTGATTGCTTCACCTGGACTCACAATAATGTACCAGATCAACTTGGCAGAAGACTAATAAGAAATGAAGAAACTGAACTCCATTTACAACTGACTCAGTCTCACAAAACTATGCCAGTGTTAGGCTCACTGTCCTGTTTTACCACACCAAAAGAGACACCCTTACACTCAGTTGAGTTTGCTTGCACTGAGACACTGTGTTGTTACCCCAAGTATTCCTTCCCAATGGACTTTAGCTAGACTTCCTCAGACCAGAACACAACATTCTTCAAATTCGTTTTTAGAATAATTCCCTTATTAAGGAAGAAATGATGCTAGCTGTCACCAGTACACTTCAAGAATAGATGATTTAGCATCTGAGCTTATTCTGCACATTACCTTTTTGTTTCTCAGCATCCATTCCATCTCATCATAACAACTCCCAGATGTTTCTCTGACCTGGGTCTTCCCATCTTGATTCAAGTTTATCCATTGATACTCAGCCTTAGGAGGTTTACTGAATTGTGGGAGTGAAGTTCTCTTTACTGAGAATGTTTTAGCATTGTCGGATGAACACCTCAAAGCACTATGTCAGAATGTTCAATGAGCCAGGCAGAAAAGAAAGGCAGTGTGAGGCAAACAGAGCCACAAGTTGAAATGTCTTGAATTCTGGAAACAACACTGATGGTGCTGGACCCAGCTGTGCCTGAAGCGAGTATATTCCCTGGACTTTTTGGTTATGTGGACCAATACATACCCTTTTTGGGCTTCTAAAAATCTCATATTTAGCCCATGGTCAGCATAAACTTATAGAACTGACTCATCCTCCAAACCAAATCAATCACTTATTAAAATGCTTACTCCTGTCATCTTCAACGGGGTGATCACAGGGTACCATTCTGTGATATTCATGAAAGCATATTTTAATGGTTTAAATATTAATTACCCAGAAATAGTAGTTGCATATAAAATGTAATTCATATAACAAAATAAGAGGGACATCTCATAAGATTATTTTAAATAATGAAAAACACCATATCAGAAACTACTAAGCTTTTAGGTTTTATATGTATTTACTAGATTAATATTTACACACATATTTATATATGTGTGTGTTATATATACAGTATATATTTATCTCTCAGTAAGAAAGTCAAGTGAAAGCACAAGCTTCCTAGTTCAAGCCCCAGTACTGACAAAATAATATTATAATATATAAATTTAAGTTTCTTTAATACATCTGTCAATAAAATCTGCTAGCAAATGTGAATGTCTTTCATGTTTAATATAAATCAATAAATATCAGTTTATGAGCCAAGTCGTATTTCATTCTAAATTATGTCTCATTAGAATATTAATCTATTTCATTATGGAAACTGTAGAAATATTTATTTCTATGTTTATTTAGTTTAGTTTAACTATTCAGCTAATGGGAAAACATATCCTTTCTAAAATTTGAATTAAATGTGATAAAGTAGAAAAATAATATGGAAAGCCAGTTTATAAAAAGATTAAAGATAAGCTGATAAATTAAACCATTTCATAAGAAGCCACTGGGTGTTGTTAACCCATTAAAACAGGTAGCAATTTGGTCTTGGTTAAATTACATGTCTAACTTGGACTTCGTTTTTTGTTTTGTTTTGTTTTTTATTGGTCATGGGCCTTGAACTCTGGGTCTCAGCACTGTCCCTCAGCTCTTCATCTCAAGGCAAGTGCTCTACCACTTGAGCCACAGCACCACTTCTGGTTTTCTGGTGGTTTACTGGAGATAAGGGTCTCATGGACTTTCCTGCCTGGGCTGGATTTGAACCATGATACTCAGATCTCAGCCTCCTGAGTAGTTAGGATTACAGACGTGAGCCACAGACACCCTGTCAAACTTTGATTTATATATATATATATATATAAAGATGATACAAATTATTGCAAATAAGAGAAACCATGGAACCTGTATTTCTTTGGGTCTGGCTTACTTCAGTTAACATGACTTTTTCCAAATCTTTCCATTTCCTAACAAATCAGGCAGTGTCATTCTTTCTGATGGAAACATATAATTCTATCATATATATGTATATATGTATATACATATATATGCGCCACATTTTCTTAATCCATTCATCTATTGAGGGGTTTCTGGGTTCGTTCCAAATCTTATCCATGTACTGCAATAAACTAGGACAATCTTACTAGATGAACAGAAAAGCTCAAAAGCTATGTGCATATTACCATATAAGATGATGCTGAATGGAATCAACCCCAAGATATAGACACAAGAGGTTTTTCTTTGTTGTTGTTGTTTTTAATGTACTATATGATTATTTTGTTTCTTTTGTATATTCTTCTTCCACAGTGTATCCCCCGTTGACACTTTATTTGATTTTGCTACCCTGCATCTTGTACACACATTTATCTAATTTGCAAAGGGGAACTAGAATAATAAAATAATAAAAATAATATAATAATATTAATATAAAAATATAATAATAATAAAACGCTTAAATAAGAACACAGGATGACCCATTGCAACAATGAGACTCACAAGACACTATGTTGGAAATGAGCTTTTCCACTTCAGGGTTGGGGGGAGAAGTGGGAAAGGTGGAGGAAAGAAGGGTTAGTCGGAGGAAAACAAAGGAGTAGGTAACAATACTTGACAAGAAATGTACTTATTACCTTACTCATGTAACTGTAAGCCCTCTGTACAGCATCTTTACAATAAAATAAAATTTTCAAAAAGATGATACATCATACAATTTTTCTAATTCATTTGTGGATCACTAGCAAAGATGTAAAATCAACAAAGATGCCCCTTAGTGGACAACTGGATTAAGAAAATGTGGTGTACATATATACATAGGTATTCTACTCTTCCGTTAGAAATAATGGCACTGTACCATTCATAAAAGAATGGAAAGATGTGGGAAAAAATTATATTAAATGAAGTAGGCCAAATCCTAAGAAATATACATTCCATTGTTTCCATCATTTTTGGAAACTAATATGTGCCTATATATCTAAAATTAAACATACTGGATGTTTAAAAATACAGTGGGACATGATAAATTACACAATAAGTCTCTAGGGATTCATACAGACTGAGACCAAAGGAGAATATTGTTTGGAAAGGATCACAAAGGTGTAATAGCTATGTGCACCTTACCATATCAAATAATGTTTATCAAAATGAACTCCAGGAAATAGAAAAAGGAAGGTTTTTTATGTCCTATTTATTTGCTTATCTGTCTTTTGTAGGACTAGGGGAGACACAGAAACGGGGGTGGAGACAAAGGATGAACAAAGGCAGCAATGATACTGGCTAGCCACATTTTTGCAAATGAATTATACAACTTGGGCATGGGATAGAAAAACTGGGAGAGAACAAGGGAAGGGGTGACATTGTTCAAAAAGAAATGTGCTTTTTACCTGACTTATGTAACTGCAACTCCTCTTTACAATAACAATAAAAATGCAAAAATAAATACAGAAACATATTTCTAGTTAGTCCCTAAGAAGATGAATGAATCACCAGAAAGAATAGCATTGTTCCATTCATAAGGAAATGGAAAGACTTGGAAAAAATGATATTAAGTGAAGTAAGCAAGACCCAAAGAAAATTAGGTCACATGATTTCCTTCATTTGTAAAAAATAGAATATGTATATAATATTCTTTACAGGGGTTTTCCGTAACCCAACTGCTTAATGCACAGGACTATATATAATGAAGGATATCAACATTAATTCCAATTTATGGAAACAAGAGGTTCTTACTAGACCTTGGATGCAATTTGTTCTCTTAGTTTTCTGAACCTCGTGGTTTGCAGATTAGACAATGCAATATATGGAAGGGAAAGAGAATCACAGAAACAACAGACCAATGGATGAAATGCAGCAACATTGATACTCACTTGACACTATGTGAGATATGAACATTACAACTGGGTGGGGGAAGCGGTAGGTGGGAGATAATGAGGGATGGAGTAACAATGATTATAAAAGCAAATGTACTTTTTGCCTTACTTCTGTAACTATAATGCCCTGCTCATCACCTTTTCAATAAAATATATTTCTATTTAATAGTAATAGAACTCAAACTTAAGATATCTCCCATGGTTCACAACAATTTCTCACAATTTCTGCATGCCCTATCATCACCTCATCATGATATTCCAGAATGTTGGAAATAATAACCCTGAGATGATAGTGAGACATTGCTCTTAACTTGATGTATTGAAAAACACTAAGATTGAATCACATATAAAATTCAAATATTTTTTGTTACTATCAACTTGTCCAATCTTCCAAATGATCTCAATATTTGAATTATGTCAGAAAGGAAAAATTGAAAACAAAATAAAATACACCAAGAGCTCATTGAAGTCTATTGCTTATTCCTTATTTTTGATGATTAACTTTACTAAAAAAAATAGATCACATCACTAAATTGCAGCTCTGTCTATTAGTTGAGATATGTAAAGAAATCTTTATCTTTTCTATACTCACAGAATATGCTTTTATTCAATTGGAATTAAAATATTAAGTAAAAACAAAATATTTTGTGTAAAATTTAAATATCCACACTTATACTCTAGTTTCAAAGTCACAATGACTTTCAAAATAATTTAAGTGAAGAAAATATCCCCTTACCCATGAAAAAGAGCTGTTCATTCAATTTCAAAATATTATGAGTCTAGTGCATTTGTACTATTATACTAATCTCAACTGCTTGTGTCCATAGGGAGTTTCCAAGGAGACAATTCTCTTTGTTGTAGGAAAGAAAGCCATATAGATGGTATTTTTTCAAAACAACAAGGCAGTGGTTCCAGAAAAATCCATGCAATCATAATTATGTAAAGGAACTTTGGCATTTACTTTAGAAAGGATTCCTTTGTGGGAAAATGTAATTTTACCAAGCATCCCACACTGTGACACTAATTATTGCTGTCATGATGATTTGATAATTTCAATGCATTGAAATTCATTTTCTTCCTTTTGGGAATATAATCAATGAAGTTTTTAGAAATCTTGTAATCAGCATAAAATAAAGCATTGTTATTTAACCTTAATATTCTATAAGGTATGTGAAATAAATGTGTATTCATGGAGAATTTAATAGTGAAGACAAGGCATGGATCTAAGATATGCAAGTATTGATTGTAGAGATGAATCAGTATAAAAATGACACCATTCTGTAGAGTAGAAATTAGAGTTTGAGGGAATCATTCAAACATAAAGTTGAAATGTTTTGAGGCATGTCAAATTTATTTGTGCATAGGACATATATTTTAGGTTTATAGAGGGGATCCTAGAGCCTGGAACATGTTTAGAATACTTAAATATACTTTTGTGGGCTGGGGGTTTAGCCCAGCGGAAGGGCGCCCGCCTGGCGCACCCAAGGCCCTGGGTTCAGTCCTCAGCCCTGGGAAAAAAAAAATATATATATATACTTTTGAACTTATAACACTTAAATAATAGACAGAAAAGTATTTGAATAAAAAATGCCTCAATGAATAGAACACATAAGACATAGCTTCACACATTTTCTGCCAACTTATTTCAACAAAGTAGCAAGGAAATTTCATGTAGAGAAGACATTTTTTAAAAAAAAAAAAGATCAGAGAACCACCTCATGTATAACATGTACTTGGAGCTCAAAAATAGCCTCCTCAAAAAACAAACCCTCAAAGAAACAACAACCCAATTAATAAATCGATTAATGCTTTAAAGAAAGACTGCTCAGAAGAAGAAGTAATAATGCCCCATGGACACAGAAAGAAATGTTCAACATTTCTGGCCATAAAATAAATGCAAATCAAAGCAATATTGAGATTCTACCTCAGCCCAGTTGGAATGGCCATTATCAAGAAAACTAACAATAACAGATGCTGGTGGGGATGTAGTCAAAAGGGAACACTACTACCCTGTTGGTGGGAATGTAAACTTGTTCATTCTGGAAATCAGTGAGGAGGTTTTTCAAAAGACTATACATAGAGCTACCCTATGACACAGCTATTTCATTCCTGGGCAATTATCCAATGTACCACAAACCAGGCCATACTAATGCTGCAAGCACAATGATGTTCATTGCAGCATTGTGTACCATAGCCTAGATAAGGAATCAATCCAGATACCTCAGTGGATGAATGGATCAAGAATGTGGTTTATAGATACACAATAGAATTCTATGCTTCCATCAGAAATAATGTTATTGCACCATTCATAAGGAAGTAGAAATGAGGTTTTTTTTCTTATTTTGCTTTTTGGTTTGTTTGTTTGTTTCACTGTTTTCCTGCTTTGTCCATGCTTTTTATTTCTATACTATTGCTTTGTAAGTCTGTTTGGGGGAAGGTAAGTGGAGCACAGAATTGGTGGTAGAAAAGGTGAACAAAGTTGGCTATGAGACTAGACACAGTTTTGAAATGGGGGGAAGGAACCAAGAGAAAATGAAGGTGGTAAAACTGTTAAAAAAGAAAACTATTCATTAACTGACTTATGTAACTGTAACCCTTCTGTACATAATCTTTATAATAAAAATTAAAAATATGTTTTAAAAGATTCATGTCACAGTTCATGCCTTTAATCATAGCTACTCAGGTGTCAGAGAGATAACCATTTTTGTTCAAATTCAGATATAGTAGAAAAACTTGTGAGACTCAATTTCAAAAAAAAACTAGTACAAATGTCAGTTGGAGTTATGGCTCAAGTGGTAGTGTGACAGCCTAGTAAGCATTACTTCTTGAGTTCAAACCCCATTTGAAGCAATAATAATAATAATAATAATAGATAATATAATAAATGATACTTTTTAATTTGAATGTTATGCCACCAAAAGAAGACATTGGCTCACACCTAATGTCTTATTTAAAAATATTTTCCAATGAATCTCAAATTTTAATACAAAATCTAGTGCTAAAACATTTCTACAAGTATAGAAAAGTTATATTTATACATATTATTGTTGATTTATATGCAGCACAAAATACATTTAAAATATATAGAGAAATCATCATAATATATGTCCTATATATTATCAAAATAGTGAATGAACACATAAGCTACCTATTTGTAGTAAACATTTGCTTTAAAATATTTAGTAAGTATACATTGAAAATACAGAAGAACTCCTTCCAATAATTCTCAAAAATAGGTAATATAAAAAAATAAAAATAGATCTAGGTATGGTGGCTCATACCTATAATCATAGCCACTCAGGATGTTGAGATCTGAGGATCATGATTCAAAGCCAGCTAGGTGAGGAACATCTGGGAGTCTCTAATCTCCAATGAACCATAAGAAACCAGAAGAGGTACTGTAGCTTAAAGTAGAACACTAGACTTAAGAGAAAAAACCCAAGGACAGTGGTCTGGCCCTGATTTTAAGGTATAAACTTAGAGAAACACCATACCACAAGACACATAGTAAAAACTTTCAAGGTACAAAAATATTTCTAGGTACCATTTATTACCAGTAAAATGAATACAATTTTAAAACCAACATTTTATCACATGTCAGTCTTTTATAAATCTGTCTTTTAAAACTTGCTATTATATGAATTACACCTTGCCATAATATCAGAACACTTGTGGGTATAGCAGTGAATAGATAAAAATGTAAGACAGATTAATAGGGTATAAACAGCATTGTATTTTGTTGGTTTGTTTCTGTTTACATATGATATTCTGCTTATGAAAGTTCAATAGCTACATTTATGACATATCTACCATCTGGATTTTTTTCCAATAAAATTAAAAGGGTGAGTTTCTGTATTTGGTGGTATATTTTTCTAATAATGTTACAAAACTTGATGTCACACTATGGATGAATCATTTTAAATGGATTTCCTATGCTGGTTACTCATAGACTATTAGTGTGTGTAAACATGAAGTTCTACAGAAATAATTTCTATTCCAATTTTAAAATCCTACCCAATGCAAAAACTCCACATGTCTCCTTTTCTCATAACCACATCGTCCCAAACTGTGCTATGTAATGCAGTAACCACTTATGCACCTTGAAAATTTACTGCAATTTCAGGGTTATATAAAATATAATCTCAGGTTCTCTATATGTATTAATGCTTTTTCAACCTTTATTGTCTTCCTTTCTCCCTTCTTTTCCTCCTCCTCATCCTTTTCCTTCTTACTACTCACTGTAATTTTATATCAATGATCATGCAGAGTCAAAAATCTGGAAATTTGTCCACTACTTAGTTAATGAATTTTCATGTGCAGCTCAAATACCTTCCAAGAGTTCTTAAACATAGACATTTCTCTGCTTTTTATTTCAGTCATTGACTGAATGATGCCTTCATTGTTTTATTAAATTTTGTAAAGAAGCAGAAGTTGTTCCACATATTACAGAGCTTAAAAGCAAGCACTCTATAACTAAGATAATTAAGTTTGAACCTGTTATCATTCTTAAGAGTATGAATAAATTACTTACATACCTGTACCTCTTTTGTCATTTATGATAACACCTCAGGACATCCTACAATTAAAGCATATACATATTTTCCAATACTTAATTAGCAGTGTTTACTGGAAGTACTCATACATTATTCGTTGATTCATTACTCAATTAACAGATATTTTCTTAGTAAAACATATGTTTATATAATACCCTCTAACCTGGGGAGACAATTATGAGGACAAACACAGTGCCTGTCTAATGCATTTGCTGAATGAAAATGGTAAGAGATTTAACTGGTAAGTCAATGACATGAGAATAGGAAGAGCATCACATAATAAATGACAATCATGTTAATCAATAAGAAAGAGGATAGGGAAACATTTGTTGAAAGGAAGGACAAAGGTAAGTAAGCTGAAATAGGAAAAGCCAAAGGCTGTTATTTCTGTGCTAATTGCATTATTTTCCCATTAACCGAACAAAAAGAATAACATGAGAAATGTCTAATTTTGAGCAATCTTGCCTCTCAAGTCTTCTATTGGCCATTCTTATTTCCTCTTCAGAGAAGACTCTCTTTAAGTCTTTAGCCCGCTTATTAATGGGACAGTTGTTTCTTTGAGGATTTGTTTTTAAGGGATTGAATTTTATGAGTTCTAAGTATATTTGAGTTATGAGGCCCTTATCTGTTGTATAGCTAGTGAAGATCTTCTCCCAATCCTTGGACTATAGACCCATTTCTTTGATGAACATCGATGCAAAACTTCTCAACCATATTGTGGCCAATCAACTTGAACTACTCATCAGAAATATCATACACTATGATCAAACAAGATTCATTTCTGGGATGCAAAGCTGGTTTAAATACAGAAATAAATTAATGTAATTCGCCACATCAACAAGGGCAAGGATAAGGACCATATGAGTATCTCAATAGATGTAGAAAATGCATTGACATGATCCAATACCCTTTTATGATGAAAGTTCTGAAGAAATGAGGAATCCATAGAACATTGCTCAATATATTAAAGGCTGTGTATGACAAACCCACAGCCAGCATTATACTTAATGGCAAAAAGCTAAAGCCATTTCCTCTAAATTTGGGAATGAAACAAAGATGTCCACTCTCTCCAATCCTCTTCAATTTAGTATTAGGATGCCTAGCTAGTGCAATAAGACAAGATGCAAACATAATTGGGATCCAAATAGGGAAATACGAAGTAAAACTCTACATCTTTGCAGATGATATGACCTTGTATTTAAAGAGCTTCATGGACTCCATTCCCAAATTACTGGAGCTGATCCAAAACTTTGACAAAGTAGCAGGGTATAAAATTAACCCATAAAATTCAACGGCTTTTCTGGGTTGGTTCCATATCTTAGCTATGATGAATAATTCTGCAATAGTTGTGCTGGGTGCTTTAGTATGGCCTTTTTTTTGTCATCATATGGTATATGTATACATAGTGGAATTCTATGCTTCCATCAGAAAGAATGACAGCACCCCATTTGTTAGGACATGGAAAGACTTGGAAAATTTTATTAAGTGAAGTAAGCCAAACCCAAAGAAACATAGGTCCCATGGTTTCCCTTATTTGCAATAATGTCTAGGATAATCTTACCAGACAAGCAGAAAAGCTTGAAAGCTATACACATATGACCATATAAGATGATGTTAAGCAAAGTGAACCCCAAGATAGGGATACAAGAAGTTTTTTCTTTGTTGTTGTTTTTGTAGTTGGTTTTTTTTTTGTTTTTTGTTTGTTTTTGTCGGTCGCGGGGCTTGATCTCTGGGCCTGGACACTGTCCCTCAGCTCATTAGCTCAAGCAAGCACTCTACCACTTGAGCCACGGAGCCACTTCTGGTTTTCTGGTGGTTTATTGGAGATAAGAGTCTCATGGACTTTTCCTGCCCAGGCTGGCTTTGAATCTAAATTCTCAGATCTCAGCATCCTGAGTAGCTAGGATTTACAGGTGTCAGCCACTAGTGTCCGGCTCGCTGTTGTTTTTAATGTACTATTTGATTTTTTTTGTTTCTTTTGTATGTTCTTCCCCTTAGGGTATAACCCCTATTGTCACTGTATTTGATTCGAGTGCCCTGCATCTTGTATATGCATTTTTCTAATTGGGGGAGGGGAAAGGAAACAACAAAATGCTGAACAAGGATACAGTTTGACCCATTGTAACAATGAGACAAACAAGACACTATGTTGAAAACAAACTTTACAACTTTGGGGCAGGAAGGGAGGAAATTGGAAGGAGGGAGGAAGGCATGGTAGGGGAAATCAAAGGAAGAGGTAACAATGCTCGATAGGAAATGTACTCATTACCTTACTCAGGTAACTCTAACCCTTCTATACAGTATTTTTACAATAAAAAGTAAATAATGGAAATTGAACAAATACAATAGAAGGCAAAAATACAACAAGTTTGATGTTTATAAGTAAACACTTATAATTGATACCATAAAAAAATCAATGGTTTTTCTGTATGCTAATAATGAGGTGAGCACAACTGAAATCAGGAAAGCAACTCTTTTTGTAATAAACCCCCCCAAATAAAATACCTACATGTTAACTAAAGAAGTGAAGGATCTCTACGATGAAAACATTAAAAACCTGAAAAGGAAAATTAAAGCAGAACCAAGGAAGTGGAAAAACCTCCCATGATCCTGGCTTGGGAAGATTAACATTTGTGAAATTAGCAATACTGACAAAGATTATCTACAAATTCAATGCAATACCCATCAATATCCTAATCTCATTCTTCAATGAAATACAAAAAGTAACCCAAATATTTATATGGAACAATAAAAGAACCCAAACAGCAAAAACAATCCTTAACAGAAAGAACAGTGCTGGAGGAATATCAATACCAAACTTCAAACTCTACTCCAAAGCCGTAGAAATCAAAATGGCTTGACACTGGCACAAGAACAGACTTGAGGACCAATGGAATAGAACTGAAGACCCAGAAATGAACCCACAGACTTATAGCCACCTAATCTTCAATAAGGGAGCCAAAAAATAGAATGGAAGAAAGACAGCCTCTTCAGTAATTGGTGCTGGCAAAATTGGTTAAACTCCTGTAGAAAATTAAAGTTAGATCCTTATATATCGCCCTGCACCAGAATCAGCTCCAAGTGGATTAAAAACCTCGAAGTCAAAGCAGACATCCTGAAAACATTACAGGAAGGAATAGTAGAAACTTTATGCCTCTTTGGCACAGGCTAAAATTTTCTTAATAGAGACTCAGAAACACAACAAATCAAAAAATGGTTGGACAAATGGGATTCCATGAAGCTACATGGCAAAGGACATAGCTAACAAATAATAGAAAGCCCACAGATTGGGGAAGATCTTCACTAGCCATACAATAGGCAAGGTCTCCATTTTTCCTCTATACCTTTGTCTTGCATATAATTTTATCTGATTTGAGAATGTGAAAGGAAGCACAGATAAGGGCACAAAATGTGAACAAATTCAACATTAATACCCACTAGAGACTCTGCTGGAAATGAGCTATACAACTTGGCAGAAGTGGGGATGAGAACAAAAAACTGAGAAAATGAAGAAGATGAGTCTGTTCAAAGAGAACAGTGTCAGGTACTCAATACCTGACTTAAGAAACTATAACCCCAATGTATGCATCTTTAACAATAGAATTTACAGGAAAAGTAAGTTCTCTCCTGAATATTATACAACAGAAAGGTACTTTTTCATTTCATATGGCACACATTTATTAATTGCTTAAATTGAGACAGAATGTAGAGATACAGAGAACAAGAGCAATGTTTTATCATACGAACTATTTTTTATTATTGTTTTGTCCTATTCATTGGCAATACCAGAGTTTGAACTTGGTATTTCATGCTTCCTAGAAAGGTGTTCTACAGCTTGAATTATGTCTCTAGACCAGAGAGGCAAATTCAACATGTTGCTGTTTTGACTAGCTTATTTTTATACTAAAAACCTTATCCACTTATATTCACTTTGACTCAATATGTAGTTTTTCATGTTAACACTTTAAAATTTATAGTGACAGTCACAAAATCAATACCTACGCTAAAACTTTCTAATTATTAGGAGTCTTAATTTAATATATATGTACATATATTAACATGTATGTATACTAATGCAGACATCATCTATAGGAGAAGGTTCTTACATTTTTCATTTTGTAACTAGATAGGAAAAGCAACAAATTACTATTCAGTCATTGAACTTCCATCCTTGAACACATGCCAAGTAATTTTTTTCTGGAAATTGGTCCTGAGAATGTCACAGTGTTGCCCAATATTGTACATCCTTTAAATGAGGTGCCCTGGAGCTAGCATGCTGGGAGATGAGGTAAACACTACTCTGTAGAAAATCAAGCACTTGTTCAGGATTCTTTTGAGGCAGAGCTTCCCAGTATACTTTTCATTAAATCAACCAGAACAAATTTTTCTAGAATGCCTCAATTATCCACCGAGGGAAAGAAACAGAAAGTTCAAAATACAAAAACCAAATACATATACATGGGAAAACAAATGCTGCAACATCACAAAACCCTTTACTTCCTTTAATTCTTTTTTTTTCACTTTTTCAGAGACAAATTAAGGATTGACCAATTCTATGGAAGATTAATTCTTTAATTTTCACCATTTTTGGCTCACAGTAAGTATTCTTACAAAAACTGTGAAATCATGTCAGTTAACAGTCACATTATTAGAATAATAATATTGTAGACGTATGACGTGGGCCTTATGCTAAGTGATGTAGACTTGATTTAGTTTGTTCAAAATATTATTTTTGAAGCAATTTTAAATGATTTAGAATCCTTCATGAGTGGTATGATACAAATGTTCTCTAGTACAATGTCATAAAGTGAACAATTGGAATTTGATTTAATCAAAATTGCAAAAGAATGAACTGTACATGATACTCTGAAGTTATCTCCTCTCATGGACTTTGAGTAACATTCTTCTCAGATTTACAAAAATAATTATCAAGATTAAGATGAAGTTATTTGAATTTTCACTTGATTTTCTGCATGTAGACTATCTTCTTCATGAAAGATAGCATTTGTAACAATTTCAGATCCTTTGTATGTTCAACTGTCAGTGTGTCTACATGCTTACTGATTGATAGCTGAGTCAAACAGGGTAAATTTATTACCAATTTTGAGAAAATTACTTTTAAAAAATGAACACTGAACCATCCATAGAATAAACCTTTTTTTTTTCTTTTTGCAGTCCTTAGGCTTGAACTCAGGGCCTGGACACTATCCTTGAACTTCCTTTGCTCCAGGCTAGCAATCTATTGAATGAGCCACAGGGCCACTTCCAGCATTTTCTGTTTAGATGGTACTGAGGAATCAAACTCAGAGCTTCATGCGTGCTAGGCAAGCACTCTACCACTAAGAAAATACATTCCCAACTCCAGAATAAACCTTCCTGAAGTCATTTTCACTGTCGCCTTGCATTTCTCAGCATACTATGAGAATCTGGAATCAGACGTGTGTGACATCCTTCATCCTTGTGGGACTGACAGATGCTGGAGAGATCCAGAGGGCCCTCTCTGTGCTGTTTCTCCTGATCTATCTGATTTCTCTGCTAGGCAATCTAGGCATGATTATGATAATTCGCCTGGATCTCCAGCTCCACACCCCTATGTATTTTTTCCTTACACAACTCTCATTCCTTGACCTATGTTATTCAAATGTCATCACACCTAGAACCTTAGGGAACTTGTTGACTTCCACCAAGAGCATTTCGTTCGTGGGCTGCTTCACCCAGATGTTCTGGTTTATCATGTTTAGTGCTACAGAATGTTTTCTTCTCTCTGCAATGGCCAATGATCTTTACATAGCTGTCACTAAACCTCTACATTATCCAGCAATTATGTCGCCAAGACTCTGTCATTCTCTGCTCACTGGCTGCTACATGATTGGCTTTATAGATTCCTCTGTCATCGTCCTTTGGATGAGCAGGTTACAATACTGTAACTCCAATGTAATCCATCACTTTTTCTGTGACACATCCCCAATATTAATTCTGTCCTGCAATGACACCTATAATATTGAAATCGTAATATTCCTCATTGCTGGTTCCACACTGATGGTCTCTCTTTTCATAATATGTATGTCCTATGTGTCCATTCTGCTGACTGTTTTGAAAATCAGTTCTACTTCAGGAAAGCAGAAAGCCTTCTCCACCTGTACCTCCCACCTGCTGGGAGTCACCATTTTTTATGGCACCACCATCTTTACTTATTTAAAACCCAAAAACTCCTATTCCTTGGGAAAGGATCAAGTGGCTTCTGTGTTTTACACGATTGTGATCCCCATGCTCAACCCACTCATTTATAGTCTTAGGAACAAGGAAGTGAAGAGTGCTTTCTTTCGGGTTATGCAGAAGAAAGAGAGTTTCAGGAGACTAAAATAACAGTTATGCTAAGCATTTCAACCCAACTTTTTTAGGTTTCTTTGGAGGGGGACAGGATGTCCTGTTTCACTCTATAAAAACACTGAAACCTTCTTTTATATTTGTCTGGAATTTTTTGTGCATATTTCTGAGACTATACTTTCAGAAACTCATATCATAATTGAATAGCATGAAAAATATGGTAAGTGTATGGTCTCCATATATGATTTCCTTTTAAGTGGAAGTAATGTTCCAAATATGATGTCATGTCTACTGCTATGTTACTGTGTTTAAAATATTATTGCATGGTTGTAGAATGAGGTTATGATTCCCTAACTTAGGACTTGAATTCTAATTTATCCCAATCAATATTATGCTTTCATCATTATCCTCTATTTTTCATTTTTCCCATCTCTGTCCTCAAGTTATGTAGTACAGCATTTGTGTTAGGAAATAATTTGTACTGTGGCACTATTTTGGATATTAGATATACCTTTGAAGGTATTGAACTCACAAATATTAAAATAGCTATAAATACTCCAAAGGCAACTTTTGAGTTAGAATTCATTATAGGAAAATAGCATATAACATGTTGGAGAATATTTGTAAACTATTGAAGTGTAATAAGAAAGAGAAACATTGTAAATATTGGAGATAGTGATGTGCATGTTTTGTATGTAAGTGAGTGTGAGTAATGTATATGTGTGTATAGAGATATATAAATATTAGAATTAGCAACAAAATTTCTGCAATTTCTTAGGCTCTCTTTTACAGATTTCTTAAAAGCTATCTAACATTTGATAATGTCTTGTCAACCAAGCTGTGAAATGAATATGTTCTCAATTATATGTGCGGAATTAAGTCTGTTAAAAAAACGTGTGTCATGCTGTAGGGTATGAATCCACATGCAGCAATTATCTTCTAAACGTTAAAACCCCGTTCTCTATGACTCATCAAGAATATACTCAACTGTTTGATTACTTTTATCTGATTCCTTCAGATGTGTAATATTCTTTTTTTAATAAGGAAAGTATTATTTTTTAATTTTTATTGTGAAAATATGGGTTACAATTACATGGGCAAGATAATGAGTACGTTTCTTATCAACATTGTTGCCTCCTCCTTTGTTTCCCCTTCCCATCCCTTCCCAACTCCCTCCACCCCTCCACCAAAGTTGTAAAGTTTGTTTCTCAACACAACAATTTGTACATCTCATTGTTGCAATGGGTCCACCTGTATCCCTATTTAAATGATTTGTTTTTTCCCTTCCTCTCCACAAATTATACCAACATCAAATAAAGTGAAAGCAGGAGTTGTACTAATATTCTTTATGAACAAACTCTTCAATTAAATACTGGATATAGATTTTTAATATATTTTATACAAAGCTGTTGTAAAACAATAAATTGACAATGGATTACATTTTGTGACATCCTATAAACAGATAGTATACAGTAATTTCTTTATAAGTTTTTATCCACGTTTTCTTGTGTTGGGGCCTTCATTATCTCCATGATTTAAAGGTTAGTGAATTAATGTGTACTTCTCTTTTCTTCTTCTTTCCCTTTTTGCCTTTACTTTTATTATTATTTTTAGTCCTTTATGTTGGTGTTGTTTTCATTTTACCAGTTCTGGCTTTTGAAATCAGAGTCTCTACACTGGCTAAGAAAACATCATGCTATTTAAACAACACCTTTAGCCTTATTTACTCTAGTTTATTTTTTTTCATTTTTATGTGAGATCTTTAATTTTTTCTAACCACTGGCCTAGAGACAGGATATTCCTATGTACATTTATTGTACAGCTCAAGGATGGCCTTTATTTAAACATGTTTTCTCACTAATTCTTTGCTTGGGATAATCTCAAACTTTTATCACCCTTCTACCTTTCTTCCTGTGTAAGTACAATTACAAATATAAGTCATGGCCACACATGGCCCTATAGTTCTAATTTTCATGAATTTTTATTTTTATTGTAGAAAATTTGGTAACTTTAAGATACATTGTACTGATAAAATGACATATCAGTTTGAACTCTCTGTGTACATATATTTGATGTTAATATAAATAAATACCACATACCTACATGGTATGATTTTATAACATTTGTTCTTGACAAGTTAACAATTTAAGGTGAAATTATATTTGAATATATTCTCTATACATTTCAATGTGGCTAAAATAAGTTTTGGGATGTTAATAATTTAAATTTTTCTTTTTTTGTAATTGGAAAAATATTGTACTGAGGGGTTGCAATTACATGAGCAAGGGAAAGGGAAAAAAACAATTGCTTAAATAGGGATACAGTTGGACCCATTGTATCAACGAGATGTACAATGTACAAGATGTTATGTCAAAAAATAAACTTTACAACTAAATTTTTCTTCTATTGAAAGCTATCAATAATATTTTTCATTTTTTCAAAAAATATTCCAAATTTTGACTTTATTCTTGTTTTTCAGAGTTTTTCTTTATCCATAATGACTTGTTTTCCTGAATATGTATGTCATGTAGAAATCATATCAATTGTTACTCATATTTTTTATTGTAATTCTTGGAGAATAGAAATGAGAAGTAACTAAATGGCTAATGTCTACTGATATCCTGTTCTAAGTCATCTTGATCTTGTAAAGGCATAGGTCAGATAGTAAAGGCTTTCTTGACCCTTCTTCTATTTCTGTTCTGTCAACGTACATTGAAAAATGGTAAATGGAGTGTAGAACTTTATGGTTAATGTTTAATCTCATCGTTTAACAGAATGAGCATTTACGAGATAGATTGCCTTGTATTCAGAAAACAAAAGTGATTTTAATCATATGAAGAGTACATCCCGAAACTTTGTAATTCCCAATGACAGAAAGTTATATAAATTTTGGTCCTTGAGTCTACAGACTCATTGGTCATATCTGTCATGTTCATATAGATTCTGATGCATGTGCTCTTCGATGTTATTTTACATGTTCCTTTCTCAAGGAACTGTCATTTGTGTAGTAACAATTTGAGAGAACACAAAAATATAACGAAAAAAGAAAAGAAAAACAATAGGGCATCACAGGAAAATTTTCCTTAATACTTTGATTTAATTGGTAGAGAAACAGAGGAGGAAGGATGAGAGCAGACAGAAGTAGAAAGAGGAGTAAATTCATCAATGTTCTAGATGATTGTTTCATGGAATGTATTGAAGAATGATAGTAATGAAAGATTATTACTTATAGATTTGAGAATAATGGTTATGCATGGATCTAGTCTAAAATAAATCTCTCAAATCTAGTTAATTTTTTGAAAAGAGTGTATCAGTCATGCATATATGCATGCATATATATATATATATATATATATATACTTGCATACAAAAAAACCTTGCATTCCTAAAAACTGGTTTCTACTGTACAGTTTTTTTCTTTTTTCAGACAAAATAAAATAATTAAGAAATGCAAAATCGTACTTCCTCTGTACATCACCTTGTGTATACAAAAACAAAAAGACTTTAAATAAAAAAAAAAAAAACAAAAACTAACAACAACACCATTTATGTCCAGCGATATTTAATGTGTATTTGGCATTCAAAAAACACATTTGTTTAAACTGGGAGACACATTTATTTAAACTGGAATAATGTTGCATACTAATAGTTGTAACTAAATCTGATCATTTCTTAGTTTCTGGCAATACAGATTTAGAGGGGCATCCTTTATGTATTCTTTTAGCTTTACTCAATTCTAAAACCATGCATCAATTACCAACTTCTTTCAACAATTTCTTCATTGCTTGCTTCACATCTTTGTTTCTCAAACTGTAGATGACAGGATTCAGCATGGGGATCACAATGGTGTAAAATATCGACACAATCATGTCATGGTTTGAATCATAGCTGGAACTTGGTCTCATGTAGCTGAAGAGGATTGTCCCATGATAAATGGACACTCCAGTCAGGTGAGATCCACACGTGGAGAACACTTTTCTCCTCCCTTCACCAGAACGCATTCTCAGAATGGCCAACAGAATGAAACCATAGGACACCAGGACAATCAGAATAGTGACTATCTCAATACAGCCCACAAAATAGAAGAGTAGAAGCTGGTTTATTTCAGTGTCAGAAGAAGAAATAGCTAGTAGTGGGGGGATATCACAGAAGACATGCCTGATTTCATTGGTTCCACAGAAGGACAGAGTGAAAGTGGCCACCGTGTGTATTGTGCCATGTATAAATCCAGCGACATAGGAAGCAATGATGAGAGGCACATAGACTCTGGGTGACATGCTCATTGAGTAGAGGAGAGGATTGTAGATGGCAACATACCGATCATAAGCCATTGCAGCCAACAGAAAGCATTCTGTGGTGCCCAAAGTCACAAATAGAAGCATCTGGGTTGCACATCCAATAAAGGAAATGGATTTGTCTTCTGCTAAGAAATTGACCAACATTTTGGGGGTCACAACTGTAGAATAACAGGCATCCAAAAATGATAAGACGCTGAGAAAATAGTACATGGGGTTGTGGAGGCGGGCATCCCCTATGACCAGTACAACCAGGCCGAAATTTCCTATCAGTGTGAAGAGATATATCGCAAGAAAGAGGAAGAATAAGACAACTTTCAGGTCAAAATCATCTGTGAAGCCCATCAATATAAAGATGGTGACTTCAGTCATGTTCTTTAAACCAAGCCTATGTATGTCCAAGTCTGATGACACTCTGTCCATTGCACTATTGAATTCTTGCTTCCAAATGATGAACCCCATAGGAGTAAAGTCTGTCTCTATCTTTCTTGAATCTATCTGTGCTGAAACACCTTAACTTCTTTGGTAGCAATGAGATCGGCTGTAATGAAGAATTTCAGACATGCACATCAATTTTACTTTAAGAGGTAAATTAAGATATAATTTTCATTCCCTTATTAGCTAATTTTAACCTGTAGACAATCTTGTGAACTAATATAATTTTATATATTTCAATGAATATTACAAGTATTTTCTACCCACGGAATCTGAAAATTCACCAGTGTGCATACATATAAACATACTTGAATACAATATATATTTTAATAAAAAGTACATACCCATAGTAATCCAAGTTTTGTTACACAGCTCATGATATATCTTTCATATTTCAGGCCTCTTAAAATAAACAAGCCAGCCAGGGTCAGTGACTCATGGCTGTAATCCTAGCTACTCAGGAGTTTGAAATCTGAGGATCCCTGCCAGCCCAGACAGGGAAGTTTTATGTCTCCAAGCTCAAATTAACCACCCAAAAATCAGAAGTGGGGCTGT
The DNA here is from genome assembly GCF_019054845.1 of Dipodomys spectabilis. Lineage (NCBI taxonomy): Eukaryota > Metazoa > Chordata > Mammalia > Rodentia > Heteromyidae > Dipodomys > Dipodomys spectabilis. The sequence goes on from NW_024870707.1 coordinate 4,136,205, forward strand.
GGCTTAAGTGGTAGAGCCCTATCCTTGAACTGAAGGGCTCAGAGACAGCACCCAGGTCTAGAGTTCAAGCCCCACGATCATCCAAAAAAAAATAATAAAACTCAAATTTACCTCACTGGTAAACGTATGTTTACTATGAAATACTTACATATGGCTTGAAAGTAGGGTGCATTTGGTTTAATTTTTAGCCTGATGAATAGATGGCTTTTTCAAGCAAAAATCATTTTATGGCCACTTTTTTAGCAAATGGCTAATTCTATTTCATAGGTTTTATTTTGGGCATAGGTATACCTTGTTTATTCCTTTTTTTTTTTTTTACAATTTTGTCTTTATATATAAACCCTTTACAAAATTTTAGTCTCTATTATTTATTTACTGTTGTACATCAAATTTTAGCTTACTAATATGAAGCATGTTTCTCTTTCTCAACTCTTGCATTTTTGCAGTTCTTGCAGATACATTTCTATTAAAATTAATTACTGCTATATTTAATAAAATGATAATGTTTCTTATGGAGGTTTCAAAATTATTACAAAATCAAAGCCACTAAGATAGTGAACTAGTTTTTTTTGTCAAAAATGTTATTTAAAAGGACAAATTAAATATTTCATTCAAAGAAATATTTGATTTCTGGATATGCTTTCTGATTATGTTGTGTTTTCCTAATTCAATGAATATCAGGAAAAGGAAATGTGTATTCCAATTACACCAAGGATTTATGAATAGAAACAACCTACACCTTACCCCAACAGAATGTGATATTCTCAACAATAAGGATTTTACTGTGCGCTTCTTGACAAGCAGATTTGTTGTTGTTGTTAAGTGAAAGTAAGTCTGTGTGTGATCATTTTTACCACCTGGGACAGCTACCAAATTCAAAAGGAGAAGTACAACTGATTGAAAACAGAGTCCATTTCTTCTGCAGTAATTAAAAAGTGATTGCTTCACCCAGACTCACAATAATGCACCAGATTGACCTGGTAGAAGACTGACAACTGACTCGGCATCACAGAACTATGCCAGTGTAAGGCTTTCCTGTCCTGTCTTGCAACACCAAAACAGAGAGACTCTCAAATTCAGTTGAGTTTGCTTGTGCTGAGACACTGGTATGCTTTTGACAGGAGAGGGAAACTGAGCCACAAGACTGAAAGATTTGAATCCCGGCGACAATGCTCATGATGCTGGATCCAGCTGTGCCTGAAACAAGGCATTTCTGGAATTTCAGTTATGGGGACCGGTAAATATACTTGCTTTTGCTTATAAATATCATATTTTGCCTCCAGTCATCATAAACTTCTACAAATGACATCTCCTCCAAGCCAAAAAAAAATCACTGACTAAAATACTTAAACCTGCCATCTTCAAGGGGGTGACTGCAGGGTAGCATTCTGGGATATGCATGAAGACATATAGCTATGAATTAAATTTTAATTATCCAGGAAATACGTTTGCATATGAAATGTGATTTTCAGAATTTATTCATATAACAAAACAAGAGGTACATATACTATGATTAGCTTAAACAATGAATGACTCCAACTCAGAAACTACTAAGCTTTTAGTTTTTATACTTACTTTCTAGATTAATATATTACATATATGTACATAGATGTTTTATATACAGATATATACATACAGTATGTATTTATCTGGCTCAAGTGGTAAGGTATCAGCTTTCAGTGAGAAAACCCAATGACAACATGAACTTCTGATTTCAAGCCCCAGTACTGATAAAAAATATTATAATATGTAAACTTAAGTAACTTTATATTGACACTTGACAATATAATGTACTAATAAATAGTAATGTCATTCATCTTGAATATAAATCAATAACTATCAGTTTATGAGCTCAGACAATTTTTCATTTTGCCTCGTTAGAACATTAATCTATTTCATAATGGGAACTATAGATATGACAGAGAAAAGCAAAGCTATTTAGCAACATTAATCAAGAGGCACATCAAAGGGCTACTTATATTAGCATATTTAACTGTATTAGGATCACTTGTGTCTATGTTAAGCTAGTTTAATTAAATTATTTGGCTTGAGGGAAATGTATACAATCTTAAATTTAATTAAAAGTGATAAAACAGAAAAATTAAATGGAAAGCCAGTTTATCAGCTCTCATGGTCAAAAATATTAAAAAGACCAAAAAGGTGATGCACCATTTTATAAGAGGCCATTAGGTGTTTTTGACTCAATAAAACAGGGTAGCAAGTTGACCTTGGTTAAATTACATGTCTAGCTTGTATTTCAATTTTTATATATCTAAAGATGATACTTCATATAAATTTTCTAGTTCTGATGCAGAATATCTAGTCAAGATTTGAAATCAAAGAAGCCCCTTAGTGGACAAATAAATCAAGAAAATGTGATTATATATATATATATATATATATATATATATATATATATCAAAATTCTTCTCTTCCATCAGTAAAAATGACATTGTACCATTCATAAAGTAATGAAAAGATGGAAGAAATTATATTAAGTGAAGTAAACTAGACCCTAAGTAAGGTATATTGCATTGTTTCCCTCATTTGTGGAAACTTGGATGTGCCTACAGATCTGCAAGTAAGCATGCTGGATGTTTAAAAAAAATACACTGGGACATGATAAATTACACAGTAATTCACAGGCATTCACACAGAGTGAGACCAAAGGAGAATATTGTTTAGAGAAGATCACAAAGGTACAATAGCTATGTGCATCTGATCATATAAAATAACACTTATCAAAATGAACTCCAGGAAATGGAGACAGGAGGGCTTTTAATGTTGTTATTTTCTTATGTCTTATTTGTTTGTTTATCTGTCTTTGGCAGGGAAGGGGAGAGAGAGAAATGGTGGGACAAAAAATGAACAGAGACATCAAAGATACTAGATACTATTGTGAAAATGAACTATAAAACTTGTGAGTGGTGATGGGAGGGAAAAAGTAGGAGAGAGCCAAGGAAAGGGTGAAATTGTTCAAAAGGAAATGTACTTTTTATCTGACTTATATAACTGCAACTCTCTCTACAACTCTTTACAATAACAATAAAAATGCAAAAATGATTAGAGAAAAATATAGGCATTCATTAGGAGCAGATCTCAAACTTAGATTTCTGTCATAGCTTACAATTTCTCAAAATTTGCACTTGTCCATATCATAATCTCATCATGATATGCCATAAATATGGAAATATTATCCTTGATATGGTATTAAATAGCATCTCTCTTAATTGATGTATTGAGAGATACTAAGAATATATCAAGTATAAAATTAAAAAAAATTGTTGCTACTAACTAATCCAATCTTTAAAATAATATCAATATTTAAGTTGCTAAGGCAGAAAAGAAAAATAGAAACCAAAATAAAATACTTTTGTGAGCTCAATAAAATCTATTGTTATTTCCCTTACCTCTGATGGTTAAGTTTATTTTTAAAGAAAATGGATTCCATTAATAAGTGTCTGCTCTATTAACTGAAATAGATACAGAATTTTTTTTATGTTTTCTTTTCTATTGTCTCAGAATATACTGCATTCAACTTGGAATGCAAAACTTTAAGTAAAAATAAATATTCCCTGTAAGTTTTAAATATCTACACTTATATCCTAGGTTCAAAATCACTACAACTTTTAAAATAATTTAAGTGAAGAAAATATCCTCTTACCCATGAAAAAGAGCTATTCACTCAATTTTGAAATACTATGAGTCCTGTTCATTTGGACTTTTATACGAGATTGCAACGACTTGGGGTCCACAGGGAGTTTGCAATGAGTCAGTTCTCTTTGTTGCAGGAAAGAAAGCCATCTAGGTGATATTTTTCAAAACACAGCAATCATTTCACAATAATCATTTCTGTAAACATTATGCAAAGAAAATTTGAATATACCTTAGAAAGTATTTTTGTGGGAAAATGTGATTTTTACAAAACATATCCCACACTCTGACACTAATTATTAATATCATGCTGAGTTGGTAACTTTGATGCTTTGAAATTTAATTTCTTCCTTTTGGTAATATAATCTATGAAGGTTTTAGAAATCCTGTATCCATATACATTATGATAGAATTCAGTTACTTAACCTTAGTATTTGATGACATATGTGAAATAGACTTGCATTCATTGAGATTTCAATAGTGAAGACAAAACATGAATCTAAGATATACAAGCATTGATTGTAGAGATGAATCAGCATACACATGACAGCATTCTGTGGGTTGGAAAATAGAGTTTGAGGGACCATTCAGACATAAAGTTGAAATGTTTTGAGGCATGTTGAATTTATTTGTGCCTAGCAGATATATCTTGGGTATATCTGGGGTGATTTTATAGCCTAGAATAAGTTTCATATACTCAAATATACTTCTGGATTTATGATACATAAATAATCAAGACAGAAAAGTATCAGAATATAATACCTGCCTCAGTAAATACAACACATAAGAAATAGCTTCACACATTCCCTGCTAACTTATTGTGACAAAGATAGCAAGGGAAAATCCAAGGACAGAAGATATTATTTAAAAAAAAATAGAGAAGCACCTCATATCTAACATACACTTAGGTCTCAAAAAGTGAACCCCTCCAAAAAACCCTCAAAGAAACAACAACCCAATTAATAAAGGGATAAATGACTTAAAGAGAGATTATTCTGAAGAAAAAGTAAAAATGACCAATGGACACAGGAAAAAATGATCAACATCTCAGGCTATAAAAAAAAAATCAAAGCAACTTTGGGATTCTACCTCACCCCAATTAGAATGGCCTTTATCAAGAAAAGTAACAATGACAGATGCTTCTACACTTTTTTGTATGTTTTTTATTGTAAAAATACTGTACAGAGGAGTGAGAGTTACATGAGGCTTCTACACTTTGTTCACTCCGGAAACCAGTATGGAGGTTCCTCAAAAGATTAAACATAGAGCTTTCCTATGACCCAGCAATTCCACTTCTGGCCATTTATCCAATACCCCACAAACCATAATAACACTACTAGCAAAACCATGTTCACTGCAGCATTGTTTACCATAGCCAAGACAGGAAATCAACCTAGATACCTCTCCATAGATGAGTGGATCACATATATGGTATAGATATACAATAGAATTCTGCGCTTCCATTAGAAATAATATACACAATAGAATTCTATGCTTCCATTAGAAAATAGTGATATACACCTTTCATAAGGAAATGGAAAGACTTTGGAAAGATTATATTAAAGCAAGCCAGCCAGAAAGAAAATTTTGCATGGATTCTGTTATTTGTGGTAAGTAGAATGTGCCTATAAATCTTCAAGAAAACACACTATATGGTAAAAGACAAGAATTACAATTGGACATGATAAATTATACAGGTCTCTAAACGTTCACACAGTGAGACCAAAGGAGGATATACCTAGGAGAGGATCAAAAGAGCTGAATGGCTATGCACACATGATCACATACAATAGATGTTTATCAAAGTGAACTCCAAGACTTAGAAACAAGGTGCTTTTGGTTACTTGCTTTTTGATTTGTTCATTTCTCTGTATGTTTTCCTTCTTTGTCACTGGTTATTAGTTCTGTACCTTTTTTTGTAAGTTTATCTGCTTTGGGGATTTTAAGCGGAGCACAAAATGAGTGGTACAAAGGGTGAACATATGCAGGCTTTCAATACAATGTTGAAAATGAACTATACAAATTGTGGGGGGTATTTGGGGAACAGGGAGATCTGAGAGAAAAGGAGGAATGAGGTGAAACTGTTCAAAAAGAAATGTACTCATTACCTGCCTTATTTCCTGACTTATGTAACTGTAACCTCTCTGTATATAATCTTTACAATACAAATAAAAATATTTTTTAAAAAATCCATAAGCCATGACTTATGTTAATCATAGCTACTCATATCTACACATATCTACTCAGGAGTCAGAGAGACAGTTATTCTGGTTCAAAATCAGACCCAGTAGAAAAATCTGTGAGACTCAATTTCCAAAAAACTAATACAAAAGTAGGTTGAAAATATCGCTCAAGTGGCAGCCTAGTAAACATTACTTCTTGAGTTCAAACTCAATTTGAATCAATAATAATAATAATTGATAACATAGTAATTGGTGCCTAGTAATTTGAGCAACTTTAAAAACACTTTCAAATGACTCTTAAATTTTAATATAAAATCTGGTGCAATAATATTTCTATAACAAGTATAGAAAAAAATATTTTCTACCTATTGTTGCTGATTTATATGAAGTACCAAACACATTTAAAAACTCACATATATAGGAATCTTTATCATATGGGGCTGGGAAGGTGGCTCAGTGGTAGAGTGCTTGCCTTGCATGCCTGTGGACCTCAGCACCACATAAGCAAAAAGAAAAAAGCCGGAAGTGACACTGTGGCTCAAGTGGTAGAGCACTAGCCTTGAGCTGAAGAACTGAGGGACAACGCCCAGGCCCAGAGTTCAGGCCCCACGACCGGACCCCTTTCCCCCAAAAAAGAAATCATTATCATATACATGTTAAAATAGAGAATGAACAAATAAATTACCTATTTATAGTAAATATCTGCTTAAAATATTGAGTAAATATGTATTCAAAATACATAAGAACTTTTTTCAATAATTCTCAAAAATTGGTAATATAGAAAAATAAAAATATAGCTGGGTGTGGTGGCTCACACCTACAATGCTAGCCACTCAGAAAGCAGAAATCGGAGGATGATGATTCAAAGCCAACTGGGGTAGGAAAGCTCATGAGACTCTTATATTCAATGAGCCACCAGAAAACCAGAAGTGATGCTATAGCTCAAAGTGGTGGAGCAATAGTCTTTAGAGAAAAAGTTTAAGGTCAGTGCAGAGACCCTGAGTTCAAGGCAAAAGGAAAAACACTATACCATAAAACATGCACACATTGTAAAACAAATTTTAGGTACAAAAACCTTCCAAGGTACAATTTGTTACCTGGAAAATAAATACAATTTTAAAATTAACAGTGATACATTTGGAGTTGATTCTGGTGCAGGGTGACATCTAACTTTAGTTTTCTGCATGTGATTACCCAATTTTGCCAACACCATTTACTGAAGAGGCTGTCTTTCTTCCATTCTATTGTTGGCCCCCTTATTGAAGATTAGGTGGCTATAGGTCTGTGGGTTCATTTCTGGGTCTTCAGTTCTATTCCACTGGTCCTCAGGTCTGTTCTTGTGCCAGAACCAAGCCATTTCGATTACTATGACTTTGTTACTTTGAAGTTTGGTATTGATAGTCCTCCAGCACTGTTCTTTCTGCTAAGGATTGTTTTTGCTATTCGGAGTCTCTTATTCTTCCAGATAAAATTTTGGATTTCTTCTTGTATTTCACTGAAGAATGAGGTTAAGTTATTGATGGGTATTGTATTGAATTTGTAGATAGCCTTTGGCAGTATTGCCATTTTCAAGATGTTATTCCTCCCAATCCAGGAGCATGGGTTTTTTTTCCCCACTTCCTTAGTTATGCCTTAATTTCTTTTTCAGGTTTTCAAAGATTCCATCATAGAGGTCCTTCATTTCATTAGTTAAGTTAACTCTTAGGTATTTTATTTTTTGTGGAGCTATTACAAAGGGAGTTGCTTTTCTGATTTCAGCTGCACTATTCCTGTTATTGGCATAGAGAAAAGCCATTGATTTTTTTTTTTTTTTTGGTCGGTTGTGGGGCTTGAACTCTGGGCTTGGTTGCTGTCCCTGTGCTCTTCAGCTCAAAGCAAGCACTCTACTGCTTGAGCCACAGCACCACTTCAGGTTTTCTAGTGGTTTTTTTGGAGATAAGAGTCTCATAGACTTTCCTGCCTGGGCTGGCTTTGAACTGTGATCCTCAGATCTCAGCCTCCTGAGTAGTTAGGATTACAGGCGTGAGCCACCGGTGCCCAGCAGCCAATGATTATTTTTTTTGGGGGGGGGTCTGGTCTTGGGGCCTGAACTCTGGGCCTGGGCACTGTCCCTCAGCTCTTCAGCTCAAGGTTAGCGCTCTAGCACTTGAGCCACAGTGCCACTCCCGGGTTTTTTCTTTTTGCTTATGTGGTGCTAAGGAATCGAACCCAGGTCTGCAGGCATGCAAGGCAAGCGCTCTACCATTGAGCCACCTTCCCAGCCCCCCAACAATTGATTTTTGACAATTAATTTTACACTCTGCTACTTTGCCAAAGTTTCAGATCAGCTCAAGCGACTTGGGAGTGGAGTCCCTGGGGTTCTTTAAATACAAGATTATGTCATCCAAAAAGAGGGAAAGTTTTACTTCATCTTTCTCTATTTGGATCCCCTTTATGTTTGCATCTTATTGATCTAGCTAGGCATTCTAATACTAAATTGAAAAGTGTTGGAGAAAGTGGACATCTTTCCTGACAGCAGACACCCGAAAACATTAAAGGAAGGAATAGGAGAAACTCTAGGGCTCCTGGGCACAGGCCAAAATTTTCTTAATAGAGACCCAGAAACACAACAAATGGGATTGCATGAAGTTGCAGAGCTTCTGCATGGCAAAGGACATAGCTAGCAAGATCAATAGAAAGCCCACGGATTGGGAGAAGATCTTCACTAGCCATACAACGGACAAGGTTCTCATATCTAAAATACACCTGGAACTAAAAAAAATTAACCCCCCCAAGAGCAAATCCTCAAAGAAACAACCACCTGATTAATAAGAGGACTAAACTCTTAAAGAGAGATTTCTCTGAAGAGAAAATAAGAATGGCCAATAGACACATGAAGAAATGCTCAATTTCTCTAGCCATAAAAGAAATGCCAATCAAAACAACATTGAGATTCCACCTCACCCCAGTTAGAATGGCTATAATCAAGAAATCTAATAACAACAGATGCTGGAGGGGATGTGGACAGAAGGGAACCTTACTGCATTGTTGGTGGGAGTGTAAACTTGTTCAACCACTTTGGAAAGTACTATGGAGGTTCCTCAAAAGACTCCACATAGAGCTCCCCTATGACCCAGCAATCCCACTTCTGGGCATTTACTCAAAAAATCACAAACAATGCCATACTAAATCTACCATACCACTATGTTTATCTCAGAATTATTCACCACAGCTAAGATATGGAACCAACTCATATGACCTTCAGTAGATGAATGGATCAAGAAAATGTGTTTAATATATGTACAATGAAATTCTGATGGAAGCATTCTGTCATTCCAAATGACACCTCCTCATTTGTTGGGAAATGGAAAGACTGGGGGAAAATCATATTAAATGAAGTAAGTCAGACCCTAGAAATGTAGGTCCCATGGTTTCTCTCATTTGCAATAATAAGTGTATGTCTAGGATAATCTCATCAGTAAGCAGAAAAGCTCGAAAGGTATGTATAAATGACCATAAAAGATGATGTGAAAAGAAATGAGCCCCAAAATATGGATGCCTTATCATCATTATTGTTTTTTCATGTATTTTGTGATTTTTTGTTTCTTTTGTATGTTCTTCTTCCTATGTTATAACCCTGTTATCACTGTATTTCATTTTGGTACCCTGCCTCTAGAATATAATTTATCTAATTAGCAAAGAGAAAGCAGAATAACACAATATTGAAACAAGAGCACGGGATGACCCATTGCCACAATGAGACTCACAGACACTATGTTGGGAATGAACATTACAATTTGTGGGGGTAGGTGTGGAGGAGGAAGGGAGGGAAGGGATAGTAGAAAAAAAGCAAAGGATGGGGTAATAATGCTGGACAAGAAATGTACTCATTACCTTACTCATGCAACTGTAACCCCTCTGGACAGTATCTTTAAAAGAAAAAAATTTGAAAACAACATCTTATCCCATCACTCATTTATAACTCTATCTTTTAAGACTTGCTATTATATGAATTATATAAGATGAGCACACTTGTATGGATTACAGTGAATAAATCAAAATGTAAGTCAGACTACTAGGGTGTAAACAACATTGTATTTTGTTGTTTTGGTTCTATTCATTTATGGGAATTCATTCCTAAGGATTTCACAACAGACTCCATAATGCATGCCAAGGAACTTCTGTAAGCAATATGATTATTGTTTAATAGTAAAGGATTAAAAATATGAACTGTGTTTAGGTTAAGTGAAAAGTAGTTATAAAAAACCAACGACAACATTTATGTCCAACAATGTTTAATATGCATTTGGAGCTGCATATTATGCATATTTGCATACAAGAGACACAATATTGGAACAATATTGAATGATCTCACTCTTAAATTCCTGATCATTTTTATCTAGTTTCTGATCTACTTGAAGGGCATCACTAGATTCTTTTAGTTTTATTCAATTCTAAAAACGTGTCAATTACTAACTTCTTTCAACAATTTTTTTCATTGCTTGCTTCACGTCTTTGTTTCTCAAACTGTAGATGACAGGATTCAGCATGGGGATCACAATGGTGTAAAATATAGACACGATCATGTCATGGTTTGAATCATAGCTGGAATTTGGTCTCATGTAGCTGAAGAATATTGTGCCATAATAAATGGACACTCCAGACAGGTGAGAACCACACGTGGAGAACACTTTTCTCCTCCCTTCAACTGAACGCATTCTCAGAATGGCCAACAGAATGAAACCATAGGACACCAGGACAATCAGAATAGTGACCATCTCAATAGACCCTACACAGTAGAAGAGTAGAAGCTGGTTCATTTGAGTGTCAGAACAAGAAATAGCGAGTAGTGGGGGAATATCACAGAAGACATGACTGATTTCATTGGATTCACAGAAAGACAGACTGAAAGTGGCCATTGTGTGTATCGTGCCATTAGCAATACCAACAACATAGGAGGCAATGATGAGGGACACATAGACTCTGGGTGGCATGCTCACTGAGTAGAGGAGAGGGTTGTAGATGGCAACATACCGATCATAAGCCATTGCAGACAACAGGAAGGCTTCTGTGGTTCCCAAAGTCACAAAGAGAAACATCTGGGTTGCACATCCAATAAAGGAAATGGATTTGTCTTCTGCTAAGAAATTGACCAACATTTTGGGGGTCACAACTGTAGAATAACAGGCATCCAAAAATGATAAGACACTGAGAAAATAGTACATAGGGTTGTGGAGGCGGGCCTCCATAATGACCAGTACAACCAGGCCCAAATTTCCTATCAGTGTGAAGAGATATATCGCAAGAAAGAGTAAAAATAAGACAACTTTCAGGTCAAAATTATCTGTGAAGCCTCTTAATATAAAGAGAGTGACTTCAGTCATGTTCTGAAAATCAAGTTTACGTATGTCCAAGTCTGATGACAGTTCGTCCATTGCACTTTTGAATTCTTGATTCTAAACGTTGTATCCCATGAGAGGCAGGCTAACTTTATCCTTGTTGTCTGTATCTGTGCTAAGACAGCTCAACTTCCTTGGTAGTGATGTGATAGGCTGTAATGAAAAATTTCACAGAAACACGATAATTGTACCTTAGTAGCTAAAGGAAGATAAAATTCTCATTCCTTTGTTGGCTATTTTTCTCTTTTTGACAAGCTGGCAAATTAACATAACATATTTAATTAATTAATGCAATTATTCATTTCAGTGAATATTGCAAGAATTTTCTACCCCTTTTTAGTAAATTACATAATTTGAAAATTCACCAGGATATATATATATATATATATATATGTATATATATATATATATATATATATATATATATATATATATATATAAATGAATGGAAAGCACATACCCAAGAAGTAATCCCAGTTTTCTTACACAGCTCATGATAAATCTTTATGTTTTAGGCCTCTTAAAATAAGTGAACACAACTTACCTCACAGGTAAATATAATTGTGAAAAGGATATTTGTGTTTACTGTAAAATAAGTACATATAAATTGAAAGTAGGGAGCACTGGTTTTAATTTTTAGCTTGTTGAATAGATGACCCTTTCAAGCAAAAATCATTTTATGGCTACACTTTTATCAAATGACTGATTCTGTTTAGTAGAACAGATTTCATTTTGGAGATAGACGTGTCATATTTATTTCTTAGTTACAAATTTTTTCTTTAAGTATATATGATCCCGTAGGAATATTTTATTCTACTATTTACTCTGGTTTATCAAGTATTAGCTTAACTACATAAAACATGTTTCTCTTTCTCAACTCTTGAATTTTTACAAAGTTCTTAGAGATAAATATCTGTTCAAATTAATTACCACTATATTTAATAAAATGTTAGTGTTTCTTATGCAGGTTTCAAACATTATGAAATTAAGGTCACTGTGATAGTGAGCTAATTTTTTATCAAACCTATTATTTAAGAGGAAAATTCACTTAATATGATTTTTCTGATATTTTCACAATAAAAAATAAATAAATAAAAGGAAAATTACATATTTATCAAAAAGTAATATTTGATTTCTGGATTTACTTCCTGATATTATTGTTTTTCCTAATTCAATGAGTATCTGAAAAAAGACATGGATAACCAAAATAGAAAAGTAAAGATAGAAGGAAGATAAACCTTAACAACTTACCTGTATCTAGATTGAAAAGCTGAGGTAGTCAAGTGTAATTTATTGCATCCACTCTCCTACTTGGAGGTGATTTCTGCAATGATTACTTTGTCCTCAGTATATTGTCAAGTAAAAGTTTATAAAAGGATTAAACACTCAAACTAATATACATCCGTGAAGACGGTGATTATAAATAATTTACAGTAATGATAAAATACATATTAAGATTTGCTATATTAAGACGACCACATACTAGACAGAATAAATAAATGAGATTTAATTACATTAGAAAAGAAAGACACTTTGCTAGTTTATCCCAGAGATGTCCTAAAAGTCCATGTGGAAAAAATTTGCTTTTTAATGCATATGTTAGGCTTAACAGTACGAAATTACAGAAAAAAAAAAAAACACAAATGCTGTCATCAGTTTCTTAGAAAATTCTAGATTATAATGATGTCTCCAATTTCTTTCTAAATGCAGTTAATGTTTTAACACATAACTATATTAACATATAATATTATTAAAATATTTACAGCAGTTAAGTAACAAAGCCTCTGATAATAATATATTTTAGGATTTATAAGGATATTAGATATTTTATATGTGTGTTTTATGTGGTCTGGGAAAAAAATGCATCTTCCTAAAACATTCCTGTTTTTTGTCTGTTTCCCCCAACTTTATTTCTTTTGTCTGGTCTCTCTCTTTCTCTTTGTGTCATATGTACACTTGCTGTCACCAAAACAGAGTTTATAGAATATATATGGATATATTTACTAAGAATATCTGGGTCTTTAAGAAAGAAAGCAATAAGGAAGGAAGCACACCATTGAAAATGAAGTGGAGAAAGTAATTGAAGAATAGCTTAAAAAATAATTATGCCAACAGACGTTTTAAAAATTGAAAACTACATGTTGATCTGGATGGAAGTGGGTCACACCTGCAATCTTAGGTAGGCTGAGTTCGGAGGACCATGGTTTAAAGCATCCCCAGGAAGGAAAGCCTTTTAAAAATTTCATCGCCAATCAACTACCAAAAAGCTGGCGATAGTTCTTTGGCTCCAAGTGATAGAGCACTAACTACAGCACAAGAGCTCAGGAACTGTGCCCAAGTCCTGAATTCAAGGTCCAGGACAGGCTAAAGTTAAAATTTTTAATTTTACATAATATTTATATATATTATGGTATATAATACACATATATACTATGTTATATGTATAATATCTTTATATACTATGTTTATATGATATGTACATTATTTATCTTATATATGCATGCTTATTGCCATGGGTATGAAATTTATCACTCGCATTACAATTTTAATATTTCCTTCTTTTGTGTCTGAGATAAAGACAATCATGGAAGATTATGAATATATTTGAAGGGCTCGAATGTAGCTTATTTGCACATCCTGGGTTCAGCCTCCAGTACCAAGAAAGAAAAAATAAAAATATACAGGTAAAAAAACAAACAAAAGAATATATTTGAACTCAAGTCCTGATGTTAAAATCTTATATTTATCTCTCTTTGGTCAGAAACATATAGTGGAATTACCTGTGACCATCTTGCTTCCTTCAGAAAGAATGACACCACCCCATTTGTTAGGAAATGGAAAGACTTGGAGAAAATCATTTTAAGTGCAGCAAGCCAGACCCAAAGAAACATAGGTCCCATGGTTTCCCTCATTTGTAATAATTAGTATATGTCTACAACAATCTTATTAGATGAGCAGAAAATCTCAAAAGCTATGTACATTTGACCATATAAGATGATGCTAAGTGAAATGAACCCCAAGATATGTACACAAGAGGTCTTTCTTTGTCATTGTTGTTTTTAATGTACTATGTGATTTTTTTGTTTCCTTTGTATGTTCTTCCCCCTATGGTATATCCCCTGATGTCTCTGTACTTAATTTTGGTACCCTGCATCTTGTATATACATTTATCCAATTTGGGGAGGGGAAGGAGAATAACAAAAATGCTGAAGCAAGGACACAGGATGACTCATCGCAACAATGATACTCAAAAGACACTATTATGTTGGAAGTGAACTTTACAACTTCAGAGTGGAGAGAAGGGGAGGTGGGGAAGTGAAGGGATAGTAGGAGAAAAACGAAAGAGGGTGTAACAATGTTCAATAAGAAAAGTACTCATTACTTTACTCATATAGCTGTACCCCTTCTGTACAGCATTTTACAATAAAATAAAATTTAAAAATTCTTATATTTAGAGGGTAAAAGACAAGGATATAAAGAAAATACTTCCAACATTAACAGGTGTATTCATGATAGTTGCTGAAGATAGTTGGTTCTTAAACTGACTGTAAATATATGAGATTTTCTCAGGACACAAGTTGAAGACTTAGTGTACAATACAATGATCTGGGAGTTCAGGAATTGAATCCTTTCTACAGAAATAAGTAGTCTTAATGCCTAAGAATATTTCATTGTCAAAAATGAAATTCATGCTCTCTAAAAATCAGGGTAGAAAAGAGAGTATTCAGACAGATGTGCTTTCACCAAAACAGACATCAAGACAGAGGCTCTTGAATGTACAAATAAAATCCTTTGGTGCCATCTTATTTATATTTTTGGCTAAGTCAATCTGGATTTCTAGTGAAAAGTTAGACAATATGCTGTTTGAAGTGCCCACCAAATATGCAATCTTAGATTAGTCAAAGGGCCTGGGTCCAACTATTACTGGTACATATACCTGATGGCTTCTTTATATCCTTGTATTTTAATCATTGTAATGGTGATTGCATGATGATCAAATGAGGCTTAGGGCTGGTTCCTCTGGGCTGCTAACCAGCAGCAGAATAAAATCTGAATGACTCATATATATATATATATATATATATATATATATATATATATACAGTTATTAATCATAAGGAATAAATCAACTACAAGTTTATACTTCCACTGTCTCTAAATTGTCAACTCTTTCTCCCCCTTTGCTTTTTCCTGTTCTTACAGGAAGATACTCTTCTACACTGAAAGTAATTCTCTCTGATCACACCATATTCACTGGTCAAAACAAGGAGCTTCAGAAGAAGGACATAATCTAAAGAACCTAAAAATTAAATGGAAGTCTAGTTTATCAGCTTTCATGTCCAAATTTTGAAAATATTAAGAAGATGAAAGTTAAGGTGATGACATTTTACCATTCATAAAGTAACAGAAAGATCTGGAAAAAATAATTATATTAAGCATAGTAAGCCAGACTCTAAGAAAAGAACATTACATAGCTTCCTTCATTTGTGGGAACTAGAATGTGCCAATATATCTCAAAGTGAATACACTGTATGTTTAAAAATACACTGGATATGATAAATTTTACAGTAAGGTCTCTAGAGATGCACAGTGAGACCAAAGGAAGCTATTGTTTGGAGAGGATCACAAAGGTGCAATAGCTATGTGCATCTGAATATATAAAATAATCTTTATCAAAATGAACTCCAGGAAATGGAAGAGGAGGGTTTTTGGTTACTGTTTTATTTTCTTTTCCTTATGTCTTATTTGTTAGTTTATCTGTCTTTGATAGGGCAAAGGGAGACATATTAACTCAGGGACAAATGATGAACAAAGGCACCAAAGATACTCACTAGCCACTATTTTGAAAATGAACTGTACAACTTGTGAGTGGGGATAGGAGAGGAAAACTGGGAGACAGCAAAGAAAGGGGTGACATAGTTCAAAAAGAAATGTACTTTTTACCTGTTTTATGTAGTTGCAACCCCTCCATGAAACACCTTTACAATAACAATAAAAATGAAAACAAATACTGAAAAATATTTCTACTTAATAGGAGTAAAACTTAAAGTTAGATTTCTATCATGGCTCACAACAATTTCTCACAATTTCTATATTTCCATACCATAATCTCATCATAAAATGCCAGAACTATGGAAATATTATCTCTGACATGGTATTAAATGGCATCTCTGTTAACTTGATGTACTGAAAGATACTAAGACTATATCAAGTATAAAATTGAAAGTAACTTTTATTTCTATTAACTTATCCAATCTTTAAAATAATCTCAGTATTTTAATTACTATCTCATAAAAGCAAAAGTGAATAAAAATTGAAACCAAATTAAGATATTTCCATAAGCTCATTGAAACTTGTTGTTTCCCTTACCTCTGATGATTAACTTTATTTTTCAAAGAAAAGATAAATCCCATTTCTAAATTACAGCTCTATTAACTGAAATATGTACATCAACCTTTATCTTTTCTATAGTCTCAGAATATGCTTCGTTTAACTTGGCATGTAAAACTTTACGTAAAAATAAAATATTCCCTGTAAGATTTAAATATCCACATTTTTACTCTAGTGTCAAACCCATTATGACTTTTAAAATAATTTAAGTGAAGAAAATATCCTTTTACCCATGAAAAAGAGCAGTTTTTCACTCAATTTCAAATACTATGAGTTCTGTGCATTTGGACTCTTATAGAAAATCTCAATTACTTGAGTCCATAGGGAGTTTGCAATGAGGCAATTCTCTTTGTTGCAGAAAAGAAAGCCATCTAGATGATTTAAAAAAAAACAAGGCAATGATTCCAGAATAGTAAGCTATTCAAACATGATTATGTAAAGGAACTTTAGAATTTACTTTAGAAAGTACTCCTTTGTGTGAAAATGTGATTTTACAAAACATAGCCCACACTTTGATACTAATTATTAATATCATGCTGAGTTGGTAACTTTGATGCTTTGAAATTCTAGTTCTTGCTTCTGGGAAGATAATATATGAAGATTTTTTACCATATACGTTGTAATAGAATTCATAACATATAATAAAGTTACTTAGCCTTAATATTGGATGAAGTATGTGAAATAGATTTGTTTTCACTGGGTCTTTAATACTGAAGACAAGACATGAATCTAAGATATACATACATTGATTGTAGAGATGGATTACTTACACATAACAGTGTTCTGTGGAATAGACATTAGAGTTTGAGGGATCTTGCAGACATAAAGTTGAAATGAGTTGAGGCATGTTGAATTTATTTGTGCCTAGCTGATATATCTTGGTTATTTATGGAGGATCTTATAACCTAGAACAAGTTTCATATACTCAAATATACTTCTGAACTTACAACACTTAAAAAATCAAGACAGAGATGTATAGGGATAAAATACATGCCTCAATGAACAGAACACATAAAAAATAGCTTCACACATTTTCTGCCAACTTATTTTGACAAAGATAGCAAGGAAAATACATGGAGAGAAGACATTCTTATTTGGTGTTTTTTTTAATATCAAAGAAGGACCTCATATCTAATATATACTTAGAGTTCAAAAATAACTCCCACAAAAACACAAACCCTCAAAGAAATGACTCAATTAATAAATGGATTAATGACTTAAAGAGAGATTTCTTAGCAGAAATAGTAAAAATGGCCAATTGCCAACATCTCTGACCATTAAAAAAATGCAAATCAAAGCAACACTGAGTTTCTACCTAACCCCAGTTAGAATGGCCATTATCAAGAAAAAACCCTATAATATGAAGTACGCCTTCATATAATGATAAGATGATAACCTGTGTGTGGATTACAGTGAATAGATCAAAATGTAAGACAGATTTCTAAGGTGCAAACAAAACTGTATTTTGTTGTTTTTATTTACATGGGTGGTATGATGATTACAAAATTTCAGTAGCTCTATTTATGATATATGTACCTTCTGGGTCTTTTTCTAATAGAAACTAAAAGAGTAAGTTTCTTTATTTCGCTGTATATTTTTCTAATAAATGTTACAAGGCCTTGCATTACACTATGGATTAATCATTTTTCATGAATTTCTCATGCCAATCACTCACAATTTACTAGTGTGTTTAAACATGAGATTCCATGGGAATAATTTGTATTTCAATTTTAAAATCCAACCCAATGGAAAAACTCCACTTGTCTCTTTCCCTTATAAATGCATACTCCACAGTGTAATATCTAACTCAGTAACCACTTATACACCTTGAAAATATAGTACAATATAAAAGATGAAATATAATCTCAGAATCTCTTTAAGTGTCACTGCATTTTTCAACCTTTCTTGTCTCCTTTCATCTCTTCTTTCACCTTTTCCTTCGGATTCCTCTTCATAATTTTGTCTCAATGATCACTCAGACCAAAAATCTGAAAATTTGCCCATTTTGTTGAATGAATTTCCATGTCCGGCTCAAATAACTGCTCAAATAGTTCTTAAACTTATTCCTTTCTCTGTGTTTCTTCTAGTAGTCTTTGAATGTTACCATCAATATTTCATACAATAATGTGAAAAAGAAGAAGCTGACAAATGTTATTTTTCCATGTACTACAGGGTTTAAAAACAAGCACTCTCTAGCTAAGATTATTAATTTGAACCTATTATCGTTCTTAAGATTATGTAGCATTGAGTAAATTATTTACATACCTGTCCCTGTTATTATCATTTATGATAAAACTGGGACATCTTATAATTAAAACATATATATATTTTCCAAATATGTCTTAGCAGTGTTTTAGTGCTATTATTACATTATTGCTTGATACACTCCTAGTCAACAGATATTTTCTTAGAAAAACATATGTTTCAGATAATACTCTCTAACCTGGACATACCAGGACACCCACAGTGCCTGTTCTAATGAATTTTTGAAGGAACATGGTAAGAGAGTTATCTGGTAATCCAATAATGTGAGAATAATAGGATCATGGCAAAATAAATGGCAATCCTGTTCATCAGTAAGAAAGACCTTATGAGGATAGGGAAACATTTGTTTCAAAGGAAGGACAAAAGGTAATTAATCTAAAATAGGGAGAGCCAAAGGTTGTTATTTCTGTGTTAATTGCATGGTTGTCTCATTAACTGAATATAAAGAATATCATGAGAAATATCTGATTTTGACCACTTGGTTTCTACTTTACTATAATGAAATGGAAGAGACTGGGATCTGAAAGGAAAATGTAACCCATACAGAAAGTAACCCAAAAGACCTCAGGGGCAAGGTCATGTAGAGAAAAGATTTCTTGCAGCAGAGCTGACAAGGCCAAGTTCTCGTGAAGAAATGGAGACAATGGCTTCCTCTGGCTCTTTGGAGGCCCCTTTCTCAGAGCTGGGGGCTGGTGGTGTTCTACCTGAGGCAGGAGGAAGGAGGTGCCTCATCAAGGCACCCCATCAAGGGCGGAGCTCAGGCCAGTGAACGGGCATTTGCTGATGTACATTTCCCTCCTTTTTGGTTAAATACGTACAGTACAGTATGGGGCCCGGAGTTTGGGCGAATGTCTTCTCTTCTGTCGCTACTACCTGCTAAGAGGGGGCTGTAGCCAAAGGGCGGAGTGTCAGGCACTGTACATAAAGCTGACTAGGGTCTTGATGGTCATGGGGATTTTATTTGTCCGGGACAGGGCCCTCTAGTTCCTTGGTGACTGGAGGAAGACCAGGTCTGGTCTATTTTATCCATAGAGATAGGGGTCCTATTGGTTCAGAGGTATATGAGGGCCCATCAGGCAGGTGACATTTAACATGGCAGATGTGAATCCAGTGTGGACAGCCCTGAACCTGCAAGGCTGTGGAGCAGAGTTACTGGGTAGGATCCCTCCCACTTAGCAGAGAGCTTGGTGGAACCAGGTGACTGTGGGCAGGTATTTACAGAAGAAAGTTGCAGTTGTTGAAGGAGAGAAGACAGATGGGGGAGGGGAGCAAAGGGGAGTCCAAGGTCTGAAATATGGGAGGCAAAGGTGGGGGGCCATCCATAACTTCAAAAGGACTTAATGTTAGAGGGGTTTCTTGGCAAGACCCTTAAGCGGAAGAGAGCTAAAGGTAAAAGCTTTAGCCAATCTAGATGTAGTTCAAGGGATAGTTTGGTCAGAGTTCATTTAAGGGAATGGTTGGCACTTTCCACCTTTCCTGAGGACTGGGAGCAATAGGGAATATGGAAAGACCAGGAGATATTTAGAGGAGGGAAACTCCAGTCCATTGTCCATCTGGATGGAAGCAGGCAGGCAGGCCAAAGTGGGGAATTATTTCCTGTAAGAGATGCTGAATCACAGAAGAGGCTTTCTTGGTGGTGGTATAAATGCCTCTATCCAACCCGTGAAGGTATCCACCAGCACCAGCAAGCATCTGTACCTGTGGACGGTTGGCATATGGGTGAAATCAATTTGGGAGGTTACCTCCAGCCTGATGGGTTGGGAAGGGAGGTGGCCACACATTGGTATTTCGGTTTGCCCTTGAGCATACTTCACAGGTGTGTGACAGCTGTATGAGGAACTGTGAGTCAGCCGGGGTGAGGGGGAGACTCTGTTTTAGGAACTCCCTTAAGGCTCCTATCTGGGGGTGGAAAAGACGGTGAAGGTATTTAAGGATGTCTTGCCTGGAGGGAGGATCAGGATCCTCTGTTATTGACAGTGTGTTACTGCCCATTGTTTTGATGATGTAGCAGCCCACTTGGCAGTTTAATCCACCAAGTTGTTTCCTTTGGTTATAACTAAGTCATCTGATCTGTGGCTCCTGCAATGAACTATGCCAACAACTGAGGGGAAGTAAGAGGCCTTTAAGAGCTCAGTGACATAAGAACCGTTTATTACCGAGGTTCCCTTTGTGGTTAGTAGGCCTCATTCCTTCCAAATAGCTGCATGAGAAAGGACAGTATGGGAGGCAAATTTAGAGTCCATGTGGACTGTCAGGGAATGTCCAGAAGCCAGGTAGAAAGCCTAAGTCAGGGCCTGTTGATTGGTGGTCTGAAAAAGCAGAAGTTGACACAACAGCACATCCAGCCACCCTTGAGCCTTCTCAAAGGAAGGAGCTACCATCGGTAAACCAGGTAAACAGGGAGTCCTTTAATGGCCCCTCACTAATTTGGTCTGGGTGAGGTAGCAGGTCCTCCAGAGTCTCCACACAGGTGTGTTGGCAAGGTCCCTGTATCTGGAATGGGTAATAGGGTGGAGGGGTTTAATAGAGGGCAGGACTGGAAGGTTAGTGTGAGGTCCTCTACCAGTGACACCTGTAGGGAGAGAATACAGGAGGAAGACATAGTTTGCAGCCCTTTATAGGTTAGTAACTCAGAGAGGTGATGGTGGGAGAGCATTGATTAGGTATAGGGATACAGGTGGACCCATTGCAACAATGAGATGTGCAAGTCGTTATGGGGGGTGGGGAGGGGGTGGGTGGGAAGGGATGGTAAGGGGAAACAAGGAGGAGGCTACAATGCTTGATAAGAAATGTACTCATTATCTTGCCCATGTAATTGTAACTCCTCTGTACAGTATTTTCACAATAATAGAAAAGAAAAAGAAAAAGCAACATTCTACACACTCAGTCTTTGAAGTTCTTGAAATCATGCCAAGTAATTTTTTTTCTGGAAATTGGTCCTGAGAATGACACAGTGTTGCACAATTCTCCATGACCTTTAACTGAGGCTTCCTGCAGCTAGCATGCTGGGAGAAGAGGAAAACTCTACTCTATAGAAAACCAAAGTACTTGTTTGGGATTCTTTTCAGACATAGCTTCCCAGCATACTTTTGATTAAATCAAACAGAACAAAATTTCAAGAATGAATTAATTTATCACAGAAGAAAAGAAATTCAAAATAAAAAGCAATGTGCATACATGGAAAATAAATGTTGTAACAGCAAAGAACCTTTCACATTCTTTAATTCATTTTACACTTTTTCAGAGGCAAATTAAGGTTTGACAGTTCTGTGGGTGCTTTTTTTCAAACTTTGACTTTCGTCATCTTTGGTTACAGTAAATATTCTTATAAAATCTGCAAAATCAGAACAGATAAGGGTCACTTTATTAGAACAAAAGTTGTCAACATATGACTTGGGCCTAAGCTAAGTGATGTAGACTTGATTTAGATTCTTCATAATATGATTTTTTGGAAACAGTTTATTTTATCATATCACTTTGAGTGGTATGATACAAATGTGCCATAAAGTGAAAATTTGGATTTTGACATAATTGACATTGAAAAAGAATGAACACTACATGATACTCTTATGCTGTCTACTCTCATTATTTGCTTTGACTAATATTCTGTTCAATTTCACAGAAATAATTATCAAATAGAATATGCTGGTATGATCATGTCATTTCCAGTCAAATATCTAAGACCCAAATCAAAATCCATACACACAGATTAAGATGAAGTTACTTTCAGTTTCGCTTGATTTTCCACATCTAAGATATTGTTATAATAATAGTACCAATGGA
Source organism: Dipodomys spectabilis (assembly GCF_019054845.1). Lineage (NCBI taxonomy): Eukaryota > Metazoa > Chordata > Mammalia > Rodentia > Heteromyidae > Dipodomys > Dipodomys spectabilis. The sequence goes on from NW_024870707.1 coordinate 4,158,859, forward strand.
TCTACCACTTAGGTAGATTTAATATCTTCTCTATGAAAGCATTTGGAACAATTTCAGATCCTTTCTGCATTCAAATGTCAGTCTATCTACATGCTTATTCACTGATACTTGAGTCAAAAAGTGTAATGAACACTGGACCATCCATCTTGAGGTCATTTGCACTGTCCTCTTTTATTTCTCAATGGTTTGCTGCAGAATACTATGAGAACACATGTGTGCCATCTTTTAACTTTATAGCATTGACAGACTCTAGAAAGATCCAAAGGGCCCTCTCTCTGCTGGTTCTCCTGATATACCTAATTTATCTGCTGAACTACCTAGAAATGATCATGATAATTCTGAATCTCTAGCCTCACACCCCTATGTATGTTTTCCTTACTCAATTCTAATTTCTTGACTTGTTCTTCAAATGTCATCAAACCTAAAACCTTAGGGAACTTTCTGACTTCCACAAAGAGCATTTCATTCATGGGCTGCTTCACCCAGATGGTCTGTTTTATCATGTTTAGTGCTACAGAATGTTATCTTTTCTCTGTAATGGCCTATGATCACAACACAGCTGTCACTAAATCTCTACATTATCCAGAGATTATGTCACCAAGACTCTGTCATTCTCTGCTCACTGGCTGCTACATGATTGGCTTTATGGATTCCTCTGTCATCATCCATTGGAAGAGCAGGTTACGATACTGAAATTGCAATGTAATCCATCACTTTTTCTGTGAAACATCCCCAATTTTAATCCTGTCCTGCAATGACACCAATGATACTGAAATCATAATATTCCTCATTGCTGGTTCCACACTGATGCTCTCTCTTTTCATAAAATGGTATGTCCTGTATGTCCACTCTGTTGACTGTTTTGAAAATCAGTTCCACTTTAGGAAAGCAGAAACCTTCTCCACCTGTACCTCCCAACTGCTGGGAGTCACCATTTTTTATGACACCACTATCTTTACTTATTTAAAACCCAAGAAACATTTAAGACCCAATACAACTTTGGCAAATGATCAAGTGCTGTCCATGTTTTGCATAATTGTGATCCCCATGCTAAACTCATTCATCTATAGAATTAGGGACACAGAAGTAAAAAATGCTTTCATTTGAGCCATGCAGAAGAAAGAGACTTTCAGGAGATGAAAATAACAATCGTGCTAAGCATTTAAAATCAGCTCTATTATTTTTTGTTGGGGGCAGGGAGCAAAGGAATGTCCTATCTCACTCTAAAAACATGAATCCTTCCTTTATATTTGTCCATGGTAATTTTTTCTTGTGCATAGTCTCAGGTATTTCTGAGGGCATGTTTTCGGGAATTTGTATTTATAATTGCATATCATGAAAAATGTGTCAAGTGTATGGTACCCATATATGATTTTGTTTTAAGCAGAACTAATGTTCAAGATATGATGACATTCCTATGCTATATTACAATGTTTTAGAATATATTGTTACATAGTTGTAGGATGAGTTTGCAATTCCCTAAGTCAGGTTTTGAGTACATCTCAATCAACATCCTTCCTTCCACCAGTCTCCATCTTTCTCCCTCCCAAGTCCTCAAGCTATGTAGTATAGTGTTTGTGTTTGGACATAAATGTTACTGTCTCATGTATTTGGATAAAAGAAATAACTGTCAAATTATTGAACTCACAAATATAAAAATAGTTCAAAAGGAAACATCACCAGTTCCCAAATTTTTATGTATGTACACCAAACTAACTTAGAATTCAGTATAGGAAAAAAAGCATATTATAGGTTGGAGAATATTTGCCAAATATTGAAGTGTATTAAGAAAGAGAAACATTGTAAATATTGGAGATAGTGATGTGCATGTTTTTGTATGTTTTTATATGTAAATGATTGTGAATATATGTGCATATATATATATATATATATATATTACATTTTGGAACAAAATTTCTGTCATTTCCTAGGCTCTCTTTTGCAGATTTCTTAATTGAATAAAAGCAGTTTAACATTTAATAATCTCTTGTCAACACAAAGTGTGCAATAAATGTCTTTTCAATTATTTATGCAGAATTAAGTGGCCTGTTATAGGGTAAGATTCCACATGTAGCAATTACCTTTTAAACATTTAAAACTTATTCTCATCTATGACATATCAAGAATGCACTCAACTGATTCATTGCCTTTATTTGATTCCTTTAGATGTGTAATACGCATTGCCAATAAAGTCTTCGATTAAATGCTGGGTACACATTTTTAATATATATAGAAAGAAGTTATAGAGCAACAAGTTCACAATGTATTACATTTTGTGGTATCCTATAAACTGGTTATGTAGTATTCTAAAACCTATTTAATTTATAAGTTTTTATCCACATTTTCTTTTGTAGAAGCTGTTATTTTTCTCTACAATTTAAAGTTTAGTGTATAGTTTCTCCTATCTTCTTTCTTCTTTTCACTTTTTTCCTTTCCTTTTTATTATTTTTTGTTGGTGTTGTTTTTGTTTTACCAGTCCTAGCTTTTGAATCAGTCCTGTACTGCCTACGAAAACATCATGCCTAAAGCTTTATTTACACTAGTTTATTTATTTATTTAATTTGTTCATTTAATTTTACTTTTATTGTCAAGGTGACATACATAGGAGCTACAGTTACATAAATGAGGTAGTGAGTACTTTCCTTGTCAAACTTGTTACCCCTCCCTCATTTTCTCCCACTTTCTCTCCTCCCAACAGCCCCCACCCAAATTTGTACAAATCATTTTTAACTTGTTGTCTTGTGTGTTTGTAACCACTGGCCTAGAGACAGGATATTCCTATGTACATTTACTGTGTAGCTGGGATTATGGGCATATAGCATTGTGCCTGGCTTATTTTTTTACACATTTTCTCACTAATGTTTGCCTGGGACAGTCTCAAACTACTATCACTCTAATACCTTGCTTCCTGAGTAGGAGAGTTACAAGTATGAGCCACCATACTTGGCCCTATGGTTCTAATTTCTATTTAAATTTTAAAATATTTAAATTTTATTTATTTAAATTTAAATCTAATAATTTAATATATAGTCTATTAAACGATTTAATTTAAAATTTAATCTAATTAAATATTTAAATATCCTTGGTGAAACTTGTGTAACTTTAGGATGCATTATACTCATAAAATAACATTAAGTTGAAGCCCCGTTGAACAACTGTTTAAAGATAATATAAATACCCAATCAATAAATAAATACTACATATCTACATGATATGTTTTTTATAACATTTGTCTTAGGTAAGTTAACAATTTTAGGTAAAATTATATGTGAATATATTCCCCATTACTTTCTAAGTGCTTAAAATTAAACTTTTAGGAGTTAATCTTTTAATTTTCTGAGGGTTTATTTTGGGGGTGGGGCTAATTTTTTGAGCTCTAAGTATATTTTTTTATGTGAAATTTTGTTTGATGTAACCTAGTGAAGATTTTCTCCCATTCTGTGGGCCTTCTATTTATCTTGCTAGCTCTGTTCTTTGCTATACGGTTCAGATTGATACTATCCCATTTATCCAATCTTTCTTTGACTTGTTGTGAGTCTGGATCTTTAGGAAGTTTTGCTCCGTGTATAGAAGGCTTAGGTTAGTGTTTAGTCTAATCTCATCATTTGACAGAATGATGCATTTAGGCAGCTGATTGGGTCTTGTATTCAGAAGACCTGTAACAGGTTTTAGTCACATGAAGAGTAAGAGCCAAAAATTTGTAATTGTTCAATGACAGAAAGTGGTATAATTTTTGGTCCTTGACTCATTCCTCATATATCTGTCATGTTCATATAAATTATACTGCATAGCACACGCAATGCTCTTTTACATGTTCCTTTATCAAGGACTGTAACTTGTGTTGTAACAAAATAAAAAGCAAATTAAAACCACATAGCATCACATGAAAAGTTCCTTTCACAACTTTATTACTTTGATTTAAGTGATATAGAAACAGAGGGTTTGAGGGAAGAAAACAGAAGTAGAAAGACCTGTATATTCACTACCATTCTAGATGCTTATTCCGTGGGTATATGTTTGAGGAATGATAATAATGAAAGATTATTACTTAAAGATTCAAAAATAGTGGTTATGCAGGGATCTAGCATAGGGAAATCCCCCATGTCTGTTTAAATTTTTAGATATTATAATAGTCATGAATATAGTTATGTACATACATATACCTGCATATACATAATATGACATGCCTAGAAGCTTGTTTCTACTCTACACTTTTATTTCTTTCTTCAGACAAAAGAAAATACTAAATTTTAAATCTTATACTAATTATTTTTGGTAACTTCAGGTAGAATCCAGTCAATTTCTGGGGCTCAAAATATCAAGGAAAGAATTTAATAAAGTGATAATGAATTTAATAATGGCATATTTACATCCAGGGTGGATCTCAGTGTGGGAGAGAATTTCAGAGGGAAAAAAATCAGATATGGGAATTCTTTCATGGGGATTTAACAACAGGAATTTGACTCTATAATGCATGCTGACGAATTGCTGTGAGAAATGTCATCATTGTTTTATAGTAACGTATTCAAAAGCATGAATTGTGTTTAAGTTAAGTGAAAAGTAATCACCCAACTACTAACAACAATAACACTTATGTCCAATAATGTTTAATACCCATTTTGGACTGTGTATTTGGCATACAAAAGACACAATTTGCCTCAACTGGAATAATGTTGCATGATCACACTCTTAAGTAAAACTTCTAATCATTTCTTATCTAGTTTATGACCATATAATTCAAAGGGCATCCTTTATATTTTCTTTTAGTTTTACTCAATTCTAAAAACATGCTTCAATTACTAACTTCTTTCAGCAATTTTTTCATTGCTTGCTTCACATCTTTGTTTCTCAAACTGTAGATGACAGGATTGAGCATGGGGATAACAATGGTGTAAAATATAGACACGATCATGTCATGGTTTGAATCATAGCTGGAATTTGGTCTCATGTAGCTGAAGAGGATTGTCCCATAATAAATGGACACTCCAGTCAGATGAGATCCACATGTAGAGAACACTTTTCTCCTCCCTTCAGCAGAACGCATTTTCAGAATGGCCAACAGAATGAAACCATAGGATACCAGGACAATCAGAATAGTGACTATCTCAATACCACCCACAGAATAGAAGAGTAGAAGCTGGTTCATTTGAGTGTCAGAACAAGAAATAGCGAGTAGTGGGGGAATATCACAGAAGACATGACTGATTTCATTGGATTCACAGAAAGACAGACTGAAAGTGGCCATTGTGTGTATCGTGCCATTAGCAATACCAACAACATAGGAGGCAATGATGAGGGACACATAGACTCTGGGTGGCATGCTCACTGAGTAGAGGAGAGGGTTGTAGATGGCAACATACCGATCATAAGCCATTGCAGACAACAGGAAGGCTTCTGTGGTTCCCAAAGTCACAAAGAGAAACATCTGGGTTGCACATCCAATAAAGGAAATGGATTTGTCTTCTGCTAAGAAATTGACCAACATTTTGGGGGTCACAACTGTAGAATAACAGGCATCCAAAAATGATAAGACACTGAGAAAATAGTACATGGGTGTGTGAAGGCGGGCATCCCCTATGACCAGTACAACCAGGCCCAAATTTCCTATCAGTGTGAAGAGATATATCGCAAGAAAGAGCAAAAATAATACAATTTTCAGGTCAAAATCATCTGTGAAGCCCATCAAAATAAACATGGTGACTTCAGTCCTGTTTTTTAAATGAATATTAAATATGTCCAAGTCTGGTGACAGTCTGTCCATTTTACCTTTGAATCTTTACTTCCAAATGATGTGTCCAGTGGGAATATCTTCTGTCTCTATCCTTGTCTGTATCTATGCTAAGACCTTATCTTCTTTGGTAATAAAGAGATGGGCTGTAATGAAGAATTAGACATAAGCACATCAATTTAACTTATAACTTATAGTAAGATATAAATTTTGTTCACTTGTGGGCTATTTTTATCATTTTTGACAATGTTGTAAATTAATGTTATTTTATATATCTCAGTGAATACTGGAAGAATACTCTACCCCTTCTGGGTATATGACATGACCTGAAAATTCTCCAGGATAAATACATATAAGCATATGTATATACATACATACATATATACATATATGTGTGTGTTTGAACAATACATACCCAGGTAGTAATCCCAGTTTTGTTGCCCAGCTCTTTTATATTTCATATCTCTTAAAATAAGAGAACCCAAAATTGCCTCACAGATAAATATGAATGTTAAAAGGATATATGTGCTTACTGCTCAATGGTTGGCATTTTGAATCAAAAATCATTCTATGACCACCGTTTTAGCAAATGGCTAATTCTATTTAGTAGAATAGATTTCATTGGAGATAGATGTGTCTTATTCATTCCTTATTTACAATTTTTATCTTTAAATATATTTGATACCTTTGGAAAATTTTAGTCTTTATTATTTATGCACCATTATTCATCAAATATTAGCTTAATAACATGAAACACGTTTCTCCCTCTCAACTCTTGAATTTTTACACAGTGTTTAGAGATACATTTCTATTAAAATTAATTATCACTACATTTAATAAAACTTTAGTGTTTCTTCTGAAGGTTTCAAAATTATTATAAAATCAAAGTCTCTGAGATAATGAACTAATTTTTTGTCAAAACTATTATTGAAAAGGACAAACTATATATTTTCTGCAAAGAAATATTTGATCTCTGGATACATTCTGGATATCAGGAGAAGGAAATGCATATCCAAAATAGAAAAGTAAAGTTAGAAGGCTCAGAAACTAGACACTTTACCTGTCTACATTGAAAGGCTGAGATAGTCAAATGTGATTTACTGAATCAGCTGACCCACTGGGAGGTGATTTCTGCAGTGATTGCTTTGTCTTCAATAAACTGTCAAACAGGAATTTATAAACAGATTAAACACTCAAAGTACCATATATTCCATGAATGCAGAGTTTATAAATGAGTTACATTAATAAAAATCATATTAATATTTGCCGTATTAAGATGAACACATAATAAGAGAGAATGAGCAAATAAGTTTGAACTACTTTAGAAAAGGAAACCACTTGACTACTTTGTCCCAGAGATGTTCTCAAAAGTCCATGTGGAAAATATGTTTTCTAATACATATGTTAGTTTTAACAGTACAGAATTACAGAAATGCTGTCATCTGTTTCTTAGAAGATTCCAGAATAAAAATATAATCACTGGTAACTCCAATTTCTTTCTTAATTATGTTTTAATCCATAACTATATTAATGTATAATACTGTTTGAGTGCATTTGCCAATTTAGTAACAGAGCCACTGATAAACATATATTTTACAATATACAAGGATACTAGATATGATTTGTATCTGTCTTTTATGTGCTCAGCAAAAAAATGCATCTTTCTAAAATATTTCTATTTTTTGGTCTATTTCCCTCAACTTTATTTCTTTTGTCTCGTCTCTCTCTTTCTCTTGGCTTCACATGTACACTCATTGCCACCAGAACAGAATTCATAGGATATATGTAGCTATATTTACTTATAGAATCTGAGTCAAAAAGATAAAGAAAGGAAAAAGAAAGGGAACATAACTTTGGGAAAGAAGTAGAGAAAATAACACAGAATAGCTGAAGGAATTATTATGCAAAGAAATGTTAAAACATTGCTCATGTACTAAAAGAATTCACTGCTGAGCTGGATGGCAGTAGCTCATACCTGTAATCCTCACAGAACTATTTGCCAGTGTACAGCTTGCTGTCCTGTTTAGCAAGGCCAAAACAGACACACTCTCACACTCCATTAAGTTTGCTTGTGCTGGGACACTGTTTTTTTTTTTTTTGGTCGGTCATGGGGCTTGAACTCTGGGCCTAGGTGCTGTCCCTCGGCTCTTCAGCGAGCACTCTACCACTTGAGCTACAGCGCCACCTCCGGTTTTCTGGTGGTTTATTGGAGATAGGAGTCTCACGGTCTCTCCTGCCCGGGCTGGCTTTGAACAGTGATCCTCAGATCTCAGCCTCCTGAGTAGCTAGGATTACAGGCGTGAGCCACCAGCGCCCGGCTCTGGGACACTGTTTTACCCCGAATATGCTCTTTCTCATGAACGTTTCTTCCCAATGGACTTTAGATAGGCTTCCTGAGATCAAGACAGAACATCCCTCAAAGCAGCTTTCCAAATAATTCCATTATTAATGAAGAAATAATGCTAGGTGTCACCAGGACACTTCATGGTCAGAGCAGAGAGTAGGCTTATTCAATATCTGGGCTTATTCAATATCTGGGCTTATTCTGCTTATTATTTTTTTATTGTGCAGAATCCATTCCATCTCATCATGACAACTCCTTGATGTTTCTCTGAACTGTTTCTTTCCATCTTGATTCAAGCTTATCCATTGATACTCAGCCCTAGAAGTTTTACTCAATTGTGGGAGAGAACTTCTCTTTACTAAGAATGCTTTAGCTTTGTTGGAAGAAAAACTCACAGCAACATGTCATGTATGCACAATGAGGCAGTCAGAAAGAAAGCCAGTACAGAGGGAAACAGAGCCACAGGATGGAGAGACTTGAATGCTGGGGACAATGCTTATGGTGCTGGACTCAACTGTGCCTGAAACTAGTATATCCTTTGGATTTTTCAGTTTTGTGAATCAATACATATCCTTTTTGACTTATCAGAATCTCATATTTGGCCCCTGGTCAGTGTAAATTTATACAAATGACTTCTCCTCCAAACTAAAAAGATCATTGATTACAGTACTCACATCTATCCTCTCTAACTATGTGCATGGGGTGATTGCAGGCTACCATTCTGTGATATGCATGAAAACATAATTTAGTAAATTAAATTTTAATTGTCCAGAAAGAATTTTTGCATATGAGATGATTTCCAGGTTTTATTCCTATAAAAAATTAAGAAGGATATACAATAAGATTATGTTAAATGATTAATGGCCCCAAATCAGAAATTACTATGCTTTTGGGTTTTATATGGACTTTCTAGATTAATATGTTATATATAGAGAGAGAGATCAATAGCTATCTAGCTAGCTAACTAGCTAGCTAGATAGATATCTCTGACTCAAGTGGTAGAGTATCAGCCTTTAGTGAGAAAGTGAAGTGAGAGCATTAGCCTTTGAGTTCAAGAACCAGTACTGGCACAAAATAATATTATAATATTAAAGCTTCTTTAATACACTTGTCAGTATAATTTGCTAGTAAATGCTAATGTCTGTCATCTTGAATGTAAATCAATATACAGTCTACGAGCTGAGTCATATTTCATTCTAAATATTGTCTCATTGGAACATTAATCTGTTTCATGACTGGAAATGTAGATATGACACAGAAAATAAAGCTATTTAGCAACGTTAATCAAGATGCACATCAAATAGCTCTCTATATAAACATATTAAAGGATATGAGAAACATTTGTGCCTATTTTTAGCTAGCCTTATTTAAATGTTATGTTAAAGAAAAAATACCTGCATACTAAGATTTAATTAAATGAAATAAAACAGAAAATTAAAGGGAAAACCAACTTATCAGTTCTCATGGTAAAATTTTGACAATCTTACCAAGACTGAAGTTAAAGTGATAAATTACACCAAGTTTTAAGAAGCCACTTGATGCTGTTAAAGCCATTAAAACAGGGTAGCAATTTGACTAGCTGGGACTTAGTTTTTTTATATATATAAAGGTGATATGTAGTATAATTTTTCTAGTTCTTATGTAGATTAATGATCCAAGATATGGAATCAAATTGAGATGCCCTCAATGGACAAATGGATCAAGAAAATGTGGTGTATATATACAAAATAGAATTCTATTCTTCCATCAGAAAGAATGTTATTGCACCATTCACTGTTTGTAAAGTACTGGAAAAACATGGAAAAAGTTTTTAAGTGAAGTAAACCAAAAAGTTATTAAGCGAAGTAAACCAAATCCTAAGATAGGTACGTTGCATAATTTCCCTCATTTGTGGTAACTAGAATGTGTCTATAAATCTAAAGTAAATACCCTGGATAGTTTAAAAATGCACTAGAAAGGATAAATTATACAATGAGCTCTATAGGCATTCACACAGAGAGAGACCAAAAGGAGGATATTGTCAAGAGAAGATCACAAGGTACAATAGCTTTGTGCATCTGAACATAGAAAATAACATTTACCAAAATGAACTCCAGGAATCAGAAACTACAGTAGTTACTCTTTTCTTTTACATTTTTGTTTTCTTTTGTCACATTTGTTTGCTTGCTTATCTGCCTTTAGGAGGGCAAGAGGGACATAGAAATGGTGGGACAAAGGGTGAACCAAAGCAGTAAAGACATTCATTAGATACTATGTTGAAAATGATCTAGAATATTTGTGAATGGAGATGGGAGGGGAAAAAAAACAGTAGAGAGCAAGGAAAGGGGTGACATTGCTCAAAAAAATACACTTGTTATCTGACTTGTGTAATTGCAACCCCTCTGAACAACACGTTACAATAAAACAATAAAAATGCTAAACATTTAGAAAAATATTGCTATTTAGTACGAGCAGAATTCAAACTTATACTTCTCTCATGTCATGGATCACAACACAATTTCTACTTGCTCATATCAAAACCTCATAATGGTATGTCAAATCATGGAACTATCCTGAGATGATATTAAATACAATCTCTCTTAATTTGATGTATTGACAGATATTAAGAATATATAAAGTATAAAAGTGAAAATCATTTTAGTTGCTATTAACTTATCTAATCTGTAAAATAGTTAATATTTCAATTACTTTCTAGAAAACCAAAAGTGAATAAAATTCGAAACCAAAATACAATACCACCAACAGCTCACTAAAATCTATTATTTCCCTTACTTCTCATGATTAAACATTCAAAGAAATAGATAGATCACATTGCTAAACAAAAATCTATTAACTGAAATATGCACAGAAATCTTTATCTTTTCTCATCTATGTTCTCAGGATATGCTTCATTCAACTTGAAATGTAAAAGTTTAAGTTAAATAAAATATATCCTGTTAAATTTAAATATCCACATTTATACTCTAGTTTCAAATTTTATATGCCTTTCAAAGGAGTTTAAGTGAAGAAAATATCACCTTACCCATGGAAATGAGCTGTTTACTCAATTTTCAAATTCTTCGAGTCCTATACATTTGAACTCTTTTTTTATTAATACGTTTTTTATTGTGAAAATACCATACTGAGGGGTTACAATTATATGAGCAAGGTAATAAGTACATTACTTATCAAGCATTGTTGCCTCCTCCTTTGTTTTTCCCCTACCATTCCTGCTCTCCAATCTGCACAAACATTTGAACTCTTATACCAACTTCTCAACTACTTAGAGTCCAGAGGGAGTTTTCAATGAGATTTATGTCTTGGTTGCAGGAAAGAAAGCCATATAGATGATATTTTTTACAAAAAAAAAAAACCAACAAGGCAATGGTTCCAGAATAATCAGCTATGCAAACATGATTGTGCAAAGGAACTTTGGAATTTACTTTAGAAAGGATTCCTTTGTGGGAAAATGTAATTTTACTATACACAACCCACATTGTGACATTAATTATTAATGATATGCTGAGGTGGTAACTCCATTGCTTTGCAATTCAAATTCTTCTTTTGGGGAATATAATCTATGCAGAGTTTTTTTAGAAATCCTGTAAGCATATACATTATGATAGTATAATAAAGCATAGTTACTTAATCTTAATGTTGTGTGAAGTATGTGAAATAGACTTGTGTTCCTTGAGAGCTTCAGAATGAAGACAATACATGAATAGTAGATAAAGATATCTTGTCAGTAGAGACGTATCAGCATACACATGACAATATTCTACGGAATACACATTAGAGTGTGAGCGATCTTTCAGACATAAAGTTAAAATATTTTGAGGCATATCAAATTTATTTGTGCCTAGGAGACATATCTTAGGTATATCTGGAGCATCCTAGAGTTGGAAACAAGTTTGGTATATTCAAATACAATCAGGCCTTAAAATACTTAAAAAATGAAGACAGAGGAGTATTGGAACAAAATATATGCCTCAATGAACAGAACACATAAAATGTTCAGAAATAGCTTCACACATTTTCTGTCAATAATTTTTGACAAAGATAGCAAGAATAATCCATGATAGAAGATATTAAAAAATCAGACAAGGACCTCATATCTTTAAAGCTCAAAATTTAAACACCCCAAAAATATACCTTCAAAGAAAAAATAATCCAATTAAAAAATGGGTTAATGACTTAGAGACTTCTCAGAAGAATAAATAAGAGTAGCCAATAGATACATGAAGAAATATTCAATATCTCTGGTCATAAAAGAATTGCAGGGGGGCTGGGAAGGTGGCTCAGTGGCAGAGCACTTGCCTTGCATGTATGAGGCCCTGGGTTCGATTCCTCAGCACCACATAAGAAGAAAGAAAAAAGCTGGAAATGGCGCTGTGGCTCAAGTGGTAGAGCACTAGGCTTGAACTGAAGAGCTGAAGGACAGCGCCCAGGCCCTGAGTTCAGGCCACACGACCGGACACCCTCCCCCCAAAAAAAGAATTGCAAATTGATATAATACCTAATCCCAGTTAAAATGGCCATTATCAAGAAAATTAACAAAACAGACGCTAGCAGGGAGATGATCAACAGAAACTCTACTACACTGATAATGGGAATGCAAAATTGTTTAACCATTCTGGAAAGAAGTATGATGTTCCTCAAAAGAATAAACATAGAGCTTCCCTATGACCCAGCAATCCCACTCCAGGAAATATTTCCAAGTGACTACAATTTAGGCCTCACTAAAGCCACCAGAACAACCATGTTCATTACTGCACAGTTTACCATACATAGCTAACATATGGAATCAACCCAGATGCCCCTGAGTGGATGAATACATAATGAAAATGTGGTATATATACACAATACAATTCTATGCTTCCATGAGAAAGAATGATATTGTAACATTCATAAGGAACTGGAAAGTTTTGGGTAAAATTATATTAAGCAAAGTAAGCCAGACCCAAAGAAAGGTTGCATGGTTTCTCTCATTTGTGGTAACTAGAATTACTTATCAATCTACTAGTAAACATACTGGATGGTAAAAGACAAAAATTACAATTAGATGTGATAAACTATACAAAGTTTTAAACATTCATTTACAAAGTGAGACCAAAGGAGCATATTCTTAGGAGAGGATCCCAAAAGCTAACTAGCTATGTTCATTTGATCATATAAAATAGATGTTTATCAAAATGAACCCCAAGAAATGGAAATGAGATTTTTGTGATTTTGCTCTTTGAGTTTTTGTTTTGTGTCATTTTGTTTGTTTGTTTTTTCTCCTTTGTTGTTGTTTTGGTTTCTGTACCTTTTTTCATGTGTTAATTTATCTGTTTGGGGGAAGGTAAGGAGAGCACAGAATTATTAGGACAAAGTGTGAACAAATGCAGCTGTGATACTCATTACACACTATGTTGAAAATGAATTATACAACTTTTAGGTGAGGAGGGTCAGAAGGGAAAAACTGGAAGAAAAGAAGGAAAGAGGTGAAACTGTTCAAAAAGAAATGTACTCATGACCTGGATTACATAACTATAATCCCTCTGTAAGTCCCTTTTACAGTAAAAAATAAACATTATATTAAAAAGGATTCATTGGAAAAATCTGTGAGAATCAATTTCCAAAGATACTTTAAAAATGTAGGTTGGAGGTGTGGCCCAAGGGAGGTAGAATGACAGCCTAGTCTGCACTACTCTCTGAGTTCAAACCCTATTTTAATTAATAATAATAATAAATAATATTTAATAAATTATGACTCATAATTTGAACATCCTTATGCCAGCAAAATAGATATTAGCTCCTTCTTAATATCATATATATTTTTCTAATGAATCTTAAATTTTAATATATACATTTGGAAATGTATACATAGAAATCATTATAATATATGTCATATATATTATCAAAATAGTGAATGAACAAATAACATACCTATTTCTAGTAAATATTTTCTTAAAAAATGTTCAGTCAGTATGCATGTAGAATACATAATAACTTTTTCCATTAATTCTCAAAAATTCTCAAAAGTAATATAGAAAAGTAAAAATAAATCTGGTCACCAGTGGCCCATGCATATAACCTTAGCTACTCAGGATGCTGAGATCTGAGGATCATGGTTCAAAACCACCTGGGACAAGAAAGACATTGAGACCCTTATCTTCACTTAACCACCAGAAGATAAAAAGTGGTGCTGTGGCTTAAAGTTGTAGAGCACTAGCATTAAGAGAAAAGGCTCAGGGAGAGTGTCCAAGCCCTGAGTTCAAGCCTTACTACTGACCAAAGAAAAAAGGCATAAACTTGGAGAAACACCATACCACAAAAGATGCATATATTGTCAGAAAATTTCTTTGTACCAAAAAATTTCTATGTACAATTTGTTAGCAGGAAAATAATTTTAAACCCATGTCAGTCTCCTGTAACCTGTCTTTTAAAACTTACTATTATATGAATTAAGCTGTGCCATAAGATGAGCACTTGTGCAGATTACAATGAATAGATGAAAATTGAAGACAGACTTCTATTGTCTTTCTTTCTTGTCCTTCTCTCCCTTTGACTTCTGATTTGTCTTCATTACTTTATCTCAATGATCACTCAGATCTAAAAATCTGGAATTTATCCATTTTGTGTAATGAATTTTCATGTTCAGTTCAAATAACTTCTCAAATAGTTCTTAAACTTACTCCTTTCTGTTTTTCTTCTAGCAGACATTAAATGATACTTTCAATATTTCATATAATATTGTGAAGATGCAGACCTTGACAAATGTTATTTTTATTTCATGTACTATAGGGCTTTAACGCAAGCACTCTATAGCTAAGATAATTAAATTGGAATCTGTTATGGTTCTTAAGAGTATGTAGCCTTTAATAAATTACTTACATACCCGTGCCTGTTTTGTCTCATATGATAATACCAGGACATTCCATAATTAAAACATATACATATTTCCCAATACTTAATTAGCAGTGTTTAGTGCTATTAAATATACATATTTCCTTGACTGACCACTCAGTCAGCAGATATTTTCTTAGTAAGACATATGTTTCAGATAACACTTTCTCCCCTGGGGATACAATTATAACATACACACACACACACACACACACACACACACACACACACACACACACGCACACACACACACACACACACACACCATGCCTGTTCTAATGAATTTTCTGAAGGAACATAGTAGGAGACTTAGCTGATAATCCAATGATAATAATCATAGCATCACAAAATAAATGACAGTGGCATTAATAAGAAAGACCTTGTGAGCATAGGGGGACATTCATTGAAGGAAAAGAAGAAAGGTAATTAAGCTGAAATAGGAAGAACCAAAGGTTGTTACTTCTGAGATAAAGACACCATTTTCCCATTAAATGAACAAAAAGAATATCACGGGAAACATCTAAGTTCTACCATGTGATATCTATCTCACTATAATGAAATAGGAGATAATGGACTTGCCATCTAGGTTGGCGTAGTGACATTCATCATAAATCTGTGACATGTATGACTAAACAGAAATCCTTACACATCCATTGCTGCATCTTTATTCCTGGGCTTGCTTCTTCCTCTATCAAAACCTGATGACTATGGTCAGTTTAAATGAAAGTGACACTTTTCAAAAATATATAGACTCATTTCCTGACATGTAACTGCAAACCCTGTGTAGACCACCTTTATAAAAAATAAATAAAAAATTAAAAATGAACAAATGAATCCAATGAGCCAGAAAACAGCCTTGATTAAAACTGAGATAACAAGTTTTGGTAATCTGATTCTGGTGATATAAAGACAGCAAAGATGTTAGAATGCTGAAAACATGGTAGACGAGATGAATATTTAGAAACACGTTGGAAATAGATTGTTCCTTTGTTCAAGAAAATTCTCTCCTAAATATCATAGAGGAGAAAGATACTCTTTCATTTCATTTAACAAATGTTTATTAATTGCTTAAATTGAGACAGAATCTGGAGGTAAAGAGCACAATCCAATCTGCTGCGTTGTTTCAGAGTTCTCCACCTAATAGCAGAGAAAGATGGGGAAACATAATATTTAGAGATAAAAGTTACCTTTTACCAGAGTAACTATATATTTTTTATTTTTGTTTTATTAATCATATTTTTGGCAATTCTGGGGTTTAAACTTGGTATTTTATGCATCCTTGGCAGATTCTCTACAGCTTGAACTATTACTCCAGCCCAGAGAGCCACATTTTAAGATGTTGAATTGAATAGCTTATTTTTAAATTAAAAGCCTTATCCATATGAATTTAGTTTGAGTCTCTACCAAACCATGAATTTTCACATTTTTCTTACCACACATCTACAAACTTTCTTTCTGTAATCTATTGGAAAACCAAGTCTGAAACTTATGTCATGATTCAAATTCTAACTTTTTGTAGAACTGGAGCTAATTTTTGTAGAAGTCAGAGCCTGGGACTATGCCTTAGGTTGTTTGTTGATTTTTGTTTGTTTGTTTACACAAGGCTGGCACTCAAAATATTGTCACAGCTCCACATCTGAATTGTTAATACATATCTGAAGATAAGAGTCTCATGGACCTTCCTGCTAGCACTGGCTTTGAATCTCCATTCTCAGATATCAGCATCCTGGGTAGTTAAATTTTCAGGTATGAGCCACCAGCACTTGGCCAGAATTCAAGTCTTACAAAGAAAACTGTCTTGATTACTGTGACAAAGTAGGATATCTCTTGTGGAGGAACAATTCCAACACCTTCAAGGGAAAAAGGCATGCTTCACTGAGGATGAGTGAATGCCTACTCTGAATGACTTTTCAAGTATAAGCACATTCTGCAACAAAAGTGCATAAAACACAGTAAGATTGTTAGAGTTTGTTACTCTTACTCACTGGCTTTAATCTGTAGGATAATGAAAAACCAGTTAAGTAAGAGGGTTGAAACCCAGGGCTAAGGACCCAAGAAAACAAGAATCCTGAAAGTTAGACTGTTATGGAGATCTAAAGTACACTCAAATGTTTTTGTCAGTTATATTTTTTATTCTTTTTTAGGGGGGTATGGAGGAGCATGATCTAAAAATGTATTGTTTTCATTAATAAATCATAATTGTATTTCATTGATGAAGTATGTTAATAGGAGATTGTGTTACAGGTATACAGTATGCAATGTTTAAATCAGCAATGTTTAAATCAGATTAATGTAAATTTATTGACATTTAATATTTTGGTGATTATGCCTTTAGAAATTTACTTACTCTATTAGATATTTATAAATATTCCGTATTTGAGTTATTGTTCATTATTGTTATAAATTATTTTTCATGTAATTGAACTAATTTACTAAAAGATTAGTTTCTAAGATACACTAACATTCAGATACATAAGTTTTAAATATTAGGCTCCATTATATTTAAGGTAGGTGAAAAGCAGATGTGATCAATTTTTGATTGGTCAGTGATCAAAATGATAATAGAATTAAAAAAGTATGAAGTTTAACTAGGAAAGACCATGTCAAAAAAGCATACAAGGATATAAACATAAGAATAAGAGAGAAAATTTTTAAAAAATTTACGGAGTCCTCCACAGATATTATAGAATAAGGAAAAAACATCAGAATTACTGCTCAATTTACTACATGAAAATGGCAGATGTTAATTCTAGTTATCTAAGAAGTGAAAAAAATCAAAGATCACAGAGGTTGGAAATATATTTACAAAAGTAAATATTGAATACAAAAAAATGAGCATAGCAATCATGATATAAGAAACATACTTCTCATACATTTAAAAAAATCATACGCTGCAGGATTAATCAGTGTTTTACTGGCAAATATTGTGAGACTCCAAGTATTATTATCTGAAACCAGGCCTTTTTGCTCTGTAGTTTCTAGATACAGGTACTCAACAGCACTTTATTCTTTTCAGTTTATCTTTATTCTAAATGTGTACTTTAGTGATGAAGCCATATCTCTCTACCATTCTTAGAAATGCTGCTTTCACATCTTTGTTCCTCAAACTGTAGATGACAGGATTGAGCATGGGGATCACTATGGTGTAAAATATCGACACGATCATGTCATGCTCTGAGGCATGCTTGGAACTTGGTCTCACATACATGAAGAGGATCGTCCCATGATAAATGGACACTCCCGTCAGGTGAGAGCCACACGTGGAGAACACTTTTCTCCTCCCTTCAGCTGAAGGCATCTTCAGAATGGCCAATAGAATAAAACCATAGGAGACCAGGACTATCAGAATGGTGACCAGCTCAATGGATCCCACAAAGTAGAAGAGTAGAAGCTGGTTTAACTGAGTGTCAGAACAAGAAATAGCAAGCAATGGGGGAATGTCACAGAAGACATGCCTGATTTCATTGGATCCACAGAAAGACAGGCTAAAAGTGGCCACTGTGTGTATGATGGAATGGGCAAGACCACCAGCATAGGAGGCTACGATGAGGG
This sequence comes from Dipodomys spectabilis, assembly GCF_019054845.1. Taxonomy (NCBI): domain Eukaryota; kingdom Metazoa; phylum Chordata; class Mammalia; order Rodentia; family Heteromyidae; genus Dipodomys; species Dipodomys spectabilis. Next base: position 4,177,350 of record NW_024870707.1, read on the forward strand.
GCACATACACTCTGGGTGACATGCGCACAGAGTAGAGGAGAGGGTTGTAGATGGCGACGTAGCGATCATAAGCCATTGCAGCCAATAGAAATGATTCTGTGCTCCCAAAGGTAACAAACAAGAGCATCTGCGCTGCACATCCATAGAGCGAAATGGATTTATCTTCTGCTAAGAAATTGACCAACATTTTTGGGGTCACTACTGTAGAATAGCAGGCATCTAAAAATGATAAGACACTGAGAAAATAGTACATGGGGTTGTGGAGGCGGGCATCTACAATGACCAGTACAACCAGGCCCAAATTTCCTATTAGAGTAAAAAGATAGATTGCAAGAAAGAGTAAAAATAATACAACTTTCAGGTCAAAATCATCTGTGAAGCCCATCAATATAAACATCGTCACCTCAGTCACGTTCTTCCTTGGAACCCGGTGTATATCCAAATTCGACTCAAGTCTTTCCATGATGATGTTCGTTTATAGTTCTAAAGGTTATTTTCTGTGCTGAGAGAGTCTAATCAGTTGTCTGAAGTTTTTTCTTAGACTGGTATAATGATTCCTTTAGCACTAATGAGTTAGGAGGTGACAGAAGCCACTTTGCCACAAGTAGATGCATTTTGCTATATAAGTAAAATTAAGACTCCGTTTAATACAGGAAAACCACATTTAACATGTTAAAAACACCTCATAAATATTCATGGATTGTATTTTAATAAAGTTTCTCTTACATATTCTGACACCTATTTTCATATAACAAATCATCTCCCCTTTAACCTCACAAAGATGAAAAATAAAGGAATTTTAAATCAAAACATCCTAATGAAAGCACAGATCTCTCCAGTAACTTTTTTGTGTGTGCTGGTACTGTGCCCTGAACTCTGGGTTTCATGCCCTCATTTGGCTTTTCTTGTACATTGTTGTTTCGCTACCATTTGGGCTATGCCCCAAATTCCAGCTTTATGCTGGTTAATTAGAGATAACATGCTCCACGATTTGTCTCTCTAGTTTTGCTTCAGACATGTCTTCCTTCAAACATCTGTCTTCCAGAATCAGCCTCCTGAATAGCTAGGATTGCAGATGTGATACACCAGCACTCAGCTTAATACTAATCTTACATTTATTATATATTACATAGTTAATATTTGCAATGGTTGAAATGGAAACAATCAAATTTAAGACTGTATCAAATAGAAATGTGAAAAAGTTTACAAAATTATTTAATTTTAAATGTTTCCAAATGGCTTGAAAATAAGATGACTTACATTCATGCTGATAAAATGAGATTTTAACCAAAATTATTTTATCTTTTCTTAATGCTATTTCTTTACAATTAACTGTTATAGCAATATAATGGAATTAAAATACCTCAGTAAGTAATTAGTGCAAGTATGCATATTATTTCAAGGTCATAAAAGTAGCTATGTTTAATTTTTTTGCACACACACTCATACAAAGAAATAAATATCTACAAAAACATTCAGTATTGACATGAGGATGAATGGGAATTAGGCAGAAAAAGAAGCTTCACAATGAAAAGAAGAAAAATAGGAAGAAAATTTTGAAAAATATATTAATAGGTAGTCAAGTAAAGAAAACCATAAACCATTAAGCAATAATGAACTGATGTACACAGGAAACATTTCACAGACCTTAGAAATTAACCTTTACTTTTCTGATCTGAATTGTATTTGGAATCTAAATGTTTGTATTAAAGATTCAGAACTAATTGACTCTAAATTTTAAAAAATTACTTATATTATCTGGTTAGATTGTTCAAAATTTTCATATATAGCCTGTTAGACTATGTGATGTTTTAATCACATGTGAATGAAGCAAAAATATGAAACATGGCCTCCATATTTTGCCCATATAACAAACTATATAGTTTTATCAAATAAAATTGTAATGAAAGCACCAAGAAATTATATATGCTAATATATATATATATGCATATATATATATCAGTGTAAAATGTATCCTATGTCTATTTGAGTTAATTTTCTCACCATCTAATTATTTTTACCTAGTTTTAAATATTGCCTTTGGTCTTCCTCTCTTCAGACATTTATCTCCCATCACGGAAAACAAAGAAATTTTATACTTTGTAGTCTTAATGACCAACATATAGACATGATTCATTTTATTCTTCTCTGCAAAACTTCCTGAAATCTGGTTTCTTTTAAAAATATATGTTACAATTTTGTATTCACCAGATCTTTTTCTGTTAGATTTAAATATTTGAGGTTTCTACCTTGGCATCAAATTAAAGGTTAGAGACATTTTATAAGTAATGAAACATTTTTCACCTTACCTATGAAATCACTCAATTATGGACTCCTGCGTGAACTATTCATTTTGGATTCTATTTTTTATAACAAATTCTTGATCTCTCTTTAAAGTCTACAGGGGATTGTACAAAGAAAAAAACACAAGTTTCTAAGAAGGAAAAATATGATGATGAATTTTTATTTCTTTTCTAAGCGAGTTAATGACACTAGAGTAATTAACTCATGAGAAAAGTCATTACATGTAGGGACATTGGCTTTTTTTAAAGTATCCCTCAGTGGGAAAGAATTTCAGAAATACAAGGCATAGTGCTGGCTTTGATCCTAATCATTTACATGACATTGAGTAGAGAATTGAATTCTCATTAACGCAATTTCTTCTTCCTGGGAATTTCTAAAAAAAATCATACAAGTACATGTATAACAAAATATTATCGAAACATGACCTAAGTGAGAATGCATATATATATATATATATATATATATATATATATATATATACACACATGTGTGTGTATATATATATATATATATTATATATATTATACATCAATTACTAAGGTTTGATAAATTATAAAGTACTACTCTGACAAAAGGCAAGAGAATCAGACCAAAATTATTTTGATATTTAATGGAAGAAAAAAGATGTGAAAGCATGGATAAGACATAACGAAAAAGTAACCATTTTCCAATAAGCATCTTATTTAATGCAGGGAAAATAACTGAGCATTAGAATGCACACTGGCTTCTAACCCTCAAGCTCTTTCCATCAAGATCCCTCCCATATCCCCAGAACCATGAGGTACTTCCACTGCCTCCCTACATGATCCCATCTTCCTAAATTGTCCTTACCCATCTTATTCCAATATCTCCATTCTAATGACCACTAAAGATGTGGTCATAGCCACTTTTAGAAGCTGCAGTAATTCTAGCCCAGAATGACTCACAACACTGGTAGCACACTTTCGTGCACAGTTAACCCAAGAAATTAAGAGCAAATTCCCAAAGTTAGTAATGGGTCCTCAAGCCTCTCAGACATGATCCCTCGCTGTAACCTTCTCTAACAAACAAGCAGCTGAAGAAGGAAGCCATAGGCCATGAGAGGAAAGATGTGAGCCCAGACTGGATAATTGGGAGCAAAGTTTTTGACCACCATCTGAGGAGCCATGATGTCTCTAAATGACAAAGTATACACCTCAGGAGACAAGACACCAAAGATGCATCATCCCAAAAGCTCACAATGGTGATGGGAGCTGGGATCATGCTCATGATGGTGATAATGGCAATGGATAAGCACAGATGGTAAGGATGATATGTAGCCCATTCTAGGACAATCTACATCAGAATACAGTACTCTGGATGACACTGACTGTATCGAGCAAGTCTATTTGGTTCCTTATAAATTTGAAGGGCTGATTTATTTACTCTGTAATTATAGGTAATTTCTCCTTTAAAAATGTACATTATGGATTGAGGAAAAGTCTCACTGGCAGAGTTCTCTACAATCTTCTGTCCTAAGAAAGACCAAATAATTACCTGTCAACTTGTCTTCTGTAGACTAAATAGTAATTACATTGTTCACATATAATGATTTTTTTTCCTTTTGCTCATTTTTCTCTTCTTCTGCCTTTTCCATTCTTACATTAAGACAATTTCACTGTTCAAGGATAATTCGGAATTTTGTTTCCTTAGCCTAGTCCAGTAGAATGTAACACCCTGAACTTTATTTTTTTTTTTTTTGGTGCCTGTCCTGCAACTTGAACACAGAGGCTAGTCATTAACCCTAAGTTTCTTTTTGCTTAAGGCTAGTGCTCTACCACTTAAGCCACAGTGCCATTTGCAGCTTTCTCTAAGTATTATATCAGAGATAACAATTTCACAGACTTTGAACTCTGATCCTCAGATCTCAGCTTCCTGATTAGCTAGGATTACAGCTGTGAGCCACCAGTGCTCAGCTCATTCTAAACTTTTAGACTCCTGGGATCTCAAAGGATAAAAATTTGTGCAAAAGCACTGATAATAAAAACTAAAATGAGAATTTAATTCTCATTAACACAATTTCTTCTCCTGAGAATTTCTATAAATCATAAAAATACATGTATCTGTAAAATATGCCAAAAGACCTGTAAATATGTGTGAACACGTGATTTTAAATATGTGCTATTCTGTCATGACTATGTTTTAGATTTTAAGAAGTAAAATAGAAGGAACAAGTAAGAGATGGGGATATGTTATTAAAAAAACAAAACACACACACAAAGAAATGGGAGAAAGTTATCAGTTATCAGTTCCAGGTGCATTGTGAGACAAGATTGATGATAGAGGACCAAGTCCAAGAACCACACTACACACAAACTTTCCTGAAAATAGAACAGAAATACCATTAAGAAACTCCAATCACAAAGATAAGAATCTCTTCAGAGGGCACACCTCAAGTTCCTAAGAAACATGCATTTTGCTAAGAAACACAAGAAAAGGGCTTTATGAAGATGCAGGCAAATGACACTAAGGCCATGAGTGCTTGTGCAGAGACCATCAACACCCTTGTAAACAACCAAAAGGAGTTGATAACAAATGCAGGATCCCCTAAGAGTGGTTACCAGCAAGCTTCAGAAACTTGCCTACATCACCCACTCCAAGCTTGGGAAGCATATTCATTGTCCAGGGTCGCGGGCTCAGGTGAAAGCACAGGTTCATCCAAGACTGGAACTCCAACCATATCTCCAGCTCAGGCCCAGGCTTTGGGTCAGGCTGTTAAAGGTGCCCAGGCCCTTGGGAAGGCACCATAAATAAGCACCACAGCCAGTGTGAGGACAAGTGGATTGGTGTGAACCCCAGCCTCTGGTTGGCCAGATATGAAAAAGAAAGGAAGAAAGAAATTTAGGCTGACTATATTGGTACATATCTTAAATTTCAACTACTCAGGAGTAAGGAATTGGAGGACAGTGGTTCAAGATCATGGGTTGAATCCATCCTAGGAAAGGCTATGAAACTCTTATGTCCAATTAACCACGAAAAAAATTAAAAAGCTGGAAATAGAACTATCACACAAATGGTAGAATGCTAGCCTTGAGCAAATAAAGCTTAAGGGCAGCATCTGGACCCTGAGTTCAAGCTCTAAGTGCGCTCTCTCTCTCTCTCTCTCTCTCTCTCTCTCTCTCTCTCTCTCTCTCTCTCTCTCTCTCTCTATCCCTCTCTCTCTCTCCACACACACACACACACACACACACACACACACACACACACCTGCCAACCTGAGGTGGGTGGGGGAAGTGTTGATAAAAATAACATTTAGTCCCAAAGTAAGGATTGTACATGGCCTATGGACGGCATCACCAGTAAAAGCAGCACAGGGGCTCATGACGTAAGGCCCAGATTAACAAGGTAGGCAAACATGGCGATACATGAGAGCATGCAGGGTGACACGAAGTCCACATTAGAGCATGAATATATTGCCTCCCTTCAAATGTAACTAGTGACCAATTATGCTCTGATTGCACCTGGGGCAGAGCCATCCCTCAAAACAAAAAAAGTCAATGAACCGATTTAGATATGAAGATGCTAAGGTAGCACACATAAAGCAAATTAGGCTTATCCTCAGCATAAATCAACCATCTTCCTCAGGAGTGCATATCTTTACCATCTAAGAATCATATTGTATGAGTAGATGTGCTTCTGGGGCAAAACTCCATACTACACAGTGGGAGAATTCTACCTGAGCAATGCAATAACAGCAGCTTGGGAAGATGAGAACCAATAGACAGCTTTCCCCAGGCAGGCCAGTTAACATTCAGCAGTGTAGATTTCCAAGGAAAACACACTGACCATCACCCTCAAGTGATCCATTATAGATAGGACATGCAAACTTAAAACCACAGCTCGAGTAGATATGATTTACCAGTAAAACTGTGGGATTTACCAGTAAAACTGTGGGGTACCAACTCAGCTCTTCATCCATCTATGGCTGCTACTGACAATCACAGTGAACTCTTCCTGTGGGCTGGGAGTTCAGTGTCCATGTGAAACAAACCCAGGTTGTGTTTCAAGAGTTTTCTGAAAATCACAGTATGCCAGAGTTTGCATCCAATGCCACAGAACGAACACCTTCAAGAGCCACCTCTAGGATCAGCGGTAGAATACTTGCCTTGAATGCATGAGGCCCTGGGTTCGTTTCCTCAGCACCACATATGCAGAAAAAGCCAGAAGTGGTGCTGCCTCTCAAGTGCTACAGCGCTAGCCATGAGCTGAAGAGCTGAAGGACAGTGCCCAAGGTCAGAGTTCAGGCCCCATAGACGACACAAAGAAAAAAAGTCAAAAGCAAGAGACACCTCTAGAGCACACTGCCACATCATTCTGTATCAGCTATAGAGTCTTGGTCCTTGTCCAAAATAGACTTCAAAAAGAAATGGTGGACTCTTAGTTAGAGTCCACACCACTATTAAGCAGGGAATTATTTTGGTAATAGGAGAGGATATATGAAGTTCTTCTGCTATTAGAATATAAGGGACCATACTCCTTGAGGAAGATAATGTGATTATTTGATTCTTCTCCATACATTTAAAGAGTGGAATTAGGTAGCATTCATCTTTCTGTGCCTGGCTTATTCACATAGTATAAAGTCTAACAGGTTTTCTATGTTGCCACCTATGTCCAGACTTCCTTCTTTTCTTTTTTTAATTTTTGTTATTTTCATTGCTATTGTAAAGGTGATGTACAGAGGGGTTACAGTTGCATAATTCAGGCAGTGAGTACATTACTTTGGACCAGTGTTACCTATTCCTTCATTTTTCTTGCAGTCTTTCCCCTCCTTGCTCCCACAAATTCTACAGTTCATTTTCAACATAGTGTCCAGTGGATATCACTGCTGCATTTTTTCAGCCTTTTTTCTACCATTTCTGTGCTCCCTAGGACTCTCTCCAGGGTGGATAAACTTACATACAATTCAAAAGGTGCAGAAATAAAAAGCAGTGACAGAGGAGAAAAAACAAACACAAAAGCAAGCCTCTTGTTTCCATCTCTTAGAACTTCTTTTTAAGTTCTCAATAAGATCCTATTGTATGAAAGTAGAACTTTTTTCCAATTCATCCATCAATGGACATTAATTTTTCCATGTTTGAGTTATTTCAAAAAAAGCTAAAATGAATATTGCAGTGCAGATAGGCCTTTGAGATCATCAATTATTTGAGTATATAGTTAAATATCTGGTTGCTGGATGCTATGATACTTTAAGATTTAATTTTCAAAATAAGGTGTATACTGTTTTTCATAGTAACTGTGTTTATAGATTCCTATCAACAATGTAGAGCATGGTCTATGCTCTTTTAATTTTTGAAAGCAAGTATGCTAACTGATGTAATGTTTGCATTGTGGTTTTAATTTATATTTTAAAGACCATATTATACACAGTGGTCTTAAAAGTCAGGAGAAGCATTCCAAGATCCCTGAAGAAGAAGATAAATCATAAAAATCAGGTATTAAGATAAAAAACCACAAGAGCTGAAGCAATTTTGTTAAAGAACAAAGCTAGAGGCATCACACCGTCACAGAGATCAATGGACCACAATAGAGAGCCTTGATACAGTTTCACATGTATGATCAACTATGTGAACACAGTTGGGAAAAGGATGGTCTCTCCAAAGCAGTGTTGAGAAAACAAAGTATTAATGGAAAAGAATACAATTAGGCCCTTTAGACACATTATAAGGAAGAGCATGTAGGACCTCATACCAACACCATTTACCCTTTCATTACAAATCAAATCATTATGTTGCTGTTATGAACCAGGGGATAATTGGTGCATATTCCTTTGGGAGCACCTCTTTTGAGATTTATCAGCAGTTGAAGAAGTACATATAAACAACATGAATGAATAATATTCAGGGGCCAAACTAGCATGTTCTATTTCTTGGGTAAGATAAATTGTCAGGTAACTAAAAGATTATTAGGCAAAAAATACAGTTAAAGAATCACTATGTTGTTTTGAATTGCACATAGTAGTTGCTGATTACACTTTAGTTCTTACCTCTCTTACATGTTTAAATCACATATATTTGGAAGTATTTGTATGAATTAAAGCTGCAACCTCATAGAAGGAAGAAAAAAGCGAAGCTATTGAGTTGATTTTTGTTTATGTAAAAGATTGCTGTTTCAAAGAGGTATGATTTTGTTTTATGATGAATGAAGTTAATTGATGAGAACAGGCATGATTCTTTCAGTGAGGGTAAGGAAGCACTTGATTCACACAATAACCTAATGGCCTTATAGCTTTAATATGGAAAAAGTGTTTTAAAAACAGTATCTTCTTTATATAAGCATGGTTTGTATCTCAGGGATTCAATATACTCAAGTACAATCAGACTGGACAGAGGAGAGAAGAGTTGGACAACAAAACCATAGTTTTAGGGAAGACAGCTAAGAAACTAAGTCAAAATGTGCTGTATACTGTGAGTGAGACCAAGAACTGAGTAGTGGTTTTAGTTAAGTTGTTACTGGGTGAAATAATATAAAATTCATACCAGCTTATTCCTGTGGCAGATGCCCACTAAATGTCTGTTATCATGTCTCTCATCTTTGCAAACTTTGTGTTCATCATGCAGCTCAAGATCTTTGCCCTTATTTCCACTGCATTCAAGTGGAATTTTTACAATTAAATTCTTCTTGGCTTAAATAGAAAATTCAACATTATTTAGTGGTGAAAAATTTTATAGCTATTTTTCTAGACATTACTCCAAATCTTTTGGAGATATTTTTGTATTAATTGAGTCAACTTAGTGTAACTGATTTTCACATCTTTCAAAAAATTGACTCAAGAAAAAATTTAACCCAAAACTTCTTATTGTCCAAAACAGAAGTAAGCTCATTTTACACTTAAAAATTTTTGTTAGTCATAGCCATTGTACTCGGGGCCTGTGTACTGTCCCTAAGCTCTTTTGCTCAAGGCTAGCACTCTACCAATTTGAGCCATAGTGTCACTTCCAGTTTCCTGGTGGTTAATTGGAGATAAGAATCTCAGAGTTTCTTGCCTGAGCAAGAAAATATAAGAAGGAAAACCCAGACCAGCTCAGTGTCCTGGAAGATTACCTACTTAACAGATGTGAGGCTTGCATTCTAGGCTCAGTATATTTAAAAAATTGAATTTTAATATAAGTGGTTCTTCAGTATTTCAGACTTATGAAACTCGTATTAATATTGCCATTCCAGAAGTGAGCAAGTTATAGTGAAAACTTCTCTACAATTCCAGACAGATCTAATATTCTAATTCTATGCCAAACTGCCCTGATATAATAATTCATGGCCTTAATTAGCCACTCATTTTGTAATTTAATGTATGAACATGAAATAGTCAATAGAATTCAGCTATGTTAACTAGTTTACTTGGTAATTAATAAAGAGTAATTGGGCAATCATGGTCTTAAAATCATTGCTTCTACTATTGGCAGTAGTGACTGCCAATAAACACAGAAATGAACATTCCTGAAATCTACTGCATTGAAGGAAAATTAATCACTGACAAATATATATATATATATATATATATATATATATATATATATATATATATATTGCACAGGTATAGACAATAGCCAGATTCCTTAGCATCACAGGGCTGTTCATTTCATTACCATCTAACGCTCTTCTTGGAATTTCTCTCTTCTAGTTGTTTCTATGAGATTCCAACATAATGAATGTCACTGAAGTAACTCTCTTTGTACTCAAGGGATTCACAGACAGCCGCGAATTGCAGATTGTCTTCCTCTTCCTGTTTCTCGCCATCTACCTTTTCACTCTCCTGGGAAATTTGGGACTGATTGTGTTGGTCCTTGGGGATTCTCGACTCCATAACCCCATGTACTATTTCCTGGGAGTCCTGTCTTCAGTAGACGCCTGCTACTCTTCTGTCATCACCCCAAATATGCTAGTAGATTTTATGTCAAAGGAGAAAGTCATTTCAGTCTCTGGGTGTGCAACACAGATGTTTCTTGCTGTTATGTTTGGGACCACAGAATGTTTTCTGTTGGCTGCCATGGCTTATGATCGCTACGTAGCCATCTACAACCCTCTCCTCTACACAGTAAACATATCACCCAGAGTCTATGTACCCCTCATTATCGCCTCTTATATTGGTGGATTTGCTCATGCCATTGTACACACAGTGGCCACTTTCAGACTGTCCTTCTGTGGATCCAATGAAATCAGACACATCTTCTGTGATATCCCAGCTCTTCTGGCAATTTCTTGTTCTGACACTCATATAAACCAGCTGCTCCTCTTCTACTGTGCGGGGTCTATTGAGCTGGTCACCATCCTGATTGTCCTGGTCTCCTACGGCTTCATTTTGGCTGCGATCCTGAAGATGCGTTCTGCTGAAGGGAAGCGAAAGGTCTTCTCTACCTGCGGCTCTCACCTGACTGCAGTGTCGGTTTTCCACGGCACAGTTCTTTTCATGTATGTGAGACCCAGCTCTAACTACGCCCTGGAGCATGACATGGTCGTGTCAATATTTTATGCTATCATGATTCCTATGTTGAATCCCCTAATATACAGCTTGAGGAATAAAGATGTAAAGCAGGCGATGCAGAAGTTATTTAGAAAATATTTTCTTGCACTAAAATAGCATTGGGAACCTTGAAAATAATGTTGTCTGTGTCCATAGGGGAGGATATGATGAGGATCTTTGCTTGAACTTATGACTAATATTATCTTCTTAAATAGTTTAAAAATAAAGATTATATTCTGTCTTATGTCCTGCTCTGTTTTGAATGCAGAAGAACAGTGATTTGGGCATATGGTTTATACCAGGTTTACACATATATTCACATATTAAGGTATGGATGCTGATGCTGACATCGTCTGGAATACATAAAAGTTTCCCAGAATCCAAGCCACATCGCCTCATGCCTGTCACTTCAGCAACCCGGGAAGTAGAATTCTATCTCAAGCCTACCTTTGGCCAAGAATTAGTATGGTAAGCTAATTTCAGACCATTTATAAAATGAGTATGGTGATGCACACCTGTAATCCAAGTACCTAGAAAGCCCTAGGTAAGAGAGGATGAGTTCCAGGTATATTTTAGATATGAGACCCTTGTCCATTGTATGGCTAGTGAAGATCTTCTACCAATCCGTGGGCTTTCTATTGATCTTGCTAACTATGTCCTTTGTCATGCCGAAGCTCTGTAATTTCATGCAATCCCGTTTGTCCAACTTTTCTTTGATTTGTTGTGTTTCTGAGTCTCTTTTAAGAAAATTTTAGCCTGTACCAAGGAGACCTAGGGTTTTTCCTATTCCATCCTGTAATGTTTTGAGAGTGTCTGTTTTGACTCTGAGGTCTTTGATACATTTGGAGTTAAATAGGGATACAGGTGGACCAATGAGATGTACAAGATCTTATGTGGAAAATGAACTATACATCTTTGGTGTGGGGGCATGGGGGAATTGGGAAAGGATGGTAAGGGGGAGGCAACAATACTTGATAAGAAAAGCACTCATTACCTTGTCCATATAATTGTAACCCTTCTGTATTGTATTTTCACAATTAAAAAATACAAAAATAAATAAAATAAATAAAAAGAGGGGATGAACTCAGACTGAGGTTAGTCCAGGGGAAAAATTGAAAACCTACCTAAAAGACAAATATCAGTTGCAAGTGTGTGATTCAGATATGAGGACCTGAGTTCAACCAGGGTACTACAAAAAAAATCACACGTACAAGCATACATAAATATAAGCTTTACTTCAAAATGGTGTATGTACATACATATATGTATATAAATGGTTTCCTAGAATCCTAAAATCTCTATTAAAATAAACTGTAGTCTACTACAGTTAGAATTATGAATAATGGAAATGTTCTAGCTGATATAATTAAGCTATACTAATATTAAAAAAACTATGGTCTCAAACAAAAACAGTGTTCTCACAAGAGACTTCTCCTAATGACCAGAGGTCATTGCTACCAGTCCTGTATCAAGCACTCTGCTTCATTTGCAGGAGCATGCAACAACCCGAATGTCAGAGAAAACAGAAAGTGGGGAAAAACTTCTGGGATTTATCACTGAGTTGGAAATTAGGTTGGGTGTCTTCTGTTTTAAATCCCTATTTCAGTTCCTCATTGAACGGAGAGAAAAGGCTTTAACATTTTCCAACCACATACTTAAAATCAAGAATAACGAAATAAAATCAAGAATAAGAAAATAAAGTAAAACACCCTCTCTCACTGCCCAAGGCCAAGATCAAATTACAGAAGTGTGTTTCTAATGTGCTCAGGTATTATTATTTACCATTCAGTTTTCATACATGTTCATAAAATATTGCAACCATGTTCACCATCCTTCATTCTCTCCATTCTCCCTCCCCTCTCCCTTTGGTATCCATCGCTTATCAGACACTGTCTTACCATATTTTCTTTAAAAATTTTAGTGCATATTGATTGTACCAAGGGCTTTGATCACTGTATTTCACACAGGCATTCATTATACTTCAATCAGATTAAAAGATACAGTTTCACACTCTTTCTATGTCCCCCAAGCCTTCTAATATTTGACAGCTCCCTGTGAATTTGCTTGTCCCATCTTGAAACATAAATGCCATGAGTTTTGATATTATTCATCACCCCTCAGCCATGGTTGCTGTTTGCTTTTCTCTCCCTCTAGACTACCAAATATCTTAAAATTTCAATAGTGTTATATATATATATGTTTATATATGTATATGTACATATATGTAAACATTCCATATTTATAAAAACACACATATGTATCTTATATTTTATAGATGAAGAAAAGTCCTGACTTTTGTCCTTCCAAACTGCTCACTTCACCTAATATGATGATCTGATCTGTTCCATCCAATTTCCTGCAAATGATAAAATTGCACTTTTCTTTATGGCCAAATAACACTCTATTGGCTACATATATCACATTGTTTGTCCTACTTACCAGTTGTAGGGCATCTGGACTCTTTCCATAATACTGAATGGATGTAGGAATATCTTTATTGTATCCTGGCTTTCAATCTTTGGGAATATGCCCAAAGGTGGTATTGCTGAATCACATGATAGTTCTATATTGTTATACTTATGAACTTCCATAATGATTTTCAGAAGAGTGGTTCAAATTTGCATTCCCACCAACAGTCTATAAAAGTTCCTTCAAAATGAGGCTTTTTTTCCTTTGTTGCTCTTTTTGTTTTCTTTTCTGTTAGTCTTGTTTGTTGGTTTATCTGTATTGGGGAGTATAAGGAGGCACAGGAACGGAGAGACAAAGCATGTACAAATACAGCAGTGATACTCATTAGACACTACGTAGAAAATAAACTATACCACTTGAAGGTGGGGATGGAAGGGAAACACTGGGAGAGAGTGAGGGAAGGGGTGACATTGTTTATAAAGAAATGTACTCATTAACTGACATATGTAACTCTAACTCAGCTGCACATCAGCTTTACAATAAAAATTAATAAATTAAAGGTAAATAAAATAGTAATTTGAACCTAAAAAGTTGTTTTTTTCCCACATATCCTTGCCAGCTTTTGATGATGTTTGTGTTCTTGACAATATCCATTCTGATTTGAGTGAGATGAAATGTAGCAGATTTCATGGAGTATTTATTCATGTTTTTGTTGGACATATGTACTTCCTCTTTTAAGAACTGTCTGTTCTTTTCATTTCTCATTGATTAATTGTGCTTTGTGTGTGTAGTTTTATAAGCTCCCTGTATATTCTGTTTATATTTGTGTGTATCTGTGTATATTTTAGAGTTGGGGAATCTATTCTTCATTTTGTTGACTCTTTTCAATTTAGTGTCTATTTCCTTTTCCCTCAAAAAATGATGCAATCCCATTTGTCAATCCTTGCTCTTCTTTGCTCAGTTAATGCAGTTACATCCATAAAACTTCATAGGTAAGCATTTATTAACCTTGTATCTTGAAACCTCAATGAAATGATTTCCAGAAGATTTATTTTCTTTGCCATTATGTGATGTACTAACAATATTTTATTCATTTCTTTCTCCCAGCATTATATTATAATCCAATTTGTCAATCGCATTCTTTTTGCTGAGCTACTGATTCACTACACAGGCTGTTATGCCTATGTCTAGATATTCCAAGATTTTCTCTGTTTTTCTGTGGTACTTTCAAAATTTTAGGTATGAAATTAAGGTATTTGGTCTTAAGGTATTTGATTCAGTTTGAACTGTTATTCTTGCAGGACCTAAGAGAGAAATCTAGTTACAATCTTCTATATGTGAAGATTGAGCTTTTGGACACCATTTATTTATACTGGTTCATTTTTCAATATATGTTCGTGGTTCCATTGTCAAAAGTCAGTTTATTGTAGCTATATGGAGTTGCTTTTTGGCTTATGTCCTATTTCATTGTCATCTGTTTATGAGCCAGAATCATGTTGCATTTGTTACTGAGACTCTGTAGTATATTTGGAAGGTGGGTATTATGTTACCTTCATTGTTCTGTTGCTTCTCATTTTCACAGCTCAAAATTGTCTCTTTGAGACTATTATTTTGAATGCATCTTTGCCATCAAGTGTTCACTTTATGTATTAATTATACCCAGACAATATCCTTACAATATAGAATGAACTGAACAAATATTTTCTTGAAATGGGATTAATAAATTTAAAGAACCCTTGTATAATACAAATGAAGGTCTTCTATTAGAGTTTATTTGTAGGTAATATTTTCAGATTTATGTTGCCCTTGAATCCTTTTCCTTGATACATTACATAACTCCTTCCCTCAAATACAAAATAAATCAAAGTCACTGACCTGCAGTGTTTTGCAAATCTATACAATTTAAATTAGGATTGACTTTGTCTATATCTGTTTACACATATATCTAAGTGTATTTATATTATCAACTATAAAGTACTTCTTCAATCAGAACTGAAAATTACAAATTGTGACATTTTTGCTTACTAAAATTTTAATCTATCTCATAGAAATCAAAAATATAAGACTGAACCTCTAACTTGAAAAGATGCTTCTATAAATATACTTATTGAATTAATAAAGATTAGACAGTGAACCTGTAGGAGAGTGTAACACCAATAAATTGGTGTGGGCTTTCTTGAATCATTTACTCCAATTTCTGACATGGAAATAGGAAATATTCCTCCCATTTTCTTTACTTTTACCATATTATACTAAATTAAATCCTTGATACAATCATAGAAAGTTGTAGACTTTTCCCACATTTTAATTTGTGTAAATTAATAACACAAAGGGGTATTATCATGACATGTCTGTATAAGCATACAGCATAATTTGATCATATTCACACCCTCCATCACTTTCATCCTCTGTACCAAACTTAAGATCAATAGCCTTCATTGTTGCATTGTTTCATATGTCTATAAAGTATTTTGACTATATTCTCTGCGTATGATGAATCAAATTTATTATCAAGAATAATTACCCATTGTAATGATCAAAATTATTTTATTAATGAAAATTCACCTGTCATCAAATTACTGTTTCAATATAAAGGGGTTGTTTTTGTGACAGTTATCTTATTTTTAAGGTTGTACAATGACCACTCTTATCCAGAACTAAAATATTTAGATCAGCAAATGTAACTTCCTTCCCATACAGCCGTACTTGTTTTCCATTTACTCTGAGTAAGTGAAAATTTATCAAGGCTCATTCCTTTTGTAGCATGTACTGGGAATTCTTTCTCTTATGTTTTAAGAGGCAAATGTGAACTTTTATATAGGGTAAAGAAAAATAAAACTTACATTTTTAACTGTTTACATATTCACAAATATTGGAAACTCCAGAATAAAGAATATTAGATTGATTTCATTCTACTTAATATAAGAGCTACTCACTGAAGAGTTTCCAAGATGTAATAAACCTTTACCTTCAAGTACAATTCTTTACAGTAGACCTCCAGAATGAAATGATTTCATGTCTTTTCATGTCTATATAATACCATCCCAGCTCTTATAACAACTATTCCACATTCTGGTACTCATGTAAGCACAATTTTTATGTAGTTGTCATTTTCTAACTGATCTATTTCATTTAACATCTTTTTATTCAGGCTCATAGTTATTATCACATATTGAGACATTTGGTTTTTAAGCCAGACAATTATTCTATTAAATTTAGTTTCCACATTTCATTCGACTATTGATCAAGAATGAATATTTAGGCTATTTTGACATCTTGGCTCTTTTGAATTTTGCTGTAATGTATCCAAAAGTATGAACATATCTTTGAAATCTCATTACCAATTCTTTTGGACAAAACCAAAAGATGAATCACTGGCATATGCAATTAATTAAAAATAGATAAATATATAAATAAATTCACAAATTATTAAACATTGTCCCTGACAATTAGCAGATAACTTCTTGGTATTTCATTAAGCTCACAAATACTTCAGGGATAGTCTACAATTGCTCAGCATATCCTCAAGAGAGAATCACAAAGGTGAAAAAAATTACAAATTGGCCTTTAAAAAATGCCATGTTTGGGTCTGGTGGATTCATTGAGAGTTCTCATGACAGTTAGCAAACCTGGAGGTTCATATGAGCTGACTTATGGTACCAAATCTATATAATGATCCTGTTTGCCCTGGCTTTGCTGTCGAATGTAAGTGAACCCTTCTCCTACTCTGTATTCCATGATGTCTGAGATGCTAAAAGTTATCTCTCCTTTTTGCTCCTTATTAATTTTTAGCAACTCCAAATACGTTGAGCTGATTAAGCATTTGGGAAGCATACTATATGTGTTTAGAAAAAATATGTAATATCTATTGGAAAAATATGAGAAGAAACAAGGTCTGGACTCTGTCTCTGAGCTTTTTGGCTCAAAGCAATCAATCATTTGAGCCAGTTCCACTTCTGGCTTTTTTCGGTGAGTAATTGGAGATAAGAATCTCAAGAACTTTTCTGCCAAGGCTGCCCTTAAATCAGAATTCTCGGTCTCAGCTTTCTGAGTAGCTAGGATTACAGGCTTGAGCCACCCAGCTTGTGTATAATTTTTAATGGCAAAACTTGAAAGCTGAATGGTTCAGTCTTTAAGTTTGATGGTTTTTTTTTAATATTTCTTTAATGACATGACACCATTTGTTGTAATCTTTTCAAAAGTGTATTATACAAATGATTATTTGGTGTCTTTGGATGCAAATAGGAAGTCACTACTTTACAGTGGAATATGTAAAGCACCATTAGACAACAGGAACTTCTCATGTATACATTTTTAAACTAAGGGCATGATGTTTTTCAGTTTGCATTAGAGAGCTCATTAAATGTTCACTGAAGTGTAGAGTAGAAAGTGAACTATGGAGAAATCATTGTTTCTTTCCATTCAACTCCAAAGTTGAGATGAAACATTATTAACTTTCTTTACCTTTTAAAAAAGTTAACACCCACCACCTACACAGTTTTTGCCGCAATGTGATCACAAAATCATACCAATGAATACAATATGAGGCAATATGTGCGTGGTTTCTCTTTGAATGGCCTGGTGTTATTCTCTCATGTTGTATCTGATATATTTACTCATATTTCTGTATTCAGAAAGGCACATGCATGAGGTGAGTTAAGATTCAAGGGGTCAGAACAGCATCAACAACATAAAGCACATGTAACCAGATTCACTGTTTGAATTTTACAATAAAGGAATTGCTTGTTTATTGACACGTCACTTGCAGAGCACGCACATGTAAATTCCAAGTATGTACAAATTTATTAGAAAGTAAATACTAGAAATCCAGAGCTTGAAATTGGAGGTGGGATCAAGGAAGGGAGGGTAGATAAATAAAGAGAGGAAGGAAGATAAACACAGTTATAACACTCAATGCTTATATTAGAAAATTAAGAAAAATGGAAGAAGTGGTGAGGTTGTGAAGGATGGGGGAGAAAGTTGAAAGGAGAGATGTTAATCAAGATGCATTGTAGTCAGATACTTCTTTGTTGAATGGCAACAACTCTACAAATACTGAAGGAGAAAAATAATACATAAAAGGAGGAGTGTCATTTGTACCCCTTGATATTGCTAGTATAATTTAATAAATACTGATAAAATTTTGTACAGTAATAAGAATTATCTTAATCACTAGCCTATCTTAATATTATCTTAAGTGTATAGCTTAGGAGAAAAAAATATTAACTCAATAAGATTCTCACTATACATTTAAGATAGAATATAATCTCAATAACATTTTTATTTCAGCTAAGCTACACCTTATATTTGTCAGGAATGATACATTCAAAAGTATTTTACTTGGTTGTATACATTTTTTTTCAGATTTACCTTAACTTCCTTTTTTTATTGTGAAAATACTGTGCAGAAGGATTACAATTACACGGGCAAGGTAATGAGTACATTTATTATCAAGCATTGTTTCCTCCTCCTTTTCTTCCCCTTCCCATTCCTTCCCATCCTTCTTCCACCACCCCCCCCACCCCGCCCCAGCCAAAGTTGTAAAGTTCATTTTTCAACATAACGACTTGTACATCTCATTGTTGCAATGGGTCCACCTGTATCTCTAATTAAACAATTTGTTTTTTTCCCTTCCCCTCCACAAATTATACCAACATCAAATACAGTGAAAACAGGGGTTATACCATGGGGGAGGGACATACAAAGCAACAAAAAACTCGTCTTATAAATATGTAGAAATAATCGCAAGAAAGAAAAACCATTTGAATCCTTATCTTGGGGTTCATTTCACTTATTTCTGCATGATATATGCTATTCTTAAATAACATTTGGATCACTGCCATGAAACTTTAAGGTATTGTATTTTATCTTAATGGTAGTTTGTACAATAGTAATATTGTATATAATACACAACTTTAAAAAATTATTAAAACAGCTATAAATATTTTTTCTTTCCAATATAGTACCCATTAACCCAAAAGGAACTTTAGTATTTTAGAATTCAATGTCAATAAACTGTTTCTCCTACTATGCTCAAATACCTTCATATTTCCTAGGTTCTTGCCTATAACGGACATCTAATATGCTCCTATATTTCAGAGCACATCTTGAATTAAATGACAATACCACCAGGGAAAATAATATTTAAGTGAATTTACATCACATTATTTTGCAGAGAATATGTTGCTTTTTCTGAAAAATGGAAGATAATCAATCCCAAACTTCAGAATGCTGTCCAATTTTAGTCATTGGACTAAATGACTAAAGATTGGGATAAAGATTGAAGAAAGTTTCAAGTGTTCATCCTCTTACTTCTTTTCAACCACTCATCACTTCAGTCTTGACAAAGAAGTGCAGTCTCTATACAGAAGCATGCTCATAGATCTGTGCAAAGAGAACTTTCTGAAATTAGGCTACTTTCCCCATTTTAAAAACAAATAGAAACCAAAGATAATTATGTCCATGATATATGGGGAAGACTTTTCAAGTAGTTTTGATATATTCAATGTCTTAAATGTCTTTCATGCTCTTCAAAAACCCTGCGATTTTGTTTTTATAGGTTAGAATAGAGTTTTAGTTCATTTATTTGCTCTCTGTATCCACAAATTATGGTGGTTATTAACTGTGTCTATAAGCATACCTATTTTTACTTTTTTGTAGACAAGTAATCGCTGATGTGAACTCCTCTAGTTTTTGTACTGACAGATTTAAAAAAAATTTAACTCTAGGACTTGTAAGTGTATAAATTTTTGGGTGTATGTCCAGTCTTGACATTTGAACTGAGAGAATGGGCATTATCTCTTCAGTTTTTCATTTAAGGACAATACTCTAGCATTTGAGCCTCAGCCCCACTTCTGGCTTTTGAGTGGTTAATTGGAAATAATCTCTCCAGCTACTCTGGAAGCTGAGATCTGAGGATCGAGGTTCAAAGCCAGTCTGGGCAGGAAAGTCTGTGAGACTCTTCAATTAGCCACCAGAAAACCACAGTGGTGCTGTGGCTCAATATATAGAGCTCTTGCCTTGAGCTGAAGAGCTCAGGGACAGCACCCAGGCCTAGAGTTCAAGCCCCACCACCAAGGGAAAAGAAGAATCTCATAATCTTTCCTGTGAAGGTAGGCTTCAAGAATAATCTTCAGAGGGCTGGGAAGGTGGGTCAGTGGTAGAGTGCTTGCCTTGCATGCATGAAGCCCTGGGTTCAATTCCTCAGCACTACATAAGCAGAAAAAGCCAGAAGTGGTGCTGTAGCTCAAGTGGTCGAGCGCTAGCCTTGAGCTGAAGAGCTGAGGGACAGCGCCCAGGCCCAGAGTTCTGGCCCATGACTGACCAAAAAAAAAAAAAAAAAGAATAATCTTCAGAGCTCATCCTCTTGAGTAGATAGTATTACAGGCATGAGCCACTGGTGCCCAACCAAGTGGATTATAAACTTTAAAAAATGTGTTGAAATTAATGCATTTTTGAAATTTGCCATTGGAAATGTGTAATATATAACCAGCAAATGACCTATCATAGTACTAGATGTATTAAGTCATAATGTGGCTGCAATTACTATAATAAAATTTTAAAGGAGTAAAATAATTATACATTGATCTAAAATCTCTTAATGTTTAAATTTCTGTATTTTTCCTATACAAGTTTGCAAGAATATACATATGTGTATCTATCATTATCTAACTATATATATTTATATTTATATTTATCAGTATATAGACTAAGGTTTTTATACCCCCAGAGGAGGCTTATCTACTTGCATAACCTTTTAGGTTAATATTAGTAATAGAGGTAGTCAGCTTGAATGAAGGTCAAGGTCATATACCAGGAGCCCTTCAAACCCAGGTGTGACGGAAGAGCTACAGATGTTGGAAAACATTCTTCTGTGAGTGAAATCTCTCTACTTGAGAACAAATAACGTAATTCTGTATCATCCTATAATACAATTTCTACTTGAAAAGGTATGATTATTTTCCAACATTCTCCATTTGAAAAGCAAGATAAAATTTTGCCTGTCATGGTTAAAATATGCATACTGACTTTGTTACTGTCTTTCCACTGCAGGTTTTCTAGTAAACCTGGATGGAAAAACACAATCTCTCAGTGGTGAAAGAATTCATCCTGATGGGCATTACAGCACGCCCAGAGCTGCAGACCCCATTATTTTTGATGTTCCTCATCATCTACTTAAGTTCAATGCTGGGCAACGCGGGCATGATCGTCCTCACCACGGTGGACTCCAGGCTGCAGACCCCAATGTATTTCTTTCTCAGACACCTGGCTTTCACCGATCTTGGTTATTCCACAGCTGTGGGACCCAAAATGTTGGTAAACTTTGTGGTAGAACAAAACATCATCTCCTATTCTCTTTGTGCTACACAACTATCTTTCTTTCTTGTGTTTATCATAAGTGAACTATTTATTCTCTCCGCCATGTCTTATGACCGCTATGTTGCCATCTGTAAGCCATTGCTTTATACAGTCATCATGTCACAAAGGGTATGTTGGGTTCTGGTGGCAATCCCCTATCTCTACTGCACGTTTGTGTCTCTTCTAGTCACCATAAAGATTTTCACTCTGTCCTTCTGTGGCTACAACGTCATCAGTCATTTCTACTGTGACAGCCTTCCATTGTTAACGTTGATCTGCTCTGACACTCATGAAATTGAATTGATCATTCTAATCTTAGCAGCTTTTAATTTACTCTCGTCTCTTCTGGTGGTCCTGGTGTCCTATCTGCTGATCCTCGCAGCCATTCTGAAGATGAAATCTGCAGAAGGCAGGCGCAAGGCTTTCTCCACCTGTGGGTCCCACCTGACCGTGGTTGTAGTCTTCTATGGGACTTTAATATTTATGTATGTGCAGCCAAAATCCAGCCATTCCTTTGATACTGATAAACTGGCTTCTGTCTTTTACACCATGATTATCCCTATGTTAAATCCACTCATCTACAGCTTGAGGAACAAGGATGTAAAATATGCCCTCCAAAGGATTTGGAAAAAGATATGCAACGTTTGTTCACTAAAGCTTGCATGAGATATGAATTTTGTCCTGTGGTTTTTGGCTTTAGAAGATTCATGAAACACAATGAGGTTAATATATATTTCGTGATTGACCTTCTTGGGAGCAGATTAACACTAAGAGTAAAAACGAGGAGAGATAAACTGTAGTATACTATTAATTAAGAAAATACTCGAATACATTGGAGTAGATATAAGTGAATACTAAATTGACTCATAGAATGACATGTAGAGAATGTAGTACGGAAATGAATGGTTGTAGATACTGATAGTCAATATATTCTTATGGTAGTCCATTTAGAGCAAACTTCCCAGTGTTGCCTGTACTTGTGTATTTGCCTCTCCCTTCATGTAAGCATACATTTACATTTAATTTTTTTAGTTTCATTGTGCTAATTAAATAAAGTAATAGAGTTTTGCTACATATTCTTGTATAAAATGTCTATCTATAATGAAGTTGTTTGTTGCTCTATCATTTGTGACTGACTTCCCTCATATTTTCTGCATGTGTCAGTGTTCCACTCTATCGTAAAGGTTAAGATTTATGACATTGATTTGACTACTCAACTCAAAAGAATCAAATAGAGATAATGCTGTGATTTTTATTTATGCTATATATCTAAGGAGAATGTAGTATGATGTCAAACATGAATAAATCAAAACATCAAACAATTTTCATGAGGAAAACATATGAACAAACATATTTTAGAAAGAATCAAACAATATTAATTCAGGAAGCCAGCAAATCTCTAAGAGGAATAGCAGAAATAGAAATGAACAAACATGATTTGAATCAACTAGAGAAAAAAATCTAAGGAAACTACCAGATTAGAATATTCCTCTAAATACTATTCCTAATAGTATTCCTAAGGAGCCTAAATTCTTCAATAAAAAGTTGTAGATTGCCTGATTGTATTAAAAAAAAGTAATATCTAATCATTTTCTACTTGTGAGAAACACACTTCCCTGGAAAAGACAAAATCAGACTAAATGTGAAAAATTGTAAAACGATATTCCAAACAAATTTAATTCAAAGTCAAATTGGACTGGCTTTAATCCGATCTGACAACCAAGAGTTTAAATCAGAACTATTCAGAAGAGAAACTGGTGCTGTGGCTCAAAGGGGTAGAGCACTAGCCTTGAGGGAAAAAGCTCAGGGACAGCACCCATGTCTTGAATTAAGTCCCATGGCTGATTACAAGTAATAACAACAACAAAAAAGTCAGAAAGATAAAGAAGGTCACTAAACTCTAATAAAGGGAACAAAATATTAAGAAATACACAAACACATAGATAAACATATATATGTGGATTTATAAATAAAAAGTTAAAAATCCATAGGAAATTGGAGAAAATATACATACAAAAATTTCACAACAGCAAATTCTTTGTATTAATGATACATGTGGTTCTGTTTTATAATGAACTAGAAATGAATAATGCTACATCATAACATAAACTTACAAAGCCGATGAAGAACCAAAGTTATTAACTCCAAAATTATACAGAAGAAATGGACTCATGGAAACATTTCCATCCTCTTGGTAGGAATATAAAAAGAACAAATATGATAGAAATACGAGTTTCCAATAGTTTGTATGTACAACAATTTAGAGAAGGATGTCCAATTAAATGAAATAACATGAAAGCATCAAAATCAACAGGAAAATAGTAATTTTGAAGAGTAAGACATTCAGCAGTATAAAACTCACAAGTTTTGATTTGACCTATCTACAAATATCTAATATAATTTTGTAGTGAGAACATACATTTCTAGTTCACTATTGACAACTTGTATTTGAACTACAAATTATAAACAGTGCTTGAGTCTAGCCAAGAACAAAAAAAATCATCATTCAGAGATCCATGAAGTACTGGGCATATTATATGATAGGCAATTAGCCCTGTTCTCGGTGTACTTGGGACAAGTCAAGTGGGCTTTCTGTTCCTGGCCCTCTGCCATTGTTTATTTATTAGCAGGAGTCTTGGGATAGCAGAAAAGAGTTATTGAATAGACAGGACAGTAGATGGGAGCTTGAACTCAGGGCCTCTTTCTTAGTTCTTTCACTGAGCTGGCTTTCAACCACTTAGCCACACCTTCCACTTCTGGTTTTACACTGCTTATTTGGAGATAAGAAATGCTTTTTTTCTTGTCTGCTTGGCTTCAATCCTTAATCTTCAGACCACAGCCTCTTAAATAGCTAGGATTACAGAGATGAGCCTTTGGTATCTAGATAACAATGGATCTTGATACCTTCTTTATTCCAGGAATCATAAATAACTTTTGTATCATGTGTAGGGAAATTTTCCTTTTAAAAACTAACATTGTTCTATTGAGATTATTTTTCATCAATATATAATTTTTTAACATTCCAAAAGTGATACTGTTGACTATAAGCATTTTATCTGCAGTAGTTCCTGGAACTCATTTATTTTGCATAGGTAACACTTCATGTCTATGGGTGAACAACTCCTATCCCTTTGAAACCAAAACAGTGTATGATTCAATAAGTTCGAGTAATTTAGTTACTTCAGGTAAATGGGATCTGGAAGGAGCTATTTGCCTTTGCATGACTTATTTATTTGATTTCACATGATGTTCTCCAGATTCACTGTTATCATTGTATATTGCAAGATGTAAATTTGAAGACTAATATTCCAGTGTTTGCATTGAATCATTTCATTTGTACATTGACAGATACATCAATGGATATTTACCTTGTTTCTAGCCTTAGCTATTTCAAAGTATTCCAAATTGGAAATGACAGCAGTAATAGCTTTTTGAAATCGAATACCTATATTTTGTATAACATTCAGAAGCGAATTTGCTGGCTCCTACTATAAATAAGTAATAAATAATAAAATAAAAGAGAGTTCAATGCATTAGGGATATTCAACAAATTGCTTAACAATTCCTCTGGGAATGTCACTAAAGTTAAAAGAAATTCATCAATTGTTCTTAAATGAGTAACATAAGGAACCGTATGGAAGAATCAACAGAGAGTTTCTATTGCAGGTAAGAAGGACAGGAGTTCATCTAGTATCATAAGGCATGACTAGTTGTTGGATCTATCTCCTTTTTACTTCATTTTATTTTTCAAATATTTCTCTCCTCAGTGGAGAGACTAATTTCTCATAAATACCTTTGAAACACTACATTGAGTTTTGTGTATAAAAACTATTCATTGTGAACTTATATGATTTTATATCTGAGGCTAAAATGAGTGAAGATAAGCAGTTAACAAAAGAATATGAAATAGTGTTTAGAAGCCCTAATTCAAACAGGAGTAATTCAGTCCCTAATATCTATAATTACGTATACAGAGGATCAAAGCCATTTTTGTGATTCTCATACTTATTGTGAAAATAAAATGTAAGAGTCACATCTGTTCTTTATAAAGCAAAGACATTTCCATTTGACATTTATTTAGCGAGTGACAAAACATTTTTTAAATACTGGCTTTAGGATGATGGTAAAATATTTTTCATTTTGTCATAAAATCTATCTAAAATTTTCAGGAATGCAGGATTAAAAATACAACTTTATAACTTCGGGCAGGTGGGGGGTAATGGGTTAGGGTGGGGAGAAGTGTAGAAGGTTGGGGCAGGAAGGGATAGTGGGAAAACAACAGGGAAGGGAAAGGGTAACAATGATTGACATGTACGCATTGCCTTATTCATGTAACTGTAACCCTTCTATACAGCCTCTTTAGAATAAAAATACATAAATAAGATTCTACAACTGAAGCAGTAAAAATTTTCAAGAATTATATTAAACTATAAAAATTACTTATTTCCATTAAACCACACAATGACAGGAAACGCCTTCATCTTTCTTTACTTTAAGGAATATTGGTACTAATTTATCATGTGTGCTATATTTCTTGGTCCTCTTCCTCCTTTCTTGTTATTTCGATATTGGTACTATGGTTTGAACTCAGGGATATGTACTTTCATTTTTGCTTAAGGCTGTCTTATACCACTTTTAGTCTTTAGCTGGCTAATTGGAGATAAGAGTCTCACAGACTTTCCTGCCAGAGATGACTGTGATTTTCAGATCTCAGCCTCTTGTGTAGCTAGGATAACAGGTGTGAATCACTGAAGTCTGGCTTGTAGCTTTGGTGGTTCCAAACAAAACCAACCAAAACAAAACAACAAAAAATTAATTCTAGCTACTTACAATTATTGAAGCTATCCAATGTAATAAATTTGTATACATGGCAATGTCTGTTGTAAGAAAGTGTTGGAATGTAGCAGGGCCAGATACCAGTCACCATAATCATACCAATAATGATTGATGTGAATCTAGTGCAATTTACATGTAATCATCTTTGCATAGAATAACACACAACTGTTGAGTATTTGTTTACTTATTTGTAGCTTGGGCACAGAGGTCTATTACTAGAATTTCCACTAATATGTGCCATTCCTTCATCTAATTTTTAAATTTAATTTAATTTTAGGCTAATTGATCCTCAGAAGTTTTCACAAAAATGATAATTATCTTGTTCAAATTACATTCATAAGAGAATGAATCTTGTTAATTATAAGATGGATAACTCTAGCTCCTGTACTATAGTTACTAACTATGGCCTATCAGATATTTTCAGAGTTGTTTCATTTTTTTACACACATGTTCATCTGCAAAATACAGCATATCATACCAGGAAGAAGTTCTTGTGGAATATCGCACAGAGCTTCCCAAAGCACATCAGAGAATCCAGGTTTCTGTCCTATACATGTCTTCTATTTATTTTATGTGTCATGGTAACAGGTTTCCACTATGTGTCATAATAAATGTTTTGTATGGTTTAGGATTATTACATGTATTATTAAAAAAAACACCCAATTTTTCTCTTGCAAATATAGAATTCCTTTCCCCTGCCCTTTTTTGGTGCCAATCCTAGTCTTGAAGTCAGAAACCAAGTGCTGTCTGTGAACTGTTTTGCTCAAGCTATCACTCTACCAGTCATGCCACAGCTCCTCTTCCAGTTTTTTGGTGGCTAACTAGAGACAAGAGCCTCACAGACTTTCATACCCAGTCTGTTTTCTTCGAACCCTGATCCTCAGATCTCAGCCTCTCAAATAGCTAGGATGACAGGCATGAGCCACCAATAATGCCTGGCTACGATCCCCCTGTTAAAGGAATTCTTTTTTAACCAATCTTCACTGGTTAAAAAAATAAAACAAGACAAAAAAAATGTCAATGACTCCTTTTCTCCCAGTTGACTCTGATTTCTCTTACCTCACCAAATTATTGAATGATAGATTTGCTGTATTAAAGTTAAAACTGAGATGCATGGGTAAGGTGAATAATATTCAAAATAATGTCTAGATGTACAAGTCGTTAGGTTGAAAATGAACTTTACAACTTTGGTGGTGGGAAGAGAAGTAGGAGGGGGGTGGAGGGAGGATGGGAAGGGGAAACAAAGGAGGAGGCTACAATGCTTGATAAGAAATGTACTCTCATTATCTTGCCCATGTAATTGTAACCTCTCTGTACAGTATTTTCACAATAAAAAAATTTCATGTAAAAAAATAATAATTTCATACAATAATACTTACTGAAATGTATCCAAATACTTTTTAAGAATAGCATATGTGATATAGAACAACACCATCTGATTGTAGTCTTGGGGTGGAGACACAGCAAGGTTAGAGTGAATACATAGCATGCTATTGATTCATAGCATTTTATATGTCCCACTTCAGATATTCTTGTCGGTTCTTCTGTTTAGCAGTGACAAAGGAGTCACATGTAGAAGAATGCACATGTGCACAAGTCAACAAAGCTACTTTTAGGTAAGTTACTTGCAAATACTACTTGCAAATACAAATAAACATAAATAAATGCATGCATACTCTCTGAAAATTACTTCCAGATTCTATGCACACTGAATGATTGAATTACCCTTTGCCAACAACACTACAATGACATGTTGGTTTTACATAAGAAATTTAAAATACTTAGGTAATTTATTTGTTGAGAGCAAATGTATAAGGCAATCAAAATGGTCCATGCCTGTAATCCTAGCTACTGAAGAGCCTGATATTTGAGTAGTAGGGTTTGAAGCCAACCCCAAAAGGGAAGTCAGTGAAACTTATTTACATTTAATCACCAAAAACCCAGATATGGAGCTATGGCTCAAGTGATAGAGCACTATCTTGAGCCAAAAAGCTTAGGGAATGCACCCAGGACCTGAGCTCAAGTCCCAGAACCAGCACGTGCACATACAAAAAGTAAATAAGTAGTCTCTAAATTACATGTATAACACCAAATATATCTGCATACATATACCTCTAGTTTGTTTCTTTATATAAACATAAATTCCTCTGAAATTAATTACAGATTTTTAGATTATATATCTGTAGCTTTTTATTCATACATGTACAAATAAAATGTTATCAAATTTAGGAATATTATCAACTTTAGGAATTTTTCCTTAAAACTTTTTCTTAAAAATTCCCCTTAATATATTGTTCGATTTAAGGACTTATTATACCATTGTATTAAATATATTTGTTGCATACCACAAGGTTGTTGGAGGTTTATGAATGACAAATAGATAACCTCCATAACATGATTATAATGATGGTTATCCAGTGATGTAATAGTAAGGTAATAAAAGTTTAAACATTTTTGTTTTACACATCTATGTATGTGCATATATACATATATTTGCCAATCTATCTAGTTGGGTGTCTCCAGTCTGGAACTATTATTTCTTTTTCCTGGAAGTCTTTTGGACTGGATACTGGATGTAAGAGGGTGCTGGGTATTTTCACGGGTCTGTGGTCCATTCAGTTGTCAGTGAAAAACAAAAAAACAGTCAATTTGCTTTTGATAATATGAGTAAAATTACCTTAGTTTAGAATCAATATATTAATATCTCTCTCTATTCATACCGAGGCAGATACTCAGTTATGGTAAAAAAAAAAAAAGTGCACTTGTTTTCACATAGTCTGTATTGATAACTTTGGATGTATCTCATTGAAACTAGAATTCCGTAAGAAATTTCTGCAGGTGAAGATATCTGAAACCAATTCGCTGTGATAATGCCTTTATCCTATATAGGTTTTCTGAGAACACAGGATGGAGGCACACAACCTCACGGTGGTGAGAGAATTCATCCTGATGGGCATCACGGATCGTCCTGAGCTGCAGGCGCCATTGTTTGTGCTGTTCCTTGCCATCTATGTGGTCTCCGTGGTGGGCAACTTGGGAATTATCACCCTTACCAAGGTGGACTCCAGGCTACAGACTCCAATGTACTTCTTCCTCAGGCACCTGGCTCTCACAGACCTTGGTTATTCTACCGCTGTAGGACCCAAAATGTTGGTCAATTTTGTTGCAGAGCGAAATACAATCTCCTACTATCTTTGTGCTACTCAGTTAGCATTCTTTCTGGTTTTCATTGGTAGCGAACTTTTCATCTTGTCGGCCATGTCCTATGACCGCTACGTGGCCATCTGTAACCCGCTGCTCTACACCGTTGTCATGTCACAAAGGGTATGTTGGGTCCTGGTGGCAATTCCCTATCTCTATTGCACATTTGTGTCTCTTCTAGTCACCATAAAGATTTTCACTCTGTCTTTCTGTGGCTATAATGTTATTAATCATTTTTTCTGCGACTGTATTCCCTTGATATCTTTGCTCTGCTCAAATACGAAGGGAATCGAATTTATAATCATGATCTTCGCAGCATTCGATTTGCTTATCTCCCTTCTGATCGTCCTTGTGTCCTACCTGCTCATTCTCATAGCCATTCTGAAGATGAAATCTGCTGAGGGCAGGCGCAAGGCTTTCTCCACCTGCGGGTCCCATCTGACTGTGGTCATTGTCTTCTATGGAACTCTGATATTTATGTATGTACAACCTGAGTCTAGTCACTCGATTGATACCGATAAAGTGTCTTCTATATTTTATACCTTGGTCATTCCAATGTTGAATCCCTTGATATATAGCTTGAGAAACAAAGATGTAAAATGTGCCCTACAAAGGACAAGGGAAAATATATGTAAATTTTTTTCTTAAAGGATACACCTGAATGCACCATGCACAAGGTAAAGAAGACAGAATATAAAATCTAAAAGAAAGAGAGAGAAATCTTTTGTTCCCACAATGACCATATAAGATGATGCTAAGGGAAATGAACTCCAAGAAATGGAAACAAGAGGTTTTACTTCACTGTTCTTACTTTTAATGTACTATGTGATTTATTTTTTCTTTTGTGATTTTCCCTTACTCCTCCCATCACTGTATTTGATTTTGGTACCATGGGATATATATATATATATATATATATATATATATATATATATATATATACACACACACACACACACACATATAAATACGTATATATATGTATGCATATATATCCTATATTATATATGTGTGCATGTTTATCTAAATTAGGGAAGGAAAGGGGAACAACAAAATGGTGAGCCAAAAGACAAAGAAGAAACCCATGCAACAATGACACAAGACAATATGTTAAGAAATGTGCTGTACAGTAGGGGGGGGCTGGGGGGAAGGAAAGTGGGAGAAAAATGAGGGATGGGTAACAATATTGGGCAAAAAATGTACTCACTCCCTTATGTATGTTACTGTAACCCCTCTGTACATCACCTTGACAATAAAATTAAATTTAAAAAGGATACACCTAATATAAGTCCAACAACTTAGGTTGGTTTATGAGAATGTAGAGTAGCACACACAAATAAACTCAACGTGTATTTAAAGATTCTCTTTCATTGTCTGGTTGAATATCAAAATGCCATAAATACCTATGCAAACTAAGCAGAAAAGTATTTTGCCTTCATTAGGAAGAAATGACATTAATACAATATTTGAGTGAGTTATTTATGAAAAAAGAAAGGGTCTAGATGTAAAGGTCAGTAGATACAGGAAAATGGTATGCTGTGCGGCTCTAAAGAATAGTTGATATAAAAAGGAGTAAATATTATTGTAATATTTTCAGATATTGTAAAAATATTTCCAGTCCCCAGGTATAATGAATGCATGTCTGAGGATCCAAGCATTTCTACAAGCTGTTAAAAAAAATCATGGGCTGGGAATGTGTCTTAGTGGTAGAGTGCTTACCTAGCATGTATGAAAGCCCAGGTTCAATTCCTCAGTACCAAATAAACAGAAAAATCTGGAAGTGGTGCTGTAGTTCAAGTTATAGAGCACTTGCCTTGAGCAAAGAGAGGCTCAAGGACAGTGCCTAGGCCTTGAGTTCAAGCCCCAGGACCAGCAAAAAAAAGTCAAACGTCACTGTGGAATCAAGTAGTCCAATAAGTAGTCCAATGCAGCATGATGAGAAAAAGAAATCAATCACAGAAAAGTGTTGGAGTGCTTCTGTTCAATCTTGGGATCTTATACACCTTCTTATACACCTTTTTATTTATGAGGCCAAGAGCATCTACTAACTCATGTTGCTAATCAGCATTGAGATGTTTCAGTGCATCACTAAATTTTTCTCAATTCAATGATTAGATGAATGAGAATAGTGTATCAATTGGCATTTGCTACAGAAGCTCCTAAGGTTTTGCATTTTATGTGTTTTGCTTGTTTGTTTGGTTTGTTTTGTTTGATTTAGATACCCTTTTTAGTGTTTTATGCCCTTACTGTTTTTGATGAATGGATTGCTGTGTCCTAAATGTGTAAACACATAATTCTTGATAAAATTTGTAGTTATTTTTTCTTCCAAAAATATCTATTCTATGATGTAATAGGTTTGTTCCTATTCCTCCTCATAGATGATTTCATATATATATATATATATTTACACATATGTATGTATATGCATATATATACCTATATATATGTGTATACACACAAACACACACATATATGTGTGTGTTTATTCCATATTGCAGTTTATAGCTTTTGTTTCATATCCACTCTGCATAGAACTGATCCTCTAACTTGGAGAAAATAACCATATGTAATCTCATTAATTTAACTGTGCTTTGTTTCTGAAAAGACTTTGAATTGATTGGGTCATCAGTGAACCTCAGCAATAAGTAGCACATATAACACAGTCTTTGGTCTCTGCCCCAGGGTGGGTTCAGAATGCAGCATGCATTGCTGATTTCAAAAGGCATGATGCTAACGCGGCTCCATCATGAAAATAGTCAATACATTTAATAGAAGTCACTCAAAACAAGGAATATAACCTAGAATCTCCCAATTTGACATATGTACACTCAACGTTATCACTGTGGTCTCTTACCCTTCTGAATGGAATCAGATTAACTTGAGTGGATGGATGAAGTTGGGAAGAGGAGGGAAAATGATGGAAAAGGAGCCATAGATCAAGATTCGTGCATTGTACACCAAAGTGGACAGTAAATTTAAGTCCCCTTGAGCAGCTATTTAAAGAATATATATATATATATATATATATATATATATATAAAACATTTTCTCAGTTTCACAGCACACTTCTCAGCAGACACCTCACTAATCAAGAGTATTAATAACTTTTTTTATAGTTTTATTTAAAACAACACAAAAACCTTACCAATGAAAATTACTGCACCAGCAAACCTCTCCTTTAGAATAGAGTGATTTTTCAGGCAAGCAAGATCAGAGATGACTTCCCTGCATTTCTTTGTATTAACTGATTGTTTTAGTTAGAATTTCCAGAAACATGTTGAAAAATATAGGCAGAAGGCAGCATCAGTTTCCTGTACCAGATCTTAGTTAAGGAACTGTCAGTGTTTGTCTCTAAGCACAAGGTTAATTGATGGCTTATTATAAAACCATTGATTGTGTAAAAGAACATCCTTCTAAACTTCATTTGCTGTACTGTTGTCATGAAATTATATTAAGTCTTTTGTAATATACTTCATAGATCTACTGAGATTATTTTTCCCTTATTTTCTTGATATGGTATATTTATTGATTTGTTTTTATTAAACTATCCTTGCATTCCTGGGACATGTCCTTTGTTTATAACAAGTACTTCATTTAATATACTGTTGTGTTAGAGAATTTAATTGAAGATGCTTTCATCAGGATGCATACCTGTTGCATGTATTGATACTACATTCATTTTGCTTTTTAGTTATTTCATTGTGATCAAAATGAGATCTATGCTCCTAATAATGTAATATACCAGTACAATACTATTAACTAGAGACAAAATATTTGACAGCAGAACTCTCAAAATTATTTATTTCATGTTCTTGCAATTCCATAAATATTTTTAGCAATTCCTTATTACAGCTACTTCCTAGCTTTTGGCATTCTATTTACAGATTATATACATTTGAGTGTTTCTGATACCTCTGGAAGGTAGGTTCCTGCCCTTTTATTTTTGTTTTATGTGATTGGTTTATTTTATTTATTGTGATGACCCCCAGGTTAATTCATTTCATGGAATATTCTAAGATATTGCTTTAAGGTGATCAATTGTGCCTACCATGTTTTATTTATCCATTTATTCATGAATGTATAGCTATTATTAAATCTTGATCATTTCAAATTATACTAAAGATGATCATGCATTCTAGTATCTCTGAAATCCTTTGAATAATAGACCACAGAATTTGGACTGTGTGCTCATACAATCAATTAATGAAGTCACAATTGACTACAAATTATCTCTGACAATTAGTGGTCATTCTCCAGGCATTTCATTAAACATTAATTTTTTTTTTAGAATAACAATAAATTGCTTGGCATCTCATTAGGGAGTTTTCTGGGAAGAAAAAAAACCCATAAATTTCCCTCAACAAACTATGTCAAAAATACA
The DNA here is from genome assembly GCF_019054845.1 of Dipodomys spectabilis. NCBI lineage: Eukaryota > Metazoa > Chordata > Mammalia > Rodentia > Heteromyidae > Dipodomys > Dipodomys spectabilis. Next base: position 4,211,315 of record NW_024870707.1, read on the forward strand.
TGAGAGAATTGATGTAGAGCTATATCATTGCAGGTAATAAAGTTTCATTGGGTGTCTTAGGTTAATAGTATCTTATTCAACAGTCACTTTGGTTCGAGCTTGCCCATCTACTGTAAGTAATAATTTAGGATTCATTTTCTGTGATTTCTATTACCTGATTATTCCTGGATGCAATAGGACCACTCTTCTTTTTAAAAAATCATATTTATCTTTGAATATTTTAAAGTAAGTATCTTGGAAGCCTGTATTGTGATTGCATATTTAGAAAATATTCAGTCATAAGTTTTGAAACATGCATATGTAATTCTTGTCCTAGGGAGATGAGTCAGAATGATCTATATCAAGTTCAGCAGCCTGAAGTGAGAGATAGTCCTCGTCCAAAAATATGTATTTATGTGTGTGTTTACATACATACATATAAGGATGCACATGAATGTAATGTCCAACAAAATACAAAAGTAGGCAGGGTGCCATAGCTCATGTCTGTAAACCTAGCTACCCAGGAAGCTGAGATCTGAGGATTGTGGTTCAAAGCCAACCTGGAAAGGAAATTCCCTGAGATTCTTATCTCGAATTAAGCACCAGGAAGCTGGAAGTGGCTCTGTAGCTCAAGTGGTAGAGTGTTCACCTTGAGCTGAAGCTCCCAGGCCCTGAGTTCAAGCCCCACAACCAACAACAACAAAAAAAAGCCACGGTAAGAAAAGATGAATCAGAAGGGTAAATATGTGTTTTTATGACAGAACCTGAAACTGTTGAGTTTATGTATATATTTAAAATATGTATGTATTTAATATGTATGCAAAATACAATTTGTTGTCTTGAGCAAAAAAGGAAGAATTTCCTCTATATATTATGGTATAAAAACAGTATTTTAATATTAGGAGAACTTCAAATTTCAGCTATATAATAATAATAAAATGTTCTTTATTTTGCATAGGTGCTGAGTAAACATATCTCAGAGGATTGTCATAAGACTAAAATTCAAATAGTCCATTAGCACAATGGATTAAAAAAACTGTGATTGTTTCATGCCTCTGGATTCCAAAAATGGTTGGATAAAAAAAAAAATCTCTCTCCTTTCCACGCAAAAAAAAGTTGGTAGGTAATTACCAAGTATACTTTAATCATCTAAAGATTCACAATTATAAATTAAATCAAAGAAGCCACAGGAAGCAAAATAAACATAATTTCTTATTGAATTTATTGAAGACCCTTCTCTAATCTTGGTAATCTTATATGTTTTCTCATGTTTTTAGCTTAAGAACATGTATTCAAAGCACAGAGCAGAATACAAAGTAAACACAACAAAACAAGAAGCATGTCACACAGTTGGGAGATACAAGTTACACAGTCTTTCCTTTCCAACTCGGCCTTAAAACACAATCCTGAGATCTCAGCCACCTGAGTAGCTAAAATTATAGGAGCCACCCAAGGGCTTCTCGTATATCTATCAATGTTCCCACACCTTGAGCATGATTCTTGATCTCAATATCCTCTACAGTATATATTCTACTCAGTGCATGTCTAGTAACAGAAAGGTCTCTAACCATTAGATATCAGTAACAATTCACCCTTCAACTGTGATGCCAGACTATATGTAGTGAAAAATGTTCTTCATGTTTAATTTTGGACATTCTGAGATTCTTGAATGTTAAGGTTTGGTAATATTTCACTTGCTCTAGCCTTATATAGTTAATCTTCTGTGTGAAAAAATGTTTAAATCTATTTGCTTTGCTATTGCGTTTACTCCAAGTAGGTTTCTAATAATCCTGCATGGAGAGAGACAATCTCACAGCGGTGAGTGAATTCATCCTGATGGGCGTGACTGATCACCATGAGCTGCAGGTTCCATTGTTTGTGCTCTTCCTCATCATCTACCTAAGCTCAACAGTGGGCAACTTAGGCATGATTATTCTTACCAAAGTGGACTCCAAGCTACAGACCCCAATGTACTTTTTTCTCAGACACCTGGCTATTACAGATCTCGGTTATTCTACAGTTGTGGGACCAAAAATGTTGGCAAATTTCCTTGTAGATCAAAACATCATATCCTATAATTTATGTGCCACACAGCTGGCATTCTTTCTGGTGTTCATTGCTTGTGAACTCTTTCTTCTTTCTGCCATGTCTTATGATCGCTATGTAGCCATATGTAGCCCATTGCTTTACACGGTTATCATGTCACAAAGGATATGTCAAGTGCTTGTGGCGATTCCTTACCTCTATAGTACATTTGTGTCTTTGCTTGTCACCACAAAAATATTTACCTTGTCCTTCTGTGGCTACAATGTCATCAATCATTTCTTCTGTGACAGTATGCCCTTGCTACCATTAATCTGCTCAAATACCCATGAGATTGAAGTGATCATTTTAATCTTAGCAGCTCTTAACTTACTTTCATCTCTTTCGATAGTTCTTGTGTCCTATTTGCTTATCCTCAGAGCCATTCTCAGAATGAAATCTGCTGAAGGAAGGCTCAAGGCTTTCTCTACCTGTGGATCCCATCTGACAGTTGTCATCGTTTTTTACGGGACATTGATATTTATGTATGTGCAGCCCAAGTCCAGTCATTCCTTTGACACTGATAAATTGGCTTCTGTCTTTTACACCATGGTCATCCCCATGTTGAATCCATTGATCTATAGCTTGAGGAACAAAGATGTAAAATATGCTCTCCAAAGAACATGGAAAAGATTACGCAAAGTTTTTCTTAAAGCTTACATAAAGTAGGAGTCCAATCAAACCAGAATTACCTCTCATGATTTGTGTTATTCTTCAAAACATATGTATCCAAGATTAGCCTTTATGCTAGTAGTCCTAAGAAGAAATGCTCTCAGTATTTCCTTGGGAGCAGAAATGAACTGTAGAAAAATAAAGATTTTTCTCTAGTATGTAATAAAGGTTTGGTGTGCATTAGTAATAAGATCTTGCAACATTGAGAATGAGAAAGGAAATAGATATAAAACAGGAGTTAGATGCTGGCGTTGGTGGTATTGCCTATTACAATGAATACTCCAATGTCCATGCATATGTTTGTGTAGGTATTACTCTTTTGAGTAATGATCCTCCTATTTTAGACTTCCCATTTTTCTAGTATTTGCAATAAAATCTTATTGATAGAGATAGTATTCTAATAAATGTATCACAGTGATTTGAGAAAGTCAGTCACTGAAAATCTGCTCAGATGTCCCAGTTTCTCTTGTGGTCGTCTTTGTTTCTCACCTGTAGCCTGATTTTTATATGAGTTCAAGGTAGTGTGGTAATCTAGTTTGTCATTTACCAAGCAATAGCTTTAGTGTAACATCTTACCTTTTCTAAATAAATGCATGTGTGTATGAACATAGAAATTAAGGTAAATTTATTGACACCTGAAATGAAAGCTTCCATGAATTTGCTATCTTTACCTAGGGCTTGTTGTCTTCTATTTCTTACTGCTTGTCTTGCCTAGTAGCTGGAAACACATCTTTACTTTTCTATTGGATGAATAATTCTTATGTAGAAGTCACAGTCTTACATTTTTTTTAATATGGTAGAATGTAGACAAGATGGTGCAATGAGGACAATTTTGGAGGAGAAAATGGACAAGCAGATATTGAGTGTTAAGGCAATAAAGTAATGAGGAGTGTGAAAATGTCATAGTTAATTTCATCTTTTGTGTGATAAATCGACACCAACAAAAATAAAATAAATTATTGTTCAATTAGTCACAGTCTCAGACATATAGGGGGGTAGGAGGAGGAGATGCCAAGGGATGGGAAGGGGAAACAAAGGAGTAGGCAACAATGCTTGATAAGAATTGTACTCATTATCTTATCCATGTATTTGTAACCCCTCTGTATGATATTTTCAAAATAAAAAAAGTCACAGTCTCTTGTGCCAGTACCAAGCTGTTTTGATTACTATGGCTTTGTAGTAGACTTTGAAATTTGGTATTGATATTCCTCCAACACTGTTCTTTCTGTTAAGGATCATTTTTGCAATAAAGGGTCTTTCATTGTACCATATGAATTTTTGAATTGCTTCCTCTATTTCATTGAGGAATGAGGTTGGAATATTGGTAGGTATCACAGTGAATTTGTAGATAGCTTTGGGAAGTATTGCCATTTTCCCAATGTTGATCTTTCCAGTCCAGGAGCATGGGAGGTTTTTTCACTCCTAAGTTCTGCTTTGATTTCCTTTTTCAGGTTTTTAAAGTTTTCATCATAGGGGTCCTTCACTTCTTTAGTTAATTCCTAGGTATTACAAAAGGAGTTGCTTTCCTGATTTCAGCTGTGCTCTTCTCATTGTTGGCATACAGAAAAGCCATTAATTTTTGAGGATTAATTTTATACCCTGCTACTTTGCCAAAGTTTCAAATCATCTCGAGTAATTTGGGAGTGGAGTCTTTAAATACAAGATCATGTCATTGGCAAAGAGGGAGAGTTTTACTTCATCTTTCCCTATTTGGATTCCTTTTATGTTTGCATCTTGTCTTATTTCTGTAGCTATGCATTCTAATACTAAATTGAAGAGAAGTGGAGAGAATGAACATCCTTGTCTCCTTCCTGAGTTTAGAAGAGATGGCTTTAGTATTTTGCCATAAGTATAATGCTGGGTGTAGGTTTGTCATATACAACCTTTATTGTATTGAAAAAAGTTCCAGGGATTCCTAGTTTTTCCAGAGCCTTCATCATAAAGGGGTGTTGGATCTTGTCAAATGCTTTCTCTGTATCTATTGAGAAAACCATGTGGCTCTTAACCTTGCTCTTGTTGATGTGATGAATTATGGGACCAATGGAATAGAACTGAAACCCCAGAAATGAACCCACAGATCTATAATCACCTAATCTTCGATAAGAGAATTAAAAAATAGAATGAAAGAAAGACAGCCTCTTCAGTAAATGGTGCTGGGAAAATTGGTTAATCACCTGTAGAAAACTAAAGCTAGATCCTTATATATCACCCTGCACCAGAGTCAAACCCAAATGTATCAAAGACCTCAGAGTCAAAGCAGACACTATGAAAACATTATGGGATGGAACAGGAGAAACCCTAGGTTTCCTTGGCACAGGCTGAAATTTTCCTAATAGAGACCCAGAAATACAACCAATCAAAGAAAGATTGGCAAATGGGATTGCATGAAATTGCAGAGTTTCTGCAAGGCAAAGGACATAGCTAGCAAGATCAATAGAAAGCCCAGTCTGGGAGAAGATCTTCACTAGCCATATGTATACACACATATGTATACACACAATGGAATTCTATGCTTCCATCACAAAGAATTACATTGCCCCATTTGTGAGGAAATAGAAGGACTTGGAAAAAATTATATTAAGTGAAGTAAGCCAGGCCCAAAGAAACATAGGTCCCATGGTTTCCCTTATTTGCAATAACTAGTATAGGTTTGGGACAAACAGAAAAGGGCAAAAGCTATGTATATATGACCAGATAAGACTATGTTGAGCAAAATGAACTCCAAGATAGAAACACGAGTGGTTTTTTCTTTCTTGTTATTGTTTCTGATGTATTTATAATATGCCATGTGATTTTTTGTTGCTTTGTATGTTCCTCCCCCACAGTATAAACCCTATTTTCACTGTATTTGATGTCGGTCTAATTTGGGGAGGGTAAGGGAAAAAACCAAATGTTTAAATAGGGATACAGGTTGACCCATTGTAACAACGAGATCTACAAGACACTATGTTGAAAAACAAACTACAATTTAGACAGGGTGAGAGTGGAGTGTAGTTGAGAAGGTGGGAGGGAAGGGATGGTAAGGAAAAACAAAGTAGGAGGCAACAATGCTTGAGAAGAAATGTACTATTTACCTTGCTCATGTAAGTGTAACCCCTCTCTGCAGTATTTTTACAATAAAAACCTTATTTTAAAAAAGACATGGTATCTTTTGTTTCTCTTTGGTTTCTCTTCTTCCTTCTGACTGAATTTCCTCACATTTGTTCCTTATGACAACACAGTTGTTTTGATTAGGATATGTTATTTGCATCAACTGCATAATCCAACTTGTAGGAAATAGAGGTAGTAGGTAATGATTTGAACTATGAAATATTTCTAGGTCATGTAGTATGACATGCATGTTTTTTTTTAACAATTATGTCTTCTTGATACATTCCTAATTCTTTAAGTTACTCAATGCTTATTTGCTTTTATTTTTTAGCATTTGTGAAATTCTATGTATGTTGCAAAAAACTTACATATCCCTTTGCATCATTACAAATTAAAATGTACTGTGCAGCCAATAGAGTGAGAATAAAATTTTCATTTGGCTGATTAAAAGCAGTTGCCCACATCTTTAATCCTAGCTACTTAAGTAGATGAGATCTGGAGGATCATTGTTCAAAGAGAGCCTAGGCAGAAGACTACATCTCCAAATAACCAGCAAAAGAGTGGGCTGGAGCCACAGTTCAAGAGGCAATTGAGCAAGCAAGCTGAGTATGCACAAGGCCCTGAGTTCAAATTCTAATACCATATGCACACATACAGACACAAAAATTTGTGAAGGGCATGATTATTATGTTTAACGTGAAATATCCTCTCCTCATATTTCAAACATCCAAAATGGCACCATTAAGTATAAGTACAATATCTTGCAACAGAATGATGAAACTCATTTATTTGTGTATACATTTTGCATTTATTTTTGTTAGTAATTTCTCATTCTCAAACCCCAATTTTTATATAAACAACTCCAATATCTGTTTGATTCTAGGACAGTTGTATCATGGTAATAGTATGTGTCCTTATAGGACTGGTCTATTTAAACTAGCCCAACATTTTCCAATGCTTGTCAATCACATGCAATTCCATATACTAGGATATCATTTTGAAAACATTAGCTCATTCTGTTTATCCATTCACTGTACAAATGGATGTATAAACTTGCTGCTATGGCTTTTCTATTTACTTTCTGATTCCAGTTATTTGAATCTGCTCCTTCATATATTTCCTGTGGAGGTAGTGGAATTTGAACTCAGGGTGTTGTCATTGGTGAGCAATTAATTTCCACATCTCAGCTATTTATAATTCTGCATGGATGACTTAGAAATCTTAATATCCATAATTTAAAATCAAAACCACATATTTTATTTTAAAATAGTTCCTATACTAAATTAATAAATTAAAAATTAATATAAATTGTTCTTGAGAATTAGTGTACAACCTCCAAACACTTCATTACACATTCCATTGCCACTGAGTTAATCACCATATTCCTTCCATGTCCTCTGGGAATCTCTAATGTTAAAAAAATAACATAAATTGTCCCGAAATATCAGATACTTAAGAATCACATTGGAGAATCAAAGAGATGTTTCATTATAGGTAACAAAGATTTTTGTACTTGGAGAATACTTATTATTTTTGTCGTTTATGGGTTGAGAATATTAAATTTTTTAATCTTTTATATCTAACAAATGGTAAACATGATCAGATATGAAGCATAAATAAAGTATCTTCCTATCTTGAGAGAAATAAGTGAAATGTACATGGTTCACACTTATTTTCACATGCTTCTAAACATTTAGGTATATAGAAAGTCCATGCCTTATTGTGATTTTCTCATTTATTCATTTATACTGTAAATATATGTACAATTGCAATTCCTTCTCATCTCTTGATAAGGAAAAGGGGTAAAGAGAGCTTCCACTTGACCGAAAGCTCTGTTCTTTTCAATGTTAATGTTATGATGATGGCAAAATGATCATTGTACAGTGGAATCTAATTTCTTCTAGAGTGTACCTTTAAAAAAACAAGTATTTGGTAAAGATTAGTTCGAACTACAAATTATTGATAGGAAACACTTTCATCTATTGATCATTGTTTACCTGCATATTTATTAGTAATAGTTCATGATCATGGAAAAAAGAAAGAAAAAAGCAATTTACAGTGTTCCTGATTATATTTATTCAAGATATATATATATATATAAATATATTTGCTTATATGTACATATATATGTATATGTGTATATATATTTGTGTACATATGCATTAAATATAGTATATATGTCTATATAGGATATATGTATATATATGTATGTATGTATATATTACTAAGCTGATATGCTTTGGTATGTTTAATATAGAGAAGATATTTGAATTGCCAGGGAAGAATATCAGATTATAACAATGTTACAAAAATATTTTAAATGAGTTCAATGTAATTTACATGTATTCATCTTTGCATATGATATTATAATAGTGAACATATATAATAATGATATTTATGTGTAGGTCATGATAATTTTCAGTGTCATGTATAGATAGATAGATAGATAGATAATAGATAGATAGATAGATAGATGCATTTTTCTTTTCAAAGAATTGATTATCACAGTTTTTCACATCAGTAATGGTATCTAACCTTAAGCTGATATTCACTCGCTTCTGTATAATGTCTGTATAATGCTCATTAATGTCTGCGTTACTATACATATTTAGCTTTTATTTTGTTCTACTTGGCTATATTTGTGCCCATCTGCTGTGCCATAGGACACGTGAAAAAAGTCCTTGTGGTAAATTCAGCAGAGAACTCTAAAATATGTCCAAGTATCCATGGATTCTCTATTGAAATTTCTTTGTAAATAATGTAATGTTTTTTATAGCATTTACCATAATAAAATTCACCATGACTTTTCAAACTTTACTCTCTCAAAAACATAGTGCCCCTTTAATAGAAGAATATTTAATGAGTCATCAATCAAACCAATGACCATCGCTTCTCTTTCTTTTAAATTGTTCCACTTTTGTTAGTCTCCTAGTTTCTCAGTCAAAATAAATTGCACTCGATACATAACATCATACTAGATGTTACAATGAATATTCCGCCTAGAGACAAAGTAATATTTCATGGTAGATTAATGTAATATGGCTTACATTAAAATGTGAATAAAACTATATGACTAGATGATAAGTAGTATAAAATAATAGGCAACTGATTATCTTTAAATTTTTCATTGTAAAATTGGGGATGAAGAAGGAGATAGACAATATAAACAATATTTTTATCATAGTTTAGTTATACAAAGGAGTTGCTATTCAACAAAACAGTTTATGAATACAATGTGTCTTGATCACTATCACCCCTTTAACATTCTCACCCACCCCTCTTAGCCTACCCTTTCCATCACTTTTCTTGTTTTAGATGATGGATTGATCACACATTCTTTTATCTGTTTAGCATTTTGGCTCTGCCCAAGAAGTGAGATCTCTATGCAAGAGAATGTGCATACACCTTTGTAAAGAAAGCTCTTCAAGGTAGGTTACAGTTACCATGTCAAAAGCAAGGATATTAAGGTGAGAAGAGAATAGAGGATCTGTGCTTTTCCAGAATACACTGGCTACAGAGCAAGCTCAAAGCCAGCCCAGCCACCTATTCAGACTTTTTCCCCAAATACAAAGGCATGTGATATAACTCAGCAATGGAGTGCCTACCAAGCTTTTACACACTGACCTGGATGCAATCCTTGGATTCAATGCTCTATCTCTAAACCACTGAAGTGTATTTTCTTCTACCTTGTATTTAGATACACTGAAAACATGAAATGATAGAAACATTCCTCACCTTTCCAAACAGTTCTGTAAGGATGTTTTTGTTTGGTACCTGAAAATGGAGTTTCAGATAATTTATTTGCCAAAACTAATATTTGTGCATCATATGTGCATATGTTAACACTTTCAACTATACTGCCTGTCATTATAAGAATTTGCAGAGCTACGATTTCAATAAGGTTTTCAGATGTGTTTTTATAAACTTAATAGAAAATCTTATGTGATTGGACTTTTTATTATTATGTGATAATATTTAATAATATTATGAAATCACTTACATAATTAATATTGCAATGAGTTGAAACATAGCTCTGGACTCAATCTCCACTATCCTCCATCCCCAAACCACCTATGTGTATAGCTATTTCCATGGATAACGGATACCTATTTAACACCAGTATTTTTTAAATGTTTAAACATTTTTTCTCATGTAGACATCTGTACCTGTGTATCTGTTATATCTATCATCCATCATTTATCTATCATCTTTCTATCATTCATCAATCATCTATGTCTTCTTATCTTCTATCTATCTTTCTGTTTATCCATCAATCATCTATCTGTCAATAATCTATCTATTGATCTACCTATATCTTCCTAACAGAATTGATAAGCCTTTCACAAAGTTATTGATGCAGACACTTTTTGGGCATGGCAAGATATTTAACTTTGTAATGGTATCACTGCTTTTTGATATTAGTAGCAGTTCAACTAAAAAATAAAGCACAGAATATGATCTGTAGCTAGGGAATGATTTTTTTTTGGTTGGTCAGGAGGCTTGAACTCTGGGTCTGGGCACTATCCCTCACCTCTGCAGCTCAAGGCTAGCACTCTACCACTTGAGCCACAGCACCACTTCTGGTGTTCTAAGTGGTTTATTGGAGATAAGAGTCTCAGGACCTTTCCTGGTTGGGCTGGCTTTGAACCACGATTACAGGCGTGAACCATCGGCGCCCAGCTAGGAATGATGTTTTTATATGCTTAAAGTCACCTTAAATAAAAACCGCATTTCCTATTCTGTCCCTGCTTGTAATTATACCTACAAATGTGCAATTATATTCGAAGATTCTACAGTGAGAAGTTTCAATTTATTTCATTTACAATAACGTTATATCAGTAAAAGTTCCAGGTGATAGTATTAGAAAGCTGGTGAATAAGCTGATGTCTATTTTCAGAATAGGTTTTCTCAGACACCTGGATGGAAACACACAATCTCACTATGGTGAGAGAATTCATCCTGATGGGCATCACCGATCGTCCTGAGCTGCAGGCTCCGCTGTTCGCACTGTTCCTCCTCATCTATGTGGTCTCTGTGATGGGCAACCTGGGCATGATCATCCTCACCATGGTGGACTCCAAACTACAGACCCCGATGTACTTTCTCCTCAGACACCTGGCTCTCACTGATCTTGGATATTCCACAGCTGTGGGACCTAAAATGTTGGTCAATTTTGTTGTAGATCAAAACACAATCTCCTATCATTTCTGTGCCACCCAGCTCGGTTTCTTTCTTCTGCTAATTGGTAGTGAACTTTTTATCCTGTCGGCCATGTCCTATGACCGCTACGTGGCCATCTGCAACCCGCTGCTCTACACCGTGGTCATGTCACAGAGGGTGTGCTGGGTCCTGGTGGCCATCCCCTATCTCTACTGTACCTTTATGTCTCTTCTAGTCACCATAAAGATTTTCACGTTATCCTTCTGTGGCTACAATGTCATTGATCACTTCTTCTGTGACTGCATCCCTTTATTATCTTTGATCTGCTCTGACACGCACGAAGTTGAATTGATCATTATGATGTTTGCAGCTGTTGATTTGATTTCTTCACTTCTGTTTGTCCTTATGTCCTACTTGCTGATCCTGGTAGCCATTCTCAGGATGAACTCGGCAGAAGGCAGGCGCAAGGCCTTCTCCACCTGTGGGTCCCACCTGACAGTCGTTACAGTGTTTTATGGAACATTGATATTTATGTATGTCCAGCCAAAATCCAGTCATTCCATTGATACTGATAAATTGTCCTCTATATTTTATACCTTGATTATTCCAATGTTGAATCCTTTGATCTACAGCCTGAGGAACAAAGATGTAAAATGTGCTCTACAAAAGACATGGAAAAAAATAGGCAATGTCTTCTCTTGAATGTTACATGCACTATGAGCCCTTCATTTCTGTATGGAATATACTCTGCCCTGTGTCCCTGCTGTATGGAAGCAGGCCAAAATAGGAACAACATGGATTAACTAGAATATTCTTAGTACTAATCAAAGCTTTAACTACTACATACTTTAATCTAAGAATGATTAAGGCCTGATTTCCTTGAAGAGAAGTATTAAGCTGTATATACACCTAATAACTTAAATATTTGCAATAAGTAGTATGGAGTGTCTATAGACCATAAGAACAGGTTGGAGAGTTGCCCACATTAAAAGACTAAGAAATAATCCTATGTGTGAAAGAGGACTGAAACGTTCTTCCTGGCATTCTAAACCTTGTGTTTTTGTAAATATGTTTCTTTATTTAGTAAACAGAGACTATTTTAGACTTCATACAGTTTTATGGAGTGTGTTAAATAAAACCTGGTTTAGGATCCACAGGCTCATTGTACATTGCAGCACAATAATTTGGAGAAATGAGTTATCTAATGCATTACCTCACTTATCTAACTATGCTCAAATGTTCCTATTCCTCCATGGAGATTTTAGGTTAGCCTTTCTCTCTCTCTCCCCCCCCCCCTCTCTCTCACTCTCTCCTTTTTTACTTTTATATATGGAAATCAATTTGTATAGGTGTGTATGTACACACACCACTCATGGAGCTTGAACTCAGGGCTGGATGCTGTCCTTGAAATTTTTGTGCTCAAATCTAGTCTTCTATCGCATTGAGTCCCAACTCTATTTCCAGCAGTTGTTGTTGTTATTATTGTTATTTTGTTAGTTAACTGGACATAAAATTCTCATGAAATTTCTTGCTTGAGTTGGCTTCAAACCAAGATATGCAGATCTCAGCCTCCTATGTAGCTAGAATTGTAGGAAAGAGCCATCATCTTGAGTCTTGGAAATCAATTTTGTGGATATATTTGGATCATCCAAAACTTAACTGCAGAACAGCATCTAACTTTGTCTATGATATATTGTGTGTATACAATTTAATGTACTAATTAAAATGATAGTTCTATGTTCTTGTAAATTGTACATGGTTTGTTATCTAGTATCAAAATGAAACTTTTAAACATTCCTAGTGATTTTCTTTACTTCCCGTTATTGTTTTATTTTCATCTATCTATCTATCTATCTATTTCATGACAAGATTCATTTTCTCTATCTAGAAAGCCTTATTTTTGTTTTTTTGTTTTTTTTCATTTTATTTTATTTTATTTTATTGTGGACATACTGTACAGAGGGGTTACAATTACATGGGCAGGATAATGCATACTTTTTTTTTTTTTTTTTGTCGGTCGTGGGACTTGAACTCTGGGCCTGGGCGCTGTCCCTCAGCTCTTCAGCTCAAGGCGAGCGCTCTACCACTTGAGCTACAGTGCCACTTCCAGTTTTCTGGTGGTTTATTGGAGATAAGAGTCTCACAGTCTCTCTTGCCCAGGCTGGCTTTGAACCGCGATCCTCAGATCTCAGCCTCCTAAGTAGCTAGGATTATAGGCGTGAGCCACCAGCGCCCGGCAAAATGCGTACATTTCTTATCAAGCATTGTAGCCTCCTCCTTTGTTTACCCTTCACATCCCTTCCCAGCCTCCCGCCTCCCCCCATTCAATCCTCCCCCCCACCAACGTTGTAAAGCTCATTTTCGACATGACAACTTGTACTTTTCATTGTTGCAACAGGTCCACCTGTATCCTTAAACGACTTGTTTTTCCCCATCTCCTCCACAAGTTATACTGACATCAAATATAGTGAAAGCAGGGGTTATACTGTGGGGGAGAGACATACAAAGCAACAAAGAAAAAAATCTTATAAATGTGTTAGAAGCACATGCATGGAAGAAAAAAACATTAAAATACATATCTAAGGGTTAATTTTCCTAAAATCACATTATCTGACCTTTTCCGCTTGACTCATACGTATACTAGATATTGCAAATAAGGGAAACCATGAGACCTATGTTTCTTTGAGAGAAAGCCTTATTTTTAAACTGCATCAGAAAAATCTCCTTATAAAACAGAAATCAATCAAAATATTTTCCCTTAAATGGGAATTTTAAAAATATATCTTCCTACCAGAATAATTCTGACTTTTATTAGAAGCTCTCTTCACTAGTAGTCAGAGGGTTTTTAATGGAATGTCAAAATTTAATCTTGGCCACTGAGATTGGGGAGAAGATTTCAACTTTTCTACTTTCTCTTGCACATTAGCTATTAACTTTTTATTAGATTGATGTGATGATTCAGTTGAGAATTGTTTCTGCCTCTTGAGTCTGTTGAAAAGTTGTACCACATTCCCATATTGCATCTTGATATCTCTAGGTTGAACATTATTTTATTATAGGAAATAACCTTTTCATACACCATTGAATTGTGTTTGCTAGAATGTTTAAGCATTTTTGTACCTATGATAGACAAGAATATTGGTCAGTAGTTTTCCTTCCATATTGTGTCCTTGTATAGTATATGTGTCACATAATGGTGGCTAGGGTGTCAGCAATTTCTTTCTCCTCTTTTATTTTTATTTTTATATATTCATTCATTCATTCAATCATTTTTGCCAGTAGTGGGGCTTGAACTCCAGGACTGTGCGCTGTCCCTGAGCCCTTTCAGCTCAAAGCAAGCATTCTACCACTTGAGTCACAGTGCCTATTGCAGGTTTTCTGGTGATTAATTGGAAGTAAAGTCTCATGGACTTTCCTGTCCAGACCGGCTTTGAACAGTAATCCTCAGATCTCAGCCTCCTGAGTAGCTAGGATTGTAAGCATGAGCCACCAGCTCCTCTCTTATTTTCTTGGTAGGAGTTAACAAGGAAATCATAAATAATTCTTGCTTAATAGGCATACTCTAACTCAAAAAATCATTTTGTCTTGGTTGTTGGTAAATTGGAGGCTTTTTTATTGTTGATTCAAACTTGTTGTTTTGGTAGTATTCAGTTTAGATTATGAATCCATTTTCCTAAGAATGTACAGCCAGCTGTTTTTTCAATTGCTCAAAGTTAAAGCATTTGACTAGCGTAAACTTGCCTATGATCATCTCTAATGACCATTGCAATTCTGCCTTTTCAGGACCAGTCTCTCCCCCCTTCTCTTCAGGGCTTTTGAAACAACTGGGCATGCATGCCACTTATTAGTTTATCATCAATTCATTCATCATGCCTCCTTTTTTCAATTGCTTTTTATTCCCATCCTTTCTTGATTTTTCTTGCTAACAATTTGTCAATTTTATCTTTCAAAAATTGAACTTTTTAATCTTTGGAAATTTTGTAGACATCTATGATGATGTTACATCTATTTCTGGTGTACTATTTATTATTCTTTTCCTTATTCTATTTTTTCTTCTTTTTCTTCTACTTTCTTGAGAAAGAATGATGGCTAGTTTGTGTGAGTCTCTCTGACTTTTCTGATGCGCCTATGATCATCTTGACTGTACCTCCATAGTACTTGCTTATTTTTCTCACTGTCAAAATGTTTCAAAATTTTTTCTTCTTGATATAATCTTTGATATACTCATTTTTCAATAGTAATTTGAAGGCGAGTGCAGTAAAGATCTAGTTTAGAGCAAAATCTAGTTTACACAACATTATTTCAATCAGTAAGAAAATTCAGCACACTGTATAACTCTCATCTCTGTTACATATGTAATTGAAATCTATAAATAGAAGGACTGTAATCCAGATAGGCTGGGGGAAAATTGATACTATTCAAAAAGTAATGTAAACATTTTACACTATGTAACCCAAAGGAAAATATTACTTCTTCCGTATACAGAAATATTTCACTTGGAGCATTGATAGCTAAATCTAGATGAAAGCAATTTGCTCAATTTGTAGGTGTATGTAGCGATGTAACCATAGTCTGTTGGACAGAAAGTACAAATAAGTACCCTCAGATCACAAGTGTTAATACTAGGCTAATTTGTGAAGGGGGAATTTCACCCTGTTTGAGTATACCATCCCTTGCCCACAGAAAAATTCATTCTTCAGTCTCACAGACCAGACATTATCATTACAATCAAGCTTTAAATTCAAGAAAAACTAAAGAAAAGTTAAGCTCAAAGTAATGTGTAAAACCTTGGCAAAATTATCTCTTCCAGACCTGAGCTTTCCATCCAGTATAGAGAAAATACTGGACCTACTACAATTTTGGACTTCTGGATTTTGTTGGTGGTGTTGTGTTACTTTTTTTTAAACTCTAAACACTACTGTAAAATTCTTACAGAGTGCATCTTTCTAAATAACCCACACATAAAAATCAACATACAGAAAAGAATCTCTGCTCTCTACATGCCTAATCATCCTTCTAATACACTTCAATTTCACTGCAAGACCTGTCTCCTTTAAATATAATTTCAATTGTTATGGTTTCTTCATTCTTTGATTTTTCTTATTACTTTATATTTTTATTTTTACTTATTTTTTATTGTGAAAATACTGTACAGAGGGGTTACATTAACATGAGCAAGGTAATGAGTACATTTCTTATCAAGCATTGTTGCTTCCTCCTTTGTTTCCCTTCCTATCCCTTACCATCTCCCCCACGCCAAAGTTATAAAGTTCATTTTTCAACACAACATCTTGTACATCTCATGGTTCCAGTGGGCCTACCTGTATCCCTATTTAAATTTATTTTTTCCCTTCCCCTCCACAAATTACACCAATATCAAATACAGTGAAAACAGGGGTTATACCATGGGGGAGGGACATACAACGCAACAAAGAAATACCTTATAAATATGTTAGAAATGATAGCAAGAAAGAAAAAACATTTGAGTCCTTATCTTGGGGTTCATTTCACCTATTTTTATTTTTGAACTCACAAAACTTGCTGTCTCTAAGATTTCCTTTTACTGATTATAACAGAAAAATACCCTGAGTAAACCAAACATAATCATGATACTTTTTTCTAAAATTAGGACTAATAAACTTAAATAATGCTTCAGCAAACAGAAATAAAAACATTTCACAAATAGAGTGTTTCATATCAGAATATATTCCTACATAATAATTTGACAGTTTTTTATTCTCCTGGAAAAATATTATTAAATTCTTTCTTTAAATAGCAATTAAGTAATGGATATTGACATTCATTATCTGGGTAAATGCAGACAACAAAATTGAAACTTCTCTTTGTATGCTTATGGGTTTATATAATTGCATATGTTTGTGTATTATTAGAATGGAAAGCATCCTTAAGTACACTGTAAAATTGTTACTATTTAATGCAGTGCTTGTAATCCTAGCTACTCAGCAGGCTGAGATCTGAGAGTCATGATTCAAAGCCAGCGATCTAGGCAGGAAAGCCCATTAGATTCTTATCTCCAATTAACCACCAGAAAAATTGGGAGTGGATCTGTAGCTAAAAATGGTAAAGCAAAAAAAAAAAAGAAAAACAAATGGTAGAGCACTAACCTAGAGTAAAAGATCTCAATGACAGCACCAAGGCCCTGAGTTGAAGTCCAAGACTGAACAACAGCAAAAAAATTACTAGGCCCTTATTAGGCCATTATAATAAAATTATATGTGAGCTCATGTAGAAGTACCTCACTGAGATATGTTTGCATGCCATATACAAGGGGAATAATTTCAAAAAAAAGTATACCATAGTCACAATCAGTAAACTCACAATAAAGTCAGAGTTTAATGCAAGTTGTTCTCCCTGTAATTAGTGGGAAATCTCCAAACATTTCATTAGGCTCTCAAATGCTTTGGGGATAGTCAACAAATTGCTTAGCAGTTCCACAGGGAGAATTTCAAAAGTTCAAAAAAAAAAGGAAAAAGGAAAAGGAAAAAATAATAAATTAATCTCTGAAACCCCACCTTAGAAACACATGGGAAAATGGAGAGCATGGTTTCATTACAGGTAACAAAGAAAGATGGTTTCTCATTATGCCCACTGCTCACGCCTTCTGTCTGTCTTCTTCTGACCATTACTGACTCAGTTTCCTTGCTTGCTACTAAGTCCGTGATGCCTGGAGAGCTAGAAGACCTTTTATTCTTTTTTACATGAAGTTCTTAACATGTCTATCTAGGGTTGGAAGGTAAATGCTCACAAGCACACTTAAAACTCGATATGTTTTTTTCTAATTCAGCATTCAAAACCATGTTTATTTCTAAATGTATACTTAGATGTACACACTGGAAGCCAAAATTGAGAGGAGGTGAAGCACAAGTAAAGAACCCTGATGTTTTTAAGAAAGACTTCTGTACTAAGAGTTATTCAACCTCTCATTCTAGTGTGCATACAATCTTCAGTGGCTTTTAATTCTAGGTTCATTTGGTGATCTTCTAAAAATTAAGGTACAATGAGTAAGTGAATAAATGCAGAGGTAAAATTCAATCCTAAATTCTTGATAAAATTCCTGAATTCTTCACATTGATGTATGCAATGTACAAGTATCAGGAAATACTTTATAAAAAATAGAATCTGATTCATTTTCTAAGTGTGCTTTTCAAAAATACAATTCAGGTCTTCAGTAAAGATAGTAAATTATCTTTAGTTAATTCTGTTGAATTCATAACTTTTTGAGAGAAAACACTTGTGTTTCTTGTTAAAAAATGATACTCTCCTTGTGCTTTTAGTCTTATAATTTTTATGATTTCCAACTGAACCAAGAAAAGAGAAAAC
This sequence comes from Dipodomys spectabilis, assembly GCF_019054845.1. Lineage (NCBI taxonomy): Eukaryota > Metazoa > Chordata > Mammalia > Rodentia > Heteromyidae > Dipodomys > Dipodomys spectabilis. The sequence continues at coordinate 4,229,639 of NW_024870707.1, forward strand.
AAAGGTAATAAGATGTATTTGATTTTCTATTGTATTTATTGAACATGTCTTTAATATTATAATCTGACATGTTCTAATATTTAGCATTAAAAGTAGCCTACCAGGCTGGGAAGGTAGCTCAGTGCTAAAGTGCTTGCCTTATATGCATGAGGCCCTGGGTTCGATTCTTCTGCACCACATAAGCAGAAAAAGCCAGAAGTGGCCATGTGGCTCAAGTGGTAGAGCACTAGCCTTGAGCTGAAGAGCTGAGGAACATTGCCCAGGCCCAGAGTTCAGGCCCCACGACCGACAAAAACAAAAAAAAGTAGCCTACCTGGAGTAGAAGAAAATATCAGATAGCCATATTTTCAGCAATATTATAATGAATTATGTACAAAACTTTTATAAACATTTTCACACAAAGTCTTATAAAAAATGCTTATTTATTTGCATTTTTTTGGAAACTAGTATCTCTATTCTTACTACAAACTGGATCATTGCTATTTATGTTTGTATTCAGCAAACACTTTTGCTCAGGATTTTTTAGAATATATTTTATATCTTTTTATTATTATTTTTGTTTATGTGGTACTGAGGAATTGGACCAAGGACCTCATGAATGTTATGCAAGCAATCTAATTTTTAGAATTTTTCAGAATTTTTTTATAAAGCTAATAATTAGATGCTGTCAAGCTTCAAGTAATATACATTTTGCTTCCCTTGGTTGTTAGAGATATTCAGATGTATTTTCTTTGTGTATGTTATTTTGCTTTTGGTTGTACACTCAATTTGCAAGATGTGAGCACTTCCTTGAATGCAAGGAAGCAGGTCTCAACTGTAAAGGAAATATCCTAAGGTTAAAATAAGCATTGTTTTTTGCTTTTTTGGTCCTAGGGCTTGAACTCTGGGCTTGGGCGCTGTCCCTCAGCTCTTCAGCTCAAGGCGAGGGCTCTACCACTTGAGCTACAGCGCCACTTCTGGTTTTCTGGTGGTTTATTGGAGATAGGAGTCTCACAGTCTCTCCTGCCTGGGCTGGCTTTGAACCGCAATCCTCAAATCTCAGCCTCCTGAGTAGCTAGGATTACAGGTGTGAGCCACCAGCGCCCGGCTTAAATAAGCATTTTAATAAAGAGTTAGATTATCAAAATATAAGTATTAAAATACTTATAATAGAAGGAAAATAATTTTAAACACTTGCATAATGTAGAGTTTTGTTCTCAGAGTGCTGGAGTAGATATAAGGGCAAGTGATATTTACTATGTATTTCTTTATCTATTCCACTTCTATTTGTTGTGTGAGTATTGACAAAGGACTAAGAACATGTCTTTGTCCAGTAGGATGTTCATATACACAATGAGAACCTCTTCCAAGTAGATAATTATCACCATTCTTAGAAACCAAAAGTTCACATGTACATATTGTTTGAAATCTATGTTTGGTAGGCCCACTGAATGTTGGTACTCTTTATGCCTTCTCCTAAAATTGCAAGCTCAGTCTAGATTTATATATGTGAATAAAGTAAACCTATTTGCAAAAGTAATATTTTTTCATTCTATCCTAAGATTGTTTGCACGACCATATATGTATTGTTTTAATGATCCAGAGTTTTTAAGTCTCTTATTTGGGTTAGAGGGTTATATTGATTTATTAAATTTATCATTTGACACTTGTGATTGGGTAAAGCATTACAATTTACTATTAAATTAAATTAGTGTGTGGATGTGTGATTAAAATTATATAAGTGACATATAATAAAACTAAAACAGTACAATAATTATCCATAGATATGGGACTCAAATTTCTATGATTCTTAGAACATGTAATATTTGTAACTTTTTTGATATGTATCTATATGGTTCAATATTTAACTATCAGCCTAATGTATATTACATATATACATTAGGAAAATGTATATTTCATAATAAATAGTACATGAGAGAGGTATTGGTTATAGTAAGAAACAGGAAACACATAACATCTCTGGACATTGAAAACTATACCTTTGGCATTGAAATAACTCTAAAGGAGAATCAATTAACTTTCTCTCACTTTCTTTCTCCCAGGCAGGTAAATGTTTAAATCAATAGATAAATGACAGAGAAACCTAATAATTAGATGATATATATATACATGTAGTTATTGTAAAGATGGTTTTATTTACAAATATGATCTACAGAAATATTTGTATGTCATATTCAAGTGGTTTTCAAGTGAAGATGATATTTGAAATCTGCTGACTGTTCTGATGTCTCTCTCCAGAGAAGGTATTGGTATCAAGCAGGATGGAAACTCACAACCTCACCATGGTGAGAGAATTCATCCTGATGGGCATCACGGATCGTCCTGAGCTGCAGGTGCCATTGTTCACTCTGTTCCTCATCATCTATGTGGTCTCTGTGATGGGCAACCTGGGCATGATCATCCTTACCATGGTGGACTCCAGGCTGCAGACCCCAATGTACTTTTTTCTCAGACATCTGGCTCTCACTGACCTTGGTTACTCTACAGTTGTGGGACCCAAGATGTTGATGAATTTTGTTGTCAACACAAACACCATTTCCTATAACTTTTGTGCTACTCAGCTAGCATTTTTTATCACATTTATTTTATTCTGTCAGCCATGTCCTATGACCGCTATGTGGCCATCTGTAACCCGCTGCTCTACACTGTCACAATGTCACAAAGACTATGTTGGGTCCTGGTGGCCATCCCATATCTTTACTGTACATTCATGTCTCTTCTTGTCACCATAAAGATTTTCACTTCATCTTTCTGCGGCTACAATGTCATCAGTCATTTCTATTGTGAGAGTCTCCCTTTGTTATCTTTGCTCTGCTCAGATACACATGACATTGAAATGATTATTTTGATCTTCTCAGCCATTAATTTGATCTCCTCTCTTCTGATAGTCCTTGTGTCCTACCTGCTCCTTCTCATAACTATTCTGAGGATGAAATCTGCTGATGGAAGACGCAAGGCTTTCTCTACCTGTGGGTCTCACCTGACCGTGGTAGTAGTCTTCTATGGGACATTGATATTTATGTATGTGCAGCCCAAGTCCAGTCACTCCTCTGACATTGATAAAGTGGCTTCCATCTTTTACACCTTGGTCATACCCATGTTGAATCCCTTGATCTATAGCCTGAGGAACAAAGATGTTAAATCTGCCCTTCAGAGAACATGGGCAAAAATATATGATATCTTCTTATAAAAGTTAAATAAAATGTAAGTCCGCAAGTATGCTTCAGATGTGAACAGAATCTCCTTTCTTCCTGAATGACCATAAAATTAAAATGGACTCTCTCTCTTTATACTTAACTACTGGATTTTCCCACAGTAGTCAAGCTTTTATCTAAAAGTGTTCTCTAAAGATTATTGGAAAAACAGTAAAATGGTTTGTTTTCTTTGAAGACAGAGGAATTACAACCATAATAAATAAAGATGTGATAAAATAGTTAATGGGCTTGTAATGTATCCTAAGAACTGGTAGTAGAGTTTTATGCTGCTAGCAAGAGATAATAGTAGCTACTGAAGATTGAATGGCTAATGCAGTTTTCTATTATCATAACATAACTTCCAGTTTCTATGAATGTGTTTCTGTTTGGTGGGGTTTTTGTTTTGTTGTTGTCTGTATACCCCACTCTTAAGTTGAAGCATCACACAGGTCTGTGGAGTGTATTAAATTCATGTTTTATCATAGCATCAGGTTCTATGTTTTACTTTTCAAAAGATGATCATATAAGCCTCTTGCAGCATCGAACTCTCCATGCTGAACTCTATTATCTTGCGTTTGAAGAACATATATTTAAAAGAGGCAACACGAAATATGTTATAGAAAAGAATCTGTTTATCAATACATTTTTTCAGACTAAAATTACATTGAAAAATGGAGAATTGCATACAATATTAAGAAGTTCAAAAGAAAATGTATCTGTTTACTTATTGGGATAATTATCTTCTTTGTTGAAATATTTCTTAAGAACAACATGGATAAACTCCTCTATTGTTGCTTTAAATGCAGAAACAATATGTACCACCCATTTGATTTGAAGAGTGTTTATTATAATATGTAAACAACATTGGGGCTCATTTGTTAGGAAATGGAAAGACTTGGAAAAAATTATATTAAGTGAAGTAAGCCAGGCCCAAAGAAACATAGGTTCCATGGTTTCTTTACTTGTAATAATTAGTATCTGTCTGAGACAAGCAGAAAAGGTCAGATAAAATGATGTTAAGTGAAATGAACCCCAAGGTAAGGACACAAGTGGTTTTTTTCTTTCTTGCTATTGTCTTTAACGTATTTATAAGGTGATTTTTTAGTTGCTTTGTATGTCCCTCCCCAATGGTATAACCCTGTTTTCACTGTACTTGATGTTGGTATAATTTGAGGGCAAGGGATATAGGTTGAACCATTGCAACAATGAAATGTACAAGATGCTACAATGGAATGTACAAGATGCTATGTCGAAAAACAAACTTGACAACTTTGGCGAGGGGTAGGGGGAGTGTAGTCGTGGAGATTAGGGGCAGGGATGGTAGGGGAAAAACAAAGGAGGAGGCAACAATGCTTGATAAGAAATGTACTCATTACCATGCTCATGTAATTGTAACCCTTCTGTATGGTATTTTCACAATAAAAAAAGCTTATTAAAAAACAACATTGGGGCTAATTCTACGTGAAATACACAAAAATAATACACACAGTCACATATTTATATAATCTTCATGCTAGATGTGTATTGGTTTCTTTGATTTATATTTAGGCCATATATCATGCCTGCCATAGGTACAATTTTTTTAAATAATATTTTTATCTGACTGACTTGAATGAATATTACATTAATTCAGAAGGAGGAACATAGCTCAAACTATTTTCATAATATTATTAGTACTTGATTATATTTCAATCACCTGATTCATTTGTAGGTCCATACAATACATCCATTTTAATACCTGCCTATACTTCAGACATCACAAATAATTTGCATACAATCTTGGGTATTCTCACTGGTCTGATACACAGAGATAATTTTTTTCATCTCTTATACTACCATTTATAGCATAGTTATGAAATATGTTCTTCATATAAGACACAGTAGACAGAAAGTGGGTACATACTCTCTTTCGCTGCCATTTTTTCCCTAATAAACTGTCCTATTGTTTTACTAATGTTAGTATAGCTTGCCTGAATTTCCTTTCCAGATGTTATGGATCAAATTCAACTTAACTGCCTTAATTACAGACACATTGCTTTGCAACAGATATCTGGATCTGCTTTTCTGTTTTTCCAGCTGTGCAAATAACCCTGGTCTCATCATTCTAATAAGGCCTAATTCCTAGACAAGGGTTTTGCCTATGTAAAATGGATGAGGCCTACCCAGAGCCCCACTTTTCTTTAGTACTTGCTTTACCCGACTTATCTTTACATTTCCTGACTACATCTCATATATTTACCATTTCAAAGGGTAGCTCCTCCTCAGTCTTCTGACAAGAAGACTTAGCATTAAAAAGCTAATATGCTCAGATATTACCTGATTTGTTTTGCCTTGTTTGGATTTCTGAACCTTGCTCTTTTGATATATGATAAAACCTATAGATTTTCATCTTCCCTCACTCATAACCAGCACCTCAACCTAGTTCTAAGACTCAAGGCCAAAAGAGCCAGTCTGGCACACTCATGGTTTCCAAATACTTATTAATTGTTCTACATTTTGTTGGAGTCCACTCAAAAATATTTAAAGTTATTATAATCAAACGTTTTCACATTCTTATTCCTAGTCATGAGTTTCTTGCATCTTTCCTTGAATATTATGTGTATTTGAGCTCAGAGCCTCCCATTGGAAAAGAAGTCACTCTACCATTTGACCTCTCCCCCCAGCCAGGTTTCCATTTCATTATTATGATTCTAGAAATTTCATGGAAATAATTTATAGTGTAATGGTGACAATTGTGGCCAGTCTGTGTTGAATTGGTACTCAGTTTGTAATATTCCTACACGTGTACATGTGTATAAGAAATGCTTAGAAGAGTCTTCGGTTGAGCAACAGATTGACCAATTGGACCCATTAGTTGATTAAAAGCAGGATAATAACTAGGCACATTGTCCTCCATATTTTATCTCTGTCTTTTGTCCTGAGCTATTCTTTCCAACAGTCACTTTGCAACCATCTTAGAACCTGTTATCTATCTACCTTGGCTGTTTAGAATATCTTCTACAATGTCAACATGAGAATGACATTATTTCTCAGTGTCCTCAATACCAGTACTTCTAAGTAAAACTCAAAAGTGGATTTGCTGCTCTCCAGAGTAGATGAATGAATTCAACGTTGCCTACAAATTCTCCCTGAGAATTAGGGCACAACCTCCAAGTATTTCAGTAACTATGCCGACAATGTTCACTTAATCAACAAATTGTCTGTCATCTCCTCTGGGAGACTTTCTACATTTTAAAAAGGAAATCCATAAATTGTCTTGAAATACACACAATATTAACAAGCACATAGGAGAATCAAGAGAGAATTTTAAACTCTGGAAACAAAGACAGGTCTTATGTGGTGCCTCTCATTACCGTATCTACAGAAATGTCATGTTTGGCTGTGATTTGGACTCACACTGTAAGGTTTGATTTCCTTTATGAGGTGTCTACTCTTCCCTGATCACTGGCCTGCATTTGGATCCCTCTCCCTTTCTTCTACTTCCTCATAGACAATACTTCCTCCTAAATTCAGAGGTAAAACACTACATTCTGTGATTCTGCTTAGAAAATATTCAGTTTAGCCTGCATATACATTTGAATCTCACAGATGTCACAGCAAGAGTAGGGGAAGGCAGCATATATGGTAGTACATGGATATTTATTTAAAGACAGAAACAGAAGATATTCACTCACATGTCCACAGCCTTCCTACTGTTTAGGTAGTTTGAGGATCTAAGTTCTTGTTCTCATACATTACGTATCAGTTAGATTTGAGCTTTATTTACGGGTGACAAAAGAGAGCTTCCTGTTCATATTGAGATTTGTATGAATACCAGGTAATTTTAGGTACCCAATTAAAAAAATCATGATGTCAAAATATTTCATTTTAGCAGTGTGATATACTAACTTTTTCTGGAGTTCAGATTTTCTAAGTACAAAAATACTCAGTAAAGATGCTAAAATATGAAAATGTAATTTGTTTTATTTCCATTGAAATACAACTCTGATCAGAGGTAACCCCTTCATCTTCCATTATGTGATGAGAATATTTATTTGTCTGTAGGATATGCACATGATTTTATAGTATTTAATTAATATAAACCAATCAAAATAAGGAAAGACAATGAGTTGAAGGGTTCCTCATTTCATTTATGATGATACTCATCTAATGTTATACTCTGATGTGCTTTGCTATCATAAATATAAGAAATTTTATTCAATGAAGCACATTACGATATCAGGTATCACAACCAAACTAACAATGCTTTCTGTGGATTCAGACAATTACATATAATCAGCTTCATATACAATATTGTAAAGCGGCCTTATTTATTTGCTTTGATCCCATGTGTCACTTGTTATTTACACACTGATTGCTGATATTTCTCTTTTTTTTCTTTTGTCAGGACAATTAGTAATCAAGACTTTGCACATAGGTGGTAATTACATTAGGTTAAGTCTCAGGTACCTGTTAGTAGACTGCGCTTCTTAACCTCTGAGCTATTGCAAGTTACACTCTGGGTTATGCATTTGTGTCTTCTTTCTGGGCTTTATCATATTGGAAAAAGTTCTTCTGGAATATTACAGAATATTCCTATATATATGTATCAACGAAGACATTTATATCTCATTTTATCTGTATTTTGTTTTGTCTCTATGGTGTTGTATGTCATAAAATAATGTATAAACTGGAGCTTTAAAATAGACTATCAAAATCAAACTTTCTGATATTTTTTATTTTTTTATTGCCAAGGTGATGTACAGAGGGGTTACAGTTACATAAGTAAGGTAATAAGTACATTTCTTTTTAATACTTCTTACCTCTTCCCTCATTTTTCTCCCACATTCTCTGCCCCTTCCCAATACCCCCCAGTTGTATAAATTACTTCCAACATATTTTCTTGTGAATATTGCTATTCTTTAAAACATGCTATCGCTTTATGTAAGGAAAATTTAATGGGTGTTTATTGCATGACACCAATGCCAATGGTATTTTCCCCATTTCTGTTCAGATTTCCATCTAGTTCCAATTACTTCTGCCACCAAAAATTCATTGACTGTATCACACACACACGCATGTGTAGTTCAGTCCAAATGAAAATGCCCACAAGGACAGAATAACATATTTCAGTAAATGACCATTATGTTACTTATATTAAAATTTCATTAAAATTATGATGAATAGAAGATGATAATATTTACAAACAGTAGTACAGTGATTATCAAATGGTAGCTTTGGAGTTGAGATAGAGGAGTGAGGTTGAAATTGGTAAAAAAAAAAAAAATGTATGCACTGTTTTTCTATGGATCTGTTCTTCATCTGGGTGAAGGAGATCCTTGCAAAAGCATGCACATGTACATAGCTAAAGAAAACCGTGTTCAACAAGAACCCCTCTGTACAGTATTTTCACAATAAAAAAAAACTGAAGCAGTGTACTCATTACCTTACTCATGTAACTGTACAGCATCTTCACAATAAAATAAAATTTAAAAAAATGAAAAGAAAACACAAAACAAACATAACAAAAATAGACAGAGACAATAAGGGAGGAAGAAGTCCAGAGCTGGGTGAGCCTGTTCCACAGAACAAATCCAAGGTGGGACTGAGTCTCATAGGAACAAGGACAGGTAATGAAGCTTGGCTTTGCCTAACAAACCTGAGACTCTGGATTGAATTCCCAGATAGCCACAAAAGAGAAGAAAGGATACACAAAACAACAGAAACTAAACAAGGTCATCTGCACACATATCTTGAGAACTCTTTTCAGGTATCATGGAAACATTGGATCATTTCACCATCTTTCATCCTTCTGAGAGGACATGTTTATTTTGTCTCAACAGGTAGAATTATAGAGAAAGTGTGATGACCACTTGTACACTTAAAGTAATAAGTACCATGAACTTTATACACACATATTTCACCATTTGTTTCTTCAGGACAGTATTCTCTATGATATAATTTGTATTCATATAGTTGTCCAGTATTATAAAATGTGTTAACACTTTCAGCTACATGACCTATAATTATAAGTTATTTATAACATGATGTTTTGTTTTGGCTTTTTTGTTGTTGGTCGTTGTAGGGCTTGAACTCAGGTCCTGGGCATTGTCCCAGGCCTCTTTGTGCTCAAGGCTAGTGCCCTACCACTTGAGTCACAGGGCCACTTACCGTTTTTGAGAGGTTTATTTGAAATAAGAGTTGAACCCTAAGATATGTATTTTAAATGTTTTCTTTTCTTTCATGCATTTGTTTCTAACGCAATTATAAGATTATTTCTTTGTTGCTTTGTATGTCCCTCCCCCACAGTATAACCCCTGCTTTCACTGTATTTGATGTCAGTATAATTTGTGGAGGGGAAGGGGAAAAACAAATCGTTTAAATAGGGATACAGGTGGACCCATTGCAACAATGAAATGTACAAGTCGTTTAAATAAGGACAGGTGGACCTGTTGCAACAATGAGAAGTACAAGTTGTCATGTCAAAAACGAACTTTACAACTTAGGGAGGGGGGAGAATTGGGTGGGGGGGAGGATGGGAAGGGATGGGAAGGGTAAACAAAGGAGGAGACTGCAATGCTTGATAAGAAATGTACTCACTATCTTGCCCATGTAATTGTAACCCTTCTGTACAGTATTTTCACAATAAAAAAAAAAGAGTTCACTAGGACTTTTCTGCACAGGCTGGCTTCAAACCATGATCTTCAGATCTCAGCTTCCTGCATAGCTAGATAACAGGTGTGAGCCGCTGGTGCCCAGATAATCCTATGATATAGAGACTTGTTTGATTTTCTGAAATTCAAAAATGCATTCTATAATTGGACTATATATTGTGATACTATTGAATGCAATTATTAATGTTATAGTTTTGATATATGTTTTCAAAACTGAAAATCTGAAGAACATAAAAATAATTGCACATTATCAGTTTATTAGACACCAAAACTTTTAATAATATTTAAACTTTATATATATCAAATAGTTGTTTAAATTCCTATCTGTTCATTGAGATCTACATATCTCTTTGGCTATCTATCTTCCACTCTACTTATCTATCTACTTAACCATCTATTGATTTAGCTACTTTACAGCTTCACACAATCTTGGGACATGATTGTTGATGTACTATTTGGGGTTGGATATTATATGGAGCAGGATGTTTGTCAGCTTAACAGGGTTTTGATACTGGTTATAGACATTTCCCTCAAGTAGAAAGAAAGAAAATATGGCTACATATTGGATCTTATTCTTTTATAAGTAACATCATTTTAGATGTAAACCACAGATCAAATTGAAAAGTTGAGATGCTTCTTATTTATGAGGTACCTCCTGCCTCCATTGCCAAAACCTACATTGTTCATCCTTATGTCCATTCTCAAGATGAGCATTTTGTTTCTAAGGTGCACCCCTCCTACTCTCCAGAGTGAAAGTTTTAAGAAATAAGTGTAAAGTTCCCCATGTGATAATATTTGGAAACTAGAGATTCTACTGTTCTCTTTCCTTAGAGTCAATATTCTGATGAACCTGGATGGAGAAGCAGAATCTCACAGCAGTGACTGAATTCATCCTGATGGGCATCACTGAATATCCTGAGCTCCAGGCTCCATTGTTCGCACTCTTCTTCCTCATCTATATAAGCTCAACTTTGGGCAACTTGGGCATGATCATCCTCACCATGGTGGACTCCAAGCTACAGACTCCAATGTACTTTTTTCTCAGACACCTGGCTTTCACTGATCTTGGTTATTCAACAGCTGTGGGACCCAAAATGCTGGTAAATTTTGTCGTAGATCAAAATAAAATCTCCTACTATTCTTGTGCAACACAGCTAGCTTTCTTTTTTCTGTTCATTGGTAGTGAACTTTTTATCCTGTCCGCCATGTCTTATGACCGCTATGTGGCCATTTGTAACCCACTACTCTACACCGTTGTCATGTCACAAAGAGTATGTTGGGTCCTGGTGGCCATCCCCTATCTCTACAATACCTTTCTCTCTCTTCTAGTCACCATAAAGATCTTCAGTTTATCCTTCTGCAGCTACAATGTCATCCATCACTTTTTCTGTGACAGCAGTCCTTTGTTATCTTTGCTCTGCTCAGATACCCATGAAATCGAATGGATCATTATGGTCTTTGCAGCCTTTGATTTGCTTTCTTCTCTTCTGCTTGTTCTTGTGTCCTACTTGCTCATCTTTATATCCATTCTCAAGGTGAACACAGCTGAGGGAAGACACAAGGCTTTCTCCACTTGTGGGTCTCATCTTTCAGTGGTCATAGTCTTCTATGGGACACTGATATCTATGTATGTACAGCCTAAGTCTACTCATTCCTTTGACACTAACAAATTATCTTCCATATTTTATACTCTGATTATCCCAATGTTGAATCCCTTGATCTACAGCCTAAGAAACAAAGATGTGAAATGTGCATTACAAAGGATGTGGAAAAAGTTGTACAGTATCTTTTCTTAAAAGTGGCTTTCAATGGGAGTTGCTCAGTACATTATGAATAGAAACCTATTTTGATTTTTCTCCTAGATATGTGCAGGAAGCCCAGATAGCCATAAAAAATATTTCTTTCCTGGCCTTCTTGTTAAGAATCAAATTTCCCAGGGCTATAGACACTTTAGTGAACAAGAGAATAATAGCTAATATTTCCATGAAAGTGGTAGTCAATTTATAAACTTAGTGATTGAATAAAGTCTATTTCAAAGTAGAATGGATGTGAAGATTCTTAGACATGAAGAACGGATTTCAGAATTGCAAGAGGTAGAGAAGTAGATGCATCACAAAGAATAGCATGCACGAATGGGACCTAAAAATTATTCTGTGGCAGCCTCTATTATTCTAATAAATTTTGAAGCATTCATGTTTGTCTTTGCATATGTTTTTTCTCTTTTTGTATAAATTCAATCTTCATACCTGTTTCTGGGTTTTATTGTGGTGCTAGGAAGGTGATCACTTCCTGATGATTTACAAGAAGCCCATATAAATGTACCCAGGATTCCAATTCACCTAGAACACTTTATCTCATCAGTACCCTTCCTTTCATTTATAAAGTTCTATTTAAATAACATACTTGGCTATTTAACCATGTGTACCTTCATTGTTTGATTTATTATGTTTGTATCTATGAATACAGGCATTAATTAAGAAAATTTTCTCAAGCCAGATACCTGTGGTGCATGACTTTACTCACGATTTTGAGACCTATAGGATTATAGTTCAAAATTAAACTATGAAGTAATAACAGTGAGATCCAAGCCCCTATTATGGACTCCAAAAGCCAGACTGGAAACATGGTTCAAATAGTTAATCATCTACAATGAGTAACAGAACCCTTGCCACTGAGATCTTTTATTTCAAACCCAAGTACTGGAAAAGGACAAAAAGGGTCACAGGGAGGGAGGGAAAGAGGAAAGAAGGGATGGAGCACAGGTTGAAAGACAGAAGGATATAGTGATGGAGAGAGGAAGGAAAATATAATGGAAAGAAGGATAGATTTTTGCAACTTCTGCCATAGTAATCTGTGTTTATTTTTAAATTTTAATCCTGTCTTGATTTTGGCCATATTGCCTCTTTTATACAGTGGATATTTCCTCTCCTTTCCACTCAATATAAGATCAATTACTGTCTACAATTACAGTGCATTAATCATTTTATTATTGCAAGATATGCATATTTTTTATGTTTAAAATAGGGTTTTTGTTACTCTTTCTTAGCCTAGTTTTCTCTGGTATTTTTTCATAGACAGTGTAGTCTCTTCAATACAATTTATTTTCTGACTGCATTAATTTAAATTTCCATATTGGAGTGAGCAAATTAATATTCCCCAGTTTGAACCATGCTTTATTTCCACTGCTGTGTTATGGTGATGACCATATTTGCAGCGTATTCTTGGCATTTGCCATCTATATCCCTCCCTGAAATTATCCTTGTTTAGTTCATCAGTCTTAATGTATAGTGTCTTGACACTGAAGTTATACTATGGAAGACTTAATGTGTCCTTTATTATATACCACTACAGACAATTATCTCATGAGAAAACCAAAAAAAAATAAAAACAATTTCTTGGAATAATAAAACCTTAGGCATATTTTTATTTAGAGTTAAACATTCCTAAAGAGTTAATATTCTATTTTTTACTTACATTTATGCTTAAGAAAAATCTTGAAATTTTCAAGGAAATGTGTGTATAACACAGGTATACTATATTAATATTGGTTTTTAGTTCTTACATGATTATAAAATTATATTAATATACTTTAACAATGTTACCAAAATAAATGAATCCCAATAAATTTCCTCACATGAAATGTAAAAATTCTAATATCTGATTTTTAAAATATGTGAATAAACATAACAAAATACTTCTTCTAAAATAAATATTAGACATCATCTCAAATAATAATCAAAAACATAGCACAATTTACTACCATTTCCTATTAATAATAATAAAAATAATAAGTTAGCCATTTGAAAAGCAATCTCATTTTCATTTTTATGAATTAATTATTTAGAAATTTTACATTTTACTATAGTATATAACAAATTTTAAACTCAAGAGATATTAAAATGATCCCGTAAAATTTTATATTTTTAAACAATAGTGCTTTAAAAGCTTCAGCACAATAGAGTGTGAAAAAAATATAAATATAACAAGGTTTAAGTGTTATGGATAAAGACCAATAGCAGCGTAGTGTGAGGCTGTGTGTCCACTTGTTAGCAGTAAAGAAACAAATAGAGAAAGAGACAGAGACAGAGGAGAGAGAGATTGACAGAGAAAAATTTGAGAGTCAGAGACAGAAACAGAAAAGGTAAGGGTTAGGACACTGGCCATATATCAACAATATAGAAGGGATTTCTGTTGGAGCACTTAATAGTTGTAAGTAAATTTAATGACTTTCAAGAAACACTGAGACCTGTAATCCTAGCTACTCAGGAGGCTGAGATCTGAGGATCGCAGTTCAAAGCCAGCCCGGACAGGAACATCTGTGAGATTCTTATCTCCAATAAACCACTAGAAAACCAGACGTGACACTGCAGCTCCAGTGGTAGAGCGCTCGCCTTGAGCTGAAGAGCTGAGGGACAGTGCCCAGGCCCAGAGTTCAAGCCCACCACCGACAAAAAAAAAAAAAAAAAAAGAAAAGAAACACTGAGAAAAAGTTCAAAATAGTAGCATAGTTTCTTTTTTTTTGAATTGTCACAGTATTTCTTTATTTTTTGGGGAAAAAAAAGTAAAGGGAGTGGAAAATAACATTCATTTTTTCAAGATTATTGTTCATAAGAGGAATTGTGGCATTAAACTTGTCAGTATTTTTTTCCCTGTAAGCATCCTAGGTACATCAAATATCTGAGATAAAAATATGAAGACATTCTTCATTTTCTTTCCAAGAAAAATACATTTCTTTTCCTTATGAATCTGGTGAATAGTACAGTTAACAGAGCAATGCCATCACAAAGCAAAGAGAAGCAAACACCAACATTTTGAGCCAAAACAATTTTTTTGGGGGGGTTCCGGTCGTGAGGCCTGAACTCTGGGCCTGGGCGCTGTCCCTCAGCTCTTCAGCTCAAGGCTAGCACCTTACCACTTGAGCCACAGTGTCACTTCCTGCTTTTTTTCTGCTTATGTGGTACTGGGGAATCAAACCCAGTGCCTCATGCATGCAAGGCAAAACTCTACCACTGAGCCACCTTCTCAGCCCGCCAAAACAATTTTTTAAAAACCTAAAATAAAAGAAAATATTAGAGTGGGCATTGATAGTATAACTGATACAACAACACAGAATTAATGAGCTTAATGATAGTTGATTTGAGAACACATCAAAGAGAAGAGAATGCAAACGAGTATGAGATACAGCTAATAGAGAAACTTGGCTATTTGGGACCAAGAGAGACTTAGAGGTTGTAAAGTTGGCTCAGTGGTGAAAAGTTCACCCAGCATGCACAGGGAACTGTTATTTATCCTCAGCTTTGAAAACAGAAGAGACTGGAGAATCTCAAAGGCAGTAGAAAGCTCACCCAAATTTGGAGAAATCATGCCAGAAAACATCCTGTACATATTCATGTCATGGAGATGAAAGTCAGCTGACTTTTATTATCCAACTTTGAGGGTTAAATCATGAAAGACAGAACAAAATAGAAAGAGAAACAAACGATGCTTCCCACCATACTGAACAGCAGGCTTTTCAACAGAAATCTTTTTTTTTTTTTTTTTTACCAGCACAACTATGTTTATTGCAGTATTATTTACCATAGCTAAGACATGGAACCAATCCAGATGCCCCTCAGTAGATGAATGGATCAAGAAAATGTGGTATATATACACAATGGAATTCTATGCCTCCAACAGAAAGAATGACATTGCCCCATTTGTTAGGAAATGGAAAGACTTGGAAAAAATTATATTAAGTGAAGTAAGCCAAGCCCAAAGAAACATAGGTCCCATGGTTTCCCTTATTTGCAATATCTAGTATATGTATGAGTCAAGCAGAAAAGGTCAGATAAGGTGATGTTAGGAAAATGAACCCTAAGATATGTATTTAAATGTTTTTTTTCTTTCATGCATTTGTTTCTAATGCATTTATAAGATTATTTCTTTGTTGCTTTGTATGTCCCTCCCCACAGTATAACCCCTGCTTTCACTGTATTTGATGTCAGTATAATTTGTGGAGGGGAAGGGGAAAAACAAGTCGTTTAAATAAGGATACAGGTGGACCTGTTGCAACAATGAGAAGTACAAGTTGTCATGTCGAAAACGAACTTTACAACTTTGGTGGGGGGGCAGGGAGAAGGATTGGGTGGGGGCGGGGGAGGCTGGGAAGGGATGGGAAGGGAAAACAAAGGAGGAGACTACAATGCTTGATAGGAAATGTACTCATTGTCTTGCCCATGCAATTGTAACCCTTCTGTACAGTATTTTCACAATAAAAAAAAAAGAATGTCCCACAAGTTCTTAGATTTAGCAGCTTTCAGCCAGGAAGCAGACTCAGGTGATGGAATCAGGCAGGAGTTCCTCCAGGGGACTGTCAGGCCATCGTTGAACTTTACCCATTAGGGTGTACAGCAGCAGCAGCAGCAGCAGCAGCAGTAGGGTCTCTCAGTGGCTCCAAGGGACTGTTACCTCGTGCTGGGCTGCAAATTCCTACACAGACTGGTTAAGGATGCAAGTAATACATAGGCTTGACAGACTTTGGCTCCGTTGGTTTTTAAGAACATTTAGACAATAGCCCAGGACAGTTTACCAAAATGACAATTTTTTTACTAACCAGGCTTAGTCTTGTAATCATCTCTGACAGATGCAGTCTCCACACTTGCACACCTACAACTGTTAACACTATTCTTTATGCCTTCTTCTAAAAAAATTATTTTATCTGTTTTGCCTCATTTTTCTAAAACTGACTCTAGACTCTTGATCTTAAAAAGGAGTTGATGGGAGAAGGTCCATCTTCTGTAACTTCTTCAAGCTGACTTCAGGGGCGTTGATCCTACCTAGCCAGGAACCTATAACCTTAGCCTATTTTACAAAGAGGCTATCAGGGTTAGATGTCATTAAGAACAATATTTAACTTTTGACAACTGCACAGACCTTTTCTCCAGCTACAGCAGTGTAGCTTGTTTAGCACTCTGGTTTACAAAAACATCTTTCTGGATGACTTAGTAATGTGATCTCTAGTGACCCTAACAATGCCTAGGTTACCTTTGCAGGCCTTTAGACAGATATCAATAGAAACACACTCTCAGGTTTACAAACTTTTTCCTGAGCAGATGAATTTCATGTAGCTGGTGTGAGCTCATTAGTTACTGCCCATTAGAGCTTTTGGCACATACAGGGGTTGGGATTTAAACTATCCCCCACATTTTATAACATTAGCTTTTTACTATCACAGAGGACTGGCAAGTTCCTGTCCCTTACAAGGTAGATAGTAATGGACATTAGGCATGCTTACAAACTCTTCCCATGACCTCCAGGCTCTAACCAGTTTTGAAGGGCCATACACAAGTGACTCTAGGATCTGACATTTCTGCCATCCAAGCAGTGGCTTACTGCCTCTGGATGCTCCTCCATTGCTTTTGTCCCAGGCGTGTCTTCTCCACATTGGGATAAATGCCTCATTGGCATTTCCCTTAGCTGGCACTGGACTTGAACTTGGGGCCTGAGTGCTGTACTTCGGCTCTCCAGCTCAAGGCTAGCACTCTGCCACTTTGAGTCCTAAAGCAACTTTGCTTGTTCTTTCAGCACCCTGCTGGCTGAGTAGAGGTGACAGTCCTTTTTCTGCCCGGGCTG
The DNA here is from genome assembly GCF_019054845.1 of Dipodomys spectabilis. Classification (NCBI taxonomy): domain Eukaryota; kingdom Metazoa; phylum Chordata; class Mammalia; order Rodentia; family Heteromyidae; genus Dipodomys; species Dipodomys spectabilis. Next base: position 4,247,097 of record NW_024870707.1, read on the forward strand.
GCTTTGAACCAGTTTGCAGATCAATGAGTCTTATTAAAGGCCACTTTACTCCAATTAAAAGCAACAAGGTGGTCAACATAGAAATAGCTTTTAAGCACGCTCTTACCTGGAATTTAAGAGCCAAAGTTACATCTGACAAACTTGTAAGAATCCTCTGTGCTTTGCTCTGGGCTTGCTGGAAACTCGAGGCTTTTCTCAGAACTTCTCTCCAACAGGCGAGTGCCCCCACACTGTCCTCCCAGCTGAGGATCCCAGTCCCCCTCAGGTTGGAGCGGCTAAGAGCTCTATCCCAGACGAACCCCCATTAAATGTAGTAGGAAGACCCCCTACTCAGACAGGCAAGCCCACCTAGTCGCCCGGAGTGACAGAGCCCACCGCAACAAAGTTGTTAATAAAGAAGCAACTTTATTGAATAGGTTCCTACACTGACTGGCCAGGGCCACAGCACAGGCTTGGGAGCTGATACTGCGACTCAACAGAAATCTTATAGCCCAGAAGACAATGGCAAATTTTCATTACAGAAAAAAAATCTCAAGAATATTAGACCTAACAAAGCTAACTTTTAGAAATGAAGAAGAGAAAAAATATTCCAAACAAATTCAAACTGAGAGAATTTATCACCACCAGATGAATCCTTCCAAAAAATGCTAACTCTTGTTCTTTAAATAACAGCTAGTAGTAAAGAAGACTAATACCCTTCATTCATAACAAAATGCTCCTTGACTAACATATGCTCAATGTTTACTTCATTCAGCCATTGATATGCTAATGTCCATCTCTTTGAATTACTTTTTCAGGATATTTCATGAAAAGAATTTATAGAAAAGATGACTTCTTTGACTGTCTTCATTGACACGTGACATTTTCAATAAGTTATGCCCAAGCAACATTGTATATTGGAACTTCTCTTTTAAAATTGCACTGAGCCTTGTATGATATACATGTAATTAAGAAATGTACTCATTATTTATGTAACTATAACCCCTCTATACATTACCTTTACAATAAAAAAAATGTCAAAAACACAACTTAGTACTGGGGCAGGTAGGCACAATATTTACTACACATCTCTTGAACTTTTAATTTTCATAATTTGGTTATACATGGCAATTTGTTACCAGTTTCCATTTGCCCAAACGTAAGGTCTTTGGAGCAACAAGCTGGTTTGATAAGACTGAATATTTTATGTGCTTAATATCATTGAAATGATGCCCTTTTATCCTACATAGTTTATTTTAGCGTAATATTTTACAGGTTCAACTATGTTTTCAAATTTCCATTATTTAAATGTGAATAATATACTGTTTATATAATGCAATATTTCACAGAATAGATTTTTATATCACCCATCCAACAACAGGTATTTAGACTGTTTCCATAGCTCAGCTATTACCAGTTATGTGACAATGCACTTGAGAGTTCTAATATAATTCTGATACCTAGACATAAATGCTATTATATGTAACATCCCATTTATATACTATATAAATGGAAAATACCTGTAAGTATAATTGCTGAATTATTAACCAACACTCCACTAATTATCTATATAACATTCAACGTTCACAGCTGGAAGTGGAAGTTTCCTGGCAATTACCAGGGAATCTCCAGACATTTTATTAATCTCTCAAATGATTTAACAACAGCCAACAAATTGCTCATCATTTCTTAAGGGAGAGTCTTAAAAGTTCTAAAACAAATCATAACTTGATGTAAAAACCCTATGCTAACCAGCAAGTACGATGGGAAATCAAGAGAGTAGATTTTTTACAGGTAACAAGGAAAGACTGTCTTAGGATTCAATCTATTCCATCAATTCACATATTTGCTGGCTTTTCCATTCAGTATAATGACCATTTCTGATTCTATCTCCTTGCTTTCTATTATCTCCTGAAGCCAGGGCAGCAAGAGGCCCTCTCTACTCTTTCTTTAATATTATAATTTGAAATTTTTCACATAGGCTAGAAGAGTTAAATTCTCATAAGCTTACTAGAAACATACCTTGTATGCATTTGAGGAAGGATTTAAGTTTATGTACATCTCCAATTATGTATAATTATAAAAAATGGAGGCTAAAGCTAAGAGGAGGTAAGGCATAAATGTAGAGATCTGAAGTAGCAGTGATTCAATAGTTATTCATTTACCTATTTCTATTTATTTATTTACTTACTTACTTTTTTAGTTCTAGAGCTTGAAGTCAGGCTTCAGCAATGAGCCTGAGCTTTTTGCTCAAAGCTAACCCAGCCACAGCTGTACTTACTCAACATTTCATTTTGATGTCCTTGTACTTGAGTGTGATGCTCTGAAAAATTTTAAGTTTTAATCAGTAGATGAATAACTGTATGGATATTATTAATTATAGGATTCTATGTGTGTGTTGTGTTGTGTGTGTGTGTGTGTGTGTATGTGTGCACGCATGCACACGCATGCCTGTAGTGGGGCTTAACTAGAGGTTTCATATTGCAGCCTAGCCTTTTTTGCTCAGGGATGGTTTATCACATCTAAGTGTCTCTCAGATTTGCCCACCTAGGTTGTATCTTAACCAAGAGAGTTAGACCTAAGCATCATGAGTGGCTAGGATTACAGGTGTGAGTCACCAGCACCCAACTAATTCTAGAATGCTTAAGGAGAAAAATGGGGATTACACAATACCTTATATTGAGATGCATCATTTGAATATCAGGAAACATTTAATTATCTTGCTTTGTGGTAATCGCAATATGTCCTTTTTTAGTGAAATATGACTACTTTTTAGTATAACTAAAAATGCAATTAATCAGCAATGATTTTTTATTATGGCTAACCACTTGGTTGCTTTCCATTGAAGCAAAAAATCATTGATTGCAAGTATTTTCATGTTTACGTAGGAAGATTCAGGCCTTGTGTACTTTGCACTTTATCTTTTCATGTTTGCAAACCAAACCAATGCAAATGAAACTGAGACTTTTGTAGTTTATTGCTGTGTTTACTGGAGGAAATCTCTACTGTTACACTCTGATGTAATTCTTTATATTAAGTACAATACCAAAGTCTGCAGGGGGGGACATTAAAGTATAGAAGGTAACTCAGCTTTTTAAGCATGAATGAGCTGTGTGAAAACTGTGTGGTTGTGTCAGCTTCATCAGTAATCTTATAAATTTTTCTGGCACTCATTTTGTTGGATTGTGAATTCATATTTCTAAGGAATTACATCGTGTGAATTCTTCTTCAATGTCTATGCTTTGGTGAATATATTTGTGTGTATATGTAAACAGCCACATATGTGTTTACATATACATTTATAAATTCCATCCTCTCCGTATTAGATTTTTCCTCCAATAATAACAAATTTCTCCAGTTTTTGCTCACCAAACAATAATAATATTTCCTTAAATTATAATCTATATGATAGTATTCTCTACATTTTAATCCCTAGGTTATTAGGGATATGCATGTGCATTTCTTTGACTACTCACATGGTGTTATTTGTGATATCATAGTTGGAAGATGTTCATGTGGAACTAAAGTGTTCAAGGATTGCACTTGTGTAATCTAAATGACGTCTCTTCTAATTTTTTTGTCAAATACACATTTTCTATAGACAATCAAATGCATAACTGGTATAATGAAAATGCTCCCCCAAGGTAATAATAATGTTTTTAAGTAAACGCTCCCCCAAGGTAATAATAATGTTTTTAAGTAAACTAACATGAAGATAACATACCTTACAATGTTTATTAAAATAGTCATGGAAAGAGAAGAAAAATAATCTAAATTACATAGATTAACACATAATTTAGGGAACTAATTTCATTTTTTCCTACTACATCTTACTTGACATATGCCTCATTTCTTCATTATTTCAGACAGGACAAAGAAGTAAAGTCACTATTCATTAAGGTGTCCATAAACCTATGTAAAAGGGACACTTCACAGGTAAATCTCCCTGTCAACAAAAAGACACATATAAGGTATCTGAGAACTATTTTGAGGGACCATGGGCTCAATGAATCATTTAATCCTTCCATTCTTCAAGTTAATTTTATGTATAGGAAAAGAGTTTTGCAGGCCTAATATGATTTTCTCAATGTAATATTTGTAATATTATACTAACGCACAAGAGAATATATATTCATGTTTGTTAGTTTGGGATTTTATCTAAGGACAATCCCATATGTGATCTGTTAAGTATTTTTATTCATATATGTGCCTAATATCTTTCAAGAGTTTTAATACTGTCAACATCTTTACCCATAAATATAAGAATATAAAGGTCTATGTTTGAAGTGCAGAGATATATGTAGTTTGTAAAATTTACTATTGCATTTACTCTAACAATTGTGGTTCTACATATTTAAACTGAATGTAATTATTAGTTGCCTCGGTCTTTGAAATTATGTAAGTAAAACATGGAAAACTTGAAGTAATGAAATAACTATCCATATAACTGGCATGAAACTTTATACAATTTTAAAATCTTCATCTCTTTTAATATACACATAGTATACTATTCATATTTATCTATTTGGAGCAGAATATTCTTTGGGACAGTAGAAATTTTAAAAGCTAAGCTTGCTTAGTTTTCTAACATGTGTCAATGACAGTTCACTTCCCATTTGAGAAAACTGAATATCTTTAGATACTCCAACATTATCTTGTGGGCCAAATTATTCTTAGTTGAGAACAGTTTATTACTACTTCTCAACTAAAGCTTTCTCTGAATAAGTACATGATAGATTGATGGATAGATAGATAGACTGATAGATGAGATGATAGATGCATAGATATTTATATATAAAGGTAAGATTGTAAAGATATCTCTACTTTTAGTATTGTAAATGGAAAAGTTTGCATGTGATTTATGCTAGATTTTATATTTTTAAGTACCATTGACGATGTTGATATTTCTGTCTAGAATTGGCACTCTAGTCAAACAGGATGGAGACACGCAACCTCACGGTGCTGAAAGAATTCATCCTGATGGGCATCACGGATCGTCCTGAGCTGCAGGCTCCACTGTTCATTTTGTTCCTCCTCATCTATGTGGTCTCTGTGGTGGGCAACTTGGGCATTGTCGTCCTCACCACGGTGGACTCCAGGCTGCAGACCCCAATGTACTTTCTCCTCAGACACCTGGCTCTCACTGATCTTGGTTATTCCACAACTGTGGGACCCAAAATGTTAGCAAATTTTGTTGTAGATCAAAACACAATCTCCTATTATTGCTGTGCCACACAGTTGGCCTTCTTTCTTGTGTTCATTGCTTGTGAATTATTTATTCTGTCAGCGATGTCCTATGACCGCTACGTGGCCATCTGTAACCCATTGCTCTACACTGTCATCATGTCACAGAGAGTGTGTCATATGCTGGTGGCAATTCCCTATCTCTACTGCACGTCTGTGTCTCTTCTCATCACCATAAAGATTTTCACTTTATCCTTCTGTGGCTACAATGTCATCAGTCATTTCTACTGTGACAGCCTTCCCTTGTTATCTTTGCTCTGCTCAGATACACATGAAATTGAAGTGATAATGTTGTTCTTAGCAGCCTTTAATTTACTTTCTTCTCTTCTGATTGTCCTTGTGTCCTACCTGCTCATTCTCATCGCCATTCTCAAGATGAATTCAGCTGAAGGCAGGCACAAAGCTTTCTCTACCTGTGGGTCCCATCTGACCGTGGTTGTAGTCTTCTATGGGACGTTGATATTTATGTATGTGCAGCCCAAGTCCAGTCACTCTTTTGACACTGATAAAATAGCTTCCATCTTTTACACTCTGGTCATTCCCATGTTGAATCCTTTAATCTATAGTCTGAGGAACACAGACGTCAAATCTGCCCTGCAAAGAACATGGGAAAAATATATATCTTCCCTCAAAGCTTGTATACAGTGTGAATGCTAAAAGCATGTTCTGAATATAAACTATGCTTTTCCCCAGAATTCATAAGCAATAATATTAGGCTATGCATATATTTAAAGATTGGCCTTTTCTTCCTTCATAGTAGACAGTCTTCTATATGCTCTATAAATATGGTTCAAAGTAACAGAAAAATGCTTTATTTGAGGAAGTGACACCAATTATAGAGTGATGATTTGATAGTATAGTATAATGGGATTAACAATTAATGGTCAAAGGAAAAGATAGAAGAGTTGCACATTTAAATATGTGAGGAATAATAGTCAACACAAAAGAAGATTTTCCTTTTTCTTTTCTTTTTTATTTTTGGCCAGTCCTAAGGCTTGCACTCAGTGCCCATGAACTGTGCTTCAGTTTCTTTTGCTCAAGGCTAACACTCTACCACTTAAGCTTAAAAATTTTTAATGGTTATCATAGTATTCCTCTGTAACAATAAACTTTGCAGTGTCCATGTACATATTGTTGCTTCATTTCTCATGCAACCAGGTTGTTAATGTTTAAGGATTTTACATTTCTACGTACTCTGTTAAAATCAAACATGATTATACTTATATCAGATTTGAACATTGCTTTAATTTTAAGGAATCAATCATAGAGGTGCTCAAATATGCTTATGCTATTTGTGAATATGCTCTAGTTGGTCAATTTTTATTTGTGAAATACCTGTCTGTAGATTTCAGTGTATGGCTCTTTTTTCTGGCTGACTTCCTACATATTTGGTCCATATGTCAATATGCTCATTTTAACTAGGATCCAACATTTGCAACAATTAAGTGATAAAACTTGAAGGCAAGAGAGATAATGGCATGAGTTGAACTGTGCAATATTCAATGGAGGGTAGACTATGACAGGAATCTGTGTTTTACCTGCCATCCCTTCAGGAAATGACTCCTGCAAGGATCTTTTCAAAGTTTTCCATGTTGCTTTCAATACTTATATTTCACAATATTTACAGCATTGTCATAAAATTTTCTGTACAACCAACCAAAGTTGAATGAAATATTTAATGAAATGGCTAGTACTGAAGTATAATATGGAGATAGTTTAGTAAATAATATATTTTTGTGTAAATACTGAGTCCTCATACTCTCAGGGGCTCTATCACTTGACCACACTTCCAATCTGGTGTTCTTCTTGGATAATTGGAAATGCAGTTTCCTGAACTTTTATGCCAAGGCTGGCTTTTGAACTGAGATCCGCTGAGTAGTAACCATTACTGGTGTGAACCACAGGCTCCCAACAAGATCAGTTTTTATAGTCTTTCAAATGAAGAAGAATAAAGAAAACAAAAATGTGTTGAGACCTAAGTATGATGATATATTTTATAACTCATTAAAAATAGCCTTTATCTTATTACATAGATTTACAGACACTTGAGAAAATTTTCTTCTTCTCTGTATGTATTAGAATTTTAATTTCAAAACGTTTTTTTTACAGGAATAACTTTGAAATATCAGTATGATTAGTAATAATAATAATAATAATCAGAAGCATAAAGTGTCTACAAATATCTGCTGAGGTTCATATGTAGGGTGGTGTTTCAGCTTTTTAATATATGTTTTTTATTGCAAAGATACTGTACAGAGGGGTTAAAATTACACGATCAAGGTAATGAGTCTATTTCCTATGAAGCATTGTTACCCTCTCCTTTGTTTTTCCCCCACCACCCCTATCCTTCCACTTCCCCTCCTCTCCCCACCCCCAAAGTTGTAAAGTTCATTTTCAACAGTGTCTTGTACATCTCATTGTTACAATGGGTCATCCTGTATCCTTATTTCAGCCTTTTGTTAATTCCTTTTGTATTGGCATAGAAATTAAAAAACACACAAAGGTGAATAATATTGAGATACATCAAGACCATGTATGAAGATGGCACAGGGATCTCAATAAAATTTCACTGAAAGTTATAAATAATTAAAACGTACAGTCAGGTTTTGCTGGTTTCTACAACAAGTAAACAAATCCAAAATTGAATACAAATCTTCTACTGGTTCATGACCTTGGGGACTTGCATTAAGTATTTCAATGCGGTTGTGTTCATCAACCCATTGCTTTCTATCTTCTCAGGGAGCATCTGTTTAAAAAAAAAAGTCTTAGTTGTAATGTCTGGTTTTCGACATGGTGGGAAGGGGGATGGGGAGGGAGACTTGGCGGGAGCTGGGAAGGGGTGGAAAGGGGAAACAAAGGAGGAGTCAACAATGCTTGATAAGAAATGCACTCATTACCTTGCTCATGTAATTGTAACCCCTCTGTATGATATTTTCACAATTAAAAAGAAAAGAAAAGTCTTTAAATTGAATCCACAGTGTTCAGAAACACATGGGAGAATTAAGGGTTTTGAATATAGGTAACAAAGACAGAGGTTTCAGGAGGGTCTCTATATTTCCTGTTCTCAAGAAATGATTAGCCGGTAGCTGGTGGCTCATGCCTGTAATCCTAGCTACTCAGGAAGCTGAGATCTTGGGATCACTGCTCCAAGCCAGCCAGGGCAGGAAAGTCCATGAGGCTCTTATCTCCAATAAACCACTAGGAAATCAGAAGTGACGCTGTGTTTCAAGCGGTAGAGCGCTGGCCTTGAGCTGAAGTGCACAGGGACAGCGCCCAGGTCCAGAGTTCAAGCACCATAACCGACCAAAAAAAAAAAAAAATGGTTGCACTTTCTCTGAGTTTGCCATTTAATGTAAGTAACTATTTCTCATTCTGTTTCTGTAATTATGACTAAGCCATGATGTCTCATACACATCTTTGAAAGCTGACATTGTGTTTGCATCTATAAATGGTTCTGTTTTTATGCCTATGGTTTAATATCTAACAGAGGTCAAGAAGGAGAGAGGAAAAAGAACCAAGAAAAGGACATTGAAACAAACATGATTTACTATTATTTCCTCATCCTCCTAAATATGGCAGTGATTGGATGCCAGAAGCTATTTTCTCTCTCTCATTTGTTATACAAACAGATTTGCAAGAGGGAAAAAATAAGATTGGAAGAGCTTTCTTGAAGTGTTAGCAGAAATTCAACTAAAGTTTATGGTGACAGTAAATGTTGTTCATTTTAGATGGGTGGCATGATTAAGCTTTCTTAGAGAATGTTTGAAAGGAGAAATGAGTATTCAGTAGAAATAGTAAAGTATCAAAACGCAACATGTACATTTCATTGAATTACAAAACTGGTTAAATAAAATCCACTTGTCCTTATTTTTCTTTTTGTAATATTTCCATGTATATTTTATTTTTGTTTATTTAAAAAAATTAATTTAATTGTCAAGGTGATGTACAGAAGGGTTGCAGTTACATAAGTAAGGTAGTGAGCATATTTCTTGTCGAACTTGTTTTACGTTTGAAGAAATACTTATACATATTTTTCATATATTTTGCAATGTTGTCTAACCAAGATTTAATTTGCTTCTAACTATTTTTATTGAAATTACTTATCTAACACTGTAATCTAACTTGTTTTGCCACATATAACCACAATGTTCAAATGAGTTCTAGTAGCAAAGAAAAGTATCATGAGTCTTCATTCTGTAAAAAGAAAAGCTCAGTTTCCACTAATTTGTTCAAGTTTTCCTCTTGGTGTCTCAGGGTCTTCTAACACAATAAGTACAAAAACAAATATGTGTATTTCAGATAAAATGCCAGAAGGAAAGAATAATATTTTCCAGCTAATTAATATGAATATATCTAACTTTAATGTTAAGAAAATATAAACAATAGAAAATTAGTAATTAAACAATAGAGGACCTTGATTGTCTAATTTTAGATACAAAAGAGAAGGATGAGCAAGGTAGATGTTGAGTCCATGCTTATGTCTCATGTCCTAACTCATGCATCTTTCATCTATTCATCATTTTATCCATGACATATTTATTCCTTTGACAGAAGAAGAACACGTACATATGCAAAAAACTGTTCTATTGGGTAAGCCCCTGTCACTACTCATAAAATAAAAATTCCAGAACTTGTGAGCAAAGGCAGGTGTATCCCCAGTCCCAGGTGAGCTGTGGCACAAGCAAGATCAAGGACAGATTGAGTCCTTCAGCTCAGAAGAATGGTAAGTACTTGATGTGGCTCAGTAGTAGAATGCTTTCTTAGCATGTAATGATTTCCCAGCGCCACCAAACATAGATTTCCTCATATATTTGTGTACATGATCTTTAAGAAGAGTTGACATTGGAAATATTAAATCATTCCATACACCCCTGAAAGGACACATTTGATTTGCATATGAGGATAGAATTTAAGATAAACGATTTTCCCAAAGTCATCTTTGAAGGTCTTAATTAACGTATGCTACACACTGTATGATGTAATTGCATATCTTTTTATGTACCCTGTAACAGTTTTCACCTATGCCACCTGTAAGGATAAATATTTTATAGGATTAACTTGTTAAAAAGTAGGCTGTGCTAACTTTTGAAATTGAATTTAGAAAATGTTACTATCTGTATCTATCATCTATCTATAAAAAAATCTGATGTCTTTTCTTAAAATTTTATGCACTTGAACCTTAGGTCTCCTTGGCAAAGGCTGAAATTTTCTTAATAGAGACCCAGAAACACAACAAATCAAAGAAAGGTTGGACAAATGGGATTGCATGAAATTACAGAGCTTCTGCATGGCAAAGGACATAGCTAGCAAGATCAATAGAAAGCCCATGGATTGGGAGAAGATCTTCACTAGCCATACAATGGACAAGGGTCTCATATCTAAAATATACTTGGAACTCAAAAATTTAAATCCCCTAACAACTAATCCTCAAATAAACAAAATCCTGATAAATAAGTGGGCTAAAGACAAAGAGAAACTTCTCTGAAGAGGAAAGAAGGATGGCCAATAGACACATGAAGAAATGCTCAACCTCCTTAGCCATAAAAGAAATGTAAATCAAAACAACATTGAGATACCACCTCACTCCAGATAGAATGGCTGTAATCAAGAACTCTAATAATAACAGATGCTGGAGGGGATATAGACAGAAGTGAACCCTATTGCATTGTTGGTGGAAGTGTAAACTTGTTCAACCACTTTGGAAAGTAGTATGGAGGTTCCTCAAAAGTCTCCACATAGAGTTCCTCTATGACCCAGCAATCCCACTTTTGAGCATTTACACAAATGATCACAAAAAAGACCATACTAAAGCTACCTGCACAACTATGCTTATTGCAGCATTATTTACCATAGCTAAGATATGGAACCAACCCAGATGCCCCTCAGTAGATGAATGGATCAAGAAAATGTGGTATATATACACAATGGAATTCTTTTTTTTGGGGGGTGGTCCAGTCATGGGGCCTGAACTCTGGGCCTGGGCACTGTCCCTCAGCTCTTCAGCTCAAGGCTAGCACTCTACCACTTGAGCCACAGCTCCACTTCTGGCGTTTTTCTTTTTGCTTATGTGGTGCTGAGGAATCGAACCCAGGGCCTCATGCATGCAAGGCAAGTGCTCTACCACTGAGCCACCTTCCCAGCCACACAATGGAATTCTATGCCTCCATCAGAAGGAATGGCATTGCCCCATTTGTTAGGAAATGGAAAGACTTGGAAAAAATTATATTAAATGATGTACAGTACATTCTTGTTGCTTCTCATCACCATAAGAACGTTCACTTGCTCTTTCTGTGGCCACAATGTCATCCACCATTCCTTTTGTGACCTTATCCCTATGTTGTCTTTGCTCTGTTCTAATGCATGGGAGATGGACTTGATCCTCATGATTTCAACTTTTGATCTGATCTCCACTCTTCTGCTTGTCCTCGAGTCCGACCTGCTCATCCTGACAGCCATACTCAAGATAAACTCTACTGAGTTCAGGTGCAAGGTTTTCTCCACCTGTGGGTCCCACCTAACCATGGTCATAGGTTTCTATGAGATGTTGATATTCATGTATGTGCAGCCCATGTCCAGCAATTCTATTGATACTGGGAAGTCATTTCTTATTTTATACCCTGATCATCCCAGTGTTGAACAACCCCCCACACATTCATCTATCGCCTGAGGAACAGCGATGTGAAATGTACCCTACAGAAGAGATGGAAAATTTTTTTTCTGTGTGTTTTCTGAAAACTTACATGCAGTATGAGTCCTGCAAAACAGTGTGGAATGTGAACTTTCTCTCTTTTCCTCTGTAATATAGCAAGCACAAACGGGCTCAGAAAAGATATGCTTAATGTCAGAACTTGTTATTACTAGGAAAACGTCTAAAGGCTATTGAATAAGCTAATAGAGCCTTTCTCTTTCTAGATATATGTTTCTGTGTATGTATATATTACATAGAATGATATATTATATGATATATTCTAATATATGATACAATGATTAAGCATGGAAGAACTCTTTAGACATATCTATGATTTATAAAGGAGCATTTTGTGTTCTAGGTTTATTAAATCTCCACAATTGAGATGGTCTGACAGTGCATATAGGATTAGAGAAAATAGATGCAAATACATATCTCTTAAAGTAAAAGTAATGCACTTCACAGGAAGTTGAGAAAACTTTATGTTTGTAAATTAACAATGAAGTTATTCTGGTTATGTATGATGTGTGTATTTTACTTTAGTCATTCTATGGAAGTTAATGAGTTCAAAATATGGAAAACATTCTTCAATACTTAAATTGACAAGAATCTAGAACACTATGACATGAAATTTATATTGAGAAGTCAAGGTAATGATAGTATTTTCACATTCCTCATGAACATAAAGATATTTTGGGAAATGTTTGCTAGTTTCCAGTAATTACATATACTTAATAAATTCAGAGATTAATGCCCAATTTAATGAATTAACATGAGTAGACCAAAAAGTCAATTAATAGAAAAGTTAAATATGAACAAGAAGATATACAATAGTTTATCACATGTGATTTTTAAATGCTTGAAAACATACTTCTGATGAATGAATAAATTTTCAACAACAATAACAACTTTTATATGAGTGACAAATAGTAGGACAATATTTATGTCCAACAGAGAGAAAACTTAGGGATCAGGTTTTATTTTTTTTAAGTACATACAAGAAATTTCAAATTTATAAAATATAGTTTATTGGAACAATAAATGCTAAGTTTAATATGAAAACAATTGAAATTCTATTTAATTTTTAAATTATTATTTAAGAAAATATAACCATACTAAAATGTTTAAAACTCTTAAAGTTGGTAGAATTCCCTAAACTTAATTGTATATTTTCACCAAGTATGGTAATTCTAAAATGCAAGGTATTTTGAGTATACCAAATTTTAACTTCTATAAACCAAAAACTATTATAAATTAATTAAAACAAAATTATCTCATTTAATAAATGAATTAAAACAAAACTATCTTATTTAATGTATAAGATATATTATTTAAGATTAATACAAATGATATGGATAAAATATGTAACTAATGAGTCTTTGTAATCCAAGCATACCTACAATACAAGTAACTCAGGAGACAGAGACAGAGGGATCAATTTTGAAACTAGCCAGGCAAAAAGATCAGTAATTCAAAGTCCCCTGCATTTTGTATGTACTTTTATCTATTTTGGGGAGGGGAAGGGGAATAACAAAATGCTGAAATAAGGACACAGGGTGACCCATTGCAACAACGAGACTCACAAGACACTATGTTGGAAATTAACTTTTAAATTTGCGGGGGGAGGAGTGGGGGAGGTGGGGAAGAGAAGGGATAGAAGCAGAAAAACCAAAGAGGGGACTGGGAAGGTGGCTCAGTGGTAGAGCGCTTGCCTTGTATGCCTGAGGCCCTGGGTTTGATTCCTCGGCACCACATAAGCAAAAAGAAAAAAAACGGAAGTGGAGCTGTGGTTCAAGTGGTAGAGCGCTAGCCTTGAGCTGAAGAGCTGAGGGACAGTGCCCAGGCCCAGAGTTCAGGCCCCACGACCAGACCCACCCCCCCCCCCAAAAAAAAACAAGGAGGAGGTAATAATGTTCAACAAGAAATGTATTCATTACCTTACTTGTGTAAGTGTAATCTCTGTACAGCATCTTTACAATAAAATATTTTTAAAGCTGGGAAAAAAATAAGCTGGGGCTGGTGGCTCATGCCTGTAATCCTAGCTACTCAGGAGGGTAAAATCTGAGGATCATAGTATGAAGCCAGCCCTAGCAGGAAAGTCCATAGAGGTCTTATATCAAATACACCAACAGAAAACAGGAAGTGGCACTGTGGCTCAAAGTGGTAGAGGACTAGCCTTGAGCAAAATAGCTCAGGCATAGAGCCTAGACCCTGAGTTCAAGCCCCACAACTGACAGGAGGAGAAGGAGGAGGAGGGGCAGGGGCAGGGGCAGGGGCAGGTGCAGGAGCAGGGGCAGGGGCAGGGGGAGGATATTCTCTATGGCCTAGATGATTATGAGATTAGTATAATGTTTTCAAGTTTATTCTATATTATAGCTTGTGCTGCAACTTCATTACAGTTTTCTTTTGCATTTATTTTTTTCTATTATTTTAGCATTGAATCTACACTCTTCATATTTCAAATGTGCAATAAAGAACTGTTCATTATAGATGCAATGTCTTGCAGCAGACCAATGGAATGTCTCTATTTTGGGTACTTGTCATTTCTAGCGTGTTCACTAGTTACTTCTCATTTCTTCCATTTCCCCATCTTTTGTAACTCCTTCAATATCTGAAAGTCTCAATAGTTCCTGTACATCATGAAATGGACATCTCACAGTGTCTGTCTTTCTGTGACTGCCACATCTCATTTAGTCTCATCTTTCCTAACTATGTAGTTGTATAATATACTTATTAAAGCTGAACCATAATCATTCCAGTACTTGGATATATCAATATTTTATTTATCCATTTATTCATGAATAGATTTTTAAATTATTTCCATTTCTAGACAGCTTAGAATTCTTTTTCAATAAACATGAGAATACTAATGTCTCTTAGAGATGCTAATACTAATATTTTAAATGAAAACAACAATCAGATTTGCTGATTCCTAAAATAAGTAAATAAATTCAAATTTAAATATAAATTCTCCCTGAGAATTAGCACATACCTCCAGGCATTTCATTAAGTATTCTAGGGATGCCCAGCTTATCAACAAATTGCTTAGCGCCTCCCCAGGGAGTTTCTATGAGTTTTTTAAAAATCCATAAATTGTTTTCACACACTTAATATTAAATGCATGGGAGAATCCAGAGAGAGCTTGCAAGACAGGTAACAAGGACAAAAATATTCATGTAGTGTCACAATGCCTGAGCAGGTGGAAGACCACTTTCCTTTCTGCCCTTCATAGCAATTTTTGAGGGTTTTCTAAATTGAGATCATTCAGTGTTGTTAATAATCTTTGAAACATTTCAATTCTTGTTGATGCTTAGAAATTTTAATTTTGCATACATATTATTTTTAGCTAACATAACAAATGAGGGGCGATGAAGCATAAACAAAAAGACAGATTTTATTTTAAATTGACAGAACTGGAAAGAAACATGATTCACTTTCTTGTTACTTTTATTACTTTCCAGATATTTAGATATATACAAGATAGATAGATAGATAGATAGATAGATAGATAGATAGATAGATAGATAGATAGATAGATGGATAGATAGATAGTCTTATGTGGGGCTTTCTCATTTATCAAGTAAAAGTACATCATTTAGGTTCATTCCTGATCCACAGATAATGAAAAGGGAGCTTCTGATTCACAATGAGATTGTGAAAAGTTCCACATTCACATCTCAAAGCTTTAAGTGTCAGAGATGTTTTAATATTCAGTTTTAGACTGCTATAAAGTCATTTTTCAGTAGAATCTATTTTTTTTAATACATAGCTTTAAAAATACATGAAAAGTGGAACTGTGGTGGTTCAAGTTTATAATCTTAGCTACTCAAGTACCTGGGATCTTAGGGTCATTTGAAACCAGCCCTGGCAAGAAAGAAAATGAGACTCCTATCTCCAATGAACCTGTAAAAAGCTGGAAGTAGAGCTATAACTCCTCAAGTGGTAGGGTACCACTTTTCAGTGGAAAAAGCTGAGAGATAGAACTGAATTTAAGCCTCAGTGCCATTATAAATAATAATATTCCAAAAGATGCATTTATAATATAATATTAATTTATCCTAATAAATGAGTATTCAATAATTATAATAAATGTAAAATGTAATTTGTTTCTTTCCAATTGAACTATATAACTGGTTCCTTGTTATACAAGAATATTATATACATGATTCATATAAAATCATGTGCAGGTCAGTTTGAAGTATTTCATTAATATAAACTCAAACCAACTGAAAAATCTTTGTTTAAAGTGATTTTGATTACATTTACTAAAGACATGTATCTCTGATATTATAATCTGACATGCTTTGCTTTGATTAATATAAGAAGGATGTTCAAATGGATAGGCAGGACATTAGGTAGCAACAAAATATTTTATATAAGTTACATGTTATCAGCTTGCTAGACAGTCCTAAAAGATTGCATGATTTCATTTCTTGACTTGGACCCCGGGCCCAGATACCTGTTCATGTAATTTTTCCCTTCTAATCTGTAATGTTAGGAGACATGTTTATCCCATATTTTCACATAAGTAATTATCATCTCCAACATTCACTCACTTCCAGGCTGCAATGATCCATCTCTAGGTTATTAAAAAATACTTAGAAATATTTAATGTGTTTATATTTGTATCTGCCAGATATGGTGTCTGCTATTTGGAAAAGTTCTTTGTGTCATATTGTCCAGAGAATTTCAAAATAAAGTCAAGTTCCCATATGTGTATCATGTTCATTGTCTTTTATTTGGTCTCTATGCGGTTATATACTGCAGTAAAACTTTATTCAAAGTAGAACATAAATATCATAAGAATTTCAAACTTTATTGTCTTGAGAATATAATATATTTATAGCATGGTACACTTATTTTATTTTGTTCAGTGTCTGTTATGTTAAAAACCATAGCAAAAATGTATACAAAATGTAACATAAATACCAGAGCTTATTGTCTTTAGAAGATAGTACAGTTTTAGCTATGGAAATTTTATGAATCTTCAGTGTACCAAACTGGTGTTAGTAGCTTCTCTTTCTCCTAATTTATTTGGATTTCTTCACCATCCCTGGTTTTTCTGTGTTGGGTTGGTTCCATACAGGAGCTTGTATCTATTATAATGAAAATAGCCAGAAATGAGATAAAATATTTTTCAGTAAATTTGTGCAAATTTAAATTATAATCATATGTCATCAAATCTATAAACAATGGAAGATAAATCCAACTCTACATTGGTTTCTAATTTGTTATGACATGGGATAGAAAGGAGGAAATACTGAGAAAATTTGCAGTTATTTACCTAGTTTTTATCTATTCATCTCTTGAGCTCTCACAGAGAAGTCTTGTGCAGGAGAATGTATATTATATATGTAAATGCAAGCTCTTTCAGAGGGTTATAGTCACCATTAAATTATAAATATAGTCTGGGTCAGTCTACGCCGGAAAGAAACTTCAAGGCCAGCCTGAGCCACATAGCCAAGCCTATAACAGAAAAAGCAGGGCAGGTTGCTACTGAGTTCAGTAGCAGAACTCTGTGTTACCATGTTCAAGATCAAACTGTTCAACTCCAGAAGTTTTAAAAAATTCTATGTGCACTTCCTTTGAGAGCTGTTTTTGGAAACATTCAGAACATTAAGTCATTTAATTGTACTTTATCCTTCCAAACCACCCAGAAAGGACATTACGTTTTGTATGTGTGATCGAGTTTTCGAAAAAATCAATGGTGCAAAGAAACCTTTGAATACATTTTCACACGCTATCTCATTTATATCTACATGTTTATCACTCTCTGCCTCTCTCTCTCCTGTAGTTTTATATGAATCTCTGCATTGCTCATCCATCTGCCTAACTATATCTATTTATAGATTATCTATCATCTTTTTCTCCAAGTGGCTTTTATCTTCTAAAGACAATTTTGTGTGATTCCTTATAATGATTATAATTTTATTAGGTAACTTAAATATTACTTGTACATTATTGAATGCCATTATTGTTACTCTAATTATTTTTAAACAACTAGAAAACTTTAAAAACATAATAATTATCATTTCTCTACCACTAAATGTTAACAGTGTTTGAATATTTGCCATTTCCATTTTATGTGTCTATATCTATATCTATAAATTTAAATATGTATGTCCAATTATCTGTCTGTCTGCCTATCATAAAACTATCCAGAAAAATTTATTAATCTTGGATAAGTTTATTGTAGTGGACGTTGTTTGGTATGGATATTGTAAATAGTCAAATATTTACCAGTCTATTAACTCTATTAGTACTATTTTCGGCCAGTATTATATTTCACCTCCACGCTAGGCCAAGAAATATATCTCTAAATAATGAGTGATAGTTTTATGAGTAAACTCAAGAGGAGAACCACATGTCTGTTTGTGTTTATCTCTATATTTTTTGCATATCCATCTTTCAAGCTATAAATATTCTAAAATGTAAAGGTGAGATTCCTTATGTTAACATTTGCATAAACAACTGTCTCCCAGGTGATAAAACTTTAAAGCCATTAACTGCACTATCTAATGTAGGTTTCTCTGATAATCACAGATGGAGAAGCGCAACCTCACGGTGGTGACTGAATTCATCCTGATGGGCATCACGGATCGTCCTGAGCTGCAGGCCCCATTGTTCGTGCTATTCCTCCTCATCTATGTGGTCTCTGTGGTGGGCAACTTGGGCATGATCATCCTCACCACGGTGGACTCCAGGCTGCAGACCCCGATGTACTTTCTCCTCAGACACCTGGCTCTCACCGATCTTGGATATTCCACAGCCGTGGGCCCCAAAATGTTGGTCAATTTTGTTGTAGATCAAAATAAAATCTCCTATAACTTTTGTGCTGCACAACTCGCCTTCTTTCTTTTTTTTATTGGAAGTGAACTATTTATTCTGTCGGCCATGTCCTATGACCGCTACGTGGCCATCTGCAACCCACTACTCTATACTGTGGTCATGTCACAGAGGGTGTGCTGGGTCCTGGTGGCCACCCCTTATCTCTACAATGTATTTGTGTCTCTTCTAGTCACCGTAAAGATGTTCACTTTATCCTTCTGTGGCTACAATGTCATCAATCATTTCTTCTGTGACTGCATCCCCTTGTTACCGCTGCTTTGCTCCGATACACGAGAAATCGAATTGATCATTGTGATGTTGGCAGCTTTTGATTTGATCTCCTCACTTCTACTTGTCCTGGTGTCCTACCTGCTTATCCTGGTAGCCATTCTCAGGATGAAATCAGCAGAGGGCAGGCGCAAAGCCTTCTCCACCTGTGGGTCCCACCTGACTGTGGTTACAGTGTTCTATGGGACGTTGATATTTATGTACGTGCAGCCTAAGTCCAGTCATTCTAAGGATACAGACAAATTGTCATCTATATTTTATACCTTGATCATTCCAATGTTGAATCCTCTGATCTACAGCCTTAGGAACAAAGATGTAAAATGTGCCTTACAAAGGATCTGGAAGAGAATAGGCAACATCTTTAATTAAAAGTTACACACAGTACTCATCTCTTAAATGTAATTACCTGACTTATATAACTGTAACTCCTCTGTACGTCACCTTTACAACAAGAATACAAAATATTTTAAGAAATGAGAAAATAAAATAAAAATGCACAGTCTTAAAGAAAAATATTCTGTGATGTTCTTCACTTTACAAAAAACTTTTCAGTGCCGTGTAGCTTTTTGTGTATGTATTCTTACATTTTGTAAATATAGTCTTTCTGTTTTACACTTCTTACACATCTGTAAGTTGCATTAATATCAACCTGCTAGAACTCAAAACATGCCAAAGGAATAATAATCAAAAGCTGTGTTATAAAAATGGACACACAGACCAACAGAAAAAAGAAAATGACACCCCAAAACAAGCCCAACTGACTTTTGAAAAAGTAATCAAGAACATGGCACAAAGAAATGATAAATGCTTTATTAAATGGCACCGAGAAAACTGGATCTGTACATGTGAAAGAATTCAATAGATCCCTATCCATTGCCAGTTATATCAACTCAAAATTCATGAAAATAAGGGAAACCATGGGACCTATGTGTTCATGAATTTATAACTGTTAACAGACAGGTCCCATGGTTTCCCTTATTTGTAATGACTAGTATTCGTCTAGGATAATCTTACCAGACAAGCAGAAAAGGTCAAAAGCTATGTACATATGAGCATATTGAAGTAAAGAGGTCAAGTCTGGCCAGTGCCATATTGATCACACAGTGGATTGTAGGGTCTGGCATCTTGTCTTCATGCTGGGGGAAGAATGCCCCCTACCCATCACCTGCCTCCCAGGTGATGGGAGTGTCCAGATCGCTGGAGTCAGGGGCGGGCATTTGGTTGATGGGTTACTGAATCTGTCAGTCCAGTGCCTGGGACTGGGAATTTTGTGGCCCTGCTCCCTGTGCTGACCCTATTTAGGCCCAGACCAGACTAGCTGCCATTTTGTCATGCCACGTGTGTCTCCGTGATGGTGTCCTGTGTCCTGTTTCCTGCTCATCTCTGGTCATCATGGCGTCCCAATTCAGCTCTCCATTGAAGCTAAATTGGCTTGTTGATATAGTTTATGTTATTTCTTCGTCTTTAGCCTGTTTCCTAACTGTGTTCCATGTGTTTGGGGGCTGCAGGCCTTAGGAACAACGGGTGGCATACGGCCTGTTAACTGTATAATAAAGACTCCAATATTTCATATTTCAAAATGTGGCTTCTGGGATGACTCACCTTACAACAATAGAAGATGAGGCTAAGCAAAGGAACCGCAAGGTAGGAACACAAGAGATTTTTGCTTGATTTTTGTGGGGTTTTATCTTTGCTGTTGTTTTTAATGAACTATGTGATTTTTTTCTTTTGTGTGTTCTTCCCCCATGGTATAATCCCTGTTGTCACTGTATTTGATTCCGGTGCCCTGCATCTTGCATATACATATTTGGGGAAGGGAAGGAAAAATAACAAAATAACAAAAATAACAAATACTGGTTGACACATTGAGATGTACAAGACACCATGTTGAAAATGATCTTTATAACTTTGGATGTACAGGGAAGAGGAGTTGGGTAGGTGGGGCAGGAAGAGATAGTGGGGGGGAAGGAAGGGGTAACAATGCTCCATAGGAAATGTAGTCATTACCCTACTCATATAAATGTAACTCCTCTGTACAGTATCTTTACAATAAAAATTAAATATTAAAAAATTCATGAAAAGCTGGGGCTCACAGCACACTCCTATCATCATAGATACTCAGGATGCTGAGGTCGGAGAATCATCAATGACAGTCAATCTGGGCAGACAAAGCTCCACAATGTCTCTAATTTTGAGTAAAAGACTGTCTTTATTACTTTCATATGGTTATTTCTTCAGATGTGAAAATTTAATCATAGCCATTGATACAGGGCCTCTGTGCATATTATAGGTTAACCAAAAAGCAATAGTCTTGAGTGTATATATAAATGTATGTGTCAATGTGTATGTTTCAACGTAGAAAAAGTCTTTAAACATAATTAAAATGATAGATATTGATAAGGAATTAAAGAACTCTACCATGTGATCTGGCTATTCCATGCTAAGTACATATCCAAAAGATTGAAAATGGTGATTGAAAAAGAATTCTACACTCCCATTTGCATTCCAGCACTTTTTACAATAGATTTAATCTGGAAGCAACCAAAGTGTCCATCATGTATGATGGACATATTTATACACCCATGATGTATAAATAAATGGTAGGATTTACAGAATGCATTAATTTTTAGTCTTAAGATGGAATGATGAGAGATTGCATTATTGCATGAAAAGTCAAATATAATACAAGGTATATCAAAATTGATTTCATAAAAGTTAAAAATAGGAGTGGGCTGGTAAGGTGGCTCAGTGGTAGAGTATTTGCCTCACATGCATGAGGCTCTGGGTTCGATTACTCAGCACCATGTGCAGAGAAAAAGCCAGACGTGGGCATTGTGGTTCAAGTGGTAGAGCACTAGCCTTGAGCTGAAGAGCTGAGGGACAGCGCCCAGGCCCAGAGTTCAAGCTTTATGACCAACAGAAAAAAAAATATAGGAGTAGAACATACGGACAAAAGTTATCATCACACACTGGAAGATTAAGAGGATGAAGAATGTTCATCAATTAGCTAGAGATAATTTCTATTGTGTTTTTACCAGGTAGGCTGATCATAATAAGGAGTAAAAATGTTTTATTTTTAAAATGATAATCTTTTATGATAGAAAATTCTTATACCACAATACATACTATACAATGTCTATGTACATATAAATGCTTCATCATTCCCATATGTTTACCCCTGATGTCTTTATCTATCACTTAAAATAAATTTCATTTAAATAAACATAAGAAATTCAGAAATCAATTATACCAATACAATGAAGAAGTTGATTAATGCAGTCCAACTGACATCCCAGAAACAATGCATGACATAGATGGTCTACTATAAGAGTGTGAAAAACAAACACAAAAATGGAAAGTATAGAGATTGCTCAGAAAACTCTATGATCCATCATACCACTTTGGAACATTTATCCAAAAATTGCAAGTCAGGACATAAAAAGAGCACCTGCACATGCATGTTCATTGTAGCTCTAGTTATCATAGTCAAGTTATTATAGCCCAGATGCCCTCCAATTGATGAATGGATCATGATAATTATTCACACACATGTGCATGCACATTCACACACACACACAATTTTACAAAGGAATTTTATTCATTCATCATAAATAATAATATTGAGGGGAGTGTAGTTGTAGAGGTGGGAGGGAAGGGATGGTAGGGGAAAAACAAAGGAGGGTAACAATGATTGATAGGAAATGTACTCATTACCTTGCTCATGTAACTGTAATCTCTCTGTACAGTATTTTTATTATAAAAATGTATAAAAAGAATAATATTATGTCATCTAGTGAAAAATTGATGGACCTTGAATGAATTATATTGAGAGAAGAAACTCAGAGACACCAAAGCCAAGATACGAAACAAATTCAAGCAACAAAAATAAAATTATATGAGATAAACTATATCAAACTTACAGTCTTCTAAGGCTGTACATTACAAAGAGTAATGACCACCCTGAAAAGGCAAATGATAAAGTATTTGCAAAACATCTAGTACAGAGTTAATGTGAAAAGTAAATGATGATCCTATCACATAATAACTAAATAGCTAATACATAAATTGATAATGAACTTGAATATCCTCTTATATGGTCAATAAGCATATACAAAGGTCATCACCATTATAAGTCATCTGGAAAAATGCAAGTCAGAAGCACTTTATACCAAGGCTAAAGAATACCATTCACTCAATACACATCAGCAGGTAGAGCCTTATTACCCTAATTTTTAAATGTCATTATGAGCTAAACAACTACACTGTATTAAATCAAAAAATAATTGGGCATATTCCCCTCAGAGCCTCTCCTGTGGGATTCCTCATAGTTAAATCAGTGGATACAAACAACTTAAATCAGCCATATTGACACTGTTCTGAAACCCTAGCATGCTCATCCTGAGAAAACATACAATAAATAGCAGTGTATTCTGGGGGTTACCACTGAAAATTTCTAAGTTCTCTTGGCTATTTTTCTGCTACACATTTTCACTGCTAAATACTACATCTCAAATTACTTGTACTTTTTGATTTACTCAGAGTTCTTCCTAGAATTAAATACCAAATCTTCCTAGAAGAGATAAGAAAATATAAACATAAAATATATAAGAAAAATACAAAATATTTAATTTAAATATCTATAACTACTTATGGCTTTTTCAACAGTACGTGTTTTCATTGAATGAAGTATGTGCTTTCCTAATGAAGTTACTCTACATTAAAGACAGTTTCTTACAGATTAACAGAAGGTAAGGAAACTTTAGATATATTTATTTGGATCTTTACACCGATATTATGACAAATAATACCTAACATCTCTGTGTTGTTTTTTACTTCAGTAATCATTTTGTATTACTTATTTCATAGGTTTAGCATTTTGAGTTTCTAAAACATCAGTTACAGTATTTATTTTGATATAATAAGGCAGGAGAGAGTCATAAAACAGCAGAGGGTAGTGAAGAGATGACTATGAGGGAAATGCCAGAGTTTGCACTGAATATTGGCTGTTACTGTTAGGTAAATGACATAATGTTTCCCAAAGTTCATTTCTGCATGAGATGTCCAATCAATGGCTGCTATTGTAATCTCCTCTTTAGCAAACTCACTGATTCATCATAGAAGTCAAGCTATTCAAAGTTTTGTTTGTTTCATTCAAGTTGGATTTATAGATTTAGATTTATGTGCATTCCAGAAGTTCATCCCATATTATTCAATCTTCAAGAATCACTGGTTTTCTGTACATGACTATGAATTGCATGGTGTGATAATGTTGCTTATGAATTACAGTCCAAATTTTTGTTTAGTATCTAGCAGACATTTTTTTTCTCAACACAAATTTAGCTGAAACATTTTATTTACTTGAAACAAATTAAGCTCAATTATAATGGAGAACTTTGATTGCGATGATGTTTGTGTCTTTTTTCAAACAATTTTGTAGAATTTACTAATCTTTTAATTTTCTAAAGGTACACCAACCCATATATGGCATGTTGGAAAAGCATGAAATACATTGTATTGACTTTTATGAGACTAGCAAGTCTAATTTAAAATTTTTAAAATTCAAATTATTATATTTCAGTTAATTTTCCTTATCCATAATAAACTTTTAAACAATATAAATATCAAAATTCACATGCCTCAGGAAACTAGATGAAAGTAAACCATTCCACACAATGGTTGAAAGATGCAGAACTGTGATTCTATTTTGCAATATGCTTGAGCTATCAGCTCAAGTGTTTAGATGTCTGAAGAAATGTTTTAGGCCATCCAGTTTGCATTCTGGTATTTACTTTGAAAAGAGTGCCATTTGGTGATAAAGAGTTGAAAATTTAAAAATAGCCTGAGTTCCAGTCACTGTGTAAAACATCTTTACGGTCCACCTGGTACAGCAATGAATGGCAAGATTATTTGATCACTTTTAATGTCACTCTCTACTAATCTGCTTCTGGGAAACCACACAGCCCAAATACACCTGTACACACCTATATATGTACACCTATGTACATACCCACACCTATATGTGCCCTATATGTATATATACAGATGTAGTCATTATTCATTGTCAATAGTACACACCTCTTTAATGCATTCTTTAATATGACTGTCATTTTTTAAAAAATGTTTTCAAGGGTGTCCTCAGATTTCAACATGAAGAATATCACTGAAGTGACTCTGTTCATATTGAAAGGCTTCACAGACAACGCTCAGCTGAAGGTTTTCTTCTTTCTCCTGTTTCTTCTAATTTACCTTTTCACCCTTGTGGGAAATTTAGGACTGATTGTATTGGTCATTGGGGATTCTCGACTCCACAACCCTATGTACTATTTCCTGAGCGTCTTGTCTTCCATAGATGCTTTCTATTCTTCCCTCATCACCCCAAATATGTTAGCAGATATGATGTCAAGGAAGAAAGTCATTCCGCTGTCTGGCTGTGCGGCACAGTTGTTTCTTGCTGTGACGTGTGGGACCACAGAATGCTTTCTATTGGCTGCCATGGCTTATGACCGCTATGTAGCCATCTACAACCCGCTTCTCTACACAGTGAGCATGTCACCCAGAGTCTATGTGGCCCTCATCGTGGCTTCCTTTATCGCTGGCTTTATCCATGCCACAATTCACACGGTGGCCACTTTCAGACTGTCCTTCTGTGGCTCCAACGAAATCAGGCATGTCTTCTGTGATATCCCAGCTCTCCTGGCAATTTCTTGTTCTGACACTCATTTAAACCAGCTGCTCCTCTTCTACTGCGCGGGGTCTATTGAGCTGGTCACCATCCTGATTGTCCTGGTCTCCTACGGCTTCATTCTGGCTGCGATCCTGAAGATGCGTTCTGCTGAAGGGAAGCGAAAGGTCTTCTCTACCTGCGGCTCTCACCTGACGGTAGTGTCGGTTTTCCACGGCACAGCTGTGTTCACCTACGTCAGGCCCAGCTCTAATTATGCGCTGGAGCATGACGTGATCGTGTCGCTGTTTTACACCATTGTGATCTCCATGCTGAACCCCGTGATCTATAGCCTGAGGAACAGGGATGTACAGGCAGCCATGCACAAAGTGTTGGAGAAAACGCGGTTCATCAAGAACGTGTGCTTCTCCTATTAAAAAAAAAAAATCACACAGGATGGAACTGGTGCTCAGAATCTAGAAGAGGAGGAAGACGTCCGATCAAATGCATTTCACGATTCTCTTCTGGGCCTATATTTTATTTTAGTTTAATGTTAGCATTTTTAAGTTTTTTTCTCTTTATTGTGAAAGTGATGTATAGAGAGGTTACAGTTACATACTAAGGTAATAAGTACATTTCTTGTCAAACTTGTTACTCCTCCCCTCACTTTCTCCTTTCTCTGCCCCCATCCCCCATCCCCCACCTTGTACAGATCATTTCCAACATATTGTCTCTTGTCTGTCACTGTTGTATTGGTTCCCCTTTGTCCTTTGTCTCACCATTCTGTTGCTCCCCTTCACTTCCCTAATTCAAATAAGCATATACACAATACTAGGGTACCAGAATCAAATACAGTGACAACGGGATATACCATAAGGGGAAAAACCATACAAAAGAAACAAAATATCACATAGTACATTAAAAACAACAACAAAGAAAAACTTCTTGTGTCCATGTCTTGGAGTTCATTTTACTTAGTGTCATCTTATATGGTCATATGTACATAGCTATTGAGCTATTCTGCTCACCTGCTAAGATTATCCTAAGCATATACTAATTATTGCAAATATGGGAAACTATGGAACCTATGTTTCTTGGGGGTCTGTCTTACTTCAGTAGATATTCTGTTCCTATATTTTAAAATAAAATTATGGGCCACATTGTCTTCCCTGTTGTTACATTTTCCAAAGAACTGCAACACCTCTTTCTTTTTATACAACATTCATGATAATCTATGCACACATCTCTACATGTGCTTACAAACTGAAATATGTAAAACATACACATGTGCTCCTATGATGTTGTTTTTTAATTTATTTATTATTTATTTTGATTATCAATACATATTAAAACAATGTGAATTAGGATCTCCTTTATTGGTAATTATTTTTATATATGCATACAGATGCGCATAACATACTACAAAGTACTATAAAGAATAGAAATCTTTAAACAAAACTTAAAATTACAAAGGATAGTGAATTTATGGTTTAAATATTTCTAAGCACATATCATAGAAATCAACCACAATGTTAACGAAGACCAGACAACTTGAGAAAGCAGATACTTCTGTTGAATTAATAAGTAATAGAATCTCCAGTGATAACAGGATAAAATATTCAGATTTTATTAAGAAAAAATTCATCCCTGGTAATCCTATTTCTTTAATTATCTGGAAAATGTTAACATAAAATAATAGCAAGTGTTCTTATGCTCATAAAAGTGAATCAAGTTTAAAATTTCATTGAGGAAAGAAAACATTTCCACCCTCCTGTAGAATTTATATCAGTTACTGACATTTAGAAAATAAATTGGAAATATTTCACAAGTTTGCATATTTAACAAAATCAGAAAATGTCTAGCTAAATATATTAACATTATTTGAAGACCAAGGCATCCACAGTGTGAAAAAAAATAAATTTACAGAATTAGACTTCTATAGTGGAATCACACAAACTTAAATTGCTTATAAATGGAGTCTACTTTGTTGAGTACATAAATTTGTGTTTCACCATAATTCATGACAGTCAATGTAATTAAATACATGTATCTGTGAATTTTTATAATAGAATTAGTTCCAAACAATCTTTCCTAATATGTCCATATAATATATAAGATATTTATATATTACAGTGCATTATCTGGAATTATTTATGTAAATGTTGTAATATTTCAAAATAAGAAAGTGATATTATGGTTATACTGAGCTGAAGGTTGGTGCAAATGGGGTGTTGCTAATAGACTTGAAATCTCAACTATGAAGAGTCAAAGTTCTAGATTTCAGTAGTAAAACCTTATATTTACAATTCTGTATTGCACACTGAAATTGTTCATAGTGAAGGTATCATGTAAAATACAATGAAATATTTTTAAAGAAAATGCTTGTAATTTACCCAGGCACCAGTGACTTGTAAGCCTGTAGGCCTTAAGCCTAGCTAATCAGGAAGCAAAGATCATTTTTTTTAATTTTGAAAATACCTTACAGAGGGGTTACAATTATATGGGCAAGGTAATGAGTACATTTCTTATCAAGCAATGTTGCCTTCTCCTTTGTTTCCCCTTCCCATCTCCCCCCCCCATCCACGACCACCCTCCCCCCCCACCCCCCCGCCAAGGTGGTAAAGTTCATTTTTCGACATAACAACTTATACATCTTATTGTTGCAATGGGTCCACCTGTATCCCTATTTAAGCATTTGTTTATTTCAGGTAAGTTGATGTTAGGTGAAATGAACCCCACCAAAGTTTTTCGACATAACGTCTTGTACATCTCATTGTTGCAATGGGTCCACCTGTATCCCTATTTAAACAATTTGTTTTTTCTCTTCCCCTCCACAAATTATACCAACATCAAATACAGTGAAGACAGGGGTTATAAAATATTTGGTAACAGTTGCTCAAGCTAATAGATTCTCCTTGTATGAAGTATGCACTGTAAGATAATTTAAGCAATAATGTATCATCTACATGTGTGGTATAATATAATAAATGCAGTATATGTTAATATATTCATACATAACATACTAATTATATAGAGAGATATATTTTCTACATATATGCATATTATGTATATTATGTACATTTATAGTATATAACACATATGTATTATGCATTTTACATATAGTATCTATTAGATGTATATCATGTACATATATATAAAATGTCTAATACATGCATATATTATATAAATCTATACACATATTAATGCATAAATAATATATTATATACATATTGTGTGTTTTATTCAATAAATCCTCTATGTTATTCAACATAACCAATGAAATCCAAGGCAACCTTCACGTTTTACTCAGTGTGAAATTCTGAGAGTGGGCGTGAGTAATGAGCACGCTATTTTTCATTTGTCTTTCTTTCCCTCTGGAAATTTTATTTGTGGTGTTCGGGGACTTGGCTCTCCAGAAAGCACCTCAGGGTGGAGCCTTTCAGGGAGGTGAGCAACATAAAACCTGTCTCCTTGCTTTGTGCAGCTGTCTCAACGGAGGTCTCATCTCAGCAGGCCGCTGCACAGGTAGGCTACAGAAGAAAGCGCTTCTTATGTCTATGTCTAAATGTAAATTGCAAGTATATTTGAATGATTTACTTTTCAAATTAGACTCCAGACTAAAAGGCTGTGCCTGCCTTCCAGGTGGCTCCACCTGCTGACATTTTGATTATAGCAAGGATGGGGATGGAAGTTGATGATGGCCAGAGTCCCAGTGGATGAATGAGACAGGTGTATTTCTCACTGCAGACAAGTGTACTTCTCACTGTAGCTCACCAGGGCATGTAAAAGGATGTACTTTTCTGCTTCAGAATTGGCAAAAGTTATAGCAGAGGCTTTAACCCCCACAAAGGAAGTTTCTCAAATGTCTCTGAAATATCTGAAGTTTCCAAGAAAGGCTCACAAAATCACTGCAAATTAAAAATGAGAATTTTTAATATTTATGTTTGCATTATTTAGATTGTAAAACTGTAAGTTGAAAATATTACTGAAATTATTTATTTGGTAGACTCTCAGATATATGTGGAAAGTTTGGGGGGGGGGAGGTTGCCCCAAACACAGCACAGGTCTAAAAAAATTAAGACAAATCCCAAGGGCTTAGGCAGAAGCTCAGTGGAAGAGTGATTGTTTATTGTGCAAAAGGCCCTGGGTTTATATCTAAGAATGAAAGTAAAAAGAACAAGATAACTCCTCCTAGACCAGTAAAATTTAATTTCAAAATCATCAAGATTTATTTTTTATTTGATCCTTATTCATACTCATATTTTTGGAAGTAAGACATGAAATGTAAGATACTAATTATAAAGTTAAAAGAAATAAGTTGGAGTGAACTGAAAGTGAAGATCAGGCTCCAGTCGTACTGGCCATGAGCAAAAAGCTCAGGGACAGTGCAGGCCCTGAGTTCCAGTGCCAGCACTGACAACAACAACAAAAATCCTAAACTAGATGTAAAATAAAATAAATTGGAACAGCCCTTAATTAATTGAAGGGGCACTGGAATAACTGTGAATAGAATAGATAGGAAGGAAAATAAGAGGCGTTTGAGGAAGGAGAGGAGACAAAGTAGGAAGAACTACTTATTTGGTGAAAGAAATAAGATTTAAAAGGATTACGCATTTCTGAAAGACACAACAAAGGGTAAGTACTGAGATGTAAGTCTGTTAATGCCATCAAGAGAAGAAGGGAGTGACAGAAATGAACAAAGAAAATCTCAGGTTATAGACAACATTTCTCACAAATACTGAAATTCTCTAGGAGTCTGATGACAGATAATTTTGACAAAATAACAGGGAAATCTGGGAATAGCATGACCTGAAGTCATTTTGGCTTATCAGTCCCAAAAGGCCAATCTCTTTTATCACTGGGAACACACACACACACACACACACACACACACACACACACACACACACACACACTGTTGTATGCATCAAATGTTGTATAACACTCGTTCATGAAAATATTAACCAATACAATAGTGAACTATATGTGCACTTTACCAAGTACCCAAAAATGAATAAGTAAAAGGTCAAAACCAAGCAATGCACAAGAACTTGGTTTTGTCCCTTGTGTTTCTAGGGCTCCTGAAAAGATGGGAGGGGAAAAGCCATAATTGAAGTCTAGTTTGACCAAGGAAACTGATGGTTTTTAATAAAACATTTATTAGCAGCATCTAAAAGACACAGTAATTTGGACTGTTTTATGAATATATTTTTTTCCTCTTAAGATGAATATAACATAAATGGCTTCTGGGAATCATACCCATGTGACCGAGTTCATCCTGATGGGAATTTCTGAGCGCGCAGAGCTGCAAATCCCCCTCTTTCTTGTCTTCCTGGTCATCTATGGACTGACAGTCATTGGGAACCTGGGCATCATCACACTCACCAGCACTAATCCTCGGCTTCACACCCCAATGTACTTCTTCCTGCGACACCTGGCCATCATCAACCTTGGGGACTCTACTGTCATTGCTCCTAAAATGCTGATCAACTTCTTAGCAGCCAAGAAGAGCACCTCCTACTACGAATGTGCCACCCAACTGGGGGGCTTCCTGGTTTTCATTGTGGCTGAGATCTTCATGCTGGCTGTGATGGCCTATGACCGCTACGTGGCCATTTGCAACCCTCTGATGTACACGGTGGTGGTGTCCCGGCAGGTCTGCGTCCTGCTGGTGTCTCTCACTTATGTATACAGCCTGTTCACCGCGGTGGTGGTCACCTCCTGTGTGTTCTCTGTATCCTATTGCTCCTCCAACGTCATCAACCATTTCTACTGTGATGACATCCCTTTGTTAGCATTGTCCTGTTCAGACACCTCTGCTCCAGAAACAGCTGTGTTCTTCTTCTCCGGGACCAATTTGTTTTTCTCCATGATTATTGTTCTGATATCCTACTTCAACATTATCCTGGCCATTTTGAGGATACGCTCTTCGGAGGGGAGGAAGAAAGCCTTTTCCACCTGCGGTTCTCATATGGCGGCAGTCACGATCTTCTACGGGACTCTTCTTTTCATGTACCTGCAACCCCGGACCAACCACTCCTTGGACACGGACAAAATGGCCTCTGTCTTCTACACCTTAGTGATACCCATGCTAAACCCTGTGATTTACAGCCTGAGGAACAAGGATGTAAAGGACGCTTTGAAAACATTCCTCAGGAGCTCCTGCCTGTCATGCAAACCCCTGTTAACTTGAAAACTGCAACTCCACTTACATAAGAGGTTTGGTTCCCTTCCTTAAAATACTGTTCTCGAAAGAAAGTGGCAATACCTGGTGAGAGGAATTGCTTCATTTCCTTTGACATAAAATGTAATTGATTGTATCCCAGATTAAAGTGCCCAGAAAAGAAAACATCACATGCATATGATAAATTATGAAATTGGTATGTTTCAAAAGTACAATATAATATGTCAAATGGCTCTTATATGTCCTAAAGCCAGGGAACAGGTAGTACAGATGTGTGGGGATCATTTCTTGGTTGATATCAAGGCTCAGAATCTTCTCCTTCCAAATGATATTTTGTATTCAGCCAGCAAAAATGATGTTTTTATTTCATAGCATCTTATTCAACAGATTCTGAATTTCTAAGGAACCATCTCTATCTTTTCTTAAAGATAAAATGTGCATCAGAAAAGTTACTTTTAGAAGAGCATACATACTAGACATAAATGTTAAATTCATATATAATTAGAACATGTGAAAAATGAACGAAAGCAAATAGAAAAAAATCTGTTTTCATATCTCTTGCTTAGTGCATCCACACAAAGGAATGTGCTAATGTCAACTAAAAAATTTAAAACCTCAGAGTTAATTTTTAATTATCATATAATTTCACAGAGGGGTTTCATTGTTTTATTTCCAGAAATCCATGGAATGTACTTTGATCTAATTCACTCTATACTCTTTCTTTTTTATTGTGAAAATACCTACAGAGGGGTTACAGTTACAAGGGCAAAGTAATGAGTACATTTCTTATCAAGCATTGTTGCCTCCTCCTTTCTTTCCCCTTCCCATCTTCCCCCTCCCCCCATATTTTTTCTTTCTTGTGATTGTTTCTATTACTCTTTCTTTTACACCTCCATTTAAACCAATATAGTGTATTTTATTCTATTTTCATATACGCATATAAAGTATTGTGATCAGAATCAATCTGTATTACTATTTTAATTCATCTCTGGGCAATTTTAGCACCTCATATTAAAACCTGCTGTATTAAAATATGTTTTATTATTTTTATTGTCAAGGTGATGTACAGAGGAGTTACAGTTACATAAGTAAGGTAATAAATACATTTCTTGTTATCTCTTCCCTCATTTTCTCCTACTTTCCCTCCCCTCAACCCCCCCCCCCAAAGTTGTACAGATAATTTCCAACATATTGTCTTGTGTATATCACTGTTGGATTGTCCCCAGCCCTGCCTTGTCCTTTGTCTCCCCATTCTGTTGTTCCCTCCCCTCCCCTAATTCAAATAATTGTATATATAATAACAGGGAACCAAGATCAAATACAGTGAAAATTTTTATTTTGAAAGCATACATTAAACTTCACTTCTTCTAGTATTTTTAATTGATATGATTTAGAGCAAAATGTTATTCGACTAAAGAACATAAAATCGACAAACAAGGCCCTGTTTCCTGAAAGACTCACATGCTCTCCTAACTATTCCAGAGGGGTGAAAAAAATTGAGCCTAGTTATTACCAAATCTGTACAGAGAAACTATTACTAATGTATAATGATCGAGTGAAAAAGAAAAGCACTGACATGTGAGGTAAAGGAAAAAATACATTTTGGGGATGGAGGAGTCATAAATTAATTACATTCAGCAACTAAGGTTCTTAGGTCAATGAGTCAGTTTCTAATGTAGTCAAACAGAAGCAGAACAGGTGAAAGCAAAGTATATCTCACAGTGATTGGGATACCTGATCTCAATACTAGCAATAGATTTGTAGTTTTAACCATTAAGCACTTTATTTTTTAATGTGTATGGTAAATGTATCAGCAGTCTCTTCCTCCTGGAAGCTTAGGAAATGATCTATTCTCTTGGTTTTTTTCCTTCCTCTAGAGATTGCCCACAGCCACTTTCCTAGCTCTATTTCCAGCAAATCTATTACTAATACCTTTCTGTTGAAATACTTTTCTCTGACTTTAATCCTCTTTCCTACTTCTTCCTTCATGCTGATGAGTTGACAGACACCAGCAATTCATGAAAGCTTCCTAATGGCAATACCCTTCATAAAATCACATGTGGCAATCTCTTTTTTCCACTTGGAGTAACATTGTGATGGTGAATCTTGATTGTCCTTCATGGTATTGGAGCACATCTAGGAGATTAGTAAAGCACAGGTGTACTGGGCAGATGTGGGCAGCTGCCTTCAGAAAGGAATGGCATACAGAATACCCATCATAGGGGAAAGCCACTCCCTGCATATGGAAGTCAACAAGTAATAGGTGAGAAGACCGGATGGAATGAAAGTGACAACACAGGGAGACCTTGTTTTCGAACTTCATTGTTCCAGAGGGAGAGCATCACATGCTTCTGTGGAAATATGTGAACATCAGGTTCTAGCTGCTTATGCTTTTAATGCTTACAACACATTCAGCGCTTTCCAGGGAGTCTCGAAGCCCTTCAGCCTGTGCATGACACCAAATCATTGGTACCACTTGTTCTGAAGCAACTTGTTTCTTAACCTGAGCATTGTCTGGTCCTCTGACTTTCCAGTGTACAAATGGACTTAAGCCATCACAATGCACACAGACACACACACACACACACACACACACACACACACACACACACACACACACACACACACACACATACAATCTTTACAATGCATTCACTGAATAAAATAATCTGTTCCAAGCATTCCACAATGAGACATGTTTACATACACACACTCACCTAACTCTTGCCATACTTGTATCAGATGTGATAAATTCCAACAACCAAGCAGAACCCACTACCAAGCTCTTAGGAAGATAGGACCAAGATTTATAGCTCTGATCATATTATCCATGCTAGGCAAGTTTTGTTTATGCATTTGCTATTTTTGAAAGAGAATTATTTATCTCTATATATGGATTTGGGTTAACTGAAATGCAGATGTTTAAACATCTACTTCTTTCAAACTATCCTAACAGCAATTTGAACTACAGTAGTCAATTTACATTTCTAATCATTAAAAATAATTTGGGCTTGGGGGAGTGGGAGGTCTGAGGCTTCCGTTCTGTACCTGGGATCTGTTGCTGAGTTCTATTTCAAGTGCATCACTCTAGTATTTATGCCACAGTTTACTTCTAGATTTAGGGTGATTAGTTGGCAATAATAACTTCAGGGGCTTTCCTGTTGGGCTGGCATTAAATATGACCCTCAGATTTCAGCCTCCTGAATGGCTAGGATTATAGACCAGAGCCACTGGCACCCAGCTGATTAAAAATAATAACTATTATACATTTCAAAAGTAAACAATTTTATAAATGCCTTACGCAATCACAAATTAAGTGTACGGATTCATTGATTTACATTCATTGAAATGATTTATTAATTATCGAAGTATTTTTGTATTGAGAAAATTATACAGTTTTGCTTCTTGTAATTTTTGCTTTGGGGCAGTATTAGGGCTTGTAGTCATACTAGGAACACATTCGAATGATTTCTTTTTCCTTTTTGCTTTAGTTATCTTTTGAAAAGGGCTTTGAGACTCTGCCCAAGTCATCCTGGGCTATCTTGTGTAGCGATGACTACAGCGTATGTTACCACACTTCGCTTTTTTTGTTTG
This sequence comes from Dipodomys spectabilis, assembly GCF_019054845.1. NCBI lineage: Eukaryota > Metazoa > Chordata > Mammalia > Rodentia > Heteromyidae > Dipodomys > Dipodomys spectabilis. The sequence continues at coordinate 4,282,563 of NW_024870707.1, forward strand.
AAATGGAATCTCACTCAGTTTTTTTTTTCTGCAAACAACAATCATCCACATCTTTGCCTGCTTAGTAACTGAGGATTACAGTTATGAGCCACAACACCAGGACAAAATGTGTTTCTTGATCACCATGTAATCAAATATGGCAATAAACATTTCCTTATATACTTCTGTTGCAATAACATTTTGGTGGTTAACTTCCTGTCTCATCTGTCTCATGACTTTTCAACCTAACATCATCAATATTTGCTCAACGACTGTAAAATACAAGGTCTAGCAGAGAAGGCATCAACATGGTGCAAGACCCTAGAGGGAAAAATGGCTTATTGTGAATCTGATTCTGTGAAGCCATGCCACTTAAGATTCAGAAAAACATAAACAGGAAACAGAGGAAACAGGCATAGATTTATAACTTTTACACATTCTACATATTTAAAATTAACTGCAGGACAAGTTTAAATGTTAAATCATTGTCCACTGCCATAAAACTGGGCTCTGGTGGCTCAAGCCTGAAATCCTAACTACTCAAGAGGCTGACATCTGAGGATCACAGTTTGAAGCCAGCCTAGGCAGGAAAGCCTCTAATCACCAATTAAGCACCACACACACTAGAAGTGGAACTGTGGCTCAAGTGGTAGAGCACTAACCTTGAAAACAGAGAAGCTCAGGGACAGCATCCAGGCCCTGAGTGCAAGCCCCAGAATCAACATACATACACAAAAACTTGATTCAAGTACTATTGTGAGAAATGCTGACTGTTGAGGTAACTACATTTGTAGGTGAATAAAGTATGTATCCAACTCTTATTATAATTAAATCCAGATATTTGATTTAGAATAATGAAAATCAACAATGCCTAAAAAAGAATTCCTCCACCGGGAAATTAAAGATTCCCCTAATAGTAAACAAATACCTAGGGACATCACTGATTTTTCTCAAATGCTTTGGGAATAACCAAAAAATTGCATTCATGCTCCCAAAAGCAGGCGTCAGAAAGAAGAGAGATTCATAAAGTTTCCTGATAGCAGTCAGGTTAGTAGCCCTACAGGAAAACAAGGACTTATTTCTCATGTTAGGTGAGTTGTTAGAACTGGAAATTTTATCTATTTAGTTATTTCCAGAAACTGAACCCCAGTATGTAATTCATAATTTATATTTTATATAGTATATGATTTTTCTTGCTCATTGATATTGTATGCACAATTGTAGTCACTCACCCAGCATAGACTTAATATCCTATACCATACTCTAGAACATTTCCAAGACTTTATTTTCTAGAATAACTACTTAACACTGTTATTCTATTCCTTTGTGGTTGCAAGGGACTATGTTTCCATTTGCTATTATTTCTGTACTCTCCTGAGATTCTAAAGAATGAACTTTGAGACAGCTGAACCTGTTTTGGAATTCTCCACCAGGGATGCAGTCTAAAGATTTTGTTGTTCTGGTGTGCAGTATGGATACTATGTGAGTATAAATGTTTCTACCAGGGCTTCTGTAACAGCATGTAATTTCCAGTCAAGTGATATAATTTCTCTTATCTTCATACATTCTTAAGTTGTTTTATTTTTTATCTTGTATTTTAAATAAGTTTTTTATTTTGAAAATACCATACAGAGGGGTTACAATTACATGAGCAAGGTAATGAGTACATTTCTTATCAAGCATTGTTGCCTCCTCCTTTGTATTTCCCCTACCATCCCTGCCCTCCCATCTCCAGGACTACAATATCCCCCTACACCCCAGCCAAAGTTGTAAAGTTTGTTTTTCGACATAGCGTCTTGTATATCTCATTGTTTTACAGTTTTATTTGTAGGTGCTTGTGGTCTCCTAGGATGGCACAAAGCAGGATTTGGCATGCAGAATGTGAAGGAGAGCAAATGTGGTCAAATGTGTGAAAACAGAGTTGAGTTTGTTTTGAGGAGGGGAGAGGGTGATGAGGAAGGGTGATGCAGGGGTGAGTCCAATCAAGATACGCAGAATACAGACATGAACATGCCAGAATGACCCAGGCTTATACTGACAATGAGATGCTAACAATGAGATGTACAAGACACTTTGTTGAAAATGAACTTTACAACTTGGAGGGAGGGAGGAGTCAGGGAGGTGAGGAAGTAGGGAAGGAAGGGATGGTAGAGGAAAAACAAAAGGAGGAGGTAACAATGCTCCATAGGAAATGTACTCATTACTTCACTCAAGTAACTGTAACCCCTCTGTACAGTAGTTTTAAAATAAAAAACACATACAAAAAATGAGGTTGTCAGGTGCTGGTGGCTCATGCCTGTAATCGTAGCTCTTCAGGAGGCTGAGATCTTAGAATCATAGTTCAAAGCCAGCCCAGTAAGGAAAGTCCGTGAGACTCTTATCTCCAATGAACCACTCTGAAAACCAGAAATGGTGATGTGGCTCAAGTGGTAGAGTGCTAGCCTTGAGATGAAGAGTTCAAGGACAGTGCCCAGGCCTTGAGTTCAAGTCCCACGACTGACCAAAAAAAAAAATGAGGTAAGATGAAAGTGGAGACACTAACAAGATACATTTTCTTTATCATCGGACATGTTGAATTGTAACCTTTTTGTAACACCGACTTAAAGGCGATAAAAACAGATATTTTTAATATATAAAGGAAAATGTCAAAGAGAAAAATGGTGGCATGTTTTTTGTGTTGCTTGTTTTGGGTTTTGTTTTTTTGGGGTCAGTGATAGGGATTGAACTCTGGGGCTGGGTGCTCTACCACTTGAGCTACAGCGCCACTTCTGGTTTTCTGGTGGTTCATTGGAAATAAGAGTTCCACAGACTTTCTTTCCTGGGCTGCCTTTGAACTACCATCCTCAGATCTCAGCCTCCTGAGTAGTTAGGATTACAGGTGTGAGCCACAGGTGCCCACCTTGGTGGAATGTTTTTAACAAATCAAATGTGCTTTTCAATGAACAAAAAACACTAGGAAAATAAATACTCTGAATCTAAGTCATAATGTTTTCTAATGGCATATTGAACTACATCTACCTTATATCAGCAATCTGTAAAGTAAAATGCCTGCTATATTCTGCATATTTTAATGATTTCTAAGTTTGGTTCTAGGTTCTGAAGTGGAACTGAGTCATTTCAGGCCAATAATGACAAAGGATGCAGGTTTTCCCTTATATGTGGAAGCTAGACTTAGCTTACAAACTCAAGTAAATACATGGAGTGGTATGCAGGTGTATACAAATGCATTAACTGAAATATGGTAGATTAGATGGAGATCTCAGATAGTGTAATTCCTTAGAAAGCCAAGATGAAAGATGAGCAAAATAAAACACCAGGAAACATATACTTGAAAGGAGTGAGCTGAAGTCCTGGGGGAAAGCATAGCTGAATGAAAAGGAGAAGAAGGGGAAATGGGACCAGAATCAAATGCATTTTACTACAAGAGTAAGGGGAGTGAGGAAAGGGGTGGGTAGAGGAAGAAGTGGGAAGAAGGTCAAAGGGACGACATTGATGACTTCTTTGCACAATGATTTAAAGGTGATAATAAAAATAAAATGACTTCATGTCAGAAAACTTTGCTGTATCACGATTCTCAAATGTTAAAATTGTCATGGGGGTTACCTCCTGAAATCCAGTGGCTATGGATGACTGTTCTCACAGAACATTTCCTTCCAGGTCAGGATGGAGAAAGGGAATGTCACGGTGCTCAAGGATTTCATCCTCCTGGGAGTCACAGACCGCCCTGACCTGCAGGCTCCTTTCTTTGTGCTGTTCCTCATCATCTATACGATGTCAGTGCTGGGCAACGTGGGCATGGTCATCCTCACCAAGGTGGACTCCAGGCTACAAACACCCATGTACTTCTTTCTCAGACACCTGGCTCTCATTGATTTTGGTTACTCAACAGCTGTGGGACCCCAAATGTTGGTAAATTTTGTCACCAAGCAGAACACAATCCCCTATAACTTGTGTGCCACGCAGCTAGCCTTCTTCATCTTTTTCATCATCAGTGAGCTTTTTGTTCTATCCGCCATGGCTTATGATCGCTACGTAGCCATCTGCAACCCTCTACTCTACATGGTCATCATGTCTCAAAAGGTGTGCTGGACACTAGTGGCCATCCCTTACCTCTACAGTGCTTTTCTCTCTCTGATCACCACCATCAAAATTTTCATTTCCTCCTTCTGTGGCTCTACTGTCATTAGTCATTTCTACTGTGACAGTCTTCCCCTGCTGACTTTGCTTTGCTCAAGCACCTGGGATGTGGAATTGATAATATTAACATTTTCAGCATTTAATTTGGTGTCATCCTTGTCAATAGTCCTCGTGTCTTATGTGCTCATCCTTGTAGCTATTCTTAGGATGAATTCTGCAGAAGGCAGGAATAAGGCTTTCTCTACCTGTGGGTCTCACTTGACGGTGGTAGTGGTATTATATGGGACTCTATTCTTTATGTATGTGCAGCCAAAATCCAGTCACTCTTTTGAGACTGATAAAATGGCCTCTGTATTTTACACCCTGGTGATCCCCATGCTGAATCCCATTATCTACAGCTTGAGGAACCAAGAGGTCAAAGGTGCCTTGCACAGAGTGTGGAGAAACCTTTGCAAACTTTCGATTTAAAGTGTAATACACAATGGTTATGCAATAAATGACACAAAGGCAATGGTTTATTATACGTATTAAGCCTTACAAAGTCGTGTACTAAAAGACGCATCGGAAAGTAGAAGTATTTTCTTGGTTCTCAAACTATAGATATAAAAGTACTGATTGTCCTTTAGGAACTCATTTTTGCTTGTCTTCAAGTTCAGTGTAAATGTGTGAAGTTTGTGTCATTAATTCTTACATTGCCAAATGTCTACGTGACAATTGAAGGGGTACCTTCAAGTGTGTGGACCCCATTAGACCTTTTGTTGTTGTTTTTGTTGTTACATGCATCCATAGGGTAAAGAATAATTTTTATGTCTCACACATCATTTCAATTTCCATGTGCATCCCATTACATGATGATACTTAGGAGCTATTTGCTTAGTGCATTATGTACTGAATTAATACTAAGCAAAGAATAATTCATTGTAGAAGTTTTTCATGAATAAACAAAACAAATGAATCTAAAAGTATGGAAATGCCATATGATCCTGCTACATCACCACCCCTGTATATACCTGAAGGAATCAAAGACAGCATACAGTAGTACAACCTGCATGCCCATATTGACTGGCAATATTCACAACAGCCACTAGTCATCTAGTTAGTCTAAATACCCATGGATGTTGAATAGATAAAGAAAACATGGTACATGTAATGAAAGAAATCATATTGTATGCAGAAAAGATGGAAGGAGTGGGAAGACCACCATATAAAAGCAAAATTGTTGGAAGTGGCGCTGTGGCTCAAGCAGTAGAGTGCTCACTTGAGCTGAAGAACACAGGGACAGCGCCCAAGCCCAGAGTACAAGCCCCACAACTGACAAAAAAAAATAAAAATATAAAAAAAGGAAAATTATATTTGATTACAGTTTTCTAATGTGGGGAGGGGAAAAGAAATAACAAAATGATGAAATAAGGATACAGGATGACCTATTGTAACAATGAGATGTACAAGACACTGTGTTGAAAATGAACTTTACAACTTTGTGCGGTAGGGGGAGTTGGGGGAAGTGGGGAGGTAAGGGATGGTAGGGGAAAAAGAGAGGAGAGGGTAACAATGCTTAACAGGATATGATTTATTACCTTGCTCATGTAACTGTAACCCCTCTGTACAGTATCTTTACAATAAAAAATATGTATTTAAAAAAAAAGCACTGGGCACCAGTGGCTCATGCCTGTAATCCTAGCTATTCAGGAGGCTGAGATCTGAGGATTGCAGTTTCAAAGCCAGCCCAGGCAGGAAAGTCTATGAGACTCTTATCTCCAATAAACCACTCAGAAAACTGGAAGTGGTGCTGTGACTCAAGTGGTAGAGCACTCACCTTGAGCTGAAGAGTGCAGGGACAGCGCCTAAGCCCAGAGTTCAAGCCCCACGACCAACAACAAAAAAAAAAAATTAAAAAAGCAAAATAAACCAGACTCAGAAAGACATGTACACATGCTTTCTCTCCTATGTAGCATTGTAAAAATGAGATTGGGATGGTGATGGTGATGACTCTGACCTACAACTAATTATAAATAATAAAATATGAAAAATAGCTTCTATGTGTAATAATAATAATCATGCTAAATGAACAATTAAAACTAATGCCATTTAAATGATGCCCACAAAAATGAAATATTTTCAATAAATTTCAGATTTCATGTAGAAATATGCAACAACTTTGCTGGGGGGTGGGGGGAGGACTGGCTGGGGGGAGGAGGGAGTATGGAGAGGGACGGGAAGGGGAAACAAAGAGGAGGCAAAAATGCCTGATAAGAAATGTACTCGTTATCTTGCCCATGTAACTGTAACTCCTCTGTATGGTATTCTCACAATAAAAAAAAATTCTTATTGAAAGGAAAACCTAAATAGATATTCTAAACCGAGGCAAAGTAAAACTACTTAATATTATTGTGTAGATGTCACTTCTTCCAAAATTATTTATAGGTGATACCAGTTATATATGTAGTAATTTGTTTTGTAAATATCAGTAAAATAATGTTACCCAGTTTTACTGAGAAGTAAAAGAGCCAAAATAACCAGCTCAATATTGAGAAACCAAATTTGAAGACTGACAAATTCAGTTTCAAAAATTAGCACTGATATCTAGTAATCAGCAAAATAATAGATAAAATAGATTTACAAAATAGAATAGAGTAGAACAGAATAGTATAGCCTAAAAATAGACACACACAAAAATAAATTCGACTGTATAATGACAAAGGAGTAAAGTAAATGCAATGCAGCAAAGATTTTCTTTTGCAACAAGTGGTTATAGAAAAAGTTGACTTCGACATGTATGTGATATACAGGAAAATGTTCTAAAATTTTAAATATGGTACACACAGGTAATTGTTCTAAAACTTCAACTATGTTTAATGTCTGTTTTGACCAATAATTAAATATGTTGATGTACAGACTTACTTTACCTTACTTGAGTATGTAAACTAGAAGAGAAACTGAAATTGTAAAATATGAAATACTAACATTTACCATGTACATGCTCCATATCAATGATTTTTTTGTGTATCAAGTCACAGAAGCTGCAATATGGAACCTAAATGGGTAAAAGCATCTCACATACAAGGTAAACAGCTGTTCAGCCATACAGAGAATGGTGACACGTCATATGTTTTAGAATACATGGAACTGGAATTTACTACTAAGTAAAATAAACCAGTCAGCGAAAAAAATGTATCACATTTTCATTTCAATGTGGAAGGTTAAACATGCCAGTCTGAATAGAGAATTGTGCTTGTTAGGGAGTATGAAATCGGTGTGATGAGAGAATGAAGGAGAGTTGATCATGGGTAATAAAACTCTTAGATGGAAAGAATAAGTTCTAATATTCTATACTACAGTTAGCATGGCTATAATTCACAAATATCTATTAAATATTTTATGAATAATTATGAGCTTGAGAGCTCTAAAAATAAAACAATGAAGTTAATTAACTTGATTTCATTGGCACACATGGATACTTATATTGAAACATCACAATAAACCTCTGCAAGTTTCATGTGAATAAAAATTTTTAAATTATTTTAAAATGCAAATTATCTTGATTTGGTCATTATACATTGCATATGTTTCAATTTCTCATTCTGTAAAATAAAACAATTTATGTTTTTGATTAGCTGAGCACAAAGCTGTTGAAAATCCAAACAGCAGTTGTCCATTTTTGTATATAGGACAAATTTATGGAACAGAAAATGGTAAACTTTTTTGGAATGCTCCCTTTTGCAGATACTATTACAACATCTGTATTCTTGTTAAATAGATGTGTTGTTTGTTTAAAAATGCCATATAATGTTTGAATTTTCAATGTGTATTCTGCTTCCATAGTGAATTTAAATATCCGTAAAGACAAGAATAAAAGAGCTACACGTGTACATCATCTTCTCGTGTGAATGTTTCAAAGATTTAACAACCAATATTAAGCATTTAACCATTATTTCCACTGCCTTGAGATAATAAGATATGTTCTGTATAATAATAAAAGACCATTAACATATCCCACAGGTATAATATTTTGTTATCAGTTGTAGAAAGTTATCGCACAGAACTTTCCTTATACAAGAACATAAATTGCACTTTGCAATTAGCAAATATCCCATTTGAGCTTTACAATGCTCAGGAATGATTAGCAAATTATGTTTCCCTTTCAGGAATAAGTCTCAGAGGGGTTAGTGATCTCACAAATTGCTTTTATGGAGTTAAGAAGCATGGAGAGCATAGGAAGACTCTTTAGCAAAGGTGAGTGGCTTGACTGTACCTGTTTCTGTGACCTTTCATAGAGTCCCAGCGACTACAAACTATATTACATTCTATTGAACGGAAGCCTTCTTTTGTTTGTCAATTCATACTTCTTTAATTACCATGTCTGGCATCAAATTTTGAAATCAGAAAGTGTGAGTTTCCAATTTTTTTCCCTTTTTTACAATATAGTTTTGTTATCTTTTAGCATTTATACAAAAGGGTTGTGTCCAATGAAACAGGTGATGAATTTAATGAATCTATTCTCAACCTACCTCTTCCCTCAATTTTCTTCATGGGAGAATATGCATTAAACTTTATTCATTCATCTGCTGCCCTCTCCTTGATCACACTCTTCCTTTGAATACCCATTTCCTGGTATTTATTTTGTTGCTCTGTGAGTTAGCCTTTTGAAGGAATTACACTGCTTGAATTCTTCCCTGAATCTACCACACTTGAGTTAACACTTCAGTGAAAGATTTTACACACAGCCCTGAAATGTTTGCTTATCTATTTATAAATAAATTCTAAGTTCCACATATGCATCCTTTGATTTTTTTCCAGGCCCTTTCATTTCTTTGCAAATGATATTTATTGTTTATAACAGATAACTAAAATTTGTATATATATATATATATATATATATATATATATATATATATATATATATATATATCACATTTTCTTGATCTATTACTCCACAAGGGTTTTCTGGGCTGACGTAATACATTGGCTATGGTGAATAGTGCTGCAACACACATAGAAGTAATCTTGGCTTTATTATTATTCTCAAGAGGAGAATTTCTGGATCATTCAAAACATTAATAAGAAATCTGGTAAGTATTTTGGACACTTAGATTAATCTAAATGGATTTTTTTTGGTGGTGGTGGTGGTGATGTGTGTGTGTGTGTGTGTGTGTGTGTGTGTGTGTGTGTGTGTGCCATAGGGCTTGAATTCAAGGCCTGAGCACTGGTGCTCCACCACTTGAATCACATCTCTGCTTCTGGCTTTCTGATAATTAATGGGAGATAAGATTCTTACAGGCTTTTGGGTTCAGACTGACTTTGAACAATGATCCTTAGGTCTCAGCCTCCTGAGTAGCTAGGATTAGTAGGATCTGATGACCTGAATTTTTTGACAACTTCCTAAGAATAAGATTTTCAGTGAATGAACCCAAGCTGCCTTTCTAATTCATTAAAAATCTCTCTTCTGTTTATTTCATTAATGTATCAGAGTTTTAGAATGAATGGTCTCATTTTTACATGCTTGGTAAATTTATTTCAAAGACCTTTTTATGACTTTTTTCTGTCACCTATGCTGACTACAAATGAAATATTCTCTGAAGCATTTATTATATTCCAGATAAAATATCTTTCTTTTTAAATAATATTTAATGTAATTATGTACAACTGATATTCTTGTCAGTGTACAGTATTATTCATGAAGCCTGTGTTTCTTTGGCTTTGGCTTACTTCATTTATAATTTCTTTCCAAGTCTTTCTGTTTCCTAACTAATGGTACAATATCTTCTCTTCTTTTCTTTTCATTTTGTCTTGTTTGATTGCATTTGGAAGGGTAAGGGAAGGCACATTAAAGGTGAAGCAAGGATGAAGAAAAATAATGATACTCACTAGACAGTATGTGAAAAATGGAGCAGATATCTTGAACCAGTGAGATCAGAAGAGAAAAAGTGGGAGAGAGCAACAGAAGGGGAAACTCATTTCTCATTACCTGATTCATGTAACAGTAAACCCTCTGTATATCAAAACTACAATAACAATAAGAAATTTAAGTATACTGTAAGAACAGATGAAGTATTACCGAATAATGACTATGGAAATAATAAAATTAGGTCCAATGTGGCACATTTGTAGCCGCAGGAAAAAAGATGGTTACAATGCCTATCAGTCCAATAAAATATTTAAATTTGACTTTTTAATGTAGTAGAATAAATAAATTACATCATTAAATTATGTTGGGTAGAATCATGATCTTAGCATGGTCCTAATTTTGGAGATAAAGAGTCATGTATGGAGCTGTGAATGGTTGATATGAAATGGACTCAAGGAAATTAATTTTATTTAAGTGGGCTAAGTCATTCACAGATAGTGAGTAAGCACGATTTCTCCAAATGACTATGACCAGTGTTTCTAGAAGTTATCATCTCAATCCATAGACTGAAAAAGAAATTAGACTTTCTTTTTTTAAAAATAGTGTAATTCCTTTTTTATATGTTTTTTATTGTAAAAATACTGTACAGGGGGTTACAGTTACATGAACAAGGTAATGAGTATATTTCCAGTGGACTCTAATTAAAACCACTTGGGACCATATTAGAGTACAAAAGGCCAATAGAGGGAAAAATGTTCTCTCTGCTCAAACTTGGAAATCCATCTTTCTCAAGTTCCTAAGGCTTTTGCTTCCTTCTATGATGTAGATTGCCCTGGTCCTCAACACTTTAGACATGGTCTGGAATAGTTCTCAGGCTTTTCTGAGATTTCATTTTCTATACAAATACGGGATTTGGTTTTTCACTTGTCACTATTTTTGATTTTGGTACACTGTTCTTGTATATACATTTATTTGATTTGGGGAAGGGAAGGAGAATAATAAAAGAGTGAGATGAAGGACAAAGGGTGAACCAATGCAACAGCAATGCTCACAAGACACTGTTGGAAATGAACTTTATATCTTCCTAAGGAGGGGAGTAAGGGGGAAGTGGCAACAAACTAGGGAGAAGGTAAGAATGTTCGCCCAGATATGTACTCATTACTTTACTTATATAACTGTAATCCCTCTGACATCAGCCTTACAATAAAATTAAATAGAATTAAAAATCAGTGACTCTAAGATGAATAAACAGAGATAAATGGGGCAGTTTGGATATATTTCATTTATATTTGCTTTGCATGCTAAAGGAATCTCAGGGGACGAAAACATCAGAAAGCCATTTACTGTGATGCTGTCTTCATGCAGAATAGGTTTATCTAACAAGCCTGGATGGAGAAGCGCAACCTCACGGTGGTGACTGAATTCATCCTGATGGGCATCACGGATCGTCCTGAGCTGCAGGCTCCACTGTTCGTGCTGCTCCTCCTCATCTACGTGGTCTCCGTGGTGGGCAACCTGGGCATGATCATCCTCACCACGGTGGACTCCAGGCTGCAGACCCCGATGTACTTTTTTCTCAGACACCTGTCTCTCACTGACCTTGGTTATTCGACAGCAGTGGGACCCAAGATGTTGGTCAATTTTTTGGTGGATCAAAACCCAATTGCCCGAAACCTCTGTGCCACACAGTTGGCCTTCTTTCTTGTGTTCATCATTTGTGAGCTTTTTATCCTGTCGGCCATGTCCTACGATCGCTACGTGGCCATCTGCAAACCCCTGCTCTACACCGTGGTCATGTCGCAGAGGGTGTGTCGACTGTTGGTGGCCATCCCTTACCTCTACAGTACATTTCTGTCCCTTCTCATCACTGTCAAAATTTTTAATTTAAACTTCTGTGGCCACAAGGTCGTCAGTCATTTCTGTGACAGTCTGCCCTTGATAGCTTTGCTCTGCTCCAACACTCATGAAATTGAGATCATAATTTTGATCTCAGCAGGGTTTAATTTGGTTTCATCTCTTGTGGTGGTTCTTTTCTCTTACCTGCTCATCCTGCTAGCCATTTTCAAGATGAACTCTGTGGAAGGCAGGCACAAAGCTCTGTCCACCTGTGGGTCCCACCTGACCGTGGTCATAGTCTTCTATGGGACGTTAATATTCATGTATGTGCAGCCCAAATCCAGCCACTCCTTTGACACTGATAAAGTGGCTTCCATCTTTTACACCCTGGTGATCCCCATGTTGAATCCCTTGATCTATAGCCTGAGGAACAAAGACGTCAAATCTGCTCTTGAAAGGCTGTGGAAAATCCTGTGAGATATTTTACCTGCATTATTAATATGGACATTAGAAAGCACTTTGTGTGAATCCCATGTAACTGGAAAATACATCCTCCTTCTCCTCCTCCTCCTCCCCTTCCTCCTACTGCTCCTTCTCCTCTTCTTTCTCTTCTTCCTCCTCCTCTTCCCCTTCCTCCTCCTCTTCTCCTTCTTCCTCCTTTTTTGTCTGTACTAGGGTTAGAACGCAGTCTCCCTCATTTGTAATAACTATGAAATGTCTATGATATTCTTACCAGGGGATCACTATTGTGATCCAATATATGTAGCGACCCAGTTACTAAGTGCATACCACATATAATGAAGCATAATCAAAATGCGCTCCAAGAATTGGAAACAAGAGGTTCGTATTATGTCCTGCATGCAGGGTTTTTTTTATTTATTTTTTCTTTCTGTGTTAGTTTTCTGTACCCTTTGTCTTGTATATAAGCTTATCTAACCTGTGGAAGGGATAAGGAAATCACGGAAGCAGCAGGACAAAGGATGAACTAATGCAACAATGATACTAGACTTACATTAGAAATGAACTTTACAACTGGGGAGGTTAAGTGGGAGAAAATGAGGGAAGGGGTAACAGTGTTTATAAAGAACTATATGCTTTACCTTACTTATGTAAGTATAACCCCCCTGTTCATGACCTTTACAATAAATTTAAAAAATAAAAACATGAAATTGCTGTACTCAGTGGATTATGTCTCCTCTCATAATCTTGTTATTTTATTTAAAACTAATAATATATCTTCATCATGATGTGAGTATAAGAGATCTGATGAAGAATACTGATTACTTAATTTAAAAGGAATGGAAGAGCTGTTTTCAGAGCTACCAATTTAAAAGAAGTGATGAAGGCTGAGATTTTCCTCCCAATAAAACAAGAAAAATGGAATAAAAACAAAATGGTAAGTTATATGAATTTTTTAAAAATTGACACCACATATCAAAGTACAGTTTCCCTGAGATATGCAAAGCAAATGAAGTAGCCCCTGTGATACTCAATTCTTCCTGTCTTAATAATATCCAGACAGAATCTCACAAAAAAACCCACTACATGACATATAATAACATCCTGGGTTGGAGATATAACAAGAGTCTCAGAAGAACAGATAGCTAGCATGATAAAAAATGTATCACAAATCAATGAGATGTAAAGAGGTCTGCAGATACCTATTGAGAACTGTCCTCAATCATTCAATATATGGTTTATCCACACATCTAAAAAAAAGAATTTCAGATATGGTGGCACACACCTGTAATCTCAACTGTTCAAGAATTTAGATGTGGAGATGGGAAGTTCATGGTAGAGGTCAACATGGGAAAAAGTTGATGAGATCCTATAATTTACTGTATTCTTAATATGTGTTCACTTTCTCCAAGCTAGTCATAGCAACATATGTCTCAAAAACCAGAAAGTGAAATGAGAAAGTACAAAGATCATGGTCTGAGGCTGACTGGGTATTAGTTTGAGACTTTATCTGAAAAATAAACTAAGAACAGGGCCGGAGGAATCGTGCAAATAAATCAACTGCTTAGCAAGCATGAGATCCTGAGAGTAATCTCAGTACTATTACCCGCCTCCGAGGAGGAGGAAGAGGAGGAGGGGGAGGGGGAGGGGGAGGGGGAGGGGGAGGGGGAGGGGGAGGGGGAGGGAGAGTTTTACTGTGCAAATCAGGCTGGCTAGAATTTATTGCATAAACTGGGCTGTCCTCACATTTAAGATACTCTCTCCTGCCTGTCTCCACCTCCTAAATGCCAAAATTATTGGTCTATACCAATACATTCTGTAGCAAATATTTTTAAATAAAGACAATTGACGATATGCTAATACTAGATGAAAAAGTAATATGTCTACTTTGATAGACATGTTTTCCTTAAGTACAAAATATTATAGGAGAAAAAATTCATTCAATAATGATACAACAGTAAATCAATCAACAAGATTTAATAAGAAATGTCTACATGCAGAATCATAATGCTTCAAATGATATGAAGCAGACACAGATACAAGTACATAAGCAAATAAGCAAATTTCACTACTTCTGTCATTAATTGACAGAAGAAATTATGCTAGAATTTTTGAAAGGTTTTGGTACAGTAATTCAACACTGCTAAATATACTGTCACAATTTTAATTTAAAGGGAAAATTAAATGAAAGGAAACAAAAATAGCATAATGCCATTCTTTATAAGCTCTCATCAAACATTGACCATGATAAACAAAATTCAGGCACATACTCAATAATTTAACTGGATCTGCCATACAAATTTCACTCTCTGACTACAATAAAATCAATCATCTCAATTGCCAAAATAGTTGTCAATAAATTTCCAAATACTTGGAATCTAAACATACTTTCTACTAATGCAAAACAGATAAATGGTGGCATTATAAACCATTTTGATGTGATTTAATATTTGATTAAGTATCCATTTGAAAATTTCCAAACAATCTATATGTTAGAAATAGAGTAAAATATTATTTGTGCTTCCAATCTGGAAAGCTAGGGGAAAATGAGCCAGGATTAGACATATAGAGGGATATAAGATAATTGTGCGATGTTCTACACAAAAATAAATAAGATGCTATCATTGAGTGAGTGAGAAAGGACTGACCACAATGGATGCAGAAAGGGAATTTGATAAAAGACAACCACTTTTGTGATAGAAACAAAACAATAAATTATGTCTGGAGGAAATGTACCTCAACGTGAAAAAAGGGCATTATAAGAAGTGATGAAGAATTTACTGGTTGAGAAAAACATCAAAAGCTTGTCCATTAAGATCTGGACAGGACAAAGATGCCCTCTTCCATCATGTTTATTTCAAAAGTCCAAAGGCCCTAGCCACAGCAATCAGGGAAGAGAAAGACAGGAAGGACATCCAAACAGGAAGGGACAAGGTCAAAGTGTCATGTTCTGTATATTACGTGATCTTGGGTATAGAAAGACTCAAAGATTATAGGAGAAACCTGCTAGGATTCAATGACAAATTTAACACACTTGAAGGACACAAGAATCAACCTAAACAATGGTGTCCCTGTGTACCAAGAGTGGACCGTGTGAGATAAAAAAAAATCCACAAACTAATGCCATTTATAGTAGGTTTCAAAACTAAATATATTTCCTGTCAAATTAGAAGAGAATAAAATGCACACCCAAATAGGTGAACATATACCACATTCTTATTTAAAAGAGCTGATATCCTAAAATATATAATAAAGCCATGTACTGTTTCAATACAATCAATATGAAAACACGAACAGGAAGTAGAAAACTAGGGGGGAAATTCCAGAATTTGCACAAGAATAGTTTTTAAAAACTGAATTGCCAAAAATAGCAAAAAGAAAAAGGCCAGATATGTTACACTGCTATACTGAAAAGCCACTATGATCAAGGCACCATGATATTGCCATAAAAATGGACACTTGATGTAATCAGCAATAGAAATGAGGATTGTCATCTGTTTCCTCCCTTCTCCTGCCTATGTTTTTTCCTCCCTTTTCTTGACTATGTTCTCTCCGTAAGTATTTTAGGCAAACATCCTTGCTTTAGTATATTTTTATTACAGTATTAGGCAATACATAGTGTACTGATTTTTGTGTCGGTATGTAGGAATTGTTAATTTTATATCAGAGCCTATAATATATGGAACTTCACGAAATCACTGGAGGACTTTTTATTAATCTCTTCTTCTAAGAAAGAAATTTATTTAGGATTATAAATAGGACCAATGAATTGTGTTGGGTAGAATCATGATCTTAGCATGGCCTTAATTCAGAGATAAAGAGTCATGTAAGAGCTGGGTATAGGTGACAAGTTGGTATGAAGTGGAATCAAGAAAATTAATTTAAGTGGGCTAAGTCATTCACGGATAGTTGATAAGCAGGATTTCTTCATATGTCTATGACTAGTGTTTCTAGAAGTCACCATTTCAATCAGGAGACTAAAAAAGAAATCAGAGTTTCTTAATGATAGTTAACAGCAATTAAATCCACTTAGGACCATTTAGAGCAAAAAAGGCAGAAGGGGGAGAACTCTTCTCTCAGCTGGAACTTGGACATCCATCTTTCTCAAATTCCTTAGGTTTTCACTTCATTCTAGGACATAGATTGCCCTGATCCTCAACACTTTAAGTTTAGTCTGGAATAGTGCACAGGCTTTCCTGAAACTTCATTTTCGAGACAAACACAGGATTTCTCAGTTTTCATAAAAGGGTAAGCCAGTACTTAAAAATAATAAGACATATGTATGTAAAACATATATATGTATGTATGTGTGTGCATATATAAACATGTAAACAAACACACATATAGTCACATAGCTCAAAAGACATATCTTTTGCGGGTTTTCTTTTTTGCTTTTGTTTTGGTGCCAGTCCTGGGCTTGATCTTATGGTCTAGATGCTGTCCTGGAACTTCTTTTCCTCAAGGCTAGCTAGCAGTCTTCTACTTAAGCCATAGCTCCCTTCCAGTCTTTTGCTGATTAATTGGAGGGAAGAGTCTCGCAGGCTTTCCTCCCTGGGCTGGTTTTGAAACATGGTTTTGAATCCTCACATTTCAGCCTCCTGAATGACTAGGATTACAGACTTGAGACACCGGCTCCCAGCTGTATTTTACATCTTTTAGGGCATGCATATACATAAATATATGTGTGTATGTGTATTTTATGGGGTCTGTATTCCTAGTGGATTCTTACTGATACCCTTGCGAATAACATGGTCTGTGACAATTAGTGAAGAACCTCCAGACATTCTGTTCACTCTTAATTACTTTAGGGAGAGCCAAGCAATTGCTTATCATTTCCTCAGGGAATTTCACATCTCATGTTTTTTATTTTTTGTAAAAAGGTGACTCCATAAATTTTCGTGACTAAATCAT
Organism: Dipodomys spectabilis; assembly: GCF_019054845.1. Classification (NCBI taxonomy): domain Eukaryota; kingdom Metazoa; phylum Chordata; class Mammalia; order Rodentia; family Heteromyidae; genus Dipodomys; species Dipodomys spectabilis. The sequence continues at coordinate 4,299,730 of NW_024870707.1, forward strand.
GTAGCACTCTATGCTGGAGCCAAGGGAGAACTTCATTACAGGTAACAGAAATTGTCCCCTGTTATGTGTGAGAGAAACTCAGTTTCTAGTGATATTTGAGCAGCTTTATCCATGCTTAACAATGCCAAGCAGACACAAATCATTCATTTTTTCCCCTTACATTAGTGTATCAATAGTATCACATGGGTAGATTGCTAAAAACTTGGAAGCATCTATATGTAACAAGGTAGAAAGAAAGAAAGAAAGAAAGAGAGAGAGCGAAGGAAGGAAGGAAGGAAGGAAGGAAGGAAGGAAGGAAGGAAGGAAGGAAGGAAGGAAGGAAGGAAGGAAGGAAGGAAGGAAGGAAGGAAGGAAGGAAAGAAGAAAGTCAAGGAAAGAAGGAAGGGAAGGAAAGAAAGGTTGATCATTATGGCTAGGAATTTAACTCAGTTCTTGCAAAGGGAGCAGAAAATGTTTCTCTCATTTTTCTATTTCCCTCTAAATTAACTCTGATATTCACAAAAATAATCATTGCTAAAACTTCCAAAATATATCCCAGAATTGCTTAAACGTTATCAAGTTTTGTGTAAATAATTGTATCTCTCACATAGGGCCAAAACTGAAAACAAGAATCTTAATGGCTTAAAAGATACATTTTGTGTTAGATTAATTTTGGGAGCAAAATTATGAACTGCAAGTATTGAGTCCATCCATTAAATATCTTTGTAAATACTGTGGTTAATAATGTACAAATGCCACTCTGAAGTACCTATTATGTGGACTGACAAGAACAAAACTCTAAAGAACAGTATAATATAGTTATGTATAAAAGCATTACAATTGGGACACTGTTTCAATTTTGATTTTCCTTCTATGTATTTATATTTATTCATAATATATGTTGATATGGGGTCATCTCTATATCTGTAATACTTCATCTACCTAAATATGTTTTATCTGTTTGCTAATTTACATGTAAGTTTGTCTGTCTCTCTTATCAAATTGTCTTGATGGACTCAATTGATATTTGGAGAGGATGTTAGACACAGAAGAATGTTCCCTATTTAACCAACTCTAATGAATAGGTTCTGATACCAACCCATATCTCTTGTGACAAAAATAAGCCCTTAGCTTTGGTGAACGGTGGTTGGTGAGTAAAATCTAATCAACCTGAAAGCCACTGATCTATCTCTGTCTCTATCTCTAATTCCAATAATGCAGTTCTATTTTTAAAGAGGGATTTACTTGTAAATCTAATAAATGGGACCCTCTGGATATGTTTCATTTACATTCACTTTGCATCCTACAAGAATCTCAAATGATAATAACACCAGAAAGCCATTGACTGTGATGCTGTCTTCATGCAGAATAGGTTTATCTAACAAGCCTGGATGGAGAAGCGCAACCTCACGGTGGTGACTGAATTCATCCTGATGGGCATCACGGATCGTCCTGAGCTGCAGGCTCCACTGTTCGTGCTGTTCCTCCTCATCTACGTGGTCTCCGTGGTGGGCAACCTGGGCATGATCGTCCTCACCACGGTGGACTCCAGGCTGCAGACCCCGATGTACTTTTTTCTCAGACACCTGTCTCTCACTGACCTTGGTTATTCGACAGCAGTGGGACCCAAGATGTTGGTCAATTTTGTGGTGGATCAAAACACGATTCCGCGTAACCTCTGTGCCACACAGTTGGCTTTCTTTCTTGCTTTCATCATTTGTGAATCATTTATCCTGTCAGCCATGTCCTACGATCGCTACGTGGCCATCTGCAAACCCCTGCTCTACACCGTGGTCATGTCGCAGAGGGTGTGTCGACTGTTGGTAGCCATCCCTTACCTCTACAGTACATTTCTGTCCCTTCTCATCACCGTCAAAATTTTTAATTTAAACTTCTGTGGCCACAAGGTCGTCAGTCATTTCTGTGACAGTCTGCCCTTGATAGCTTTGCTCTGCTCCAACACTCATGAAATTGAGATCATAATTTTGATCTCAGCAGGGATTAATTTGGTTTCCTCTCTCGCGGTGCTTCTTTTCTCTTACCTGCTCATCCTGCTAGCCATTTTCAAGATGAACTCTGTGGAAGGCAGGCACAAAGCTCTGTCCACCTGTGGGTCCCACCTGACCGTGGTCATAGTCTTCTATGGGACGTTAATATTCATGTATGTGCAGCCCAAATCCAGTCACTCCTTTGACACTGATAAAGTAGCTTCCATCTTTTACACCCTGGTGATCCCCATGTTGAATCCCTTGATCTATAGCCTGAGGAACAAAGATGTCAAATCTGCTCTTGACAGGTTGTGGAAAATCCTATGAAACATTTGTGTGCTGAAATTGACATTCAATACTATTATTATTATTATTAATTACATGAGGGACATCAGACTTTGCGTGAATGCCATGTAAATAGAAAACACAAATGCATTCAGCTTTTCGGTGGGACTTGACTTCGAATATTAGAAAACTTTCCCAAGAACAATTCTATTATGAAGCAGGCTACACTTAAGATACTCTATATTGAAAACCACAGCAAAATATGCCATACTTCCCAGGATGGAACAAGTGTGTGACACGAACAGGTCATATCCCTGAAATGGGCAAGGAAACACTTTCATCAGATTCTGGTTTTTCCTGTGTTACTTCTCGTAGCCACAAGATGGCAGACGCAGACCAAGGTTTTCTTAAATAGCTATACATAAACTAGGAAGAAATGACAATGGGCAAATATCTGGATTTTCTACAGGAAATCAATACAGTGCTAGGATTCAAAACAAGGGAGGAATATATACTCTAATTTCTAGTACTTGTAAATGGCGCACCATGGAATAAGAGCAAATCACTGATAAGAGTCTGTGATCGCTTGCTCTTCCAGTGTCATATTTGAGCAGAAGTTCATATTACATGCCCTTAAAATCAAGTTCCTCATTTATATGAAACAAAGCATTTTGTATGGTGTTATGAAATCTCAATGAACACATGTGACATATAGTTAGGAAACGATAATGAACTATTTTTAACAGTCTCTATAACTCTTTGAATAATTCATCATGCCAAAAAAAAAAAAAAGATGCAGGTTTTGCCACTCTGCCATAGAAGTCTTTGTACACTAGAAGAAGTAAAATTACAGTTTTTCTTCTGGAATAGAACATCTTGGTACTTAAAATTATTCTTTAACATCCCTAAGGGACATCTCTTAAGAACTTGTTTTCACAGTAATGGATTTATAAATATTCACCATAAAAGATGTTGTCAATACTTATTATTTGCAGCCACTACAATTTACATACTTTTCTCAACATAAAGATACAGTGAGGGGGTTAATTTTTTTTAATGTTGTTATAAAAGTGACACACAGAGGGATTACAGTTACATAAGACTGGTAAAGAGTCCATTTCTTTTTGGACAACGCCACCCTTTCTCTTACTGTCTTTCTGTGTTTTTCCCTCCCATCCCCGACCCACAAACAGTGTGTATTTAATAAACATAAAAAATTCTACTTCTTGATGAGTGCATTACATATAGGTTGTTCTTTTATTTCAGGTAGAATAATAGCCAAAAGAACACTACCAAATAATGTCATTAATGGCTGTCCTCCTTTGATTTTATGTGATAGGAATTGAAATTTGATTCATAAGCCATTGAATTCACCCAAGCATAAAATGCAATGACTGTGTCAATCATCACAGTCCATTCATCAAAAATCACCATAATCTTGTCATACCCTTAAAATAAATAAATAACAAACCTAGTGTGGATTTGGTAGTAAAGTCTCTCTTCTGCGAAATACTGTCACCTTAGATCCTAGACAATCAGTAATCTGCTTTTAGTCTTCACAGCTGACTTAACTTGAACATTTGAGACAACCCCAACAATAAAGTGTGTGGAAATTTGCCTCGACTGACTTCTGTCTAACAGAAATCAAGATATTTCTCTGTCATTTCCTGGGAGACTGTATCTCATTCAAATGGCCTTCTCTGCCAGTACTCTGGGAAGCTGCTCCAGATGGATGCCAGTGGATGCAGAGGTCCCAATTCGGTCTGGTCTCTATTAATATTGTGTTTGTCTTAATGCAGTTCAACATAGAAAATCCACCATGCATCATAGTTTTTACTGGCAGGTCAGCAGGGCTGGGCCTGGTTACCACTGGGCAGTGCCCTGCTCTGATCTGGCTTCTACAGAGCTGCAGAGACCTGGAAGAGGCCTCATTCAGACCAGCAGGTGCTCTGCTGCATGTTAAATAGTCTCTTTCTCTTTTAGATGTAAAGGACCACACAAAGGCAGGGAGATGTCACCTATTGGCCATAGCTGGTCCCTTCTCTCTGTGATCAGGATCTTAGCTTGCTTGTGTGTGCCTCAGAAAAAAGACATGGCCAGGCTTAGCCAAATAACCATTTGCTTGTCTTCAGGCCCAGAGGTCTGGTTATGCTAAAATATTCTTAATAACATGTTTTCTTAAAACATAAAATATATTCAGGGGCATGTCTACATGTAAATATGTACTGTGGAAGTCAAGTGACTGGGTACAGTCTACAATAGTAGACATTTGGGAAATAATTGTTGATGTCTACATAGATGGTGCATCATTATAAACGCAAAAGCAACAGCCTCGTATCAGGAATCTTATTTAAGAAGACTGTGCTAGTGTCCTATAGCCAAATAAATGAATATCAGATTGAGGCTGACCTGATAGCCAAAACAACTGCTGATTTATTGTTTTTTTTGGAAATTCTGTATCATGGGCATATATACAATTTCTTTTTAAATGCTAATGAGTACCATTTATGCTTTAAAATTGATTTTTAATTATTCTGACTAAAAAGTACTCTTCATATCTGGATTATTCGATGTACTTTTTCCTCTTTCTCTGAATCCTGTTGATATGATGAATAACTTCTCAAAAAAAATTTCATTAGATTCTCATGCCATTATAGTATTATTTTATGATGTCTTCAAAAAACTCTCTTCTTATTCAGTAAAGGATTTTCAGAGTAACAAAGCAGTGCTCACATGAGCTGTTTACTAAACATAAAGACAAGGTGCACTAATATTGTTAAGATTGCAGCCTAATTCAAAGAAGAATGAGCCTAACAAAACTCTCCAATTAGCCGGGCACTGGTGACTCATATCTGTAATCCTTGCTACTCAGGAGACTGAGATCTGAGGCTTGTAGTTCAAAGCCAGCCTGGGCAGGAAAAGCCGTAAAACTCTCATCTTCAATTAACCACCAGAAAACCGGTAGTGGCGCTGTGGCTCAAGTAGTAGAGCTCACCTTGAGCTGAAGAGCTGAGGGACAGCGCTCAGGCCCAGAGTTCAAGTTCCATGATTGACCCAAAAAAACCCAAAAAACAAAACATTCCAATTAACAATGCTGTTCTGGCAACTCTGCTCATTATCACAGTCTAATATTTTTGAAATTTTATTATTGTTAGTCTAAAAGTGATATGCAGAGGAATTACAGTTATATAAGTCAGATAGATAGTATATTTCTTTTTTAGCACTGTTACCCTTTCCCTTGCTCTCTTCCAGGTTTCCCTTCCTGCTCCCAACCACAAGTTGTAGAGTTCATTTTCAATATGGTATCTAGTGAATACCACTACCATATTTGTCCAGTCTTTGTCTCATGATTTCTGTGTCCCCTTTCCCTCCCAAAGACAGATAAATGTACCAAAAGGCTAAAGGAAAAGAAAACAAAAGCAGCAAGAAAGAAGATTCCAATTTACTTGAATTAATTTCAATAAATATTATTGTATATGATCAGATGCACTATTCGCCTTTGTGATCCTCTCCTAACAATATCTTCCTTTTATCTCACTCTGTGAGAATGTCTAATATTTTTGTTTGAATTACAAACATCAGTACAACCTGTGAGTGTCAATTAAGACCTCAGTTTATGAGTTGATATAAAATGATGGAAAAGGAAATACATAGCACTTTAAATCTTGAATCAGAGCTGGTACTTTGGTAGTCCTCTTTATTTTCTTACAGTTCTATATATTTAACATAACTACTATGCAAATGTCAGGGGGGGGAAAGAACTTTTCCAAAATTTGTGTGATAAAACTAACAGTTTTCTGGAAATTTTGGGTGAAGAAAATCACTAAAAACCTAGAGTAATCTTAAGAGACAGCAAAGGACACAGTAACTCAGCGAAGAGGAAAGAATTCAATCAGTTGCTCTAACAGACCTCAACAATAATTAATTCCAGTAAATGGAAGCTAACTTGCAAAAACATTTTTTAAAGCCTGCCTTCCCAAACAAAACTCTACCTTACTGCAAGTAAAATATTACACTAAAGGATTTTCTAGGTTTAAACTTTTATTTTTGAAGGAATATCTCAGTTAAGAAAATCAGGTGAAAATCTCATACAAACTCTATGTAATCATTCTGATATAAAGGACAATAAAGTTTTTCCCAATCCCAGTCACAGTAACATGAGGAATAAATCTCAGAAAAGAGAACCAAGGGGTAGAATAACCTGTAACATTTGTGAAAAAATTCTGTCAAAGTTGGTGACCCTAAAGCAAATACTAAAAAAAAAATACCTAAAAATATGAAGTGATATTGTGTACCACTTCATATTTATCAGTATTTATGCTTTTGGCCTAGAAAAGGCTAAAACAATGAAGAGATCATTGTATAAACACCAACAGAAAATAATTTAGAAGGTAAGCAAAACGGTGAAAATTCTCTCCTTAAAATAAAAATGTCAGAGAGAACAAATATCACCAAAAATCATGTCATAGATCACAAAATTCAGTTATCTCCAAAATATAATTTTTTCATGTCATAAAGAGTTTTTTTTATGTTTCTTGATATACAAATACACAGAAAAAACAGAGCTTGGTTCAAAGCGCAGTGAAGACTAGTTTTTAGTTGTTTTTCTCCTTTGCTTAACTTTCAGTGGTTCTGTGCATGTAGACATTGAAATGAGGCTTTCATAAGAGCTTTCTGTGCTTTCTGATCCAATCCATCTTCTGCATTGAAGTCCAGTTTGTATACACCAAGGTCTTGGGTGGTAGAGAATTTACTCCCTCCTCAAATGGTAATACACTTGCATTTTGTACCACAGAAGAATCTTCAGTCAAAGAAACAACTATGAATATCAAGCCAATAGTAGATTGTGAAGGGGAGGAGCTTGTGATAGAGGAATGGATGAACTGGACAGGGATTAAGGGAGATATGCAGCAAGAATACTCAGAGTGCATATGTCCTAAAGGAGTAGGGGAACCTGAAAAATGAATGTAGGGTTAGGGAACAGACTGGATGGAGAATAATGGCTCTGATATATAGACTAATGACTCATGAATATTGATTCTGATTAAGAAACACTGGATGCTCAGATAGACACAAAAAATTATAACACCTCTATAAAATCTTTTTAAGTTGAGGGTAAATAAAAGTTCAAACATAAATAGAGCATTAAAACTTTCCCTCTGAAAAGAAATAGTCAAGCCAATAAAGCATCTAGAAGAAAATCAGGAAAAGTTTTCTTTACAATAAAAAAGTTTGAATCTGAAATAAAAAACAAACCCCTCTTTAAAATGTTCAAACATGTAGACAATTTGTAACAAAAAAAGTGAATGAAGACCAAGTGTTTGGAAAAGTGTCATTATTATTTGTTAGCTAATAAATAAAAACTAAACTTGTAATGAGATACCATATGCTACCTTCCATTTTTATTTTAAAATTTAAGAAAAATTGGTCGCTTGTTATCAGTAGTTCATGCCTATACTCCTGGCACTCAGAACACTAAGACCTGGAGGAATATAGGTGAAGGTCTGACATAGCAGGAAAGTTTGCTAGATTCCATGACCCAAATAACCAACAAAAAGCCACACTGGAAATGTGGCTTAAGAGATAAGGCACCAGTCTCCCAAGTGTGGGTCTGTCTACAAGCTCAAACAGTAGTGTCCTAAAACAAAAAGAAAATATCAAATTAAGAGTAAATGTCACATAATTCTATGTACATGAAATACAAGAGCTGAAAATCACAGTTTAGGGAGACGAACAGTAACCTGACCATGGGAAATAGTTGTTTACTGTATTAGCAAAATTCCTTAGGAGGATAAGGTATAGCAGATACAGCATGTAAAGCATGAGGACAATTTCCTTGTCACTTAAAGTTCTCAGTGTCTTGATTTGAATGTTGTGAAATAAGCACAATAAAATACATTCTATACAGATAATAATTCGTGCACCTTAGATCAACTTTCTACTATTTATTATACATATGGAAGTCAGAATATGACTTTTCTTGATAAAATGGTATAGGATGCTATTAGAAAGAAGTTTTATCACATGGGTCAGTCGGTCCTGAGAGATGGGCGAGTGCCGTTCCGAAGAGAAAGAAGTTTTATCTATCTTCAGAAAATACTGCAATTGGGCAGTCATTATAGTAATATTGCCATAATTATTATGGGATGATCAAAACAAGAAAGGCAAATACTTAGCCATCTCAAAGTGAATGACTCTTCATTTAGTCACCAATGACTAATTTTACCTCTTCCAGTTATGTTATGTTTGGGCAATTATAATTTGATGCTTATCCATTATATTTGATATTGGTGTGTTCTGTTTATGGGACTGGTAATATCTAACTTCTAACTTTAGGTTAAAAGATGAATCTTTTTTTGCCCAAGCAAAAAAGTTCATGGACTCAAACAGAGTGCCAGATTCTGGCACTTATATTTAATTATATTTAATTATAGGTATGATCACAGGGGTTGAGAGCTAGCCTGGGCAAACACATTCATGAGATTCTCCTTAAAAAAAAGCACAAAGCCAGATCTAAAGGCAGAGCCAAGCGGTAGAATACCAGCTATGTGCAGAAAAGGTCAAGCTTGAGATCAAGGGCCTGAGTTCCATCCTCAGTAGAGAACAAGAATGACAATACAACAGAGCACAAAGGGCTGTAAATGTGGCTCAGGAGCAGCAAGCATGCCTAGCAAGCACAAAGTCATGAGTTCAAACTTACTCATGATCAAGAAGTACTATATGATAACAGTCATGTCATATATAATTCAGTTATAGTTCAGATATGTTTCTGTTTTATTGGGATACACTTGATGTCAAACAATTTCCTGTTGTTACTTTAAGGAATGGCATGGATATATTTAAACTGTATTGTTCTCCATGGGGCATAGGAATCATTCATGTTGTTTTTCTCCTTTCCTGGATGCATATGTGAATTTCTCACTGGGGAATATGCTAAGTATCACAGACAATTAGCAAGAAAGTCAAAGTAAGTCTCTCAGATCATTTTGGCATAATGACAAGCGACTCCCTCCTGGAACATCCCAAGGAGAAGGAAAATCATAAATTCTTCCTACCTGGAGGAAAAGGGTAGAGCAGTTTAAAAACTGAAGACTTTCCAAGGCATGCAATTTAATATTGTCTTTGATGTTGATGATCACTTGGGTGACAGTTGTTTTGTCTGATTCTAGGATCTACAATGATAGATATTTTATCTGAGAGCTGACTTCTGCAAATGGACGGGAGATCCTCAGTACATTCAGTGGCATTTCCTGGAATCGTATGGTGTATTGAAGGAATTAAATCCTATGAATTTAATATACCCTACATCTAAGTTATTTATGAGAGCAACTTTCTCAAATTAACTTTCTTATGATCACTATTGATCTCATGTACTGGAATCCTTGAAGGTTAATATTTCCTGGGAGAGGTCGCATTTGATCTTCAGGTAAGAAATCATAATTGGTGTGTGTCCTCAGTGACAATGAACAACAATCACATATTCATGGCAAAGTCTGAAAAAGTGGTGCTAAAAAAATTATTGTCCATATAATATGATCATTTAATATAAACTTGAAATATTTTAACATTTAAATGAATGCAATTATAGTCTTAAATCATTTTAAAATATAAAATAATTTTATTTAAGTATAACATGTAAATAAGTTGCAGAATTTTTGTGTATTTGTTTTTACTATGTGATTTTCTTTTTGGGAGGGGAGGGCTGGTCCTGGGGCTTGATTTCATGGCCTGAGTACTTTCCCTGAGCTTCTTTTGCTCAAGGCTTCTACTATACCACTTGAGCCACAACTCTATTTTTAGCTTTTTTGAGCAGTTTAGTAGGGATAAAAGTTTCACACATTTTCCTGCCCAGACTGGCTTTGAACTGCAATCCTCAGATCTCAGACTCTTGGTTAGCTAGGACTACAGACATGAGCTACTGATGTTGATTTGTTGTTCATTTTGTGTTTAAGAATAAATTGTAGAAGCCAGATGCTAGTGGCTGATATCTATAATACTAACTACTCAAGAGACTGAGCTCCAAAGGGTAATTATTGAAAACCAACCTGGCAGAAAATTAGCATAACTCTATTTACCAAATAATCTTTAAAAGCTTTGGTGGAGATTTTTGCTTGGTGTAGTACCTTGTAATCAATCAAGCTGAGCAAGTATGAGGCCCTGAGTTCAAGTGCCAGTACCAACAAAAAATATTTTTAATAATATGAATTAATTGAATGTATCAAAATATGAATAGAAATGAGTTTCAGTTACAGAGAAATCTCTAATACTTATTGCACATATCATAATATCTGAAATTTGAATAATCCAACACATCTTTTCAAGCTTTTCTACTTTTATTGTTTAGTTATAAAGGCAAATGTTTGGCATGGATTCATTAAACATTCAGAAGCCCAAAAATACTCTTTCTAGATATGTGGATAGTTTGTGTCATTTGACCAGTACCTTCTCATTCCTCCATCTTCTACCCTGCTAACCATCTCCTGCTTTATTTCCAATAGAATGACATTGGTAGCAAATGGTAAAATGAGCACAATTGGCCACAGGTAAAGTGTGTTACATTAACAATAACTGCAAAGCTACATTACATTTTGAGTGTAATTTAGGATCTAACCTATGACTGGTGAATGCGAAGCAGGGACTCTAAAATTAAGATTTGCTAGGCTCATATTTTCTGTCTCTATACTTAAGAATGTCAAAATTTCACAAGAAATAATGAACAGAAATTATAAGTGTATTTCAAGAAAAAAATCTGGATGCCTTGGTGCCAAGAAAATAAACTCTAAGAGTTCTCATTAATCTTCGTAGGATTTCGTTATGGATGGATATACTCCAAACATATTCAAAATATGTGTAGCTTAGCCTATGAAATTACAATGTATGTCTTATGGAAGCATTGCTCTTTTTCAGAAATAATCATCTTTTAGTTTCAAGATCATATATGGGGTTATTTTTAATACTACGTTATGAAGGAGATCCATTTGGTCTACAAATATATTTTTGTGGACTGGATATCAGTTGCAAAATATTCTTTCATTTCTTCTCAGGAAAGATCCCTCGCAGAAATGGACCCACAGAACCGCACAACACCCACTGAATTCATTCTCTGGGGAGTCACAAGGCGGCCGGAGTTGCAGCTCCCCCTTTTTGGGGTCTTCTTCATCATCTACATAGTCACAGTGGTAGGAAACTTGGGCATGATCATTCTAACCAAGTTGGACACCCACTTACATACACCTATGTACTTTTTCATCAGACACCTGGCTTACATTGATCTTGGCAATTCCACTGTCATCTGCCCAAAGATGTTGGTGAATTTTGTGGTGGATCAAAATACCATTTCCTATTATGCCTGTGCCACACAGCTGGCTTTCTTCCTGCTGTTTATTATCAGTGAATTTTTCATCTTGTCCTCCATGGCTTATGACCGCTATGTGGCCATCTGTAACCCTCTGCTCTACAGTGTCATCATGTCTCAGAGACTCTGTTGTGTGCTGTCGGGCATGTCATATCTGTACAGTACGTTTCAAGCTCTATTGTTTACTATTAAGATTTTTACCTTGACCTTCTGTGGCTCTAATGTCATCAGTCATTTCTACTGTGATGATGTTCCTCTATTACCTATGTTGTGCTCAAATGTCAGGGAAATACAATTCTTGATCATAGCATTTTCATCATTTAACTTGATCTCCTCCCTCCTCATAGTCCTAGTATCTTACATTCTGATTCTGTTGGCTGTAAGTCGAATGAATTCTACAGAAGGGAGGAAAAAAGCTTTCTCCACGTGTGGTTCTCATCTGACGGTGGTGTTTGCGTTCTATGGGACTCTGTTCTTCATGTACTTACAACCCAAATCAACTGACTCTTTTGAAACTGATAAAGTAGCCTCTGTGTTTTACACGTTGATTATCCCAATGCTTAACCCTTTGATCTACAGCTTAAGGAACAAAGAGGTTAAAAATGCCTTCCACAGGGTCTTTAAGAATCTGTGTAATTTGCATATTTAATATTCAGTATGGGAAATTTACTTTAATAAACTATGCTACTGATAAAGGCTACTTCACAATATCTGCTTGTTGGTGTCTGCATTTAAGATATGCAACTTAAACTTTCATGTATTTTTCCTTTCTACTCTTTCTCTTTCATAGTTCTTTCTTTTCCTTCCTTTTGTCTCTCTCCTTTTCTAGTAAAAGTCCCTGGAAGCTGCTTTCTTTGCCTATCTATCTAATTTATCTAATAGGCTTATGAACCAAAGCTATACAGCTAGAGTTTAGATTCTCCAATTATACTTACCTGCTTGCTTACAACTTTTGATCAATTCATATCCACTACCAATACCATATATTGAATATTCCTTACTCTTTATTTTTTAATTATAGTTTTATTATCTTTAAGCAGTTGTACAATTGGTTGCTATTCAACATGCCAGCGTACAGATACAATATCTACTCTATTTTCATGTATTTTTACTTTTTTTGATTCTGTATTTATCAACAGCCACACAGATTAATATTCTATCTTCATCAAACATTATATAGCACCACTTGGACTCATCTGTGTTATCACAATTGGCAGACTCTACTTAAAACTGAAAAATACTATATATCTATATACATAAATATTTATGAATACATATAAATACATTTATGAAAGTGATATATGATTTCTTAGCTCATCTGATGAAATGGTTTCATAAGTACTGCTGCAGTAAACATTGGGTTAAATTATTTTTATGAAGTAATGATATTTGGGGTACATATATTCAGAGGAAGATTGCTAAATAATGTTGAATATTTTATAATGTATTCGCTATCATCATAATTTTCTAAGCAGGTTATCTGTTCAATGACATCAGCTTTAGTTCTCTTTGAAACAGTGTCTCATGTTCTTCAGCCCAGTGGTTGACTTAGACGATAATACATTTTCCTCCAATAAACTTAGATTACTGTGGTGTACGACCATTCCTGGACTAATTTTTTAAACATATTACTTTAGGGCTGGGAAGCTGACTCAGTGGTAGAGTACTTGCCTACGTGCATGAGGCCCTGGATTTGATTCCTCAGCAACACATACGCAAAAAAATCCAGAAGTGTCCCTGTGGCTCAAATGGTAGAGTGCTAGCCTTGAGTTAAACAGCTGAGGGACAATGCCCAGGCCGAGGGTTCAGGCCTCACAACTGATAAAAAAAAGTTACTTTAAAGCATTAGAAATGCATAAAGACTATTTGTTTTATAAAAATTGTTAATTGGCTTATTTATTTAAAAAAATCTTTTTTTCCTTTTTCATTTGTTGTTTTTGTAAAAGGGATGAATAGAGGGGTTACAGCTACATAAGTCAGGTAAGGAGTACATTTCCTTTTGAAAAGTTTTATCCTTTCCCTCACTTTCTCAGTTTTTCCCCTCCCATCACCACCCACACACCAATTGTATAGCTCATTTTCAATAGCGTCTAGTTGCACAGCAACAGTTGTCCATCCTTTGTCCCTCCATTTCCCTGCTCCCACTTGTGCCTTCCCCAAAATAGATTAACTTACAAACAAGACAAAAGGTACAGAAAACAAAAACAATGACAAAAAGAGAAAGAAAGAGAAAAAAAACCCAAAGTAACAAAAGAAGTGTTTCCATTTCTGGCAGTTCATTTCCATAGATATCATTTTATGTGACCATATGCACAAAGCTACTGAGACTTTTGATCTTCTCCTAAGAATATCCTCCTTTGGTCTCACTGTATCAATGTCCAGAGTCCTGTATAATGTATCTATCCTGTCCAAGTGTATTTTTTATCTTTTACCATTAATATGCTTACTTGTAGATTTATAGTCACAGTCTTTTTACAAGAAATGATGGAGACCAAACAACCTATGTTTCTTTGAGTCTGGCTTAGTTCATTTAATATAATTTTTCTGAGATTTTGCTTTCTTTACAAATGATAGAATATCAGCCTTTCTGATGGAAGCATGGACTTCCATTGCATATATATATAATATATATGATATAAGATATATATGATAGATAGATAGATACATTTTCTTGATTCTTTCATCCATTGAGAGGCATCTGGGTTGATTACATATAGTATAGAGACTCCCACAAAGACTAAACCAAAGACTAAACATAGAGCTTTCCTGACCCAGCAATTCCAGTCTTTATCTAATAGACCACAAACCAGGCCACATTAAAGCTACCAGCACAACCATGTTCATTGCAGCAATTTTTATAATAAGCAGTCTTTAAAAATGGAATACCAGTCAAAAGAAATAATCAATTAAACTTTGTTAAAATTTCACAGTTCTTGGCAAAAGAAGAAACAATAAAAATCAAGGCAAATCATAAAATAGGAGAATATAGCTGTACTGTATTTAACCACAAAAGATCCCACATCCTGAAGTTCTAACATTATTAGACAACAAAGGGCTTGTATCAGGGATTTTTCAAATCAATGATAGAAAAGAGCATATAACAACCTTGAGGATATTAATGTTTCAGCCTAAATTTTCTGGGTGTGTTTAGGATTCCCATTATTGAAAACCTTTTTCATTTATATCAATTCTAAGTGGAACAAATTTTTCTTAATGTCGAATTTTAACAGGTTCTCTTGAGTTGTTTTCTTAATTGTTTTTCTAAGCAATTCAAATTCTATTGAAATGATAACGTTTGGGTTTGCTAGTTGTTATCTCAAGGTGTATCGAATAAAGAGAGTTTCACTATGGCATTTTACTCATGCATATACTGTAAGTTGTCTGTGAATGAAGCTATATACATGCTTAAATTAAAAATCTTCTCCCCTTAGTTTTTATTTAGAATGAAAATATCACTGCTGTGCACTATCGATAACAATAGCAACACAGAAGGATGCTTATTCTCCTCAGAAGTACATATCTTGGAATTTAACATCCCACATGAAGGAATATCACAGTCACTTGAAATCAGCGTATCTTCTTATGCCATGAGTTGAAAAGGAAAAGAAAAAGTACAGGTTTTTCAAAAATTTAATTTTGTTGTAAAGGTGATGTACAGAGAGTTTACAGTTACATATGTAAGGTAATGAGTACATTTCTTGTCAAAAATTGTTATCCTACCCTCATTTTTCTTTGATCTTTCCTCTTCCCCTGACTCCGCCCCTCACACTCCACAAGTTGTAAAGTTTATTTCCAACCTGTAAAACAACAGCTTTTACAGTGGATTTTGATGGTGTTAGTGACAGGAAAGAAAAATAAATTATATTTAATGTATTTCTAGTATGTTGCTCACCCTTGCCCTGTCAAGTGTGACCTAGAAAATGAATATTTGTGCAACAATTGGAGAAAATATTCACTTTAATAAACAAGTTTATTATTTTAGGTTCATATAGAGAGGTTTCATCTTAACATCTGAGGTTTTTTTGTGTACAATGCATCTTGATCAATGTCATCCCTTCATGGGGCTTGAACTCTGGGGTTTGATGCTGTCCTTCAGCTCTTCAGCTAAAGACGAGCGCTCTACCACTTGAGCCACAGAACCACTTCTGGTTTTCTGGTGGTTTGTTGGAGATAAGAGTCTCATGGACTTTCCTGCCTGGGCTGGCTTTGGACCATGGTCCTCAGATCTCAGGCTCCTGAATAGCTAGGATTACAGGCATGAGGCACTGGTGCCCCACTAATTTTATTTTTTAACAACTGAGTTTTGTTCAAACTTCAAACACACAAAAAGTAAATAATATCACTTTAATTTAATTTCCAAAAGCCAGTGCAATATTATTTACATGTTTACTAACCTAATCCATTCTTAAAATGATGAGGATTTATGAAGTTATGCAATCAAGTAATATATCACAGAACTGAACCAGTAGGCAAATTAAGCTTATATTTGTGCCAACATTTGTACTCATTGGCACAAACAAAAGCAGATGAGTTGTAACCTCTAAGTCAAATAGGATTAGATAGCAAGACCCTGTCTCCACAAAACAAGCATTAAAAAACAAACCTGTTAAATGATTTGAAGCTCCTTCTTACTTTCTTTTTACACTGGAAAGCATATGAAGGAGAGTTTTGGAGATAGACATGGATTGGAAATTCCACCAATTCCAACATGGTGTCATTACACACATGAATCTATGTTTTTTTAAGAAGATATTTTAGGAATGTCATTATAAACTGTGTGTATGTTTGTGTGTAGTTATATATAATCCATTTCTTTTTCACTAGGTTATGGATACTTAAAGAGGAAGGAAAGAAGAAAAGAAGTCAAATAATCTAAGATGCAATCTCAGTGATAGTAAAAAACCTCATAGTTACTCATACAAATTTTACCTACATTTAAATTTTAAGATATATTTTAAACGTAAAGTCAAATATCAGATATAGTGTTACTTTAATTTCTGAGAAAACACATTTTAAAATCTCATGCAAAAGGGTTACAGCTTTATATCTCTAAAAGTATTCATGAGCTCATGTAACTATTCAGTTCTCGGAAATTCAAAACACATATGTGAAGATAGATATCAGGATATTCATATATATGTGTGTGGCCTCGAATCTCAGGAGAACTGAATTTTAAGTTCGATTGTTTTGGAAATAAAATTGTTCAGTGTACCAGTCACTTCAATATCTAGTCTTGTTTCTTCTAGTGAACAATGACTATTAAGAAAACAATCATTTCTGATACATGGAAAGAAGAATCCCTTGCATTCATATGCATTCTTGTGAACACTGGCAGGGGGAATGCGGCAGAATTAAACTCTGGCCGGAACTCAGCATGACAGGTGTTTCAATTCCATGGCTCTTTTCGCAGCATCCTTCACCTCTTTGTTCCGAAGACTGTAAATCATGGGGTTTAACATGGGGATCACGAGTGTGTAGAACACAGACACCACTTTCTCTTGTTCGACCGAGTACTGGGAGCTTGGCTGGATGTAATTAAAACTCAAGGTACCATAAAATACGGTCACAGCCAACAAGTGAGAGGCACAAGTGGAGAAGGCTTTCTGTCTGCCTGAAGCGGAGCGGATCCTCAGAATGGCAGCAGCAATAAATAGGTAGGAAATGATCACAATCAAGAAAGTGCCCAAGGCAATGACTCCAGAGAAGGTTAAAAGCAGAAATTCATTCATGGATGTGTCAGAGCAAGCCAGTTTTAGCAAGGGAGGAATATCGCAGAAGAAGTGGCTCACGACATTAGGTCCACAAAAGGACAATCTCCCCAAGCTGATGGTGTGTGTCAATGAGTTGATTATCCCACCTAGACATGATCCAAAGACCAGCACAGCACACTTGCTCTTAGACATGGCCACGGTATAAAGCAAAGGGTTCGCGATGGCCACATAACGATCGTAAGCCATCACCGACAACAAGAAGCCTTCGGTGGTAATGAATATCCCAAAAAACAGATGTTGTACTATGCAGGCAGAGAAGAAGATAGTGCCCTTCACCGCCATCAAGTTGGCCAGCATTTTGGGGGCTATAACTGATGAGTAGCAGGCATCCACACATGAAAGGCAGCTGAGGAAAAAGTACATGGGCGTGTGGAGTTTGGGGGTGATTTGGATCAGCAGCATCATGCCCAGATTCCCTACCAAGGTAATGCCATAGATGGCCAGGAACAGCACAAACAGCACAACCTTCAGTTCTGCATGATCTGTCAATCCCAGCAGAATAAACTCAGAAACAACCGTCAAATTCTCCTCTGCCATTTACTTTTTTTCCCCCCTAAAATCTGAAGTGGACAAGAAAGGGATTCGAGTGTGCACAGAAGGATCGAACATTTATTAAAATCATATACAAACATTTGTGTCATTAGATAAACCTAGATTACTTGGCTGAACCAAAACCTTCTCATTTGAAGTGTGAGGAACGTGACTATAATGTCTCTTGTGTGTGTATGTGTTTGTGTATGCATGCCTGTGTTTGTGCACACACATGCACAGGTACTCAGGCTCGAACCTGGGGACAGGGTCCTGTCAGTTAGTTTTTGTTGTTGTTGTTATTCAAGGCTGGTTTTCTACCACTTCAACCATAGCTTAACTTCTGGCTTTCTTTGGCTGATTACTTAGGGAAAAAAGTCTCACAGACTTTTCTGCCTGGGCTGGCTTTGCTTTGAATGGTAAATTCTCAGATCTCTCCCTCCGTGAGTAGCTAGGATTGCAGAAGTGAGCTACCAGCACCTGGCTATATCATCTCTTAATTGTATTTTCTGTGCTAGCTTTGATTCAATTCCATGATGAGATACATTAAAGACATTTTTGGTTCTCAAAAATGAGGAGGGAAGAGATGGTAGGGGGAAAACAAAGGAGGAGGCAACGATGCTCAATAGGAAATGTACTCATTACTTTGCTCATGTAACGGTAACCCCTCTGTACAGAATTTTTACAATAAAAATGTACAAAAATGTTAGGGTGTTTAATGCTCTAAGAAGATGAATTACAACCATGAGGGGTGACATTGCTGCACAATTGATCTTAAGGACAGGTTTTAAACTTCATTTTTAAAAAGCAGCTGATAAGATCAAAATTTTAAAATTTAAAAAAAACAACAATTTTTCAAACAACTGGACTATAGGCTGTCATTAGTCTATGCACATATCATGATATAACCAGAGATGAAGAAATGTTATTAGGAACAAGGACTGGCCCTTAAATATGGGTCATGACACTCTTTAAAAGGCATTCAGCAACTACTGTTTCTAAGTTCTTGTCATATTGAAGACTCAGTAGACTCACTCACCCAGCTGTGTACCGGCATCTTTTCTTTGTTTCATTGAAACAATTTTAGAAGACCATATAGGCTATATGATGTTTGAATAAATACACTTTACTTTTATTTTTATATAAATATGTGTTATATTTTATAAAAAGCAATATGCTTGTAATTGAACACAGCTCTTTCTTTTTTCCTTTCTTTTTTTTGTACATTTTATTGTAAAAAATGCTGTACAGAGAGGTTACAGTTACATGAGCAAGGTAATCAGTACATTTCCTATTGAGCATTGTTTATCTTTCCTCCTAGTTCTACCTCTCTCTGCTAATCTATATAGAGTCAGTTAAGAGTAGAAATGTTTTAGACATAAAAGCAGTGATAAAATATTTATTATCTGTGCAAGATTAATAATTTATTGTACTTTACTAATTTTTTAACAAAGGGATATCTATTTCAGTTAATATTCTAGTGTTTGAGCTGGTCCCAATCAAAGCAAAAATAGGCATGTGTGAGCGAGTGTCAACTGTCTCTAACAGCACATACCCTACTACATTTACATCTCTGTAGAAAGTTAAGTCAGAGCTCTTTTCAAGCCCTCTACCTCCCCTTGTTTACAAGAATCAATTAAATATTACTTTCTCGAAGAAAATTTATCTAACTAAATTGTGTTAATTTCCAAACTTAATTAAGGAAACATTTCTAGGTACAGAGTAGAAATTTAGTTCTGTTGCTTATTCTTAAGATACCTAACTTGATTCAATTTAAAGTGACATTGTAAACAGAATTGAACGATTAGGTATACAATTGGACGATCATGTGAGTTGATCAAATAAAAATTGTCTAAATAATGCATCAGATAAGATATAATTCAAATTAATAACAGAACACTATTTTAGCAACACAAACTTACCAAAAGAAAAAAAATTGAAATAGATTTAGAAACCTCATTCCCTTATCCATGGAGTCTTACCTTTTATTTAAAAACAATTTCAGCTAGCAACAAATAGTGTTCGGGGTTATTAACTATTTTCAAAACAGAGGATTGCTTGAATGTTAAATAGAGGTAGATACTAACAATTGACATACAATGAACACAAGAAACAAAGTAAAAACACTGTCTTATAAGAGTATAAAAAAGAAGATAATCACAAATATATATGTATATATGTGTATGTATATGGATATCTTATCCACTTCTAATGAGCCCCATCATAGTCAAAGCATTATCCACAGTCACAAAAGAAATCAAAGGAGGCACGATTATTCCTAAACAGTTTTTTTAAATTCCCAAGACTCAGCTAAATTCCCAAGTGTGTAATTAAAGCAAGCACTTAATTTTTTAAAAGCCATGGAGTAATCTTGAATTCAGTAAGATATTATAGAGACAATAATTACAAACAAGTAACTTAGAATTGTTCATCACTTACATGACAAATAGATATTACTAGGCTGATGAAAAGCAATGCTGTAAGGCAGACAGGCATGATAAAGAGCCTGCTAAGTGCTGCTATCATTGAAGGCTTATTAAGAAACAGCAAACATGCACACACACACACACACACACACACACACATGCATATTCATGAAAGGATTCCAATCTCCCAGCTGAGTTGTTGATCCCATTATTTTTTGTTTAGAATGCAGAATGAGCATAGAATTAACATTACCAATGGATATAATACAGACTTTGTATTGCATGCTAAAAATAAGAGGACTATCAAAAATGATTGGTTTGATACAGTTCTTGAAATCTTATTTACTACAGTAAGGGAAGACCAAGGGATCTGAAGAAAGAGAAATGAAAAGAATCCTTATTCACAATTAATGGTATCCTATGCTTATGATACCCTAAAAATACACCAGAAGATTCAGAGAGAAAGAAACTTTCAGCAAAATTACAGGATGCAAAATCAATAATGGGCCATGTTGTAATTCTAATTACTTAGGAGACTGGGATCTGAGGATCAGACTTCAAAATCAGCCTGACCAGAAAAGTCCATAGATCTTTTTTCTTCAATTAACCAAAAAATGCTAGAAGGAGGTGTGACCCATGTAGTAGAGCACCAGCCTTGAGCAAAAACAGCCAGGCAAGAATATGATGCCTTAAATTCAACCCCCTGTTCCAGCATGCACACAAAATAAACTTGTTGTAAAGAAATTAGGAAAACATTAACAGCAGCCTCACGATTATATAGATATAAGCATTTCCAAAGATTTTAAGGAGTTCTATAAGCTCTGAACTTAAAAAAATATATTAGCAGA
Organism: Dipodomys spectabilis; assembly: GCF_019054845.1. Classification (NCBI taxonomy): domain Eukaryota; kingdom Metazoa; phylum Chordata; class Mammalia; order Rodentia; family Heteromyidae; genus Dipodomys; species Dipodomys spectabilis. The sequence continues at coordinate 4,320,910 of NW_024870707.1, forward strand.
TACTGGGCTGGGAAGGTGGCTCAGTGGTAGAGCACTTGCCTTGCATGCCTGAGGCCCTGGGTTCAATTCCTCAGCACCACATAAGTAAAAAAGAAAAAAGCCGGAAGTGGTGCTGTGGCTCAAGTGTTAGAGTGCTAGCCTTGACCTGAAGAGCTGAGGGACAGCGCCCAGGCCCAGAGTTCAGGCCCCATGACCGAACCCAAAATATATATATATATATATATATATATATATATATATATATATATTAGCAGATACTAAGGATAGAAAGATAGCCTATGTTTGTAGATTGAAACAATTAATAATTTTAAATAGTCATATTATTAAAAGTGATCTGAGTCAAGTCCATCAAAATTACAATGACATTCCTTATAGCAATAGAAAAAAATCTTGAAATTCAGAAAAAGTCCCTGAACATTCAAAGAAATCCTTAGGCCAAAGCTGTAGTATAGCAGAGTTATTGTAATAAAAATCACCATAGAAAAGACTTTCAGAGTGATGGGATACAATACAGACTCCTCAATAATAAGCCTACATAATTAGGATCATCTGATCCTTATTGATAAAGATGCCAAAAACATACATGGAGGTTGGGGGAAAGACAGACACTTTGACAGTGCTGCCATAACTGAATATCCACATGTAGAAAACTATAACTATTATATTGTCTCCAATTGAATACAAAAATTACTTCAAGAAATAAATCAACCAACTTATTGTAAGAAAATGTAAAATTACTAGAAAAAAAGAAAGGGGAAACATTTCAAGAGCTAAGACCAGGCAATGATGGTCTACCTACAACTGAAATAGCTCAGGAATTCAGATAAAGAATTGACAAATGGCATTTTATCACTATGAAAAGCTTCTGCACTGCCAAAGAACCTATTAATACAAAAGATAGCCTAAAGAGCAGAAAGAATCTCCAGCTTTCCTATTTATAGATTAATGTACAGAAAATATAAAAATATTAAACACTAGAAGAGAACATGATCCAACCAATCATTGGGAAAATTAGTCAAATCTCAAGAGAAGAATAAATTGGTAATAAATCCATGAAACAATATTCAAAATATTTAGTCATTAAGGAAATATAAGTATTGTGTGTGTGTGTGAGTGCGTGCGTGCGTGCATGCGTGCGTGCGTGTGTGTGTGTGTGTCTGTGTGTGTGTGTGTGTGTGTGTGTGTGTGTGTGTGTGTGTGCTGGTAGTTGAGCTTGAACTCAGGGTCTCATATCTCATGCTTAGCTTTTCATCCAAGGCTGGCACTCTAACACTTCAGCCACACCTCCACTTCCTTTTATTTTTACTGGCTTATTGACCAGGCTGACTTCAAATTAAGATCCTCAAATCCGGCTCCTGAGTGGCTCCTGCACATAGCATTTTATACACCCACTGTGCATAACTCACACTTACCCCTCTCACTCTCACTTTCCCCCATCCACTATTACTTAACAGTGTGTATTAGTGTGTATTAAGCTTCCCCTGAAAATCAAAAGCTCAAACATTCACCAGTGGTGAGCATGGAGGACAAATTGTGGTATATTCCTGCAAAGGAATATCAGGCAGCAGAGCAAAACGGCATGGATGAACTCCAAAAGTAACCCTGTACAACGTCAGATCAAGAAAATGAGTTGGAACCGGGCATGGAGGCATATGGCCCAGTCTGGGCTACCCAGGTGGTAGGGATACAAAGATTACTAATTTTGTTCCCTCCATCCAATTAAGCTACATCACATCTCAAAAATAAAATAGACCAAAAGACATAAAGTTACATATTACAGTGTTTACCTTAAAACCTGAAGGACCTACATTTAATCACCAGTAATAGGAAAATAAAATGAAATGAAGAAGGGTAGCATTTGCTGAGTCCATTTATTGGAATAAGAGATTGGGATAGAGTTTACTTGCCTGCACTTGAAATTTTTATTGGGAGCATTAAGACATGAGAAAAACCGTTCTAATGATAGATCTGAAATGACAGGTTATAAAACAGGGTACAAATTTCATTGACATTTCAATGTTCTCTGTTTAAATTAAGCATGGTTAATAAGTATAAGTGAAATAGTCCAAATTTCCTTAAGATTTACGACTATGTGCAATGTAGAGTCATGTTTCACTATATAACTTTTTAATTATATTACATATGGAAATCAGAAAGAGGATGTCATTCGGTATTATGAGAGACTGTGCATTCTATCAAACAGTATAATCAACAAAGATTATACTGAATATTATCCAACAGTAGCCAGAGAGTTAATATATTGCAAAAAAATGTATAATACATATATCAGACTATAATTAGTTAAACTGAATATGTTACTACAATGACTACCTGCCTGCAGGAATTCCTTTACTGGACAGTTGCAACTTTAATTGCTGACTCATTGTAACTAACTTAGTGAATATTTTTCTATTGTATAGTTCTCCACAGAATTGTACAGATAATTTGTGTTGTTTATAATCCTGTTGCTTGTCCCTCATATTATCTCACTAGGGAATGTGTAGAGTTCTAGACAATTAGTAGGACTATCACTACACCAATTTTTAGGTCTCTCAAAAGACTTGAGCATAATGATCTGCATGAATGAAGTATGCAATTCCTCAGGGAATACCAAGAAGGGGAAAGTAAACCATAAATTCTTCCTAGTCAAAGAAAAAAACATGAATGACAAGAGGAAAGAAAGATTTTCTTTAACAGTAAGTAGATAGTACGAGTTCTCTTTGATTTTGATGATCACTTTGGTCTGGATAATTTCATTGTAAATACACTTATAGTAACTGTGATGATTCTTTCCAATACATCATAAAACCATCTTTATTCCAACTTTTACAAATTGAAATTACCTGAAGGATTTTGATGATATTGGGGCAAAAAAAAGCTAAACAAAATCTAATTTATTTTCAAGAACTGAGAGTAAGGAGAAAATGATGTAAGGTTAATATCACTCAAGATGCATTGTACTTATCAACTGATTGGTTGAACATTAACCACTTTGTACATCTATTAAAGAGTATAAAACTATAAAGAAAAACAATTTTATCACCAGCTACCCTCCAACAATTATTGTCTCTGCAGTAGACAACAAAGTAACAAAACAGAGCAACAGAAGGTGATCGACAAACATAAAAAATGTGAGATGTGACTCACTCCAGCCAGCCTGTCCTTAGGAATTTATCTTCTATTGCTAAAAAGAGCCCTTGGAAATAACTTTGTATGATTGATAGTAATATTGAAAATTGATTGACTTAAAAGTAAAAGAGTTGTTTAGAATGTAAACATATAAAGATATGCAAATGATTATATATTATATATAGGTGGTTAAATAAAATATTATTGTATATTTTATTTATGTGCATATTAACGTAATAAATTTTCATATATATAGTACAGTTTATTTTGTATATAGATTTTTAATTTACACACACATTTACATGTATCCCATATATTGCATATATTTATTTATGAATATACATTTGTTTCATTAAATATATGTATTTTTATATCCGCTTGTTATATATAGCATACTTCAATCATATCTATCCCTTGTCATATTTTTGTTTTCCCCTATCACTCTTCAGTGAGTCTTCCCTAAAACAACACCCTTTTATTATCACGCCTGACACTGAGGATGATAATGATGATGACAATGATGTCTAGTTTTCACACAACTGTCCTTTCATATTTCTTTTTAAAATCATTTTAAGTAGTTGTACAAAGGAGATGTCATTCATCAAAGTAATTTACAAATACAATGTATCTTGATCAGTGTCACCCCTTTCAACATTCCCACCCATCCTTCCCTTACTCAGCTATTCCCTCATTCTTCTTAATTTTATAGAATACATATTGGTTTCTTGACTGTATTCTCCCCATCTTTTTTCTCTTCATTTGTCAACTCCTAACCCCTTGACCCCATTCACCCCTTTAGAGTGCCTACTTCCTGGTGTTTCCTTTTGCTAAACATTGACTTTGCCTTTCTAAGCAACTCTGTATCTCCTTATCCCTGAACAATACTCACTCTCTTGTACACCTGTACCACATCTTCTCCTATCCAAGTCTGAATCCTTGGTTTGACAGTTGCAAATAGTGTTAGAATTACAGTTGTCATTCTTGGATGCTAAAGACTCTTCTTAATTCCTCTATCAATTACAGGTGGAGAAATTTTCTTCCCAATATTATGAATAAAAATTGACTTTCTACCTGCAAATAGAAGTTGATGTGAAAGGAAAGTTAAAAAAAAAGAAAACAAAGAAAACCAACCTCCCTCTTGCTTTTTCCTAGAAGAGACAATCACTGGACTATAAAAATGGGCCAACAGAACCTCACAACACTCACTGAGTTCATTCTTTTGGGAGTCACAAGGCAGCCAGAGTTGCAGCTCCCCCTTTTCGGGGTCTTCCTCCTTATCTACACAGTGACAGTGGTAGGAAACCTGGGCATGATCATTCTAACCAAGCTGGACTCCCGTCTACACACACCTATGTACTTTTTCATCAGACACCTGGCTTTCATCGATCTTGGCAATTCCACAGTCATTTGTCCCAAGATGTTGGTAAATTTTATTGTGGATCAAAATACCATTTCCTATTATGCTTGTGCCACCCAGATGGCATTCTTCATTATGTTCATCGTCAGTGAACTGTCAGTCTTGTCAGCCATGGCCTATGACCGCTATGTGGCCATCTGTAACCCTCTGCTCTACCATGTCATCATGTCTCAGAGGCTCTGTCATGTGCTGGTGGGCATCCCATACCTCTACAGTGCCTTTCAGGCTCTGTTGTTCCCTATTAAGTATTTTACCTTGGCCTTCTGCGGCTCTAACGTCATCAGTCATTTCTACTGTGATGTGGTCCCCCTATTGCCTTTGATCTGCACACACGTGAGAGAAACAGAGTTGTTGACAGTACTGTTCTCGGCATTTAACTTAATCTCCTCTCTTTCAGTAGTTCTTTTATCTTACCTGCTGATTTTGTCGACTGTGTGTCAAATGCGTTCTGCAGAGGGAAGAAAGAAAGCTTTCTCCACGTGTGGTTCTCACTTGACAGTGGTGGTGGTGTTCTATGGGACTCTAATCTTCATGTACGTGCAGCCCAAATCCACGCACTCCAGTGACACTGATAAAGTAGCCTCTGTGTTTTACACCTTAGTGATCCCCATGCTCAACCCCTTGATCTACAGCTTAAGGAACAAGGAGGTAAAAAATGCCTTCCATAGAGTCTTTAAATATCCTTGAAATCTGTGCATTTGTTATTCCATGTGGAATAATGTTATAATAAACTATGATTAAAGGGATGTGTTTCATGGCAATATTTCTCATAAAATAACTGCCTTCCCTTTGACTCTAGTATGCAGACTAATTATAACACAGAGACCAATCAATTATTTCTCTTTTACTGAGTCAGGCTTGCTCTCATAATCTAAATCTTAATTAAATTATTTGTTAACTAGAGTTATGAGTCTCAAGAGTTGAGACTTTCCTGTCCAGGCTGGTTTCAAACCAGAATCCTCAGACTGCGTCCTCCTGAATAGAAAGGATTATAGATATAAGCCACTGACACCAGATAAAATCTACTACTTTTATGCCGGACAATAGCTTTTTATTTATTCATTATAAAAATGATTATTTCAATTTGTCCATTATTAGAAATATTTATTCTCTAGTATCCTATAATGTTTAGTGAAGTCTGGTTAATTAGCAAGGATAACAGTTTTCTTGCTTTCCAGATGTATATGTTCCTTGCCACTCCCCATATTTCCCCATATGATTTTTCTTCTGTTCCTTTTCATATCCTAAGTCTTTATTTTTGAAGGCTTACTATTGCTGTTTAATATAAACAACAAAGACACACACATAAAACATTAATTATGTAATACTCATGAAATAGCTAGTTACATTCAAAATATCCATATGATATGAATTTATAACATCACTTAGCATTCTCTAAGTCTTTATTGAAACTATTCAAGTCTAAATAATTTTCTTCTTTCACTGACACGCAATAAGTTGTTCAGTTTAGACAATGAAAGGTGAATTAAAATATTTTTTAAAGTAAGTTTTTTATTGTGAAAATACTGTACAGAGGGGTTACAATCACATGAGCAAGGTAACAAATACATTTCTTATCAATCATTGTTGCCTCCTCCTTTGATTTTCCCCTACCATCCCTTCCAGATGATGTTAAGTGAAATGAACCCCAAGATAAGGACACAAGTGGTTTTTTTCTTTCTTGTTATTGTTTCTACTATATTTATAAGGTACCATGTGATTTTTTGTTGCTTTGTATGTCTCTCCCCCATGGAATAACCCCTGTTTTCACTGTATTTGATGTTGGGATAATTTGGGGAGCAGAAAGGAAAAAACAAATTGTTTAAATAGGGAATTAAAATAGTTTATTGAGTATATAGTACATTGCCACTTTTGAATAACTTACCAAACTCTTGGTGTAGTTAAAAATGAATTATAAATCTAAATATTATTACTATACTAAGCAATGATTTTTGATCCACGAAAATATTTCATGAGCTGCAACAATCTTTGTGTTCCCAACCTTCAAATCTATTATATCTGTGTATGATTTCTTTTCTTTCTTTTCCTTGTGCTAGTACCAGGACTGGAACTCAGAACTTTGCTCATGGCTATTACTCTAACCACTTGAGCCACACAGTCAATCTAGCGTTTGACTATCGGAGATGGAGACAGCTTAGAATCAGGATTTTCTGAATAGCTAGGATTACAGGCTTGACTGACCCACTCCTAATTGTATATGATTGTTTAACTGGAGAAGGATACTAGCAGAAAACAAAATATGTGAGGGATAAATTGTCAAATCCTTGGATAACAACTAGATTCCCCATGTAGTCAGTTTTCAGAAATAAAGAATTGCAGAGGCGAAAGTCACACCACATACAACATCTGAGTCATACACATGAATGGCACCCCATGACAGGGTCTTCCCTAAAACATGTGTTGTTCCATGAATCAAGAACCTGTTGGGGCTGGGAAGTGGCTCAGTGGTAAAGTGCTTGCCTTGCATACATGAGGCCCTGGGTTCGATTCCTCAGCACCACATAAGCAAAAAGAAAAAAGTCAGAAGTGGCGCTGTGGCTCAAGTGGTAGAGTGCTAGCCTTGAGCTGAAGAGCTGAGGGACAGCGCCCAGGCCCAGAGTTCAGGCCCCATGACCAGACACACACACACAAAAAAAGAACATGTTACATCTAGAAGAATTTTACACTCTAATTAGAGTCTACTTTTTGTAAAGTAGACAGTAAAATTTATTGATGAATTAAGAATTACTATATTTTGAATGATATACATTGAATCCTGGCAAACACAGGCCATAGACATTTCTGGGAAATTGGTGGAGATGGTGGATTAGAAGACTGAATACTAAATGCTCAGGAATAGAGAAAAGACTGCAAAGATCAGAAAGAGAGAGGAACAGCACTGGAAATTATGAAAGGAGTGGTAGCACAGTTGAAAAGTATGGTGAAGAAGGAACACAAAAGGGAAACTGAGAGAAAGCCGGGTGCCAGTGGCTCACACCTGTAATCCTAGCTACTCGGGAGGCTGAGATCTGAGGTTGACAGGTCAAAGCCAGCCTGAGCGGTAAAGTTCATGAAACTCTTATCTCCAATAAACCCTCAGAGAAACAGAAGTGGCACTGCAGCTCAAGTGGTAGAGTGCTCGCCTTGAGCTGAAGAGCTGAGGGACAGCGCCCAGGCACAGAGTTCAAGCCCCACCACTGACAAAAACAAAAACAAAAGCAAAAAAAGGGAAATAGATAAGGACAGACAAACACACATTAACAAGGTAAATCTAATAGCATGGCAAAGGCTGGTAATTCTAGCTGTATTATAACCCCATACCTCTCAAAGCCTTAAATCTAGAATGGAGAATTGATGAGATATGCCTGCTCTGGTGTGGGAAGAAAAACATTCTGCTCTTCCCCTTATCTGGGAGGTCCACAGCAAGGGAACATCTCATATTGTTACTATTTTTATTTGTAAACCACTTAGCCGTGTCTCCAGGCCTGATTTTTGCTGGCTACTATTCAGATAGAGTCTCACCTCCTACCCAAAGCACTATCCTTGAGAAGGACTTATACAATTTGAGACTGATATATTTAGAAGGTGACCAAACAAGGATCAATGGTAGTTTAGCATTCCTTTTAATGTTTGTGGCAGCACTGGGGTTTGAACTCAGGATCTGGGTATAGTCTCTTACATTTTTATCTGAAGGCTTAGGGCTTTACCATTTGAACAATAGCTTCACTTGGGGCTTTTGGGTGGTTATTTGGAGATAAGAGTCTCACAGACTTTCCTGCTCAGGCTGACTTTCAACTACTATCCGCAGATCTCAGGTATTTGGAGCTGCTAGGATAACAGGCATGAGCCACATGTACCCAGTGACTTAGATTCTTACGATACTCCTTTCAGAGTATCTGGATAGGAACCATCCACAGGAGCTGGTCATGGCAAAGGACAGAGTGTGATGTGGATCACAGAGAAATTCAAGCAGTGGGAAGTTCCATCAGTGAAGAGTACAGTGGTTGGACACCTTGCTATTCCTAGGAAAAGCAAGTCTTATTACTGTCTGATGGTCACTGAAGAAACACAGCATTGTGCCTTGTGGTTGCTATGATATGTTGCCTGCAGCTCCCATTTGCTAGCTTTGTGTGAAAGATCATTGAGCCATGATCCTCTAGATTACATCATTTTGACTTTCACTTCCTTCCCAGAGAGAGATCATCTGTTTGGGGTTGGGGGTGGTAGGGAAAACACCTGCCCTTTTCTTTTCTTTCTTTTTTTTTTTCTTTTTGGTCAGTTGTGGGGCCTGAACTCTGGGTCTGGGCACTGTCCCTCAGCTCTTCAGCTCAAAGCTAGTGCTCTACCACTTGAGCCACAGGGTCACTTCTGGCTTTTTCTGCTTATGTGATGCTGAGGAATAGAACCCAGGGCCTCATGCAGGCAAGGCAAGTGCTCTACCACTGAGCCATCTTCCCAACACCCCAAGCCCTTTTCTTGAACCCTCATCCTGATGCGTTTCTTGCTGGAAGGAATTGACAACTCAGAGGCATGCCTTCTAAATGATTGGATTTTTCTGTAGGCTCCTACCCTAACAGTGAGTAAATATAGGGAGATACTCATGGCACAGACACTCACCTCTGGGAGCTGAACCACAGCCAGAAGGGGCAGAAAACCCCAGTTAAAGTCTTCAAATCACATGATTTCACCATTACCCCACCCCCACCTCACCCTACCCATCTCCAGAGGTGAACTACTTGGTGAGTTCTGAAAGAATCAAGGTATATTTCAGATAACTCTATTCCGTTGTATTGCTCCCAGGCAGGACTGAGGTCTCCAATGTGAGACTTTGGAAGTCAGGTAATGTCTACAGCTTCTTCCTTATTTCTCTTATTTCTCTTCCTCTTCCTTATTTCTTCCTCAGGAAGGCAGGGAGACAAATACTTGGGAGCATCTGAAAGCAGAGAGACGAGAAGGCAGGGTACTTACGTCCTCAGTTCTCCCTTGGTCAGCACAGAATGTACTGGCTCTGCCTGCTATCCATTGCTAATCTTGGATCCTTGCTGTCCTAGGGAGACACCAATTAGGCTGGGGGTACTTCAAGGACAAGCAGGAATCTGCCTGACTCACAAGCTGTAAAGCTCCCAGTCGCCGGCTGTGACTCTCTGGGCTCTCTATCTACCAAGAAAGGAAACTTTGGTAGGAAAATTATCCTAGAACTGGGTCACTGAGCTACCTACAAGATACCTCCATTACTTTATCATAACTTGAGTGAGGCTGGGGATCAGGTCCAGTGCCTTGAATACTGGGCTGTTGCATGGCTACTGAGCTATACCCCAAGGGCAGTAGTAAAAAAATATAGCACATTGATCCTCCTGCACAGAGAAGACACTTCAATGGAAGGACTGTAGATGATTGAAATTTTTAGTCAATGATGTGGCTTCAGATGTTCAAATCCCAAGGACAAACCACAAGAAATGTGGGGGAAGGGGAAGAAAACATGAATCCACTAAAATTCAACAGGTCCACAACAATAAATGTCAATAATAGTGAAGTGAGTGACATCTTAAAAAATTAATCATTACAAGGAGTATCAGTTAACAAAGAGGTCATGATCAATACCAACATAAATTTCATAAGAATTCACATCAGTATTGGATTCTTTTTTTTTAATTGTGAAGATAATGTAAAGAGGGGTTACAATTACATGGGCAAGATGAGTACATTCTTTATGTTGTACAGACCTCTATTTGAATTCTTATGAACTTATTTCTTCAGTGTTGTTGCAGCTTCTTGTTCATTTTTCATTAATGAAAAATATGAATTCAAGAAATTCTTATGATCATTACTTCATTTAAAATTTCATGGTAACTCCGGAACAAGTTTACTTTTCTATGGATAAAGCAGGTGTCAGAGTATTCTCCTAAGGTATTTTAATATTTGTCTCTAAATCATGCAGGTCTCTCTCGAGGGAATTGTTCAGATCTTGAGTATTCTTTGGCTACTTTCTGAGAGTTGTAGTTATAGCTTCTCACTAGGGAATGAGGAGACTGTCAAGGCAGTTTTATTTTAAGTCTCTCATATGGTTTAGTCATAATAAACAAAAAATTAGATGACATTTCTTTGGGGAACATCACCAATAAAGAGAAAAACCCATAAATTCTCCCCATTCAAAGAAAAAAGTAGAGTAATAATTCAAGTGAAAGACATCTGACTTTATAAGCTCTAGGTAAGTGGATAAGAATTACATCTTGACAATCATCCGAGTTTGACTAATTTCCTTAACCCTTGAATCCTGTCAACAGTCTGATGGTTTTTGACAGCTGGGCTCTTTAACTACATTAAAAATGTCAGTGTCTTTTTCATTAACTATTGTCTTATGGATATTTGTTTTTAATGTTCTACACACAGATATTTAGAATATGATTATTACTATCCAGAAGAAATCTGAAATATTCTTTGTCAGATAAGAATAGTGTAAGGTATGGTATATACACATCTTAGAGGACCATAATAACTGCCTTAAAAATAGAGAAAGAATTAAACCATAACATAGATACTGGGGGAGTAACTCAAGTGGTAGAGCATCAGCCTTGTAGCAGAAAGACCCTAAATTCAAACTCTAGTACCAATAAAAAAGAAAAGAAGAGAGATGAAAGTCAAAGGAAAAATAAAAAGAGGTGAGGAGAATAGATGGGAAATGAAAAGTGGGAAGGAGAGGAGAGGGGAGGGGCAAGGAAAGGAGAGAACAGGGGAGGGAAAGAGAAGAAAGAAGAAAGGAGAGAAGAGAGGAGAAGAAACCTAGGGAGAACTAGATGAACTCTTGGCAAAATATAAATAAGAACTGAAACTGGAATTCTGAATTTCTATTGCTTAATGCATTACATTTCCTATGGCACAGTAAACCTCAGATAGGGTCCATGGCCCTATGCATTCAAAATTAACTTATGAAAAGCAATAGGCTTATCGTTCTTACTTTAGGATGAGGAGGGACCTAAAGCAAGGTTTTTGTCAGGATGATGTATCCATGAGAAAGAAATAAAAGGATAAACATAGAAGGTGTGGGAGGGTGACTCTGGTCTAAGAATTCCATTCACAGGTATGAAACTAGAACAATCAAACCTACTGAAATGGTGACAAGAGTTAAGGACAGTTGAGGGATGGGTTTCTGGGAAACACATTGTCTGCCTATGTGGTAACATCACAGTGAGAACCTGTGTCTGTGAGAGATGAATAAACACTAATAAAAAAGCAGAAAAAAGAAAGGAAAAGAATTTTGAAAAAACTGAAACTGGAGAAACGGCAGACCATGTTATGCAGGAAAGGGAATGGTAGCAGCCCAGCAATTTCCAGTATCTCTCTTCTCCTTAGGCTTCATTCTCTGATAAGAAGGCAAATGCAGATGCCACTATAGCAAACATTCCTAGACTGAGGGACAGCTGTATCAGGTTCCTGGGACTCGATCTGCTGCAGACTAATTTCTATCTTGCAGTGGACTTCCTGGATTTCCTACTTAGCAATTAGACATGTTAACACTTTATTGCTCCTTTCTGAAACTTATTTGAGTATTCTCGTATCTAATTTCTTCTCCAATTGGAAATAGCTATAACCTAATTTTATGTTTTCATTGAAGAAACACTGAATGGAATAGGATGGGCATTCAAGAGATTAAGTTAAACTGGGCTCCCCGTCTTTAACAATAGAAATCAGATTTCAATTTAGCTACTTCTGTGGCGATTTTGTTATGTACAGACCTAATGCACACTACCAAAAACTTGAAAATCACAGTTATACTCTAAATATTTTACTTTAAATTTGAAGAAATAATTGTATATATATATATATATATATATATATATATATATATATACTCAGTTTTCAAAGGAATATTTAAGATAACTAACTAGGATATCTCCATAATGTGATTTAAATAGAAGTAAAGCATATACTACCAAATTATCAATGCCAAGTATATTGAGAATACATAGCTATTCTATACAGGTTTTGTAGTGTAGACTCACACGCTTAGTGTCCAGTAGTCTATGTCAAAAAGAATTTTCTTTAAAAAAGAAAAGTAAAATAATACATGGAATTTGATAAATGATGCAAATATTTATTTCACATGGGAAAATTTTAAATTCATTTCTGAATAGTTTGTCAAAGTAATATCAAATTTAAAATGATTTTGATATTATTTATACAATTCAACATTTTTGCTACATGTGTGGATGGTGTGTTTTAAATAACCTTTTCTACGTGGGAAGATATTATTGATTAACTAAGTAGCATTGATTTTTGAACTTTATGAACAATATCATCAACTCAATTTGCTATTAGTCTATTAGTTGAATCCCACAAATGCTCAGAGATAGGTTGAGGCATTCTGATTTCCATTAATGTAAAACTTCAAATGGTAAAAGACAGTAGATTAATTAGTGGATTGTGGTTAATGTATCTTACTTTTTTTTTTTTTTTGGTCAGTTGTGGGCTTGAACTCTGGGCTTGGGTGCTGTCCCTCAGCTCTTCAGCTCAAGGCAAGCGCTCTACCGCTTGAGCCACAGCGCCACTTCCAGCTTTCTAGTGGTTTATTGGAGAGAAGAGTCTCACGGACTTTCCTTGCCCGGGCTGGCTTTGAACCGTGATCCTCAGATCTCAGCCTCCTGAGTAGCAAGGATCACAGGCATGAGCCATGGGCGCCCGGCTTGTATCTTGCTTTTGCAAGCTGGAATGTGTATCTCTTTGTTCCTCTATTGTTCTAAGTCCAACAAAAGACAAACAAGAGGCTCTAGACTTCATTAGTTTCATATTCTCTCTACTTCCATTTTTAAGAATGTCAAATCTCAATTTCCAGACAAACCAGGTATTGATGCTCCAAGCCTATGATTCTAGCTACTCCAGAGGCTGAAATCTGGGAATCAAGGTTTAAAGCAATTCTAAGCACACAAGTTAAAGTTACTCTTTGTTAGAATTGCTTGGACTGCTATGCTTATCTCCAATTCACCAGCAAAAAGCTGGAAATAGAGAGGTGTCTCAATTGGTAGAACTTTAGCAAAAAGGCCCAGGTACTGGCAAAAATACAAGAAGAACAAGAATTCACAGACAAAAATGGAAGTGTATTTAAAAATTGTGATTCAATTGTGTAAATATTGTACCAACAGCTATGCTCTAAATATCATTGGCTCTTTATTAAGAATTTAACCTGTTTGTGACATTGTGCCTCACACAGATTTCTACTTGGGAAAGTGGAAGATTCTATTCTTTGACTGTTAAAATCAGAACTTGAAATTCTTATGCTATCATCCTCTACAATAAAAAACCTCCATTCTGTGGAGTTCATCATCTAATTTGATGATTATATTTAAAAGCTTTTAACACATCTGTCTTTTTTCAGAAGAGGTTCTCAGAGGAAATGGGCCAACAGAACCTCACAACACCCACTGAATTCATTCTTTGGGGGATCACAAGACAGCCAGAGTTGCAGCTCCCCCTTTTCGGGGTCTTCCTCCTTATCTATGCAGTGACAGTGGTGGGAAATCTGGGCATGATCATTCTAACCAAGCTGGACTCCCGTCTACACACACCTATGTACTTTTTCATCAGACACCTGGCTTTCATTGATCTTGGCAATTCCACAGTCATTTATCCCAAGGTGTTAGTAAATTTTATTTCGGATCAAAATACCATTTCCTATTATGCTTGTGCCACCCAGATGGCATTCTTCATTACGTTCATCATCAGTGAGCTTTTCATCTTGTCCTCCATGGCCTATGACCGCTATGTGGCCATCTGTAACCCTCTGCTCTACCATGTCATCATGTCTCAGAGGCTCTGTCGTGTGCTGGTGGGCATCCCATACCTCTACAGTGCCTTTCAAGCCCTTATGATCACTGTTAAGATTTTTATCTTGAACTTCTGTGGCTCTAATGTCATCAGTCATTTCTACTGTGACAATGTTGCTCTGTTACTTCTCCTGTGTTCAAATGCACAAGATATAGAATTGATCATCATTGTGTTTTCAGCGTTTAACCTGATCTCTTCCCTCGTAGTCATCCTGATATCTTACACTCTGATTCTGTTAGCGGTGTGTCGGATGCATTCTGCAGAAGGCAGGAAGAAAGCTTTCTCCACGTGTGGTTCTCATCTCACTGTGGTGGTGGTGTTCTATGGGACTCTACTCTTCATGTACGTGCAGCCCAAATCCACCCACTCCTTTGACACGGACAAATTAACATCTGTGTTTTACACCTTAGTGATCCCCATGCTGAATCCTTTGATTTACAGCGTTAGAAACAAAGAAGTAAAAAATGCCTTTCACAGAATCTTTAACAATCTATTTAAGCCTTGTATTTAATATGTAATGCAAAATGTTGTTTCAATAAACAATGATAAAAATAATACTTGACTGTATTTCTAACAGGTGGAAAAATATAAATGGGTAGATGATATCTAGCTAGCTAGATAGGTAGATACATACATATGTCCATACCTACCTACCTACATACATACATACATTTCAGCTTCACAGTAAAAAATAATGATAGCATTACACAATGTGATTTATTCTATTATATTCACTTTCATTCACCCTCATCTATCATATATCCATTAAGGAACTCCTCCCAATACTTCTTGCTTCTACATCAATATTTCTTTAACACTACCATAGAGCTTTATATTCTCCCAGCAGTAATAATACCTATTAAATTTTACAATAGTAATTTATGTTTGGTTTATCATTTTTGTTTTGTTTCACTTTTGTCAATAGCTATCTAGTTAACCTTATTTTTATTGTATGTTCTGAAAATAAAACACTGGTGTAAATAACATCTCTTGCAAAAACCATGTATTCTGTTACTATGATTTTCTTGTTTCCATCATGATAATTTATTTCTCTGAATTGCACAATTTAATTTACTTGTATTTAAATTAATTCGAAATGGAGCACTTTCTTCTGGCATATTGCTATTTGTTGCCTGCATATTTTATTATGTTCATCTTTTCCTCTGCTCGAGATTCTCCTGAGTAAGCGGCTGAATTCTGAATTATGTATGAATAATTCATGGGTACTCTTATTTCAGATGAATAGCCAGGGAACTGTAAGCTAAAAAAATAATCCCAGAAAACACACAAAAAATAAAATAAAACAGTTCAAACTCCCCATTGATCCTAGACCTCCAGTAGGGATCTCAGAGCAAAAGCTAATTTACAAGGTTTGGGAGATAATTTTATAGTAGAAAAAATTCTTGTTTAAAGCATTTGACAGACTTATGGAATCAAAAAGATAATTACGAAGCTGGGATTGTGGTATCTAGGGAGGAGTTTACGGGAAGAAATAGATGTTTACAGAGAAGGGTGAACAAATGGGTGGGCTTGGTAGAGATGTGGAAGAATGATGAGTTTCTTCATTTAGTAAAGAAATTAAATGACTATAAACACGATTTTTGAGTTAACATGCATTCATAAAATCAATGTTTGACCAGTAATATTGCTATATATGCAGCGTACTTTGAACAAACTCACTTTCTCCACCATAATACCCTTACTTCTTTCCTTCCTATTCTGATCTTTTGGTGGGTTTCATTATATTCATGTATAGATATATGTAATATCACATATATATATATACAGTTCATATGTCTGTTTTATGAGCGTACATGCATATATCACACATATAGCATGCATAATATAATGTGTTTATATGTTTATTATATATATATTTAACATATGTGCATCTATAACCATATACACACATAAATTTTTATTTGCTCTTCTATTTTCCTGGAGAAACAGAATACACCAATGAATACAAAGTGCCCCTGATTAATCGAGAGCAGCCTCTAGATATCTTGTTAAATTCTCAGATTTATTAGGGATAATTACCAGTTTAAACAACTCCTTAGGGAGAGCCTCAAGCAGCGACAAATTCCATAAATTATTCTCAAAATGCCATGTGAGAAATACTTGGAGGAGTCCAGAGAAAGGCTTCAGCACAGGTAAAAATTTGTAAAGAGGAAGGAGATTACACATCACAAACCAGCGCAGTGTTCCAATGACATTTGCATCTTTCATTTTAGTAGCAGAGAGTAACAAAAGCTGTTGGCACTCAAGGAGGCTGACATCTGGGAATCTTGATTAGAAGCCTAGTAACGCAGGAAAGTCAGTGAGACTCTAATTTCCAATTAACCACCAAAAACTGGAATTGGAGATATGGTTCAAGTTGTACAGGGGAGCCATAAGCCAGAAAGCTTTGTCATAGTATGATGCCTTGAGTTCAAACTCCAGTCCTACCTCCTAGAAAAGAATAAATAAAGGTTACTTTTCCTTGAATAACCTTTTAAATACTTTGTGAAATTTAATATCTAAATATATATGCAACATTAAAATGATGCCATGGTATTGTGCACAAAATGTTTTATATAAATAAATTTATCTCTAATTAAGGCAAAAACATAAAGCAAATGAGACATCACTAAAATATATGAACACTTTTTTAAATGGACTAACGAAGAAGCAGACACTGTCTAGCTAATTAGATTGGTATTATCCTAAAGAATGATTTACTAGCTTTTAAGTTCTATGAGCCCATAAAAATAGTCATATAGGAATAGTCTTAAATTCTGTAGCACCCAATAATTATTTAACTAAATATGTGGTTATCATTCTTTCTTTGTGTGTTGATGAGGTAAAAGAGAGTTTCTACCTTCTGTTTATATGTGGAAAGATTTGAAGATTAGCAAACTTCTCAGGAACTAATATTATGATAACGGAATACCCACAATACACTTTGATTTCCAGGGGTATCTCACGAAAAGTATCTATGACTTTTCTCAAACAGAAATTTTTTTACTAGAAAATACTAGCAGTATGAAAAGATAATAAAATATACATACAATGGGTTTTATAATTTTATTAATATTTGTTTTATATAAATAAGTTTATTTGCAACTGAGGTAAAACCCGAGGAGGGGAAAATGGAATACCACTCAAAGTTTCTTTACTGCCTCTTCCAAAGCTGACATGAGAGTAATTGCTGATCTTTTCTTACCTTACCAAAACTCAGGTATTTTCCAAATGCCTTTTTCTCTTTAGTTTTTTGTGGCTGTTCTTAATTAATTATAAAATAATATATAGAATGCATAGTATGTATTATATTTACTAAAGAAATTTCCAACATCACTGCCTACTGGTGTTTATATTATCCTATTTTAATGCAGTAAAGATACATTCAGGGGGACATAGTACACAAATAGAAGATTGGGATCTATTTTGTTATTAATACATTTTGTAAGTTTTAGAGTTTTAAATGTGTGTACATACTTCATTATCCTTACGTAGTTGTACAAGGGAGTCGCCATTTAACAAAGCAGTTTATGAGTATATCTTGATCATCACCCCTTCCAACATTCTCACTCACCCCTCCCCTAGCCACTCCTTCTTTCATACTTCTTAATTTTGTAGGATATACATTAGATTCTTTACTGCATTCCCTTGCCCCCTTCTCCTCTTCATTTGTCTTCTCTTTTCTCCTTGGCCTCAAACCCACCTTTTTCAAATACCTGCTTCTTAGCTGGGCTTTGGTGGCTCATGCTGAGACCTGAGGATCGCGGTTCAAAGCCAGCCTGGGCAGTAAAGTCCATTGGACTCTTATCTCCAATTAACTACTAGAAAACTGGAGGTGGTGCTGTGGCTAAAAGTGGTAGAGCGTTAGCCTTGAGCTGAAGAGCTGAGGGACAGCGCCCAGGCCCAGAGTTCAAGCCCCACAACCTCCCCCCCAAAAAAACAAAAAACAAGTACCTGCTTCCTGGTGTTTTATTTTGCTGAACTTTGACTTTGTTTTCTAAGAAATTACACTACTTGAGCTCTCCTTTGAATCCACCATATTTCAGTTAATACGTTTGTCTACACTTGCATACCAGCCAACATATTTACTTACAAGTTTATAAGCTATCTCAATGTTGTTTTGATTTGCTTTTCTTTTATGGCTAGAGAGATTGAGCATTTCTTCATGTGTCTAACGGCCATTCTTATTTCCTCTTCAGAGAAGCTTCTCTTTAAGTCTTTAGCTCACTTATTTATCGTGCAGTTGTTTCTTTGAGGATTTGTTGTTGGGGAATTTAATTTTTTTAGTCCTAAGTATATCTTAGATATGAGATGCTTGTCTGTTGTATGCCTAGTGAAGATTTTCTCCCAATCTGTGGGTTTTCTATTGATCTTGATAGCTATGTCCTTTGCTATGCAGAAGCTCTGCAGCTTCAAGCAATCCCATTTGTCAACCTTTCTTTGATTAGTTGTGTTTCTGGGTCTCTATTAAGAAAATTTCAGCCTGTGCCAAGGAGACCTAGGGTTTCTCCTATTCCATCCTGTAATGTTTTTAGGTTGTCTGCTTTGACTCCGAGGTCTTTAATACATTTGGAGTTGATTCTGGTGCAGGGTGATATGTGAGCATCTAGTTTTAGTTTTCACAGGTGATTAACCAATTTTGCCAGCACGATTTACTGAAGAGGCTGTATTTCTTCCATTCTATTTTTTAGCTCCCTTATTGAAGATTAGGTGGCTATAATCTGTGGGTTCATTTCTGGATTTTCAGTTCTATTCCATTGGTTCTCAGATCTGTTCTTGTGCAAGTACCAAGCTGTTTTGATTACTATGGATTTGTAGTAGATACAAGGGAGTATTAATTTCAGAAGCCAAGTTATGAGTACAATACATGTTGATCAATGTCACCACTTCCATTATTCTCCCCCATTTCCCCTTCTACTCCCTACTCTCAAAATATATAGTTCAATTTTTACATAATGTACATTGAATATAACAACTGCATTTGTATTCATCACAGGTTGTGATCTGATTGGAAATTGGAAATATTTTATATGATCTAATTCAAATTACTTCTAATCAAATTACTTGTAATATGAAATGGTATGTTTTATTTATTTTTCTTCTAACTCACTCAGAGTCTGTTGCCACTACAACTTTCCTAACATATTGCTGTTGCTTTTCTTTCTCCTTTTAAAGAATTGGTGATAGAGGTATGATTCAAATGGTAGAGCACCAGCTAAGCAAGCAAATGAAGCAAGGTCATATATTCAAAACCTAGTACCTCCAACATTTTTCCAGAATTCAATAAATTTAAATAGACAATTCTTTTATGTCAACATGCCTTCTACATCATAATCTGACATGATCTTTAGAGTATTCACATATATTTTATTTTGTTTGTTGTAATCTACATTATACAGTTTATACTAAGTTGAAGAATTTTGTATTGCTTACATACATGAAAGAGTTACAAATCCCATGCAGAATTTAATATATATACCATCTAGGGTGAATTTTATTTTGTCCCTGTAATCTTCCATAATATAGATTTTGATATGTTTTTAATTTTTAAACTACACTATTATTTTAACCATAGAGGATTCTCTAAAACTTATATAAAGGCAATGCCCTGGTCCTGGCTCAGACTTCTTCCCTCTACCCCAGTATCTGGCATGACTAAGAACACTTCACCTTATGGGCACATTAGTGTTTGTCAGTTATAAATTGCCCTCTGAGTAAAAGTAATATTTCAAGCATATTTGTGCAGAAATAATTTATATTATAATATTATTAAACTAGTTAGGAAAATAAAGATCAGTGATGCAAAACAGTAACACTTGATTATGTAATTTTTGTCACTGAGTAGAGACAAGAAGAGAGATTAAATTATACACATTATGTCCTACTCTTATTTGGCATCTATACAACATCATAAACCTGAGAAGCAACTACTTCATCATCCATATGAATTTACAAACTATCAGGTAAGTTATGTTCACAAATTCAAAAGGCAAATGCAAAAAAGATCCCATTATATATTTAATATTTAGAATTATGTATGAAGTAGCAGAGGTCCATTGAAAGTTGTAATTTTCACACATCCTAATAAATCTGCCACAAAGCATGTTGATTTTCAATCAGAGAATAAATAGCTTTCTATACCATTCTTCTAAATATACTGTTTGCTCAAAGTGCTCCTTTGCCACCATTACAGGTTAAGACATAGTCTAGGACTTATCTCCATACATATACTTCCTAATATTTTCTCTACTTGTATAGAAATGATTCTACTGTAATCTTATTAATGCAAATGTCTAAACTCTGTCTAGTATATTAAAGTTAGAAATTTACCAACAGTAGAAGTAAAGGTTTTCAGAGAACTATGTTTTGAAGTACTTGGATTTGTATATTTTTGAAATTTGTAGCAAAAAAATCTAACTAGAATTACTAGATAAAATATTATTAAATTAAATTAGAAGTATGATTGTGATTAGAATTAGATTTAAGGCATAGTTGTCCATTCTTTTTTGAAAACTGTGCTCTGCTAGAAAATATTTTGTAATTAGTTTCTGTATCTCATCAGATTTTGTAATTAGTTTTATATCTCATCAGAATTCCTTAACTTCAACACTATTAAAATTTTGTACTGGATATTGTTCAGGGAGGCATAAAGGATACAGGAGATTTTCCAGCTTACTTGGTTTCTAAATTTTAGATACCAAAAGCAGAAAAACTTTCCATTTCAGACATAAAGAAAATGTACCTAGGTATTGGAAAATGGTGGATGATGACCTCAGTAAAGGATGATTGATCTAGGGGCTGGGAAGGTGGCTCAGTGGTAGAGCGCTTGCCTTGCATGCCAGAGGCCCTGGGTTTGATTCCTCAGCACCACATAAGCAAAAAAAGAAAAAAAAAAAAAGGGTGACTGATCTATTACTGTCTCTATCTGTAAAGAAGGCCATGCATAGTGTATTTCTGTAAAATGAAATTAATTTTTAATATCGTACATTGAAAAGTCCAGATATATGGTAATTGTACTTTGTTTACTAAAGACTCCTGTGAATTAACAAAGGAAATCTGTTGACTATGCTTACAGCTCTACTCAGAATAGGTTTTATGATAAACCTCAATGGAGACACGCAACCTCACGGTGCTGAGAGAATTCATCCTGATGGGCATCACGGATCGTCCTGAGCTGCAGGCTCCATTGTTCACTTTGTTCCTCCTCATCTACGTGGTCTCCGTGGTGGGCAACTTGGGCATGATCGTCCTCACCGTGGTGGACTCCAGGCTGCAGACCCCGATGTACTTTTTTCTCAGACACCTGGCTTTCACTGATCTTGGTTATTCCACAACCGTGGGCCCCAAAATGTTAGTGAATTTCGTGGTGGATCAAAATATAATCTCCTATAATTTTTGTGCCATACAACTAGCTTTCTTCCTTGTGTTCATCATTAGTGAACTCTTTATTCTGTCGGCCATGTCCTATGACCGCTACGTTGCCATCTGCAAACCACTGCTCTACACCATCATCATGTCACAGAGAATGTGTCATATGCTGGTGGCAATCCCCTATCTCTACTGCACATTTGTGTCTCTTCTAGTCACCATAAAGATTTTCACTCTGTCCTTCTGTGGCTACAACGTTATCAGTCATTTCTACTGTGACAGCCTTCCCTTGTTATCTTTGCTCTGCTCAGATACACAGGAAATTGAATTGATCATTCTAATCTTAGCAGCCTTTGATTTGATCTCCTCTCTGCTGACAGTCCTTGTGTCCTACCTGCTCATTCTTGTATCCATCCTCAGGATACAATCTGCTGAGGGCAGACGCAAAGCTTTTTCTACCTGTGGGTCTCACTTGACAGTAGTCATTGTCTTCTATGGAACGTTGATATTTATGTATGTGCAGCCCAAGTCCACTCACTCAGTAGATACAGAGAAAGTGGCTTCCTTGTTTTACACCTTGATTATCCCCATGTTGAATCCCTTGATTTATAGCTTGAGGAACAAAGATGTCAAAAATGCTTTACAGAGGATTTGGAATCGCTTACACAGATTCATTGGGTTCTGATAAAAATAGGGCTATTGCTAATTGAGTTATGTGCATAAATATTTCTTTTGTATATACCCATCCAGAAACTTGGCAATGTTTGGTGCAATACATATTTGCCTGTTGTAGTGTACATATAGGTACTTTTAATTGCTTTTCATAGGTTAATGTGAAAACAACTTAAAAAAACAAAGTTTTTATATAAAAACAGTACATAAAATGGAATGATTTTAAAGAAAATAGATATACTTAATGGATATAGACCAAAGATAATCAGAAAAGGAAAGCAAATGTGCTATGGAGGAGTAGAGACCTCTTGGAATGACAGGACAAAATGATAGGAATCTTGTGCTTCTGTGACTCATTGTAATAAAACCTGCAGAGCCAATCTCCTGCTTGTGCATTTTGTTTGTGTATAAACCATCTCATCCCTTCTGTAGTGAATATTGTATTTGTAATTAATATTGAATGCTTTCATAATGCATGAAAATATAAAGCTTTATGATTAGGCTTAAAGAATATTTATCCCAGACATTGCTCTCTCACTCACTCATTCTCATTCTTCCCAGTACAGTTATTTCTATAAAAGTCTGCTAACTGAAATTCAGTAATCCATATACATTCTAGCTGGCCCATATGTTTGCCTCAGTTTTCTCATTTTTCTGTGCCTCATGGAAGTATGAATTAAGTTAAATATTCTGTAACCATTTATGAACATTTAGAAATTTATGCTTTTACTCTAGTTTTCTCGCATAAAGAGATTAATTATACTTAAAATTTGTATGCCTTTTGTGTTTCTCTCTTTGGATAAGTAGACAATTCAGTGAAGAAATAATTTTTATGTGATTGGTAAACTTAGTATTTCTCCACTGTGATCATTATGGAATACACTCTATATTCTCACTAGCTTTACTAATTAGCTGCCTGCATCCATTTTTCAGATTTGAAAAACAAAGATAACTAACTAGATAATATCATGTTTCAAGCTTTTGCAGTGTCCTCTGATTGTGACGGAACTTAACTGTACAAATAAAGTCTGACAGGTAGAATATTGGAGATTATAAGAAAATGTAAGAGAATCAAATTCTTTTATTTTAGACAGGATTCTTTCACACTAGATACTATGTTAGAAATGAAATGTACAACTTGAGGGATGGATGACAGGAGGGGAAAAACTGGGAGAGAATGAGGAAGAGGGAGATATGGGTCAAATGGAGATGTACTCGTTACTTGATTTATGTAACTGTAATCCCTCTGCACATCACCTTAAGAGTAAAATTTTTAAAGAAATAATTATTTTGTATCATGGTCATATTTCCTTATGAAAATGTATTTCCTTTTTTATTTATTATTTATTTATTTATATTGTGAAAATATCATACAGAGGGGTTACATGGGCAAGGTAACGAGTGCATTTCTAATCAAGCATTGTTGCCTCCTCCTTTGTTTCCCCTTTTTAAAAAAAATCCTAAGATTCTTTTTTTTCTAATATCACCTTTATTTTGTTTTTTTCCTGTCCCCTTCCCAAAGCAGAGAACTGTATATACAAGATGCAGGTCACTGACCTCAAATACAGTGAAAACAGAGATTATACCACAGGGGAGGAACATACAAAGAAACAAAAACATGATCTGGTATGTTATAAATATGTTAGAAAAATAGCAAAAAAGAAAAAATTGTATCCCTATCTTGGGGTTCATTTTGCTTAACATAATTTCATATGCTCATATGTACATAGTTTTTTTTTTACCTTTTCTGCTTGTCCTAGACATGTACTAATTATTGCAAATAAGGGAAACCATGGGACCTATGTTTCTTTGGGCCTGGCTCACTTCATTTAATATAATTTTTCCAAGTCTTTCCATTTCCTAACAAATGTGGCAGTCATTCTTTCTGATGGAGGCATAGAATTCCAGTGTGTGTGTATGTGTGGGTCTGTGTCTGTGTCTGTGTGTCTGTGTGTATATCAAATTTTCTTGATCCATTCATCTACTGAGGGGCAGCTGAGTTGGTATACCTTAGCTATAGGAAATAGTGCTGCAATAAACATGATGTGCTGATAGCCTTAGTATGGCCTTGGTTTTGATCGTTTGGGTAAATGCCCAAAAGTGGATTGTTGAGTCATAGGGGAGCCCTAAGTAGAGTCTCTTGAGGAACCTCCATACTACTTTCCAAAGTGGTTGAACAAGTTTACACACCCACTAACAATGCAGAAGGATTCCCTTTCCGCCACAACTCTTCGAGCATCTGTTGTTATTAGAGTTCTTGATTATAGCCATTCTAACTAGGGTGAGGTGGAATCTCAATGTTGTTTTGATTTGCATTTCTTTTATGGCTAGGGAGGTTGAGCATTTCTTCATGTGTCTATTGCCCATTCTTATTTCCTCTTCAGAGAAGTTTCTCTTTAAGTCTTTAGCCCACGTATTTATCGTGCAGTTGTTTCTTTGAGGATTTGTTGTTGGGGGATTTAATTTTTTGAGTTCCAGGTATATTTTAGATATGAGACCTTGTCCGTTGTATGACTAGTGAAGATTTTCTTTTAATCCGTGGGCTTTCTATTGATCTTGCTAACTATGTCCTTTGCCATGCAGAAGCTTTACAGCTTCATGCAATCCCATTTGTCCAACCTTTCTTTGATTTGATGTGTTTCTGGGTCTCTATTAAGAAAATTTCGGCCTGTGCCAAGGAGACCTAGGGTTTCTCCTATTCCTTCCTGTAATGTTTTCAGGTTTTCTTCTTTGTCTCTGAGGTCTTTGATCCATTTGGAGTTGATATTTTTCAGGGTGATATGTAAGGATCTCGCTTTAGTTTTCTACAGGTGATTAACCAATTTTGCCAGCACCATTTACTGAAGAGGCTGAATTTGTTCCATTCTATTTTTTTTAGCTCCCTTATCAAAGATTAGGTAGCTATAGGTCTGTGGGTTCATTTCTGGTTTTCAATTCTATTCCATTGGTCCTGAGGTCTGTTCTTCTGCCAGTACCAAGCTGTTTGGATTACTATGGCTTTATAGTAGAGTTTGAAATTTGGTACTGATATTCCTCCAGCACTGTTCTTTCTGTTAAGGATCATTTTTGCTATTTGGGGTCTTTTATTGCTCGGTACGAATTTTTGGATTGCTTCTTCTATTTCATTGGAAAATGATGTTGAAATATTGATAGTTATAGCATTACATTTGTAGATAGCCTTGTGAAGTATTGCCATTTATTTTTTGTAGTTATTACAAAAGGAGTTGCTTTCTTGATTTCAGCCTGGCTCTTCTCATTGTTGGCATACAGAAAATCCATTGATTTTTGAGGGCTAATTTTAAACTCTGCAACTTTGCCAAAATTTTGAATCAGCTTGAGTAATTTGGGAGTGGAGTTTGTGGGATTCTTTGAATAAAAGATTATGTCATCTGCAAAGAGGGAGAGTTACTTCATCTTTCCCTATTTGGATCCCCTTTGTGTTTGCATCTTGTCTTATTGCTGTGGCTAGGCATTCTAATACTAGATTGAAGAGAAGTGGACAGAGTACACATCCTTGTCTTGTTCCTGAGTTTAGAGGAAATGGCTTTAGTTTTTTGCAATTAAGTATAATACTGGCTGTAGATTTGTCATAGACAGCCTTTATTTTATTGAGGAATGTTCCATGGATTCCTAGTTTTTCCAGAGCCTTCATCATAAAGGGATGTTAGGTCTTGTCAAGTGCTTTTTCTGCATCTATTGAGATAAAAACGTGGTTCTTATCCTTGTTCTTGTGGATGTGATGAATTATATTGATTTGTGTATATTGAACCAGCTTTGCATCCCTGAAATGAATCCTGTTGGATCGTGGTGTATGGTTTTTTTGATTAACTGTTGAAGTCGATTTTGTTGAGAAGATTTATGTCAGTGTTCATCAAAGAAATGGGTCTGTAGTTCTCTTTCCTTGATGAGTCCCTGCCTGGTTTTGGGATGAGGGTAATGGCTTCATAGAATGAGTTTGATAGTGAACTTTCTCTTTCAATTTCATTGAAGAGTTGGAGGAGTATTGGTCTGAGCTCTGCTTTGAAGGCCTTGTAGAATTCCATTGTAAACTCATCCGGTCCTTGGCTTTTCTTAGATGGGCGGTCTGTTATTGCTGTTCCTATTTCAATTTCGATACTTGATATGGGCCTGGAAGTTGGTTTAACTCATCGTGGTTTAGTTTCGGCATGTTGATATTTGCTAGGAAAATGTCCATTTCTTCCACATTCTCAAACCTATTAGCATAAAGCTTTGAGGCGTATTCCCTTAAAGTGCCCTTAATCTTGGTTGTTTCTGTGGTGATGTTTCCATTCTCATCTCTGAGTTTATTTATTTGAGTGTGTTCTCTTCTTTTTCTGTTAAGATTTGCTAAGGGTCTGTCAATTTTGTTAATTTTTTGAAGAACCAACTCTTTGTTTTATTGATTCTTTCTATGGATTGTTTTGGATTCTAATTCATTCAATTGATTTAATTTTAGTTGTTTCCATCTACTGACTTCGTTACTTATGTGTCATATATTCTTATGGTTTTTTTTTTTTTTTGCTTTCTCCATTCAAAGTTTCCCCTTGAGTTTGTGACTGAACTCTGAATTCTGTGTGTATACTTTGAACACCAGTACGGTCTTAGAAAGAATGTCCTACCATTGTAAAGTGACAGTTTTATTTTGGGCAATCATGGGATTTGACATCAGGGACTCCTGCGTGGCAGACAGTTGTTCTATTTCTTACCTTCATCTCCAGCCTAACATTATGAAGTGTGATTTCTCAGAATCTATACCACAGGAAGACACTGGATTTTAAAGAATCAGAAAGTGGAATCCTTGTTGAATCCTGTGACTTCAGTGGAAATGTTAGAGACAAAAGCAGCTTTAGATTCATTAAGAGCTGGAACACAAATCTTAAATAAAAGCAACTGAGTTTTATTAAAATAGTTATAACCTTTAGAAAAAGTTCTACAACATATAGAACTTATGGTAAGACTCACAATATTCAGTATTCAATAACAATGAATAGATAAGAGAAAGTATAATCATGTGACAGTATATAATAGCAATTTAAAAATATCTTGGAAGAACAGTGGTGATAAAAATTTACAGGAGCGGATGTTACAACAATAAATATTAATAAGCTCAAAATACAGAATGGTGTAACAAAATATTAGTAATATAAGGAAAAATAATTAGCATTATAAAAAAAATTGAAATTATCAAAGTAGATTTCTATAGATGAAAAATACAAGAATATAGAAAAGAAACATATAATTATGCAATCAGAATATTATAAGGTTATATGCTGAAAAAGGAAACATGACTTAGCTTACGGATACCAAAATAGCAACTATTCTAAATGAAGAGCTCTGCATTCTTTCTGAGAAGAAACAAAAATACTGAACAAAGCTATCTGCAGAACAAGAACAAGTTACTTCCCATATGTTCAAACAGATATAAGTGGAGAGAAAATACTATATTACACAGCATATACATGGTTGCTGTTCAGAATTTTTTCCCAATACAATTTTAAAGGAATCCCCAATGAGACAGGCATAAAATACTAAAATGACCTAACTCCAAGAAGAAAAATAAAAAAAGAGAATATATGTAGGTGCATCAAAATCAAATCTCCAGAAAATATATGAAAAAATTGTTTAACCACTGGTTTCTTTAGAGATACAATATATCTCCTAGGACTTTGCTTTTTATCAACCTATAACTACATATCAAAAATATATTGGGGTCGGGGAGTGAAAGTAGTAGAAAAATGAGAGAAGGAGTTACAAGTTTGACAAGAAATGTACATATTTCTTTACTTGTGTAACTGTAATCCCTCTGTACATCAACTTGACAATAAAAAGGAAATTAAAAAAAGAATGGAACAAAAATATACATAGAAGATCAGTAAGGATATTATCAAACATTATTCTTTTCTTTGTAGATAGGATAAGTGGTAGCAGCATACTTTAAAATTGCTTCTTAACATTTCTAAGATACTGACAGACAAATTTGTGATTCTCAGTGTTCTGTGATATAAATAGATTTATTTATTCCAATAGACTGAAACATGTAATACTTCTTACTTTTCTTGATGGAACATTCAGTGGAATAATTAATAGATACATCCTAAATTCTCTTGGGTAATAATGTACAATAATTTGTTTACCCATGAATCACATTTAAACTTCAATATGATGAGTCTCAAGAGAGTAAAAAAGAAAAGCATACTTAAATCTACCCAATGACAACTTACAGGACTGAATCAGTAGACTGCTGATTCTCCATTAAGGTAAGCAGAAACATACAGTGAATATCTGTGAATTTTTTGAAGATTGCATAGATTAAACTGGGCTATCTCCAACAAAGATCCAAGTGGGCTTTTAATCTACCAAAGTCTTAACATTCATCTATACCCTTTGGTAATATAGTATCTAGAGATAATTTGTTATTAATTTTAGACAGTTACTATTTAAAAAATCAGTTTATGAAAAAATGCACCTTGACCAATGTCAGCCTTTTCATCATTCTTCTCTATTACTTCCTACTCCTAGCCTCCCCTCAATTTTCCTAGTTTCATAGGAAATTCCTTGAATATTATGATTTCATTCTCCTCCCTTTCTCTCTTCATTTGTGCACCCACATTCCCTTAACCTTCCCCCAACCCCATCTCAAGTACCAGCTTCTTGGTATTCATTCTGTTGGATTTGAGTTATTTTTCTAAGGAATTAAACCATTTGAATTCTCCCCTGTATAAACCACATTTGCATTAATATGTTTGTGAACACTTGCATATAACCTTATATGAATTTATTTTTGTATTTATATTGATTTTTATTGTATACAACCTCTTTGAGCAATTAATAGACACCTAAAAATTAATGATGGTAGTATAAAACAGATCCTGTCTGTTGTGTGGGTGAAAGTTGGAGTGGGAAATGGAGAAGTGAGAGGATTGTAGAGGGTGAATATTTTCAAAATACTTCATGTAATGTATGTACAAATGGAACAGTAGAAATTGTTGGTATTAATTTGGGCGGGAGTAGGGGGTGAAGGAAAATGAGAGAGGATGATGGGAGCAAATCTGATCAAGCACATGTCCAGACATGTCAAAATAAAACCCTTTTTACAACTAATTATTGGCCAGAAAAATGTGGAAGAAATATTTCTCCCTTTGCAACATACTGTCCATCAGAGGGTTTGATATTTAGAAGTGTTATGCAATCCATAATAATATGTATGTGCTGCTTATTTCTAGACCACTTTAGCTTTCAGGGTTAACTTTCTTCTCCAGTCATCTAGTTGAATAAGAACCTTTGCCTGTCATTTTTAAACAATGTTGCTCCCATACATTCCTTATTTCCAATCAACTCAAGGTGCCCTTCTTGGAGAAATAATGTGTCACAGTGTTTACGAGGTAAGAGTCATAAGACAGAGAAGCTTTATTTGAATTGGAGTTCTACCATTTAGATAGGATTGACCTTTGCTAAGTTATCCTGCTCTTTAAGCATCAGTTTTCCTACTTGTTAAATGTGGATTTTTTGTTACAAATGGATCCTTAGAAAGTCATATAGACTGTATAAATTCATATGAAAAGCAAGTAGATTGCCTAGCACATGTTGTATTTCTTATAATTCCCAACTTTGTATTCTTCTTGTGTTTGGGCCTTTTGTCATGATTCTTCCTTAAATGACTATAAATGTTCAGTCAAGTCTTTATTGTGCAGAAGAGGTATGTTTGGCTTGGAGAGGATGACAAACATCAATTCAATATGAAAAAAGTAAACGCAGCAAAAGCAGACAATGATACAGCAAAATTCTAAAATGAACATGAACCATCACTTTTGTATTTAATAGTTAGAAGCATATGTCTAATGTTCGAGGATTTTCTAACTATTCTCCAACTGATCACAATTCATGTGGAACAAGGAGCATATTTTTTCTCATTTCTCCTTTCTTTCCACAGAGGTAATGACAGTAAGGTTTGGCTTATGATGTAAGTGTGAATGTCTTTTTTGATAAGTTACTTAAAAAATTAAAAGTTTCCAGGAGCCATTGGCTCAGATCTGTAATCCTCACTATTTAGGAGGCTGAGATCTGAGGATCGAGGTTCAAAGCCAGCTCAGTCAAGGAAAGTCCTTTAGATTCTTATCTCTATTTCCAATTAACAACCAGAAAACCAGAAGTGACGCTGTGGCTCAAAGTGGTAGAGTGCTAGCCTTGAGCTGAAGACCAGGACAGTGTCCTGGCCCAGAGTTTAAGCTGACCAACCAAAAAAAAAAAGAAAAGAAAAGAAAAGGAAAAAAAGCTATTTTAAAAATAGATGTTTGACATAACTCAAAGGAATTGGGATTAAACTAATCATTCCAATATTTACTTGTTTTTGAGCATACTACCAACATTTCAAAGGAGGAATGAATGAATGAGTGCCAGTGGCTGATGTGTGTTGCTTTTGGCCTGATAATTATTGGCGGTTTGAGAGAAAGAAACTGTCCTATTTATCATTGACTTGGCTATGAATTATCTTAGATGGCAGAATTTTATATATAATTCCTAATGATTTTATACTTTATCTAGGGTGCCACGATGAATCAGATGGAGAAATTCAATCACAGCATAGTACCACAAGTCACAGAATTTATTCTCTTGGGGATCACCAACAAACCCAACCTGCAAGTGCCACTGTTTGGGATCTTTCTCACCATATACATGGTCACAGTGATGGGCAATCTTGGCATGATTGTCCTCACCCATGCTGACTCTAAGCTCCATACCCCGATGTATTTTTTCCTTAGACATTTGTCAATCACTGACCTTGGTTATTCCACTGTCATTGGACCAAAGATGATGATCAACTTTGTGATGTGCAAGAATATTATTTCCTTCAATGGATGTGCCATCCAGCTGGCATTCTTTGAGATTTTCATCATCAGTGAATTGTTCATTCTCTCTGCCATGGCCTATGATCGATTCGTAGCCATCTGCAAACCTCTTCTCTACGTGATCATCATGTCGGAGAAAGTGTGCTGGGGCTTAGTCCTTACTTCTTATCTCTACAGCACTTTTGTGTCTCTATTGCTCACGGTTAAGTTGTTTACTTCATCCTTCTGTGGGACTAATGTTATCCGTTACTTTTACTGCGATTGTCTTCCTCTGATATCTATGCTCTGCTCTGACACACATGAACTAGAACTAATCATTTTGGTTTTCTCAGGTTGCAATTTGCTCTCCTCCCTGCTGATTGTCCTCATATCCTACTTGTTTATTCTTGTGGCCATTCTCAAAATGAACTCAGCAGAAGGGAGATACAAGGCCTTCTCCACCTGCAGCTCACATCTCACAGTGGTGGTTGTGTTCTATGGGACATTATTGTTTATTTACCTGAAGCCCAAATCCAGTCACGCTTTTGATATTGATAAAATGGCTTCTGTGTTTTACACCTTAGTCATTCCTATGCTGAATCCACTGATCTACAGTCTAAGGAATAAAGAAGTGAAAGATGCTCTAAGGAGAGCATTAACTTATAAATGCAAAATCCCCACTTAATACCTTAATATTTTGTGGCATGCTGGGCCCAAGCCTTTGCTTAATATTTTGTCATATATAAAATATTGTCCTAGAACTGGAGGCATGGCCCAAGTTGTAGAACAAAAGCAGTGAGCTAGAGCCAGAGCATGAGGACCCCAGTGACAGAAAAAGAAAGAAAGAAAGAAACAAACAAACAAGGATAAATGAAGACCAAATCATATTGGTGTTTATAGTAGCTACAACTAATGAAAGTCATACAGATTTTTGGTTGACATTAGAGTTTCAGAGTTCTATATAAGTCTCAGAGTTGAATTAGTCATATATATACATACATACATACATACATACTTATATTCTACAGGAGTAACTGGGTAGAAAATTTAAATAAGCTTGTATGTGATTAATGCATTGGCTCAACAGAAAGCAAGATAGTAAGTAAATACGTGATTATAACATAACATTGCACCTTGTTTTTAAAAGTTTGGCTAAGAATGAGGTGACACATTCCATGTCAGAATGGGGATTTAATCAAATCAAGGTAATGCTTTCTATATCGTGGTTAGATTGGTTATCTAATATTGTTTTTAAGAAACTATGCAAAGGTACTAGACAATTCTATATCTTCTGGCAGATTCTCATTTTTATTTTTTTTGCCAATCCTGGGGCTTGAACTCAGGGCCCGGGCTCTGTCCTTGAGTCTGTCTGTACTCAAAGCTAGCACTCTACCACCGGAGCCACAGCACAACTTGTTTTGTTTCTGTTTGTGTGGTACTGAGAAATTGAACCCAGGGCTTTCATGTATGCTAGGCAAGCAGTCTCCAACAAAGTCACATTTCCAGCCCCATTTTCTCACTCTTTAGCTTCACAATACACGGATTTAGGATTGAAATGATCAAAATAAATGTCATTTGGTTTTCTACTGGAATGTCTATTTTAAAGAATAAATGATGATTATTATACAGATTAAAGATGAAGAAATACACTAAATAATTGTTTTCATTTCTAAATCTCTTTTGTTTCCATAGTGTGTTTATTATGACATAAAATCCAAGGTAATGCAATGCTTTTTACACTGTGTATGAAGGGGTGTATATGTGTGTGTGTGTGTGTGTGTGTGTGTGTGTGTGTGTGTGTGTACATGTGCTTGTACTGGGATTGGAACTCGGAGCCTCTTGCTCTCCCTTGACTTATTTTGCTAAAGGCTGGCATTCTACCACCACAGCCAAAGTTCCAATACGGGCTTTTTGCTGGTTATTTGGAGGTAAAAGTTTCATGGACTGGTTTCAAACCATGCTCTTCAGATCTCAGCTTCCTCAGTGAATAGGAATGCAGGTGTGACCGACTGCTTTCTGTCAAATAGCTTCTTTCAACTTTTACACCACTCCAGGCTGATATAGTACACAATCACTGTAATGCATAGCTTCAATTCTTACTTTACATCTTTATTACATATTTATACTTTATATATTTATACTTTATTCATACCTTATATCTTTACTCACACACATGAAACACTCTTTTTTGATGGATTTTCTTTAATTTTCTGCATGACACAAGAAGCTGTTGACTTTGGTGTTGAGTAGCTGAGGACAGCCAGCTAAAGAAAATTGTCTCTTTCATTATTTTATCCTCAATATCTAAAGAGTTTATCCTTTCATTTGACATTTGATATTTGATATTGAGATGTAACTTTAACAAATTTGTTTTACATTGGGCATCAAACCATAACATTCATATTTTAATAACTACGACAACATGGTGATTATTCTCAGACAAGAAAGATTATATGCTTATCCTTAGGGTATAGCATCAAATTGATCTTGCATAGCTATAGGCTACTTCTCATCTTAAGGCACACCCCAACAGGGAACTCTCAGTGCTGATTTCAATATTGACCAAGAAACTATAAAATCCCTACAGTATACAAGGCAATGCTCCTTTTCAAGTAAATAAATAAATCAGTAAATGGGCTAATGGAAGGGAATCAAGATCCCTAAACATGAAAATATGTGTATTTAGTTCATTACCTATTAAGAAACCTGTTATTAAATTTTACTGAAGTTACCATTATAACTGTGTTATTTGTAATGGAGTTAATTTCACCAGCAAGCAGAAAAAAAATATGTCCAGAATAACATCTGCATTTGTGTTGCTTACATTTTTCTTCAAAACAGTAAAAATTAGAAATATTCCACTGTGAAATATGAAAGCATAAATTATGGTATATTCAAAATACAGAATACTGTTCAGCAATAGCAAAAACTGAACTCCCCATCCCTAGAGAAGCTTTATCTAAGGCAATAAAAGTCATGATCATTGTTACCTGGCATCTCAATTAAGCAAATTTATAACAAAAAATATTAGGAAACAATTTTGGAGTAATAGAAGTATTGATGGGAAAAGAACAATTTCTGAACATTATCTATACACACTGGACACTTTTTCTTTTTTATCGGTTGTGGGGCTTGAACTCTGGGCCTAGGCATTGTCCTCAAGTTATTCAGATCTACTACTTGAGCTACAGCACCACTTCTGGATTTCTGGTGGTTAACTGGAGATAAGAGTCTCATGGACTTTCTTGCCCGGGCTGGCTTTGAACTGCGATCCTCAGATCTCAGTCTCCTGAGTAGCTAGGATTATAGACATGAGCCACCAGCACCAGGCTTACTAAAATTTTTTAATATAATTTATTATCACATAAACAATAAACAAATTAATATAATATACAATAGTATATTATCATATTACATGTTATATAAAATTATATAATTTCTAGAAAATTCTAGAAAAATGTATATTTTATATATATATATACATTATAAAGTGGGAGAAAAATGAGGGAAGGGGTAACAATGTTTGACAAGAAATTTATTCACTACCTCACATATGTAACTGTAACCCCTCTGTACATCACCTTGACAATAAAATTAAATTTAAAAAATAACATTTATGTATATATCTAGAAAAATTATTCTCCAAAAATATTCTAAATATCTCTACTATATATTAAATGCACAAAACATACATATTTTTTCAAGGTATAGAAAATACACTTGTGATACATTTGTAGTGATCTTTACACAAAGGCTTGATGTCCTGTACTGTTTGATTCTTCTCAGGCAGTCATCTAAAGTGTCTCAATTGAAATAGAAGCTTAAAGAAAGAGCAAGAGTTTTAAGACATACCCTCTTTTTGTATGCAGTGCATACTACTTCCAGAAATAATAACTTTGCCAATTTATTGTTTGAACAGAAATGAATAAATATCCATCACGGAGCTGATGAAATAAATTCTGTAGTGTTATAATTTATTTTAATTTGCTTGCAAAACTATCATATTCTGGGCTTGAAAGTATTCCATTTTTAACCATCTCTACCTGTAAATAAGGTGTTTTGCCAGTTATCTTAATCACTGTGTCCCTTACTGAAAGACTCAGATCGCAGCAAAGAAGCCCCCAAGGATTGTGCTAGATGGATTCCCAGAGAAGAACCTAGCAAGGGTTGGCTCTCAGGGAGCATCTCAGCCCCCTAGGGACATGAATTCAATGTGAGGATCTTGGAGTCACCAAGGCTTCAAGTTAGGATGTCAACAGTTTGTTTATAGAGGCACATCAGCTCACATGGATTCAGCTATGAGGAGAATTTTCACTAACTACATGAAGTCATTCCCCTTTAGAGGTGGGTAGAACATGTTGATTTTTAAAAAAATGAGTCCCCCCACTTTGATATAAGAAGATGGAGAATTATATGAAATGAGTAATATAAGATGTATGTTAAGATTTGTTTGTAAGATTTTTAACATTCTTAGCAGTGCAAGGTATTCAATATGATCTGCTGGTTATGTTTTCAAATTGGAAGTCTCATTATGTCTCTTATAATGATTATGTAATATCATGACTGGAACAATGGTCTTTAGTGAGTTTGTGTATATGATAAGTTGGTTGGTGATATACTATCAAAAAACAAAATTAAATATTTATGACACGAACATGGTCACAATACTACGCAAAAATTTTTAAATATATTCTCTATTAAGAATAAAACTATATGTTGTAATTTTGTTGGAATTTTATCAATATAATGTTATGATGGCTTGGCATTAAGGTATATACCTTCAGTATCAGCACAGAGAAGGTTCAGGTAAGAGGAAAGTGAGTTCAGTTCAATCTGAAATACCTAGTCAGGATCAGTTTGGGCTACACAGTGAGATCATAAAAAGAAAAAACTCATGATGTAAAGGCATAGGCATAGAATAATCTAATATGTGATCAATACAATAATGGAACATGATTAAGCTATCAGAGTAAATTAAATTTGTTAACATTTCCATTGAAATTGTACCTAAAAGAAGGACTTTAATTGATGTCAAAGAGGAGGACCTCACATTTAGAAGAGAAATTAACATAAGCAGGTGGTCTTCAGATGTAGAAATCTACATTTCTGTTTTAAGATGACAAATCCTCTGACACTTTCAGGTGTGTGTGTGTGTGTGTGTCTCTGTGTGTGTGTGTATGTTTGTGTGTGTGTATCATGTTTAAAACTGAATGTACTTTTCTTGTGACAGTGTCTTATTTGCAACCAATACTGGTCTTGAACTCACAGTCTTCCTATGTCTACTCTCGATGAGTGTACCAACCGCCATACTTAGCAATCTTTTTTTTTTCCTAAGCTAGAATCCTTAAACTAATAAATTTTTTTGCAGGTTCAAAATAATGGAAATTGAATGAGGAACACATACAATTTTTTAGCAGAAAAATACAAGTCTTTTAATAGAAGTAGAACATTCTCCCATTACTTAGATCGACTGCTTTGAACTCTCATAAGACTAAAGCAGGTGACAGAGTTGAAACATTTCATGTATTTGTGCAACAATGGAACAATGAAGCTTGCTGAGATTGATTTGAGAATGTGGGAGACAAAATCAAGGAAATGCATGGAGGGACTAAGTCTGATTGAGTAAGGTACACTGTGACAAAATAAAAAGCTGTTTCATGTAAAACTTGTTAATAGAAAAATAAGCTTTCTTTCATGTAACTGTAATCACTCTGTACAGCATCTTTATAATAAAATAAAAAGTTTTTTTTTTAAAAAGAAAACTAAAATTTCACCAAACAGCATAAGAGTAAATTACCACAATACTTTGCATTATTCAGGATCATTCATTTCCTCATCTTTTATTTCACACTTAAGATCCAAGGTACAAACCATGGCTTTAAATGTTCACAAACTAGTAAGTCTATAACTTAATAACATCATAAAGCAAGTCCTCAAATGATACATGAGGTTAGGGCATTTAATACTTTATTATATTGCTTTTTCTCACTCCATACAAGGACATTTACCCCCAGAAACTTGCACTAATAACTAGATTAGATCAACATATAGCTCAAGAAAATCTAGCCATTTCCCTCTAGAAAATAATATCTGAAGGTGTCTAATCAATCCTTTTGATTCTTTATCCAAACAGATGTGTTTCCAACCCCTCCATGGCCGCTGTAAACATCACTCGGGTCACTGAGTTCATTCTTATAGGTGTTTCAGATCATCCTGAACTGCAGCTCCCTCTTTTCTTCGTCTTCCTGGTCATCTATGGGCTGACCGCAGCGGGAAACCTGGGCATCATCACGCTCACCAGTGTGGACTCTCAGCTCCAAACCCCCATGTACTTCTTCCTGCGACACCTGGCCATCATCAACCTTGGGGACTCTACTGTCATTGCCCCTAAAATGCTGATCAACTTCTTGGCAGCCAAGAAGAGCACCTCGTACTACGAATGTGCCACCCAACTGGGCGGCTTCCTGGTTTTCAT
This sequence comes from Dipodomys spectabilis, assembly GCF_019054845.1. Lineage (NCBI taxonomy): Eukaryota > Metazoa > Chordata > Mammalia > Rodentia > Heteromyidae > Dipodomys > Dipodomys spectabilis. Next base: position 4,358,615 of record NW_024870707.1, read on the forward strand.
TGTGGCTGAGATCTTCATGCTGGCAGTGATGGCCTATGACCGCTACGTGGCCATTTGCAACCCTCTGATGTACACGGTGGTGGTGTCCCGGCAGGTCTGCGTCCTGCTGGTGTCTCTCACTTACCTCTACGGCCTGTTCACCGCGGTGGTGGTCACCTCCTGTGTGTTCTCCGTGTCCTATTGCTCCTCCAACGTCATCAACCATTTCTACTGTGACAATGTCCCTCTGTTGGCATTGTCCTGTTCTGATACCTTCTTTCCGCAAACTGTGGTCTTCACCTCCGCAGCTACGAATCTGTTCTTTTCGATGAGTATCGTGCTGGTATCTTATTGCAACATCGTCCTGTCTATCCTGAGAATACGCTCGTCGGAAGGACGGAAGAAGGCCTTCTCCACCTGTGCCTCTCACATGACAGCCGTCACCGTGTTCTATGGCACGCTGCTGTTCATGTATCTGCAGCCTCAAACCAGCCACTCCCTCGACACCGACAAGGTGGCTTCGGTGTTCTACACACTGGTGATCCCCATGCTGAACCCCATGATCTACAGCCTGAGGAACAAGGATGTGAAGGCTGCCTTAAAGAGGTTTGGGGCACACCCTGGCCATTCCATCAGGCAGATGGAATGAAGAGCTCGGTGGGTAAACAGAGAGATGACTGCTACTGTCTTATCTAACAGAAGGTTAGGTGACTGATACATATTTGATGACACCCATTAGCAAGCAAGAAGAGTTAAGATTTAAAGAGCAATGGATTAAAAACCCAAGGGAAACTCTTTGAATTTAGAGAGGAACATGGCAACCAAGGTATTATGATCTGCTGGGCACAAATGCTGGGATGGTTATCCTAGCTACTCAGGAGTCTGAGATGGGGGTGATCACAGTTCAAAACTAACTGGGACAGGAAAGGTTATGAGATTCTTATCTTCAATTAAGCTCTGAAAAGCTGGAAGTTGAGCTGTGGTTCAAGAGGCAGAGCCCTCGCCTTGAGCAAAATGGCTCAGGGACAGTTCACAGGCCCTAAGTTCAAGCCCCAAGACTGGCACAAAAAAAAAAAAGAAAAGAAAAAAGAATTTCAGAATGAAGACAAGATGGAAATTAAATAAGATAAATTTTAATCAACACATTATGGACAAGTGAAGAGCAGGTGCTGTTTTGTTTGATTTTCTGTTTTGTTTCTTCTTGCATGTACTGGAGAATCATAGATCTATACGATCACAATCATCTTCTAAAGCCATAACTTATAAATGACTGAAATCCTTTTCATACTAATTTATCTAATTCAATTAGACAATAATATTTAAAATAAATATATTTTTCTTAATACTTTTTCATGGATGTCTAATATGACCACTGACTTTAAGATCTGAATAAGTATATGAATATTAAAGTCACCTTTTCAATTAATGTAGTATCTAATTTTTAAAAGAAAAATGGAGAAAGAAAACTACAGAATATACCTTTATGCTGTACTTGATTTTTAAATTTGATAGATTATGTAAAACATTCCATTCTCTTTAAGAATCTTTATTTTATAAAATAAATATTATACAATTGTTTAAGTCTTTACTGTATAAAATTTTACATTTTATGATTCTATCATAAATAATAAACCATATGTCTGGAGATATCTTGCATCATTATAAAACATATTTCTTGCTTGTAATGTTACTTTGTAATTTTGATCAGTAAGTTTTACAATTTTAAAATTAATACGTGTTACAAAATTTATCTCAGAATTATAAAATTAGAACCATAGGATATTGGGATATTGGTGTCACTCACACACACACACACACACACACACACACCATCACACACACACACCATCACACACCATCACAACCACCATCAAACTAAACCTCAGTTGAAAACAGGCATTTCTAAGAAAGACCCAGAGTTGAGAGCCTGGGAAAGTATGGGTACTTCCTTCCCTCCACCCACACCTCCCAAGGAAGAGGAAATGTAGAGAGATATGAGGGGCAGATGGAATTGTTGAGCCTTCCTTTCAGGGCTGGGACCTGTTGCAAGCTATTGGCAGTGGGTGCATGGTCCAAGAGTTGGCCACGCCCCCCTTAAGTCTGACATGGTTGAAGATCTTCTCTGCCAGGGCAGGAGATTCCCCCACCTCCTTGGAAGCTGGCTTATGTGAATGAGGTGCTCTTTCTATTGACTGATATTTTTCTTTTTTATAGGATACAGTTCTCTCTTACTTTCAATGTCTATTTTTGGATACAGAATCTTACTAAAAGCCTTAGGCAGATCTTGAAATCTGTAAATTAAAATCTTCCCGGTATTTGAGATGCATTCCTCTCATTTTAGTTTTTGCACTTGTTTAGTTAGTAGTAACACACTAGGGATGACTACTGTGTGACCATAAGAAGCCTACATAATTTGCCTCCACAACTCTAGTCTGCTCATCAGCTTGGATTCTCTTGAATCATAAATCCATACCTTGTCTACTAGTTTGTTTATTACCTCAATCATTATTATGAGCTTACATTATTTATAAGTTTGACTTTTCCAAGAGGAACCATGGAAGCCACTTTTATTTGACAACACCCTTGTGAGTGATATTTTAAAAATCCCATCTGAATCAATTCAATGCACACATAGCAGGAGAGCTGAAGAAATTCACAATCAGTCTCCACAATCACATTCCTAGATGGTTATCAAATTGTTTCTATTTACTGAAATTAAATCTAAGTTTGGATTATGCACAGCAGCTGCATAATAATAAATAATCAATAAACAGTAAAAGAAGCCAAATTCCTTCAACAAGAGAAACAACTTGTGATGGTACTCAGAACTATGCATCCAAACAACATCAGCTATCTAAAGAAACAAGAAACTACTAAATGCATGTTGCTAAGTGAAAGACAACATCAGCTATCTAAAGAAACAAGAAACTACTAAATGCATGTTGCTAAGTGAAAGACATTCATCTAAGAAGACTGACTACATCATTTCAATTTGAATTTTATGTGAAAGGAAACAGTGGAGAAGCTGTCTTTCAGAGGCTTAGAGAGAAGAAGTTGTGGACAGAAAGGGTTAAGTAGCTGAAGCACCTAGAATAATTTTTCTGTAGCAAAACTTTCAGCATGTCATTTTCCTGGTGGATAAAGGCAAGATGTATTTTTCAGTAAACCCAAAACTATAATTTGTAAAGAGTTATTTTAATAAAAAGGATGAAGGGTAATTTTAATGAGGGCTTCTTTCAACTAAAATATTCAAAAAGTCTTAAAAAACTAAAAATATAGAATATGACAAAGCAATGTGTTCTGTTAAAATACGTAAAATGGGCTAACCTAAATAATACTGGCAAAAGTAGCAAGATTGAAGGTAAAAGGCACCACACTGTCTGTAAGAAGTTGTTATAAGAATATAGTTTAATATTTATCATACCAGCATACATGAATAATAGAACAGAACAAGTAAATGGATTGACAAGTAATTAGGTTTCAAAGTACTGGAGAAGCGAGTTAAAATAACCAGGGAGAGTAGTCTAGAGTAATTCAAGTGACACTGAACTGTATTAGAGACAGAAGAAACTCATGTTCAGCTTATTATAGACAAGTATGTTTCCAGGTATAAAAACTTTCATGTAGATATAGCTACACATATTTGTAAATGACTTAGTGCACACATATGTATCTCTAAGATCTGTCAGCTGAGAAGGCCTAGAAATATGGGTATACCTCAGTAGACATAAACACATGAAGAATGCAAAAGTTTCAAATGACATTTCAAAATAAAAGAATCAGAGGCTGCTTTGGTAGGAAAAATAGTTTGTTTATAAGATGATTCCAAAGATTATCACAGTGTGAGAAAATAAGACTTATTGAAGAAAGCAGAGTAAGAAAAAGAAAAGAAAAGGGAAGGGGAAGAGTGAGACAAGAAGAAGGGAAGGAAGAAAGAAAAGGAAGGAGGGAGGGAGGGAGGAAAGGAAGGAAGGAAGAAAGGAGGAAAGGAGGAAGGAAGGGAAACAAAGAGCAGAAAGGTGAGATAAAGAAGTAAAAAGAAGGGTAAGCTTTACTTAATATGCCCTACAATAAAGTTCTTACATAGTAATCTTCCCTAATAACTCAGTAAGAAATATGAGATTAATAATAGTGTCCCAATGGAGTCTTCTAAGATGAAACATGTTGACTTTTTAAAATAGCTAGGATAATGGCTGGCATATATCAAGAACCTATTGAATGATCAATAGTTTTATTGAATAATTATATTAATAAGCAGACCAATTGGGTTTAACCCAATGAAAAAATAAACCATTTTTATGACAATTTCTCAAATTCCAGTGCATTTTTATCTTTTTATTTATTCATTTATTTATTCATTTATTTATGTCGATCATGGGGCTTGAAGTCAGAGCCTGGGTGTTTTGTCTGAGATCTTTTGCTCAAGGATAGCTTTCTACCATTTTGAGCCACAGCATTACTTCTGGTGTTCTAGTGGTTAATTGGAGAAAAAGACTCATGGACTTTTTTTCACAGGCTGGCTTTGAACTGCTGTCCTTAGATCTCTGTCTCCTGAGTAGCTAGGAGCCACCAGCTCCAGGCTACAGTGAATTTCTTTTAATAGCTCCATTAAAATGATGAGCATATGAGTAATATCTGGCCAATTACTTAGCCCTTCCAATCATAAATCATAGGCATTTTTAAATTATTAATTCACTTTAATGTTATTACAGAGATTATGTACAGAGGGATTACAATTACATAAGAGTTTTATCAAATGTCTTATACACATAGTGCTAAGTACAGGACCTTCAAAGAATTGCATATATTTTTCTTTTTATAATCTATTTTTATTGTAAAGATGATGTACAAAGGGGTTGCATTTATATAAGCCAGATAATGAGTATAGTTCTTTGGAACAGTGTCACCTCTTCCCCAATTTTCTGCCAGCTTTTCCTTCCTAACTCCCTTCCCCTGCATATTGTATAGTTCATTTTTTAAATAGTGGCTATTGAGTATCATTGCTTCTTTTATTTACCCTTTGTCCCACCACTTCTGCATTGAAAAATGCTTTGTAATAATTTCAAAATTGATTTACAATCTATCTTTCAAAGTCATATTTAAAGATTGACACTAATAATATAGAAGATAAAAATATTCTAAATATATTTAGAATGATGTATCCAGAGGTAGGAAAAACCTTAGCAATAATACCTTAGTATGTTAGAGCTGTAGATTTACAGCACTTCAAATCCAGTGACTGGCATCAATAAATCTCCTACTGGAGCATAGACTGATTTTTCTCATAACCTTACTTAATTGTTCCCTGGAGTAAAGATCCTTGGGGAGAGAGACACTAGCAAAACCCACAGGCAGAAGCCACATGCAGCCATTATGAGGAGGGATAGAAGCACATTCTACCTGGGTAGGTTAAAAAATTATCTAAAACTGATGGCTTAAAACTTATTGAAAACTGACTCATTGATGGGCGATGGCATCAACATAGTGCTTCAAGTCATGACTTTTAGATTAAGTAGAGTTTAGTACAGTGGGATTCTTTGGTATAAATAAAGATAAGCAGTATTGTCTGTGAGTTTGTTTACATTTGTATGAATGTATTCATTATGATGCTATATTTCTAAGCACGAGTAGAATGAAAATTCCATTTTAGAATTGGGGAAGTCAATAATAACTCAAGACCAGGATGAGCTAGATGATAATCTCTGTCTTAATGACTTATTCCTCCTGCAATGACTAGATTTTAAGGAGTTCATTAGACAGAGGTTGTCAATCTATCTGGATATTTCCCAAAGAAAATAATATGAGAGTAAGGGGAAGAGATAATCAAATATAATTCCAAAAGTTCATCTTTAGTCCCCCATTACCTAATAGCTAGAAGATTTTCCATCAGAAAGTTAATGGAAAGAGTGTGGCATTCATCAATGAAGTACAGACGTCAGTCAGGAAAGAAGTATTGAGAACCAGTGATTATGGTGAAGGAAGCAATAAACACAAATGAGATACGTGTAAACTGCTCCCAGAAAACAATACAAAATATGTCAACTCACCATGGAAAGAAACAATCAGGAAAATCTTCATAAGACAGTTGCTATTTCAACATACAATGAAAGGTGTAGTATTGCTCCTTCATTTTTCTTATAGGGAAGGAAAGTAGAAATGGCATGAAAGAACTTGAAATGACCAGAAGAAAGAAGAGGTGCATGAAAGACTTTATTGTGATTGACAGCTAGAGTTTGATCACATCAAGAGAACGGTTCTTATCTTGGGTCAGTCGCTGTGAGTGGTTGTTGGGGAAACTGAATGAAATGACAACCCAGTGAAAAGTCATTCATTTTTGAGAAAAAATGTATGAACTATGTTAATACACATTAAAAGTATCTAAATGCAAATATTTAAGCATTTTTGTGTCTTAGAATTAGAAAATACAAATGACAAAAACGGATAAAAGACTTTAGATGAAAATTACAAGAAGTTTTCTTTTCCTGATCTAATTTCCTTAGCTCTATCTTTAGACTCCAATGAAATTAATAGTTTTCATTGCATATCATTGAATCATGAATGTGCAACTTAAAACAACTAGGGGCTGAGAAGGTGGCTCAGTGATAGAATGCTTGCCTCGCATGCCTGAGTCCCTGGCTTCAATTCCTCAGCAACACATAAGCAGAAAAAGCCACAAGTGGCACTGTAGCTCAAGTGGTAGAGTGCTAGCCTTGAGCTGAAGACCTGAGGGACAGAGCCCAGGCCCAGAGTTTAGGTCCTCTGACCAAGAAAAAAAAAGCAAAAGCAAAAAAAAAAAAAAAAACCAGTTAGACAAAATCAAGGGAAATATGACGTAGAGTTTGAGGTGTTGTGAGGAATTTTTGTAAATGAGTCATTTATTTATTTGTGTTGATGAAAATAGTATGATGCACAGTAAACCAGAGTAGCTTTTGAAAATTTACCTTTATCTATTAGTTGTGTATGAATTTTCTTTTTAGGATCTTAACTTGTGTTATGTGGCTTGAGCACACCAAAGCGTATGATAGAACACAAAACAACATAATGGATAGAAACTAAGGATCTCATTCTGAATACGATTATCTGGTCTATGCTATCCTGTAACACATGTTTATGTATGCATTTTGTAGTCCCAGATCTTTGAATTTGAAAACATGTGAAAGGAAGATCACAGTCTCAGCAACTTGATAAATAAAACCTGACTTTGAATATACTTCAATTTTTTGCTCTCACTTCTCTCATGTCTCAGTGATAAAGATATTATTCAAGAGCAGTCAATATAATTTAAGTTTCCCTGGACAAAGAAGTAGGTATATTATATTGAGAACATAATAATACAGTGTGGACCTGAGTAATAAACGTGCATTTTAACACCAATCTTACCCAAACCAGTAATTTTATGTTAGTTCTGTTGCTTCTGTTTCATCCTATTCTTGGTCATTTGTTTAAAAAAATGAATGTTTCCTGAGAAGAAACAAGAGACATATGAACCTGGTTGCAACTCTCTTAAAGTTAGCTGTTTTTTTAATTAACTGACTTGTTCATTTATTATTAAGATTATGATGAAAGTTCAACTGCCTGAATACATTACCAATGTGAAGTAGATAAAAGTCGATGAACACAAAACTGTGTCTCTGTCATCAATGGAACAAAGAGTAGTCATTTCTGCACAGGCAAGATGGTAAATCTGTGAAGTCAGGGGTTGTGTTTTACTTTATGCTCTGGATAGCATCTGCTTCCTAAGACCATAACTTAAGATATTTTAATTAAACTATTGCTTAAATACCATAGTGAGAAACCCTTGGGATAGAAATGGAAGCAATAAAACCCTGTTACCGAACCAATTCTTGTATAAATAATGATTTAAGGGAAAATAAATATCCCTTATATACATATATCTGTTTCTGATACCCATCCCATTTCCAGAAGCCAAGTATATTAACAATTCTCACATGAAAGAAGAAAAGTACCTTCATGAATAGGAAAGTGTTAAAACACTCTCCATATATGTTGCATTGTAAATGCACAGCTTGGAATTCATTCTCCTATTTCTTCCATCCAGAGCTGAAGAAGGCACATGGCTCAGATCAATTGCACCCAAGTGAAGGAGTTCATCCTCATGGGCCTCACGGACTGCCCAGAGTGGAAGATGCCTCTCTTCCTGGTATTCTTGTCCATCTACCTCTTCACCGTTGTAGGCAACCTAGGTTTGATCCTGGTCATTAGAATAGATGCAAGACTCCACACCCCCATGTACTTCTTCCTTAGCAACCTGGCATTTGTTGATTTCTGTTATGCGTCTGTCATTACACCCAAGATGCTGGGGAATTTTTTGTACAAACAAAATGTGATCTCCTTCAATGCCTGTGCAGCTCAGTTAGGATGCTTTCTCACCTTTATGGTCTCAGAGTGCTTGCTGCTGGCCTCGATGGCCTACGATAGATATGCAGCCATTTGTAACCCTCTTCTCTATATGGTCACCATGTCCCCAGGAATCTGCATTCAGCTTGTAGTGGTGCCTTACAGCTATAGCTTCTTAATGGCTCTGTTTCACACCATCCTTACCTTTCGCCTCTCCTACTGTCACTCCAACATCATCAATCACTTCTATTGCGATGACATGCCCCTGCTCAGACTCACCTGCTCTGACACCAGCTACAAGCAGCTCTGGATTTTGACCTGTGCTGGTATCACATTCATCTCTTCTGTTCTGATTGTCTCTGTGTCCTACATGTTCATTGTTTCTGCCATATTGAGGATGCGCTCCGCTGAGGGAAGACGCAAAGCCTTCTCTACCTGTAGCTCCCACATGCTGGCTGTCACCATATTCTATGGGACCCTGATCTTTATGTACCTACAGCCAAGCTCTAGCCATTCTCTTGACACGGATAAGCTGGCTTCTGTCTTCTATACAGTAATCATCCCCATGTTGAACCCCCTGATTTATAGCCTCAGGAACAAGGATGTGAAAGATGCCCTGAAGAAAGTTACTATGAGTAGAGACCAGGCTTTTGTGTTTCTGAAAATAAGACAATGATTTCCATTAACTAAGGTTGATTTTCTCTCATGACCTCTGATTCCTTCCATTCATAAAACTAACATAATACTTGGTTCTTAGTTGGTGATAAATAAAGATCTGGTATAAAATAAAATCATTCTCTGTATGCTTTGTAAGCATATTGACTTAGCATTATATTTCCTAATGCAAAAGATAGGCTCTGAATTTACACATGTATTTTACATACTTACTTCTTTTATTGTTCGTATTATCATTAGGTAGTATGCAGAGATTTTCATTCACCATGTCAGTCTGTGAGGACAATGCATTTTGATCAATGTCACCACTTGCATCATTCCCTCCTCTCTCCCATCTCTCTCAACGCCACCTATCCCCATAAGTTTCCTAGTTCCATTTACATGGTTATTGATTACATAATTAATTGTTACAAATGTATTGCATCTAATGGCTGTACACTTCATACATCCGTAAACAACAGAGAAGACTAAAGGCATTTTGAATGGCCGATAGGAAAATAAATTCTTTTGGAATATTCTCAAAATTAAATAGAAATAGTATTCTCAAAATGAAATGTTATTTTCCAATAAAATTATAGATAACTACAAACCAAGAATGTCAACTAAAAATAACTTTTATCAAAAGAGATATTAGACAATGTCTGAAGTTGTGACTGATTTTCATAATGAGAATGTGGTTTGGGAAAATACTATTGGGGGTGAGGAAAGGTACTCTGAAAATAACCTACAATCCACAGAACTGCCTCTCACATGAAAGGTTTTCAACTCCAAGACATCAATATAATAAGATAATAATAATAATAATAAATAATCAACACTGAGAACGTGTGCCTTAATCATTATGCAGATTTCATTCATGTCCAAGAGGCTGGTATTCCTGTTGAAATCTTCTAGCTTCTTTCTGGTTTCTCTTTTATGTAGTCTATCAACTATCAAGACTAATATTGTAAGTACAGTTAAATTGTATTTGTATCATTCTTCTGTCCTTTTTCTTTTTTTTTTTTTTTGGTAAGTTGTAGGGCTTGAACTCCGGGACTGGGTGCTTTCCCTGAGCTCTTTAGCTCAGGGCTAGTACTCTACTACTTGACCACATCTCCACTTCTGGTTTTCGAAGTGGTTTATTGATGATAATCATGGCCTTTCCTGTCCCGGCTGGCATTGAACCATGATCCTTAGATCTCAGCCTCCTGAGTAGCTAGGATTACAAGTATGAGCCTTCATGCCCAGCTCTTCTCTCAGTTTTTATTTAGGGTATTTTGGGGTTTCCTTGTCAATCATGCATAAAACCAGTAATTTCTTACATTATTTCCTGTTACTATAGCTGTCTCTTTTTCTGGTAGCATGTATTGTCCCAAATTATTTTTTCCTCTGACATTAATATAGCAAATAATGCTCTCTACTAGCTATGAATTTCATAGAATAGGATACTATTCTTTATTTTCAGTAAATTCATACCAACCATTTTTTATTTTTGCCTTATACATTTTTGTTGATTAATCATCTCTGTCTTTGATTGGAATACATGGTCCATTAATATTTCCTATAATTATTAGCATGGTAGATTTTATGTCTATAATTTTGATAATTTTATTCTAAATGGCTCATGATCTTGTGTTTCCATGTCAAGTCTACCACCTTTTTGTTGAAGATTTTAATTTTTGGCCAGTCCTGGGGCTTGAACTCAGGGCCTAGGTGCTGCCCCTGAACCTTTTTGTGCTCAAAGTTAGTGCTCTACCACTTGAACCACAGCTCTACTTTCAGCTTTTCCTGTGATTAATTGGAGATGAGTCGCTCAGACTTGCCTACTCAGGCTGGCTTTGAACCACGATCCTCAGATCGCATCCTCCTCTGTAGCTAGAATAGCAGGTGTGAGCCACTGTGCCTGGCTGAAAAGTTTATTTAGATATTCCTTTTGTGTATTGTTAGATACGTGGCTACATTGATGCTCTTCTCAAAGGTTTGTTGTTTCTGAACACTTTGATATTATTGTGGGTTTTTTAATTGCTACTGTTTTCTTGCCTACCGACTTTCCTGGGCATTTCCTGTGGTGTGGTGCTACAGTTGTCTGATGAGTATTTCCCAAATGTCTGGTATTGTTTTTATTAAAATATAACCATTTGTGTTGAATAAACCCTTCAAATTGTTTCTGGACTTTATTGGCTCTCAAAGTTCTATAAGAGTTGAATATCTCTCACATTTTCATCTCCCTTGATAAAAAATTATATGAACACATCATTTTAATCATTCAGCTAATTGGTATCTTTTATGACTACATAGATCCATATGTTTTCACCATAAAAGATCAAAGCCTCTAATTGCTATCATACTGGTGGTTATGGATTTAAAATATGAATTTAAGAAAATATAATTCAGTCCATAACTGATTCTTTTATTCCCCTAATATACATCAAACTCATGTTCTCTTTTCCTTATGGCCACAGACTGACAAGAGAATTTACCAAAGGTAACTAAAAATATAAAACAATAGTAGACAACAATAGTCTAGAAGAGGAAATGAATAATGAATAATTTCAAGGAATAAACCAAGAGAGAGAATGATTACTTAAAAATACTTTACATGCTATACTGGAAGAATTTTCACAGGTCACTTTTTGTCAATTACCCCCAAGATAAGTTTAAATTCTTGGTATTAATAAGAAAAAGTAAAGAAAGAATAATTATATTCAAGAAAATGAAACTATCAAAACAACACAGTTATGTCTAAAAGCAAGACTTTAGATCTGTGTTTTTATTTAAAAAAACAGAATCATGATAATTGATCTCTTGTCTTCCTTGCCATTCCTGTGGGACTGGGGCTCTAATTTCTGTGATGATCTTATTTACATCGTAATCCTAAGCAAATCCTTGGGGTATAAAGTCACTGACAAAACTCCACAGTTGGTTGCTGCCCAAACTTAGAGAAGAAATAGGAACACTCTCAGCCAAGTAAGTTCAAAGAACAGTAGTCAAAATTGGGACCACCATAAGTATTTTTAAATTGAAGAAAAGTAGAATATGACAGATTTCACAGTCAAACTTTTCGGGTGCCATTGTCTGAAGTTAGATGAAATAGTATTGTCTCCGGTTTTCCTTTAGTTATATCTGTATGTGTCATCATATGAAAATTGGAGAAAGGTTTGAGAACTCCAAGATAAAAATCCATCAGGCTGTCTGAGAAACATAGGCATGCAATTCAAAACTATTTTTCTAATATTTTATTTAAAGAATCAATCATTTTTCTTGGGAGGAGGAGTTATCCATATCCAACTTACTGTATTTGATATAGAAGATGGACATTAGTTACTAACAAGAGGCATAGGTATTGCATTGTGACTGTGAAAGTTAGTCTTTTGGCTGGATGTGGTAACACGTGCCTGTAACCCTCACAGCTTGGGAGGCAGCAAGGAGGAACTGTGGTTTGAGACCATCCCAGGCAAAAGTCATAACATCTGTGCTCCTGCACAGTAAAGAACCTATAACTTCTCCAGGTGTATTTTTCCTTTTATTCCTCGTGCAAAGAAAAACATATCGGTTAGGCTCCATTTCCCTTTTTATTTTTTTTCCTTGCAGAGTTTATGCTTGAGAAGCTAACATTTTATTTCAGCCATCTCTGTCTTCAATTTCAAAGATGTGTTTCACAAATTGCACACAAAGCCGTTTTCTTAGCTCAGGATTGTCTGTTGATTTTCTTGTTTGCTATCCTCTATGCTCAGGTCTTGGAGGTGTTGCACCTGGACCCAAGAACATTGGCAATTCAGCTTCTAATAGCATTTAAAAGTGGTTATTCTGATCACCGACTTCAATATATTTAATAAAACATACCTTTTAGTATGTTAATAGAATGCCACCTACTTTAAAACAAAGCCATACATGTTATGCATTCAACATAAGTTACTTCTTTCCTTTTTAAGGCAGTATCTTGCTGCGTTTGAGAGAGAGAGAAGAAAGAGGAAAAGAGAAGAAAGAAAAGTGAAAGAGAAGAGACTCAGATCTATTACCTTAAGGGATTTGGCAGCAAGAATAATTATGTATGTTATGCTGATTTAAACTGAACTTTTCATTGATGTTCATATTAATGAAGTCTAAGAACAGTAGATAAAACATGTGAAGACAGTCCACTTAAAATAATAGACTAAAGAAAGAGAGCTAATAATAAATGGTAATAGTAAGTGGCAACACCTGGATACATTAATCAATTTAATCGAAAAGTATTTTATTATAATATAAACAAAATAGTTGTCAAATGTCGATATCCATTTAATTTCATCTGAGAAGTTGAGTCTTCACACAAAAATGATATCTTTGCAATTCTGCACCAGGAAAATCTTGGAAAAATATTTATTCATGTAAAGATGACGTTTATTTGATCAGACACCTGTTCCTGTTCCCAACAGCTTCAGATCCTTTCTTGTGCTGGTATCATGTTTATTTTCTCTCTTACAGATGTCATTGATTCTTATGCCAACCTTTCTGCCTATCTATTAGTAAAATCTGTATTTAAAAAATGTGTAAATAAGGAATGAAATAAATAATAACCTTATAGAGTATACGATAGTGTCTCTCACAGTGTCACCAAGTTGCATTGTTAGGATAATAACAAAGATTCTAGAAAGCTCTAGCAAACAGCCTGGGGTGATAGAGAATGAAAGAATATACAGTTCTATTTATGTCAGCTCTGAAGTCATAGGAAATTTGGGTTGCATAAATATGAGGACTCAAATAGACTCCCTTCTTTATATTAGGTGAGATTTCTAAATAAAACTATTGGTTTGGATATTTGAAAGACATTTGTTAAAATTCAAGCAGTATAATATATAGAGTTTTGAGTAAAGAAAAAAGTCGATGTGGACTGACTCCCACAAACTATACTATTTAACATCATAAATACAATCAATTTTGGGATGGAGGGAAACGTGGAGAGAAATAGGTATTTCCCACACACCATCCCTAATAATCTACATTCTATTTTTAAAAACTTCAATTGTGCTAGTAAGTCTGTACTTTTGTGTCTACGATAAGAGTCCTTTACAGACTGTTAAGGCAAAACTATTACAGAACTGATGAACTACACGTTCTTCATTGACAGAACTTGAAGACAAACACCTCTGATGAACTGCACTCAAGTCAAGCAATTTATTCTTGTGGGCCTCTCAGATCGTCCAGAGTTGAAGATGCCTCTCTTCCTGGTATTCTTGTCTATCTACCTCTTCACCGTTGTAGGCAACCTAGGTTTGATCCTGGTTATTAGAACAGATGCAAGACTCCACACCCCTATGTACTTCTTCCTTAGCAACCTGGCTTTTGTTGATTTCTGTTATTCCTCGGTCATTACACCCAAGATGCTGGGCAACTTCTTATATAAACAAAATGTGATCTCCTTCAGTGCCTGTGCGGCTCAGTTAGGCTGTTTCCTGGCCTTCATGACAGCTGAATGTTTACTCCTAGCTTCCATGGCCTACGACAGATACGTGGCCATCTGTAACCCTCTCCTCTACATGGTTGCAATGTCCCCAGGAATCTGTATTCAGCTTGTAGCCGCCCCTTACAGCTACAGCCTTCTGGTTGCAGTGTTTCATGCGGTCCTTACCTTCCGCCTGTGCTATTGCCACTCCAATGTCATCAATCACTTCTACTGTGATGACATGCCCCTACTCCGGCTCACCTGCTCAGATACTCGCTCCAAACAGCTGTGGATCTTTGCCTGTGCTGGTATCATGTTTATTTCCTCCCTCCTGATAGTCTTTATCTCCTATACTTACATTATTTCTGCTATCTTGCGGATGCGCTCAGCGGAGGGAAGACGCAAAGCCTTCTCTACATGTGGCTCCCACATGCTGGCTGTCATCATTTTCTATGGAACCCTGATCTTCATGTACTTACAACCAAGTTCTAACCATTCCCTTGACACAGACAAGATGGCCTCCGTCTTCTACACGGTGATCATTCCTGTATTGAATCCTTTAATCTACAGCCTTAGGAACAAGGAAGTAAAAGATGCTCTGAGGAAATTCATTGTGAGTACAAACCAGGCTTTTGTGTTTATGAAATTAAGAAAGTGACTCAAATAAAAATCAACTCTTCTGATTTCCCATGATTGCCACTAACGATGTCCTATGATGCCCACTTTTTAATATGTGGGGTGCAGATACTGTTTATTGTCTTACGGAATCTTTGACAGATTTCTGCTGAAAAAAATGATTTAAGATATAAATATGGCTTTAAATATTTAACTGTCCTGCTCTTGTTGTTAATGGGAAGCTTGTGAACAATAACTCTCATCCCATTTCTCAAATAAAAACATGTAATAAATTTTATGAGTATACACATAGTTACAGACAAAACATAGGCAAGAAGTATGAACATTTATTTCTGGAAATCTTGTACCTTTATGCTTTACCCAATACCAAACCTAAAGGATTAGAATGATCCACCAAGCTTTAAGTAACAGACTTTGCCTCCTACTTTCTCTGCTATTACTTCAACAGCCCCCCAAATAATAGTAATGTTCCCTGTGTAACATGATTTTAGTATATGTTCTTCAGCTCAGAGCTCTACTCTGCAGTCCTGGTTCTCTTACACTCACTCTTGTTTGGATTCAGTATAGAGACAAGAGCTATCCAGCCTGATAAGATGAGTTTGTGGGTAGACAAGAGAGGAAAGCCCTTATTTCCAAACAGTGAATCATACTGTATCAGTTTGTTCCCACTCTGATAAACATACCTTAGCAAAACATCTTAACAGACAACTTACTAAAACATCAACTTCAGAAACCATTTGGGCAAATGGTTTCCATCCATAATGGCAAGAAAGGTATGGCAAAGCAGAACAGCTCACATCATGACACCCAGCAAGCAAAGAATGTCTGTACTACTAGGCGATCTCATTTTTTACCTCTCATTCCATCCATTAGCTTCCAGCCTATGAAATGATACCATCCACATTCAGGCTTATTCTTTGTCACTTAGTTTTATGGAAGTAACCTTATAGACATCTTAAGAAGAATGCTTCACTAATCTTTCAGGCATATATCAATGGTATCCAGTTGGCAAGATGAATAAATTGACACCTTGTTAATTTTGTATCAAATATGTCTTATAATATCATAATCCTTAATCACCAAATAAGTGTATATATCATATTTCATCTTCAGATAAAGACAAAAAAACCTATGTACCTATTAAAATGAACCAATTTTTTCCCCAAAGTTTCAGTTATACTAGTATTGCTCAAAAGTTCAAGATCAAAGCTTCTTCTAAGGACTGACAGAAGGTCTAAGGTGATAGAGTGCATCTTTGTAAGCAAAAATAAAACCCTGAGTTCAAGCCCTAGTATAACCCAAGATACCAAAGTGTCATCTAAGACTCAAGGCAGACTCTTAGTTGCAAGCCTCCATGAAAATCAAAGAAAGAATTACATAATCCCAACATACAATGAAACAGAGTAAAGTATCTCTTTCCAAAAGGAAAGAATAGGAGGACACAGAAGAACAATCAGAAAAAAAAACACGATAAAACCCCTGCAGGACAAGCATTAAATCCTATAATCGAGTGTCCAGCATGTGGGCCTGGGGGACATACATGAGCTTGAACATCCCATCCACATAGCTTTGCAAGCTACCACCATATGCCTCTCTCTAGGTTGCCCTTGCTTGCTAAGTCATTGCAGCTGAAGTCACCAGGCATTCCTAGTTTCTGGTCTCTCTGACACTCTGGGGTCTCTATTGTGCCTCTGTTTTCAGCCTCACCATTTCATTAATTACCATCTCCAGGCCTGCCCTTGTTCTAACTTTGTCACACATTTCCCAGTCTATCATTACAGTAAAAACAAAAGTAGATGATTAGCAGGATCATGAAAAAGGAACATCTGAAAATCCAGGTCATCAGTCAAACCCAAGAAAATAAAGTTAAGAATGATTGCCTTTGGCCAATCAGACATTTCTGTAACAGACCCTTCCAGAACACACCTTCTTATTTACCATGATTCTGGAAAAACCAACCAACAACGGATTCAAGTGGATACTGGAAAATAAGGATAAGGTATAGAAACTTGTCCCCTTTACTGGCACTTAAAGGGTGACACAGAACAAGGAGGAATTTCAAGACAGAACACTCTCTGGGGAGTTAAAGATAAGTAGATGTCTTCATTGAAGACTTTGTTCACTCTTTGATAGATTTTGATACAAGACAAAGAGTACAGAAAAAATATATAGAAGCCTTGTGCTGGTGTCTCATGCCTGTAATTCTAGCTACACAAGAGGCTGAGCTCTGAGGATCATGCAGGAAGGTCCATGAGACTGTTATCTCCAATTAACCACCAGAAAACCAGAAGTGGTGCTGTGGCACAAGTAGTAGAGTGCTTGCTTTGAGCTGAAGAGCTGAGGGACAGCACCCAGGCTCAGAGTTCAAGCCCTACAATTGAAAAGAAAAATAAAATAAATAAAATAAAATAAAATACAGTGACAAAAGGGAATAAACCAAAGAAAAAAGGAAAGGAAAAAAATTACAATGAAAACCTCCTTTCACTAGACACTGTGTTAGAAATGAACTATACAACTTGGAGGGAGGAAGAGGAGACAGGAGGGGAAAACTGGGAGAAAATGAGGAAAGAGGTGACACTGTCCAAAAGGAAATGTACCCATTACCTGACTTATGTAACTGTAAGTCCTCTGTGCATCACCTTCACAATAATTTGTAAAGAAAAAGAATCCCAAGATCATCTCTAGAGACCTTTTCTTTGGTCACTGCTATATTCAATAGTAGGAATATATCCTTGGAAATTCCAGTTTATATTCATATTCTAGGGTACTATTTCAACACATTAAAAAACCTGGGAAATATTTTTTCAAATCCATAAATCCATGAGATGAAGTATTTTATATGTTTTATAATATGTAACTATTATATATTATAGTTATATATCATATGTATTTATCTATTGGCTATGTATGTTTTTTTCACTTTTATCATCTTTTATTCATTCCTGTTCTTACATAGACTCCCTGATTAATTGCTACAACTATCTCCCCAAATTTTGTTGGCAATGTTACTTGAAGATATATCAAAATATATCATTTCATCCAGAAATACTGCTCTTGGACATACAAATGAGAGAATATAAATGAGAGTATAACAGAAACACATGTACACTCATTTTTATGGAATCAGCATAGCTGCCTTGAAGTTGGTGAACATGTTAAGAAGTGAGAAAGTACATACACAATATTCAATGTGATCTCCATCAATCTTCTAATAGCATTCTTCACAGAGGTAGAGAAATGAATCCTGAAGTTCATATGGTAACACAGAAGAACCCAAACAGATAAACCAGTCCAGAGCAAAAAAGGCATAGTAAGCCATAGTAAAGGCTAAGCCATAGTAAAGGAAAGCCATAGTAAGGACAACAGTATAATATTACTACAAAAAAGATGCTTAGGCATATGGAAAAGAAGACCCAAAAATAACCCCCACAATGACAACCAACTGATTGTTCACAATTGCAAAAGCTATCCAGTAAAGATTGTCTTTTTGCCCAATGATGCTGGGAAAACTGGGAGAAGATTGAAACTTCATGCCTCTACCCTGCATTATACCAGTTCAAAAAGGATCACAGACTTACTGTTACAACTGAAACTTGAAAACTACTACAACCAAAGAAAGTGAGACACTGGGACATAGAGGCACAGACAATAAATTCCTGAAGAGAGCTTCAATAACTCAGCGAATAAGAGCAGGAATTAATGCAACAGATTTCATCAAATTAAAATATTTCTACACAGCAAAAGAAATAGCCACTACATAAGAGCATTAGAGCCTACCAAAAAAAACAAAATATGCCAGCTACTTCTCTGACCGGAGACCCATAACCAGAACATACAACAATATTTTTAAGACATCCTAAACTTGTAAAAACAATAAAAACAAAAAGTTCATAAACAAATGAACTTGGCTCACATACACATATATACACACATATATATTATCTGATAAAAAATAAAATTGCTGAATTTAATAACTACAGTTGGGAATTAATAGCTCAACTACAAAGATTACCTAATGAATTGTTTTTTAAAAGTTAACAGCATTATGAAAAATCCAGAAAATAGGTTTGTGATTTTGTCAGAAGAACAAAACAACATAATTTTAAACACCTTTTTGAACTAAGTGAGAAACATGTTTTTGAGCCCTATCCAATTCACATTAAGCTACTACTATACTTGCACTATATTAGTAATCAAAATAAAAATTGGTTAATGGGTCAAAATATGAGGCTGTGTTGGCTAGCTGTATGAACTTTACACATGCAAAAATTCACAACTCTCATGAAATCTGTACTAAAAATAAAAAGCATGTCACAACTAGGTAAATATTAAAACTCTTTGCTATTGATTTTAATCCTTCATTCCCATTAGGCTCAGTGTAGAGTTGTATCATTCAAGTAGTTAAACTTGGCCTATTAAATAAATTGGGTCCCCAAAGATGAACCACCATGAGATAATTGCTTGTGTTTGTGAAACATCATTAGAGTTTTGGCTCTGAAATGACTTTAAATGATGAAATTCAAGGAAACAACAATAGATCATACAAAATACATTCAAACACTGGAGTGGTTAGAAGCATTGTCATCTCCATAGAATTGTGCTAAGACATGCTGGCTTCTTTTGCTTTTGTTGGTCATTCCTCAAAAGCAATGTGTAGGAGGAGAAACTTCAAGGTAATTGAATTTAGAGGTACAAAACCTGAAATTCCTCACACAAATATTTTAATAGTATATTTAGAGTTTACAAATTGCTGAGTCCAGTTAGGTAGGGATATTTAATATATTAAGGGTATTGCAAGTGGTGGAACTAGTCTATAAGAAAGGCTTATTTATCAAACATATAATCAGCCCTCTTAGGAAGTTTGAGTGAAAAACCAGAGCTAAGATTGATGCATGTTAGAAAGTGCATTCAAGGTGCCCCAGAGAGGGTGGTGTCAGATAAGCTATCATAATAAACACAGCAATAACCCAGTGTCTGCTTTAGGAACTGAATAAATAAAATATGGAAGTTATTACAGGTAGATTGTAATGTACAAGTTGAATTACTAGTAGTGTCACCAATTAATCAAAAACCATGAGCAAATGTAGATAAAATATGCTCTTTAATTTGTTGTTCTGGAAGGTAGTCCCATTAAAGAAGCATAAGCCTACCTCAGTTTATATAGGTAGGATAGGTAGGTTATTAATTGATGAACGTATTATTTGGATATATTCAGTTTGAGTCTCTGGAATAGCTAATTGAAGTTACTGGGGGAGAAGTTAGGAATATGTGTCTGCAGTTCCGATCAGAAAGTTTGTCTAAAGACTAGACAATGGCATGATCAAATAAGAGATGATTGTCCCTGCACCATTAGATGACATCTCCTAATAAGGATCTGTAAACTTGACAGGAGCTAGCTTAAAAAAGAATAAATAAGTAATAGGGTGTTTTAAATCATAAACAAAGGAAGCAGAGGCACAAAGTAAAAGTAAACAAAAGTATTTGTTAAACACAGGTATTTGTTGTCTAAATAATGAAAACTTAATTTGAAATGAGAGATGCCAATGGACTTGTGCTACAGAAAACTGATAAAGGAATTTACAGTGGGCTGAGCGGAATTAGAATGTGAGGACAATACCACATATAAATGTAGAAATGTAATTGAGTTATAATTGCATACAATGAAATGAGCCTGCAGAAGTGGCTTTTTAAGGATAACTAAACTGAAGTAATATGAAGAGTAGAGTAACTGAGTAAAGCCAGAGGAAAACAATCAGGTCACAGGTATGAATTTTTGTGTCTATAAGTTCCCACTGTATAACCCCTATTTCCACTGTATTTGATGTTGGTGCCCTGTATCTTGTATATATACTTCTCTAATTTGGAGAAGGGAAGGGAAAAAACAAAATGCTTAAATAGGGATACAGGTTGGCCCATTGTAACAATGATATGTACAAGACATTATGTGGAAAAACGAACTTTACGATTTAAGCAGAGGGGGAAGAGGGAAGTGTAGTTGTGGAGGTGGGAGGGAAGGGATGGTAGGGAAAAAACAAAGGAGGAGGCAACAATGCTTGATAGGAAATGTACTCATTGCCTTGCTTATATAACTGTAACCCCTCTGTACAGTATTTTTACAATAAAATGCATTAAAATAAATAAAAATAATAAATAAATATTTGAATATATATGTGATTTGAAACAAACATTTAATAAATTGAAAAAGATAAAAAGCTATGAAAGCAAAAAGAGTAGGAGGAAAAATTAAAATTATGTATTCCAAATAAGACATAATTCTGGTTTCCTCCTCATGATAATTAAATGCACTGATAATGTGAATGTTAGTTTTCTTCAATTGACAACAGAAAATGTGAAATAATCAGTCTCTCACTAAGGAGAGAAGTGCCAACATCTACTTAGATCAACTAATGGCTGTACTGTGGAGGTCTGTGATGGAATTCTCAGAGACAAAAATATTTGCGCAAAAGCAGAATTGAAGGGATGACAGACTGATTTTGAGTATCTTGCTTGTCAGAGACGTCCTTTGCTTAGGTACATTTCCTGTTGTTGAGATAAATTTAGAAAGAGAAAAAACTCAAACCACGCTGAATATAATGTGCAGGTATCAACGATTATCCAGTTCATAAAAATATTCTGGAGTCAGTGATTAAGTGTATTATTCCTGCTACACAAAAATAATAGCACAAGCATGTATGGAATCACTATAGGAATTGGACTCAATGGGAACATTCCACCTGTCTGTTTGGAGCCCCAGTGTGGTCAGTCACTTCTGTGATGTTTCCTTATCGACTCGAACATGTTTGGACACATCCAAGAAGTAAAATTTTCACTTTGTTTAATTGGGTGTAATATTTAAAATATATCAATATTTGAAAAAGATCCTTTTTATAGCACAAGGAGTTCTCAATCTTTTCGCTTTATACGAGATATATATGACTTAGATTAATGAGCTTTGCAAAAGTTTAAAATATAATCTGTTTGTGTTCACAACTCCTTGTTGCTCTGCAGGAGTTGAGATTTCTGCCTTGAACAAAGCCTTTCATACTGAAAGCTGGCTCAGCATGAAGACGTTCCTTTGAAGGTGCTCAACATAGAATCTGTGATTTATAATCATCTGATGACCTACAATCATTTATTCCAGTAAGAAGAATATTACACAGAACTTGTGAGCTGATCGGACCTGTCGCATGGCCCATGACAATTCCTCAACTGTGTCTGAGTTCATTCTCTTGGGGCTCAGAGCTAATCCAGTGCTTCAAGTCATTCTCTTTGGTGTATTCCTCCTCATCTACTTAGGCAGTGCTTTGGGTAATCTTGGATTAATTGTGTTAACCCAAACCAGTCCTCAGCTTCAGACGCCCATGTACTTTTTCCTCACACATCTGGCTTTCGTTGACTTCTGTTTCACCTCGTCTATCACCCCAAACACTCTTGTGAATTTTCTGCGTGAAGTGAGAAGTATAACGTTCCATGCCTGTGCCGTTCAGGTATGCTGCTTCATTACCTTCGCAGTTTGTGAATTGTTCTTGTTGTCCATCATGGCATACGATCGGTATGTTGCCATCTGCAGTCCTCTACTTTATGTTGTTCTCATGCCAAGGAGTCTCTGTATTAAAATGATTGTTAGCACATATACTTATGGGTTTGCTGTGGGTCTTGCACAAAGTCTGGCAACGTTTCAGATGTCATTTTGTGACACCAATAGGGTCAACCACTTCTATTGTGACGACGTTCCCCTAGTTGCTCTGGCCTGTTCTAATACTAGTATCAAAGAGATGATGCTACTAATCATTGCTGGGTTCAATACCCTTTGCTCTCTATTAATTGTGATCATATCCTATGTCTTCATCCTGTTTGCCATCTTGAGGATGAAATCTGCTGAAGGGAGAAGGAAAGCGTTTTCTACCTGTGCATCCCACCTGACTTCCATCACAATATTTTATGGGACAATCATTTTTATGTACCTACAGCCTAAGTCCAGTCATTCTTTGGACACCGATAAAGTTGCTTCTGTATTCTATGTAATAGTGATCCCGTTGCTAAACCCACTGATTTACAGCTTGAGAAACCAGGAAGTAAAAAATTCCCTGAAGAGATTGAAAGAAAAGTTACGTTTGGCTAGCAAATAACCTAAGGATTATCAGAGCATGATGAGTTGACTTTGAGCTGGTTTATACCTAGACTCGCTATGTTGATCAACGGCAGAGTGATGACCTTTGCCTGGAGAGCTCAGCCTCACTGGGGTATAGTAAATGTCCACTCTCTCATCTCAGTCATTTTCACCTAACAATCATGGTATAAATTTGAATCTCTGAGGTTTTAATGGAAGAAGGATTTGGAAATATCAGAGAGAGATGGGAGAGTGTGAAGCAAAGAGATAAGGTGACAGTACCAGGGAAAATTATACCATTTCCGTTATTTCCATCGTATCTTTAATAATTGTCAAACTCAGTGTTTAGAAATAGAAGCTTTGATTGATTTTTGTGAAACATGGATATATTTAGGTTTAGCTGTAAGAGCTCAACTTCTTGCTTTTTATATTTTACCATTATACAATAGACGATCTGGGAAAGAAATAAAGTTTATCAACGAGTTTTATAGACTAGAGTTTTTCCACAGGTTTCCAGGCTGCATGCATGTTGGAGTGTGTCACAAACCAGATTTTCTTGAGTTTTAAATATTACTCACTGATCCATAGTGGACCACATCTCTGCAGCCCCTTTTTAGCATTGTCTTTCAATCTTGTTCTTCCGGAGTCTTAACAGGATTTCAATTCTAAGATACTTTAGATAACCATTTTACCTTTTCAGTTAATGCTGTCATCTTGGCAAATGGCTTTATTTTTCTCCACCTACTTTCACTTCCATAGTATTTACAGAAAAGCAAAATGTGCCCCTTGTATGTAGTATACATGTCACAATAATGTGTACTATTCTTAACACTGATATTGTATCAGACATTCCATTTATTTGGTTCAGGTTTTTATGTAACAGACTTTCCAGTGAAATATTCTTCCTTCCTTTAAAATCAGTACAATCCTTGACAATGAATGTACTCATTAGGTTTACTCATGTAATTTTAATCCCTCTGTGCAGCATCTTTACAATAAAATAAAATAAAACAAAACAGTACAGTAAGAAGTAGAACTGTGGCTCAAAGTGCTAGAGTGTTAGCCTTGAACAAAAGAGAACAGGAACAACACTGAGGCTCTGAGTTCAAGCCCATGACCAACAAGAACAACAAAAACAATCAGTAATATAAATTATACAATTAATAAAATATAAAGTTTTCTACTAGATCCAAAATTAGTAAAGTCTCAACAAGCAATCATTTATTGACTGCTTTTGTTTTGTCAAATAGTAGTTTCCATTTTAAATGTATAGTCTCAGTTATTTTTCAAACATATGAGATAGGTATTCCAGAATGAATATGATCATGATAGTTTATCCAATCTACCAATACACAAATAACTATTTTTCAACAAGACACATATAGTTATGAATTAGAAGCATGGGTATTTGAATTCAGTTTTGAAAAACTGTACAGATTATTGTTACCTGACTGTTTCATAATTCTAACCATATCTACATCAGGGTTTTTGCATCATGATTCTCAAAAAAATATCTTTCCTGAATTACAGTTAAGTAAAAATCCTTCAGACTTCTGAAAACATAAGAAAGACATATGTGTCTGGTCCATGAACACATGTTTCATATCTGGCCATGTTAGTCTTCTACTTCAAAAATTGAAATAAAGGAAAAGTCATCACAGAGAGGGCAGAAAACTTTTCACATCTTTTTCTATTTTGTCTTCGATATGGATTTGCAATTGATGAATCCCTCATACCTTTCTAATCCAGAGTCTTGGTTGTTCCTTAAAAAGCTGTCTCTATTTCCACCTTGCCATCATTGGGGCTTCTTTACTGTTGTGTAAATTCTTAGTTTGGAGCATAATACTAGAACCTGTAGAAGTCTGAGAGCCAATCTTCTACCCTTTAGAGTAAGATTTGTTAGTAAAAATGAAGGTTGGAATAATCACTCTGTGAATCAGGTACATAGTTAAGGGTTAACAACCTATCATTGGTTTAAATAATTATAGATCAAATTATTTCAAGAGAAATATTGCTGGAATATATGTATTCCTATGCAACTCTAATTGGTAGTGATTCTTCTTGGATAATATGGTAATTAATTAAATTGGCGTAAAAATACTAAGGAAAGCATTGGGTTCCTTTGAACTAATATTTCAAAAATGAAATTGAGTGGGATACGCAAGCATACAGAATTAGTATTTAAGTATGACTCTCATAGATTATTGTATGAAACAAAAAGTTACAGAAAAATTCCTTGGAAAACAGTGTGCTTCAAATCAGGTACTGATGCTCTTTTACCTATAAAAAATGTTGGGTTTTCATTGATAAAACAAAACTTGTGACTTAATGACTAAGGCCAGTTGATAGCTGAACAACAATAATCACCTAACTAATTGTTTTAAAAATCAAACTGACATTAAGAAAAATCATGAAGTGAGGTTTGCAATTTTGACAGAAAGGATAATTTTAAAAACTTTCTAACATTTTCAGAGGACTATCATGATGAATTCAAACTACTGTATTACATGATGCTATGGAAAAATCCAAAACTGTAATAAAATCTGTAATAACATATAAGAACAAATCTCAAGTAGGTGAATGTTGTCTGAATTTTTCCCATATGTTAAAACACTCTTTGCTTTTATTTCTTAATGCTTCGTTGCTTTTAAGCTAAATTTAGAATTGTAGAACTCAAGTACTTAAATTTTGCCTATTAACTAAATTGGGTCCCAAAAGATAAGCCATGACTTAATTGCTTGTGTTTGTGAAACCTCATTATAATTTTCATCCAAAAGTGATTTTAAATGATGAAACTCAAGAAAAATATCCTAGCAGCAACAATAGATCATGTGAAATATATTCAAATACAGAAATGCTAAACAGTGGTCTCATCATTCATAGTTTTCCATAAGGTATATTGGACTCCTATTGATTTTGTTGATAATTACCTGAAGACAATGTGTAAGAAGAGAACCATCAAAGTAACTGAAGCCACTGAAAAATGACTTAAAAGGAAAAAATCTGTACATTTACTTATTCCAAGTATTTTCATCGCTTACTTGAAGAGTTTACTAATGCCTGAATCCTGCCAGGTAGAGACATTTTGTATATGAAAAATATGTCAATATCCTTCCTATTGTGATAAAACAAGTCTACCAGAAGGCTTATTTATCACAAATGTAATCCGCCTTGTTAGGAATTTGGGACTTTCTCCAAATTGGTGGTAAAGAGAACTATAGAGGTGCTCTTCAGAGAGTGGATGCAGGTGTTGTAGCACAGAGAGGGTGGTGAGCAGATGACTAGCTTAAGCAATCACCCAGCGGTTAATGACAGGATAGAGGGATATATGAAATATGTTCTTTACTTTGTCATGGATTTGACTGGATGGAAGATGCTGCCATAATGTTGATTATATATTGTTGAATTCCCTTTAGATAGGGCAAATTAGGGTATCTTTGAAAGACATAGTTGAGATCCCCTCAGCTAGATACCCAAATACAACTACTATATGTCTTTGTATCTCTTTGTTTGCTTTCATATATTTGTAGATGAATGATAGGAGATTACTTTAAAATATGAAAGTATCTTTAAGATGTTCACACTAATAAAAACAAACTTTCTATATTATATTTCTTAATTTGTCTCAAAATGCTACTTGGCTGTTGAAGGAAAGAGTTATAAAGGGAAAGTATGAAAAAAATAAAATCATTATAGCCATAATGTACAAGATATTACATAAAACTTTTTCCTGAAGTCAATTTTAACTTCATTTTAACTGCTGATTGGAAAGTGTATGTATATAAACTTCTATGAAATTTTTGTGGGTCTTACACTAACAGGTAGAATACTCCAGGTGTACTTTCGTGGCTCCATGGCGGTCAGTCACTTCTGTGATGTTTCCTCATCTGCTCAAACCCAGTCTGACACATCCAAGTAAAAACAGTGTCTTCTTGATTCAGCTTAGTGTAACTTTCTTTAAAGTACACCAATACGTGAGCAATAACATTTTGGTATCAATGAACAAATAATTCTCCATCATTTCTGTTTTAGTCCCAATTGGTATTACTTAGATTAATGAGTTATGTGAAAGTTTAAAACATAAGCTTTCTGTCTTCACACATACCTGCAGGATTGCATGATCTGGGATTTCTACCTCTGAAAAAGCATTGCAGTCTGAGATGCGGATCGGCATAAAGATATCCCCTTGAATGTGCTCAACATAAGATAAGTGATTCATAATCAACTCATGACCTACACTTGGTTATTCCAGTAGGAACAATATCACTCAGATTATGTGAGTTGAGAGGACTTTAGTGTAGAAGGCTTCTCTACCTGTTCGATGGCCCATGGCAATTATTCAATGGTGTCTGAGTTCATCCTCTTGGGTCTCACAGACCACCTGGAGCTTCAACTCATTCTCTTTGGTGTATTCCTGCTCATCTACTTAGGCAGTGCGTTGGGTAATCTTGGATTGATGGTGCTAATCCATATCAGTCCTCAGCTTCACACACCCATGTATTTTTTCCTCACACATCTGGCTTTCATTGATTTCTGCTTCACCTCCTCTATCACCCCAAACACTCTTGTGAATTTTCTGCGTGAAGTGAAAAGTATAACATTCTATGCCTGTGCCATACAGGTATGCTGCTTCATCAGCTTTTTGGTGTCTGAGCTGTTTTTGCTCTCCATCATGGCCTACGATCGATATGTCGCCATCTGCAATCCTCTACTTTATGTCGTTCTCATGCCAAGGGGTCTCTGTATGCGAGTCATGGCTAGCACATACATGTATGGATTTGCTGTGGGTCTTGCACAAACCCTGGCAACGTTTCAGTTATCCTTTTGTGACTCCAATAGGCTCAACCACTTCTACTGTGACGATGTTCCCTTAGTTGAGCTGGCCTGTTCTGACACAAGTATCAAAGAACTGATGTTGCTGATCATTGCTGGGTTCAATATACTTTGCTCTCTATTGATTGTGATCATATCCTATGTCTTCATCCTGTTTGCCATCTTGAGGATGAAATCTGCTAAAGGGAGAAGGAAAGCGTTTTCTACCTGTGCATCCCACCTGACTTCCATCACAATATTTTATGGGACAATCATTTTTATGTACCTACAGCTTAAGTCCAGTCATTCTTTGGACACTGATAAAGTTGCTTCTGTGTTCTATGTAATAGTGACTCCCTTGCTAAACCCATTGATCTATAGCTTGAGAAACCAGGAAGTAAAAAATTCCCTGAAGAGAATGGAAGAAAAGTTACATTTTGCTAACAAATAATCTAAGGATTATCGAAGAGTAGTGCTGAATTGATTTTGAGTTGGGTTTTATTTAGAGTCAGATTTTTGGTCAATGGCAGAATCATGACTTTCACCTGGAGAGCTCAGCCTCACTCAGGCTACAGTAAATGTCCACTGTCTCATTTCAGTCATTTTCACTTAACAACCGTGGTGTAAATTTCAATGTCTTGAATTTTACTTGTTTATTTTTTTTTTTGGTCGGTCGTGGGGCTTGAACTCTGGGCCTGGGTGCTGTCCCTGCGCTCTTCAGCTCAAGGTGAGTGCTCTACCACTTAAGCCACAGTGCCATTTCCGGTTTTCTAGTGGTTTATTGGAGATAAGAGTTTTATAGACTTTCTTGCCTGGGCTGGCTTTGAACCATGATCCTCAGGTCTCAGCCTCCTGAGTAGCTAGGATTATAGGCGTGAGCTACTAGCACCGGGCTAATGTCTTGAATTTTAATGGCCAAAGGATTTGAAAGAGCAGAGAGAAATGGGAGAATATGAACAAAAGAGTTAAAGTGACAGTAAATGAGAAAGAATATGCTGTTTCCATTGCATCTTTAATATCTGAAGAAACACCATATACGTGAACATAAGCTTTGACTGATTTTTGTGTAACATGGAGATGTTTATGTTTAGCTAAAAGAGCTCTACTTCTTGCTTCTTACATTATACAATAGACAATCTGGGAAAATATTAAAGTTTATCAACAAGGTTTATAGACTGGGATTTTCAACAGGTCTCCAGCCTGCAAGGAGAGTATATCACTAACAAGATTACCTTGATTTTAACTATCCCTCACTGATTCCATCCTAGACCAAATCAATACAGCCCCTTCTTAGCACTGTCATTCTCGTGCCTGAATCTGTGTCTTATTTTGACTCTAAAATACTTGATTAACAATTTTGTGTTTATAATTGATAGCTATCATCTTGGCAAATTGTTCCATTTTCCTCTCTGTGTTTTTACTCTGTAGAGAGCAGTAATAGTTCATTGCTCCATGTCTGACTATATTAAAGAATATTGTAAATATACATAGGTTGTTATGGAATGTTGTCGTGGAGTGTGGTTCCTTCTACCTGTCCTACAACCTAACCAGTTGTAGATTCCAAAGCAACACCATGTGCCACTTTGTTTAGTGGATGCCTCGCAAACATCCTATCCAAATGTGTGTACTCTTCTCAATTAACACTGTGTCAGGCATGCCTGTCATTTGATTTAGGTTTTTGTGTAATGTTCTTTTTGGTGAAATTATCATCTTCCCTTTTAAATCAGTAGTGCAGATAATACAATCAATAAAGTAAAATATGAAATCTACTAACTAGTTCCAAATGTGTAAAGCCAATATAAACAGTTATTTACTGACTGT
Source organism: Dipodomys spectabilis (assembly GCF_019054845.1). Taxonomy (NCBI): domain Eukaryota; kingdom Metazoa; phylum Chordata; class Mammalia; order Rodentia; family Heteromyidae; genus Dipodomys; species Dipodomys spectabilis. The sequence goes on from NW_024870707.1 coordinate 4,388,407, forward strand.
TTTATTGTGTCAAGTAGTGTATTTAGTTTTATTTAATGGATTGTCTCATTTTTCAAACACATGCGATCGTGTCTGAGAATGAGTGTGTTCTACGTAATGTAGTTTATACAGTTCATCAACACACATTTATAGCTGTGCAATAGACATGGAGTTTGTTCAGTTTTGAACATTTTACAACTAATTTTTACATGACTTTCCAATAATTGTAAGTAGATATAAATTAGGATTTTTGTCTCACAATTCTCAAAAACATCATTCCTAATTTGTATTTAAATAAAAATTCTCCAGAATTTTGAAAATATAGAAAGATATGAGTCTGATATATTCCAGCCATGGTATAACTCCTTTGAACAAATTATCTGATAATTAAACAAAATGAACACCAGAAGGTCAAAACATGTTTTCTGTGGGATAGTGAACCTTAAAGGGAGGTGGTCAACAGACAATAGGGGAGAAGAAGTGTGGAAAAATAATGACCCTCTTCAAAAAGAAATGTATGCATTACCTGAATTATGAACTGCAGCCATTCTGTATATCACCTTTACAATAACAAGAAATAAAAAATAAAGACACTAATCAATATACTCATGTGAGAATAGAATGTGAACTTAGAGGTTAGGACAGATGAGAGGAGAATGCTGTGGATCAAAATGTCTTGTATTCATAAACTGAAATGTAGAATTAAAACCCCTGTATACAACAACGTTAGATAACAATGAAAATAATTTTAAAAGAGTAGTAAAAGCAGAAAATATAAAATAAAATATAAAGGCTTTAATAGGATTAAATTCAATTGCTTGGAGTTTTTTTCAAGTTAGATCAACAATCAATGACACGTAAAAAAATTTAGAAAGCTTTGTTTCAAGACAATGTACTAGGGATGCTTGGTATTTATGATGTATCTGTTAGATGCTACTTATTAGGTCCAAACACACATCTTATTATCTTAATGTTGCTACTTCCATTTGTGTAATAATTATCTGCATATTTTGCAAGTATTTGGGAGATTAATATGATTTCCCATCTATCAGGAACAAAACTCAAATTTGGGTCCAAATTGTTCTGAAATCAGGCAAGTGTTCCACAAAATATATATATATATATATATATATATATATATATACGTATATACATATATATATATATATATATATAATTGTGAAAATACCATACAGAGGGGTTACAATTACATGGGCAAGGTAATGAGTCTTACCAAGCATTGTTGCTTCCTCCCTTGTTTCCCCTTCCCATCTCTTCCCATCTTCCCCATCCCTGCGCCCCCCCAAAGTTGTAAAGTTCATTTTTTCCACATAACGTCTTATACATCTCATTGTTGCAATGGGTCCACCTGTATCCCTATTTAAACAATTTGTTTTTCCTTTACCCTCCACAAGTTATACCGACATCAAATACAGTGAAAACAGGGGTTATACCGTGGGAGAGGGACATACAAAGCAACAAAAAAAAAATCATCTTTTAAATATGTTAGAAACAATTGCAAAAAAGAAAAAAACATTGAATATAATTCATCACATCAACAAGAACAAGGATAAGAACCACATGATTATCTCAATACATGCAGAAAAAGCATTTGACAAGATTCAACACTCCTTTATGATGAAAGTTCTGGAAAAATTAGGAATCCAGGGAACATTCCTCAATACAATGAAGGCTGTGTATGACAAACCTACAGCCAGCATTATACTTAATGGTAAAAAGCTAAAGCCATTTCCTCTTAACTCAGGAATGAGACAAGGATGTCCACTCTCTCCACTTCTCTTCAATCTAGTATTAGAATGCCTAGCTACAGCAAAAAGACAAGATGCAAACATAAAAGGGATCCAAATAGGGAAAGAGGAAGTAAAACTCTCCCTCTTTTCAGATGACATGATTTTTTATTTAAAGACTCCCACGGACTCCACTTCCAAATTACTCAAGCTGATTCAAAGCTTTAGCAAAATAGCAGGGTATAAAATTAACCCACAAATATTATTAAATGTTAAAAAGGCATTATTTCCTTTTTTAATCAGCCTCTGAATTTTACATTTGTATTTAAAGCACTATTTACTTGTATTTTCTTTATTTTCAATTTTCTTTATTTTTATTAGAAACTAAATTGTGAAACGTTGATAGTTGAGTAGTGTGATATTTTGACTGTAGGACTATAGCGAAGTAATTTTCATCATAGTATCAGGGACTGCACAAAAAACTGCCCATCTGCTAACAAATACCCTTAATATGCTATCTATCCAGTACGCCAAAGACTTGTAGCTCATGTTCCAAGAAAACCTACAATTTCTTTAATTGTTGATAGTAAATAATTTAACTTATATACAGGGATATAATTACAATGATTTTCATTGATCCGTCCATGGCAGTCTGACCAAATTAAACTTAGAGGAATTTTAATAGGAATAATTACTATGTTGGCTATGTAATTGAGAAACAATCAGTATTTTTCAGAAAGACTTATTTTTCAAAAATTACACTGGTCTTATACAAAATGTTATTGGATCAGTGATTATGAGCAAATAACAGAAGAGGGGAAAATAGGGAAAAGTATAATATGATCCAAGTTTTACATGTTTATGAATATGTATATATCATACATAAAATTTACATATACATCTTGTATCATACATATATATAGCATATATATCATACATACATACATATATAGTATATAGCATATATCACATATATACCATATAGATGTACTTACATAATATATACATATGTACACTGTAAAGAGTACAAATTAACTAAACACTGTGAAAAGCAGAAACAGAAATTTTAATTAGGCATGACAAGAAATAAACTTGTTTTCATGTATGGAAATATTGCCATGAATATTACATAGAATAAATTCATGCTAATAAATATAAAAATCAAAAGAAAAATCCTGCAAGCCAATCAGTGTTTAAGTGTGACTGTCATCAGTTATTGAATGGAACAGAAAGATTCATGGACCTTCTTAGAGAAACAGTGTTATTCAAATCAGTCAGCAATGTTGTAAAGGCCTGGAGTTCTTTAGCAATAAAAACTGTTTTTTTTCTCAGTTTAGGACCATAGGATAATAGGCGAACAACAATGATCACTTTATGAATCGTTCAAAAATGTTAGAATAACATGAAGAAGAATCCTGAAATATAGTTTGTGATTTTTGAAAGAAAGAAAAGAAAAATCTTTCTAAAATAGATAATGACCACTTTCTCAGAAGCCTATCCAACTCAGAAGCCTAGCAACTCTATTCCATGACCTCATAGAGAACTTCACAACTATAACACACTCTGTAAAAACAAATCATGGGGAGTGAATGTTGTCAGCGTTATGTCTCATCTGTTAGAATGATGTTTGTTATTATTTCTTAGTTCTTTCTTTAGGTTCTTGTTTCTTCCATGAGATTCAGTGTACCGTTGTAGTACTCACATGGTTAACTTTTGTCTATTAAGGAAATTGGGTCCCCAATGAACAATTGTGACTTAATTGCTTATGTTTGCAAAGCACCATTACTGTTTTGACTCAAAAATGATTTAAAATGATGCAATTCAAGAAAAATATCCAAAGGCAACAATAGATCACACAATATACTTTTAAATACTGAAATGCTAGGAAGTGTTGTCATCTACAATCATCCATAAAGTATATTGGCTGTCTTTTGGTTCTGTTGATCATTATTCAAAAGCAATATGTAGGACGAGAAACTTTAAGGTAATTAAAGCAAAGAAAAAGGATTTAAAAAGACAAAATCTGTAAATTATCATGTTTAATTGTTTTCATAGTTTATTAGGAGAATTTACTAACTGACTCCTGCTAGGTAGTAGTATTTATTATAAATGGTGAAAGGAGTCTACAAGAAAGGTTTATGCATCACAAATGTAATCAGCCTTGTAGGAAGTTTGGACTCAGTTTACAGTTTGATGGGAAACAAAAGCCAAGATTTGCATGTTAGAAAGTACACTCAAGATGTCACAGAAAGGAGGAAGAGGAGATGACCAGCATCAGAAAAAGAATTCATCCAATGCTTAGGGCCAAGGTAGATGGACAGAAGAATATGTTCTTTACATTGCCATGGGTTTGCCAGGATGAAAGATGGTAGCATGCACTGAATTTGAGCATGTCTAACATTACACGTAAGTGGGCTGTAGATGATTGGTTCTTGAATTCTCTTAAATGTATTAAATTTGAAAATATTTGTCCCAGCTATTTATTTCAGAGAAATCCAATACTTAGATTTTTTGCTTTACCTAGTGTACCTTTGTATACCTGAACATATAGGTTAGGAGGTTTATTTGAATTATAACAGTATTCTTCATCTGTGAGATCTTTTTCAAAACACAAAAAAAACTACATACATTTCAAGCTTAGTATTTACTTAATTAACAAAAGCTATTTGAGAATTGATAAAATAGAGAAATAAGAAAAAACAAAATAAAAAAGTAAACTAATGCAAACAGAATGTACAGATAACATCAATATCCCAAATTGTCTTCAATATATTTCATAGAAGCTTTTCTGGAGTTGATCTTTAACTTTATTATTCCTGATATCTGGAAAGTGTGCTGGCACAAACATTGGCGGATTCATGGTGGGTCTTTCACTAAGAGTGGAGACATCCCAATGCTGTCAGTCATTCTGTGATGTTTCCTCATCTGCTCAAACACATTCTGACACACCCAAGAAATAATATTTTTATTGTTTAATTTGGTGTAATTATCTTTAAATTATAACAATACTTAAGAAAGAATCTTTTTGTTATCAATGCACATATAATTCTCAATCCTTTCTCTTTTACTCATAACAGATATGATTTCAGTTAATAAATTATGTAAAACTTTAAAATACAACTTTCTGTTTTCACAGAACTTTGTAGAGATGCATGACTTGAAGACTGAAAGCTGGCTCAAGATGAAGACATTCCTATGAATGAATAGGATCAGTGATTCATAAACTCACTTGATCTACACTTGGTTGTTCCAGTAGGAACATCACTCCGATTGTGTAATCCGATCGGACTTTAGTGTAGAAGGCTTCTCCACCTGTTCCATGGCCCATGGAAATTATTCAGTGGTGTCTGAGTTCACCCTCCTAGGGCTCACGGATAATCCAGGGCTTCAAGTCATTCTCTTTGGTGTATTCCTGCTCATCTACTTAGGTAGTGCATTGGGTAATCTTGGATTGATGGTGCTAATCCATATCAGTCCTCAGCTTCACACACCCATGTATTTTTTCCTCACACATCTGGCTTTCATTGATTTCTGCTTCACCTCCTCTATCACCCCAAACACTCTTGTGAATTTTCTGCGTGAAGTGAAAAGTATAACATTCTATGCCTGTGCCATGCAGGTATGCTGCTTCATCAGCTTTTTGGTGTCTGAGCTGTTTTTGCTCTCCATCATGGCCTACGATCGATATGTCGCCATCTGCAATCCTCTACTTTATGTCGTTCTCATGCCAAGGGGTCTCTGTATGCGAGTCATGGCTAGCACATACATGTATGGATTTGCTGTGGGTCTTGCACAAACCCTGGCAACGTTTCAGTTATCCTTTTGTGACTCCAATAGGCTCAACCACTTCTACTGTGATGATGTGCCTCTAGTTGCTCTGGCCTGTTCTGACACAAGTATCAAAGAGATGATGCTACTAATCATTGCTGGGTTCAATACCCTTTGCTCTCTATTAATTGTGATCATTTCCTATGTCTTCATCCTGTTTGCCATCTTGAGGATGAAATCTGCTGAAGGGAGAAGGAAAGCGTTTTCTACCTGTGCATCCCACCTGACTTCCCTCACAATATACTATGGGACAATCATTTTTATGTACCTACAGCCTAAGTCCAGTCATTCACTGGACACAGATAAACTTGCTTCTGTGTTTTATGTTGTAGTGATTCCCTTGTTAAATCCACTGATCTATAGTTTGAGGAATCAAGAAGTGAAAAATTCCCTGAAGAGAGAGGGGGGACCAAGATGGCGATGGGGCAGTAGGTAAACGCCACAGCTCTCTCCAACCAAAAAGAGAGTTCAAGTTCCAACGCTTAATCTCCCCAAGAGATCGACAACAACAAAAAGACGAACACTCAGAGAAAAACCAGAGGTTGAAAATAACAAAAAAAGAAAGAGGAAAAGAAGAAATTCAGAACAGAGAAGAGCGAAGACCCCTCCCCCAACCTTTATTGGCCACGCAGCAGTGCGCCAAGCCGCCGGCCAGCCGGCCCGGCGGGGGCTGCCGGAGCCCCAGAGACACAGGGGGCTGCTTGCAGATCACCAGGTACCGGTTTGCAGAACAGCGGATCGCCAGGAACAAAGAAACCTACCAGTCGGGAATCTCCACGAGGATCCCACCCCCACCCCTCACTTTCCACCAGAGCAGAGAGGCTCCATCCCGACAAAGCCGCCCGGCACCAGCAGCACGACAAAGGAACCTGTCGGCAGACCACCCGCCCAGTGGCGATCGCAACGACCCGGATCAAACCGGTTCAAACCGCCCAAACCGGATCACACTGGTCAGAACCGGCTCAAACCGGCTCAAACCGGTTCTAACTGGATCAAACCGGTTCTAACCATTTCAAACCGGTCAGAATCGAGTCAAACCGGCTCAAACCAGTCAGAACCACATCAAACCAGCTCAAACCGGTTAAAACCGGATCAGAACTGGATCAAACCAGCTCAAACCGGATCGAATCGGCTCTAACCAGTTAGAACCAGATCAAACCATTTCAAACCGGCTCAAACCGATTCAAATCGGTCAGAACCGGCTCAAACCAGATCAGACCGACTCAAACCGGTTTGAACCGGCTCAAACCGGATCAAACAGGTTTAAACTGGATCAAATCAGTTCAAACCAGTCAGAACCGGATCGAGCCGGCTCAAACCGGTCAGAACCAGATCAAACCGGCTCAAACCGGTTTGAACCGGCTCAAACTGGATCAGACCGGCGCAAGTCGGTTTAAACCCCTTCAAACCGGATCAGACCGGTCAGAACGGGATCAAACCGGTTAGAACCGGATCAAGCGGGCAATAACCGGTTAGAGCCGGATCAGACCGCTTCAAACCGGTCAAAAGGGGATCAAACCTGTTAGAACCGCATCAAACCAGATCAGACCGGTTCAAACCGGTTAGAACCGGTTCAAACCGGATCAGAATGGTTCAAACAGGTCAGAACGGGATCAAACCGTGTAGAGCAAGGCTCAAACCAGATCAAACCGGTAAGAACTGGTTCTAACTGGTTCAAACCGGTCAGACCTAGATCACACCGGCGCAAACCGTTTTAAACCACTTCAAACCGATCGAACCTGTCAGAACGGTATTGAGCCGGTTAGAAACGCATCAGACTGGTTCAAACCGGTCAGAAACGGATCAAACCGGTTTGAACCATTCTCATCCGGTTTGAACCGGTTCTAACCGGTTTGAACCGGTCTGATCCGGTTTGATGCTGTTCTAACAGGTTTGATCCCGTTTTGACCGGTTTGAAGCAGTCTGATCCGGCTCTAACCGGTTATTGCCAGTTTGATCCGGTTCTAACCGGTTTGATCCCGTTCTGACCAGTCTGATCTGGTTTGAACCGGTTCTAACCGGTTTGAGCCGGTCTGATCTGTCTCTACCTGGTTTGATCCGTTATGACAGGTTTGAACCGGTCTGATCCGGTTCTAACCTGTGTGATCCTGTTCTGACCGGTTTGAAGTGGTCTGATCTGGCTCTAACCGGTTATTGCCGGCTTGATCCGGTTCTAACCGGTTTGATCCCGTTCTGACCGGTCTGATCCGGTTTGAAGCGGTTTAAACCCACTTGCGCCGGTCTGATCCAGTTTGAGTCGGTTCAAACCGGTTTGAGCCAGTTTGATCTGGTTCTGACCGGTTTGAGCCGGCTCGAACCGGATCACACCGTTTTGAACTGGATCAAACTGGTTAGAACCGGTTCAAACCGGTCAGAACCGGATCTAACCAGCTCAAACAGTTAGAGCCGGATTAAAACGGCTCATACCGGTTCAAACTGGTCAGAATCGGATGAAATCGGTTCAAACCGGTCAGAACCAGATCAAGCCGGTTAGAACGGGCTCAAACCGGATCAGACCGGTCAGAACCGGATCAGAACGGTCAGAACCAGATCAAGCCGGTTAGAACCGGATCAAACAGATTAAAACCGATTCAAACTGGTTCAAACCGGTCGAAACTGGATCGAACCGGCTCAAACAGGTCAGACCCGGATCAAACCATTTCAAACCGGTCAGAACCGGATCGAACCGGCTCAAACCGGTCCAAACCGGATCAGACCGGTCAGAACCGGATCGAACCGGCTCAAACCGGCCCAAACCGGATCAGACCGGTCAGAATCGGTTCAAACCGGTCAGGACCGGATCAAATCGGTTTAAGCCGGTTCAAACCGGATCAAACAGGTTTAAACCAGTTCAAATCGGTCAGAATCGGATCGAACCGGCTCAAACCGGTCAGAGCCAGATCAAACCAGCTCAAACCGGTTAAAACCGGTTCAGACCGGTTAGAACCGGATCAAACTGCTTAGAGCCGGCTCAAAACGGATCAAACAGGTTTTAACGGGTTCAAATCGGTTCAAATCAGTCAGAACCGGATCGAACCGGCTCAAATCGCTCAGAACCAGATCAAACTGGCTCAAACCGGTTTGAACCAGCTCAAACCGGGTCAGACCGGTCAGAATGGGATCAATCCGGTTAGAACCGGTTCAAGCCGGCTCGAACCGGATCAGACCGATTCAAACCGGTTAGAACCAGATCACGCCGGTTCAAACTGGTCAGAACGGGATCAAGCTGGTTAGAACAGGATCAAACCGGCACGAACCGGATCAGACCGGTTCGATCCGGTTCAAACTGGTCCGAACTGGATCAGACCGGTCAGAACCAGCTCGAACCGGTTCAAGCCCCGGATCAAACCGGTTAGAGCCCCGGATCAGACCGTCTCAAACCGGTTAGAACCGGTTCAGACCAGTTAGAACCGGATCAGACCGGTTCAAACCGGTCAGAACGGGATCAAACCGGTTAGAACAGGATCAAGACAGCTCGAACCCGATCAGACCGTCTCAAACCGGTTCAAACCGGTCAGAACTGGATCAAACCGGCTCGAAATGGATCATACCGGTTAGAACCGGATCAAACCGGCTCAAACCATATCGGACCGGCTCAGTCCAGTTAGAGCCGGATCAAAGCAGTTAGAACCAGATTGGACCAGTTCAAACACTGGTCAGAACCGGATCAAACCGGTCAGAACCAGATCAAACTGGTTAAAACCGGCTCAAACCGGATCAGAACGGCGCAAACCGTTTTAAACCACTTCAAACGGGATCAGACCGGTCACAACGGTATCGAACGGGCTCAAACCAGAGCAGACCGACTCAAACCGGTTTGAACCGGCTCAAACTGGATCAGACCGGTTCAAACCGGTTTAAACTGCTTCAAACCAGATCAGACCGGTCAGAATGGGATCAAACCGGTTAGAACCGGATCAAACCGGCTAGAGCCGGATCAAGCTGTTTCGAGCCGTCAGAACCAGATCAAACCGGTTAGAACCGGATCAGACCGGTTCAAACCGGTCAGAACGGGATCAAACCGGTTCGAACCGGATCAAGCCTGCTCGAACCGGATCAGACCGGTAAGAACCGGATCAAACCGGCTCGAAGGGGATCAGACCGGCTGAGACCAGTTAGAGCCGGATCAAAGCGGTTCGAACTGGATCAGACCGGTTCAAACCAGTTTGAGCAGGATCAGTTCGAACCGGATCGGACCAGGTCAAACCTATTAGAGCCGGATCAGACCAGCTCAAACCGGTTCGATCGAACCGGTTAGAACTGGATAAAACCGGCTAGAACCGGATCAAACCGGCTCACACCGACCGGTTCAAACCCGTTAGAACCGGATCGAACAGGCTCAAACCGGTCAGGACCGGATCAAACCGGTTTAGGCTGGCCAGAACCAGATCAAACCGGTTTCAACCGGATCAATCCGGTCAGAACCAGCTCAAACCGGCTCAAACCGGAACAGACCGGCGCAAACCAGTTTAAGCCGTTTCAAACCTGATCAGATCGGCTTAAACCGGTTCAAACCGGATCAAACCGGATTAAACCTGCTCTAACCGGTTCAAACCGGCTCAAACCGGTTCAAACTGGTCAGAACTGGATCAAACCGTTCAGGACCAGATCAAACCGGTTAAAACCGGCTCAAACCGGATCAGACCAGTGCAAACCGGTTTAAACTGCTTCTAACCGGATCAGACCGGCTTAAACCGGTTCAAACCGGATCACACACACACACATTTATATATATATCCATTTGTCCATTGAGGGGCCTTTGAGCTGATTCCATACTTTGGCTGTGGTGAATAGTGCTGCAATAAAAATCGTGCTGGTGGCTCTAATGTATCCTGGTTTGTAATCTTTTGGATAAATGTCCAAGAGAGCTATTGCTGGATTGACCATAGGGTAGTTCTATGTTTAACTTTTTGAAAAACCTCCACATTGTTTTCAAGAGTGGTTGAACAAGTTTATATTCCCACCAACAGTGTTATTAAGGTTTGGTTTGGTTTGGCCACATCCTTACCAATATCTGTTATCAATTTTCTTCTTTTTGCAGTTGTGGGGCTTGAACTCTGGGACTGGCACTATCCCTGTGTTCTTCAGCTCAAGGTGAGTGCTCCATAGTGCCACTTCCAGTGTTCTAGTGGTTTATTGGAGATAAAGAGTCTCATGGACTTTTCTGCCCAGGCTGGCTTTAAACCATGATCCTCAGATCTCAGCCTCCTGAGTAGCTAGGATTGCAGGCATGAGCCACCAAAGCCCAGCCCATTTGTTTTCTTGATAATAGCCAATCTAACTGGAGTGAGGTTGAATCTCAATATTGTTTTGATTTGCATTTCCTTTATGGCCATAAATGTTGAGCATTTCTTCACGTGTCTATTGATCATTTTTACTTCTTCTGAGAAGACTCTCTAGCTTATTAGCCCATTGATTAATATGGTTATTGTTCTTTTGAAGATTTAATTTTAAAGTTCTCTGTATGTGCTGGATATTAGGCCATTGTCTGTTGTGAAACTGGAAACAATTTCCCATTCTATAGGCTTATTGGCTATGTTCTTTGCTGTGCAGAAACTTTTTAGTTTGATCCAGATCCATTTATCAAGTCTTTCTTTGATTGCTATGCTTCAGAAAATTTTTACCTGTGGCCGAGAGTCCTAATGTTTCCTCTATTCTTGTGATAGTTTCATAGTTTCAGATCTTGCATTGAGGTCTTTGATCTATTCTGAATTGATGCTGGAGCAAGTTGATATGTAAGGAGCTAGTTTCAGTTTTCTGCATGTGGATTTCCTGTTTGGCCAGCACCATTTGTTGAAGAGGTTGTTTTTCTTCTAGCCTAAGTTTTTGTCTCCCTTATTGAATATTAAATAGTTGAAGTTCTGTTGGTTTATTTCTGGGTCTTCTATACAGTTCCATTGATCTTCAGGCCCATTTTTATACCAGTACCAAGCTGTTTTCATTATTATGGCTTTGTAGAAGAGTTTGAAGTTTGGTATTGTTTTTCCTCCAACATTATTCTGCTTGCTAAGGATTTCTTTTGCTATTCAGGATCTTTTGTTGTTTCATATGAATTTTTGGGTTACTTTTTTACTCATTGAAGAATGATGTTGGGATTTTGATAGTTATTGCATTGAATTTGTAGATTGCTTTGGGCACTGTTACCTTTTTCACAATGTTAATTCTTTCAATCCAGGAGCATGGAATTCTTTCCATGTTCTTAAGTCTTCTTTAATTTCCTTCTTTACCTTTCAAAGTTTTCACCATAAAGGTACTTCAGATTTTTGGTTAGTTCCTATGTATTTTATTTTTCTGAGGTTATTGCAAATGGAGTTTTCCTGATTTCATTCTTGATCTTCTCATTGGCCAACCAGTCTTTAACTAAACTTGCTTGTTTATTCACAGTATTCCCTATGCTATTTGTTGTCCCCTGGGGGATTGCTCGTGCATACCTGGAGAACAAAGGGTAAGTAATTCATCTGGATTTACCCTTTATGAGCCAGTAATTCCCAGATATGCTTAAAGAATGACACCATTTTCCCAAAGAAAGCAACCAACTTTCCGACTGTGTCCATCTAGAATATGATTTGGAATGTAGATAAGTAATCAAAAATCTTGTAGTCACTTACTAATTCAGTCACACATGCAGATAACCATAAATATGGTTTGTGGTTTGAGACCAGCTTGGGACAGAAAAAAAAAAAATCCTCCAGACTATTATTTACATTTAACCAGCAAAAATAGCCAGAAAGAGAGGTGTGGCTCAAGTGGTAAAGTACCAGCCTTGGGTGAAAAAGGTCAGGGACAGGGTTCCCAGGTCTTGAGTTCAAGCCCTGGGACTGGCACAAGAAAGAAAGGAAAGAAAGAAAAAGAAAGGAAGGAAGGAAGGTAGGTTCTGTGTCTCTTACATTTCATCGAACAGGGAAGACAGCGCTCCTTGCACCCCAAATGTAGCAAGAGAGGGCAATTGAGTCTCAGTGAGCTTAATATCACCCCCTGATAAAGTCATACAAGTCTCTCCATTAGCACCAGCCCCCTGCTAGGACTGTGCAGTGCCAGCTCAGTGCCCGCTACTGCTGAGACACAGGTGCCCACTGTCAGTCTAATAGGCTCCTTTCCCATAGCTTAGCATGCTCCTTTCAGGAGCAGGCACCATTCTCAAAGTAATCAACACTAGGCCCAGTTAGTGCAGGTAGTAAACAATTGGCCTCCTTGCCCCTCCCCTTAAGATGACTCTCCATTGGGTCAGTTACAACCATATAAGGTAACAGGACCCCTTAAATTGACCTTCAGTCTGGCCAGCTGCAGCCCTACTCATCTACTACTTGCACAGCTGCCATAAATCCTAGCCCAGCCATGATGAAGTCCCTGGCTCACGTGTCTTAGCCCCTTAGGTTACACAGGTCACCACAGACAAAGACTGGTGCTTCTTCTCCCTGTGAGAATTGGCCTTTGCTGGCAAGAAACCTTTCTTTCTTTGTTCTCTGTGCCTGGGTGTCCATGTGGTTTTACACCCCCCCTTCCACGATGATGGGAGATCTGGTGACCCCTAAACACAGGCAGTTCCCCATTCCAGCTGCAGGCCTTTCTGGCTGGCCCACTGTGAGCACAGAGACAGCTGAGCCTCTCTTGGTGGAGCAGGCCCCACCGCCAGGTGCAAGGCCCTGGGAGGATCCATGGCATGCACATACCGCCCCCCACCCCCTCTTACAGCATCCATGAACCACTGGCTCCTGGCAGGACAATGACTCTTAAAGGGCCTCAGCCGACCTCTCGATGGTCCAGGGAAACGCAGGGGTCTCCAAGGTCAGCAGGAGCCATGACAGTCAATGACAGTCAAGGGACAGAGGTGAGACATGAGTAGCAGGAATCTTGTTTTAGTTCAGTGTCAACCTGGAAAGATCTGGATTCCTCTGCAGCAGTTCTGAGTTTCTTATGAGCCTCCCCACCCCCCACCCCCAAACCCTGGCTTCGTGCTTTGCACACAGCCCCTTCACCTCCACTTCGCCCCATCTCCCAAGCTCTCTCTCCCTCCCCGGACATCCCAGCCCCACAGGGCGCTGTTGTTTGTAAACAGCGGTTGCTGGGTGGAATTATTTTGGGGGAGGCTACAAGGGAGAAATGCAAGGCCTCTAGCACATGCTAGGTAAGCACTGTGACACTAATCTTCAACCTTTTTTTTTTAAGTTTATGTTGAGACAAGGTCCCTATGTAGCCCAAGCTGTTCTTGAACTCTTGACCTGTCTGCCTCAACCTCCCAAGTGCTGGTATTACCCCTCCCTATAGCAGCTCATCTCCCTGCTTCCTTTCCTCCCCTTCCCACTTTTTCCCTCTCCCCTCTCCTCCTCCTCCCTCCCTTCCCCTCCCCTCCTCTCCTCTGCTCTCTTCTCCCCTCCCTTTTCCTCCCCTCCCCTCCTCTCCTCTTCTTTCCTCTATTTCTTTCTCTTTTTTTAAAGAAGTCCCTATGTTTTGGCCCCTGGTGGCTGGGATTACAGGTATATACCACCAAGCCCAGCCCCCAACTGGTCTTTATTAGCATAACTTTTTTTTTAATTTTTAAAATAGTCATAAAAGTGATGTACAGATGGGTTATAGTTACATAAGTCAGATAATGAGCTCACTTCATATCTCTCTCTCTCTCTCTCTCTCTCTCTCTCTATATATATATATATATATATATATATATATACTTTTTATTGTTATGCGGGAATTCAATCTCAGGATACAGAGACGCCACATTTTGAGAGGTCGAATTGGGAATCCTGATTAGAAAGCCAGTGACTGCAAGTGGACACATTCCCCGAGAGACTTGCAGCCTCGAACACACTTCACACTGTAAGAAAACTGAGACACGAGGGTAGTAAAGAAAGAGCAGAAAACAATCTCAACAAACCCTCGTGGAGAATTGAAGAGGGATGCCATGCTGCCCTGCGGAGAGCTAGGAGGAGGGTGTGAAATGAGGCTGAGGTGGTGGTGATGGTGGAGGGACTTAAATAGGGTCATGGTCAGGAGGCAGGGTCACATGGAGCTCAAGGGTTCAGAGTCTAGTGAGTTCATGGTATATTCCTGGCAGTTCCAATAACCTATTGTCCAAGTCCCCACCCCTGCCTCTAGGAACTCGGGCATGCCCAGCGCCTGGGGATGGGACTCCACCTCCGAGAGTCTTTGGAAATTCCCTATCATCCAGCATATTGCCAAGATGGGCCCAGTTAGACCCAGTATCCTTATTTCATTATAAAGATGATGTACAAAAGGAGTTGCAAGTGAACATCTCTTTCTGGACAATGTCACCCCTTCCCTCCTCTTCTAGTTTTTCCCTGCCATCCCCACTCACAAATTGTCTAGTTCATTTTCAACATAGTGTCTAGTGAGCACCACTGCTGTATTTGTTTACTCTTTGTCCCTCCATTTCTGTGTCCCCCTTATCTTCCCAAGGACAGAAAAGGAGCAAACAAGACAAAAAGAAAACAAAAACAGCAACAAAGGAAAAAACAAAACTTGATGCCAGGCACTGGTGGCTCACACCTGTAATCCTAACTACTAAAGAGCCTGAGATCTGCGGATCACAGTTCAAAGCCAGCCAGGGACCAGCCGGGAGTCTCCACGAGGATCCCACCCCCACCTCTCACTTTCCACAGGAGCAGAGAAGCTCCATCCCGCCAAAGCCGCCTGGCACCAGCAGCGCGACAAAAGGACCTGTCAGCAGACCACCTGCCCGATCGCGATCGCAACAACCCGGGTCCCAGAGACAGAGGGGGCTGCCTGCAGATCACCCGCGCACTCAGACCCACCGGATCTCTACAACCCGCGAAGAAGCCGCCTGAGCGTGGACCCTGTTGACCCAACAGCTTCAATAGAGGCAGAGACAGAAAAAATCACACAGAGCCACCACCGCCCAACCAAGCCCACAACCACCCCAACTGAACTCGGATTGCAACAACAACTGACGACCTACACCACACAGAAACAACCAGCTCCAGGGTGAGTACCCCACAGGGGACAGTGTATCCCTCAAGGGAGACCAGAGCTGGAGGGAATCCCCAGACCCTGACCTAGACTCCCTACCCAACACGCGGACCACAGGACCCACTGAAACTGAGAACTGTCCGAGAGCTCCACCAGCCCGTGGAGCACACTCTGCTGGCCAGACCAGAGCAAGAGTGCCCCTGGAAGGGAGCTCAAATGCCCAAGCCAGGAACAGCGCCCCTGGGTCAAGACTACCAACAGTAGAAGAAATTTGAACTGTGTCCTCCAGGCTGCATAACCTAGGTGGTATACACATCAGCATAGACCTAACAAGCGCGCTCCAGGCTGGGGCCGGAACCAGGCCCGGGGATCCGGCGCCTGAACAACACAAAAAGCTGAGCATACGCCTCAACAGAGGGGAGAAAATAAACAACACTCCCTGGGAAGCACGCCTGTGACAACAAAAGACCTGGAGGCTCAGGATAAGAGAAGCCCAAACCCCACCAAAACTCTACCCATATACCCTAGGCTGGGAATTGGGCAACACAGGCTGCCAGCACCTGATAGTAAGCAGGAGCTCAGGCTGATAAGGCGGCTCAGCAATAGAGTGATAGTCTTGGATGTATGAGGCCCTGGATCTGATTCCTCAGCATCACAAAAGCAAAAAGGGTCAGAAGTGGTGCTATGGCTCAAATGGTAGGGTACCAGCCTTGAGCTGAAGAGCTGAGGGACAGCACCCAAACCTAGAGTTCAAGCCCACAACCAGCCCAAAACAAACAAACAAAAACACATCAGGAGCCCATAGCAGACTCCAGTATTTGGGAGAGTGCATCCAGAGCATCTGATCTTCCCAAGAGCACCCGTAGGAGCAAACACAAGCAGTCTAGGCTGCTCAACCCTTCCAAAGGCGGGAATTGCCAGCAATCTACAGCAGAGAGCTGAGAATCCTAAGTAAGTCAGAATAGCAGCTGGAAATAGGCTCCCAACAGAACCCAGATCAGGCACAGACTCTCTCTACCAATACAGAATCAGCAACCAAGCAAAGACAGACACACCAAAACAAAATTGAAGAGCAGTCTCCTGAACCCCCATGCGAAAATCACAGAGAAAAATCACAAGGTTTACCACCACCCAGGACAGCAAGCTCACCTCAAAAGCCAGCAGCCACGCAGGGGAGAGCCCCAGTGGGAGCAAAGCAGGAATGGAAGACAAAAGCTACATCCAAGGGTTGCTGGAGGCAATGACTCAAGAAATAAAGCGAGAAATGGATCAGAAATTGAAAGAGCACAAGGATGAACTATCAAAAGATATACAGGATATCAAACAAAAGTTGGGTGCAAAAATAGAAGCTGCACAAACCTCAGTAAGAAGTGAGATAAACGCCAAATTAGAGGTAATGCATACCTCATTGAGAGGTGAGATCAGTACTCTGAGAACCAACATTGAATCCATAAAGGGATCCATTTCCTCCATGCAAACCACAATAGAAGCCACGGTCAACAGAGTGAATGAAATGGAAGGTAGAGTGTCAGACACAGAAGACAGAATACAACAACTGGACCAAAAAGTGACAGATATGGAAAAATCACTCAAACCAAAGGGAAATTCAAGAGCAAGCAGATAATGCCAAAAAATTTAATCTTCGCATAATCGCATAAGGTGAGGAATTCCAGAGCAAGGGAATGCAACACCTATTTAACAAGATAATCAATGAAAATTTTCCCCACCTAAAAAACGACCATCTTAACTACATTATAAAAGCTTATAGAACACCCAACAAGCAAGATCCGAGGAGAAACACTTCTAGACACATTATAGTAAAAATGATAAATCTGAATAATAAGGAAACAATCCTGCATGCAGCAAAAATGAAGAAGGAGCTATGCTACAACGGGAAAAAAATTAGAATCACTGCAGATCTCTCCACACAAACAATGAATGCAAGAAAAGCCTGGGAAAGCACCATACGAGCCCTGAGAGCCAATAACTGCCAACCCAGACTAATATACCCGGCAAAGCTAGCATTCACATTCGATGGAGAACTGAAAACTTTTAATAGCAAAGAAAAACTAAATGAATACGTAAACATTAAGCCAGCATTACAAAAAATTCTAAGAGGGGGGACACAACCTGAAGAAAGCAACCAGGAACTGGGACCTGCCCCAAACAGGCGTTACTCAAAGTCTAACTGAGCAAGCACAGGAGGAAAGGAAAGAAGAAAAACTTAGGAAAACGGAATGGCAGGGACAACAATGCATCTCTCTATACTTTCTCTTAATATAAATGGGCTGAATTCGCCAATTAAAAGAAAACGAACTGAGGACTGGATCAGAAAACAAGACCCATCCATCTGTTGCCTTCAGGAGACCCACCTCTCAGCCAAACATACAAACAAACTCAGAGTGAAGGGGTGGAAAAGGATCTACCAATCAAATGCCCCCAGTAAGAAAGCAGGTGTAGCTATCCTGATATCTGACAAAATAAACTTTTCATTAAAATCAGTACAGAAAGACAAGGACGGACACTACATATTAATAAAGGGAACAATCCAAGAGGAGGATATAACCATCATCAACTTATATGCCCCAAATATTGGTGCACCCAGATATGTCAAACAAATACTCTCAAACTTACAGAATAAAATAGATCCCAATACGATAATACTAAGAGACTTTAACACACCACTCTCACCAAAGGACAGGTCTACCAACCAGAGGATTGGCAAAGAAGCTACCGAATTAAGTGAGGCCATACTTCAAGCGGAATTAACTGACATCTACCGAGTATTTCACCCTAAAACAACACAGTACACATTCTTCTCAGCAGCTCATGGAACTTTCTCCAAAATAGACCATATCATAGTTCATGCAAGGAACTTAAGCAAATACAAAGGGATCGACATAATCCCCTGTATCCTATCTGATCACAGTGGAATCAAGCTAGCTCTCAATAACAAAGCATACCACAGAAATTTCTCTAATACATGGAAATTGAACAGCACACTCCTTAACAAGGCCTGGGTAACAGAAGAGATCAGAGAAGAAATAAAGCATTTCCTACAACTCAATGAAAATGAAAACACCTCACAAAGAAACTTGTGGGACACAGCAAAAGCAGTCCTGAGGGGCAAATTTATTGCCCTCAGTGCCCACATCAAGAGAATGGAGACAGACCAAGTAAATAATCTCATGTTGCAACTAAAACAGCTAGAAAAACAAGAAAAAATGGGACCTAAAGCTACTAGACAAAGCCAGATAACCAAATTAAGAGCAGAGATTAACCAATCAGAAAATCAGAAAACCATAACCAAAATAAACCAAACAAAAAGCTGGTTCTTTGAAAAAATAAACAAAATTGATGGCCCGTTGGCAAGATTAATTAAAAAAAGAAGAGAGGAAACCCATATTAATAGGATTAGGGATGCCACGGGAAACATCACAACACGTACCCAAGATATCCAAACAATTCTAACAGACTACTTTCAAAAGCTATACTCTCTAAAGGAAGAAAATCTGGCAGAAATGGATGCATTTTTAGAGAAATACAAGTTGCCCAAACTGAGCAAAGAAGAAGTTAACCAATTAAATAAGCCAATATCCTATAATGAGATACAGGAAGCTATCAAAAGTCTTCCAACAAAAAAAAGCCCAGGACCAGATGGATTCACAGCAGAATTCTATAAGACCTTTAAACAAGAACTAATACCCATACTCCTCAAGCTCTTCAGAGAAACAGAGAAGGAGGGAGCTATCCCAAACTCATTCTACGAAGCCAATATCACAGTCATCCCCAAACCAGGCAAAGACCCAACCAAAAAGGAGAATTACAGGCCAATTTCCTTGATGAACACAGATGCAAAGATCCTTAACAAGATTCTAGCTAACAGAATCCAGAAACACATAAAAAAAATAATACACTATGTCCAGGTAGGCTTCATCCCAGGGACACAGGGATGGTTTAACACACGTAAGTCAATAAATGTAATCCAACATATCAACAGAGCCAAGGTCAAGAATCACATGATTATCGCCACAGATGCAGAGAAGGCCTTTGATAAAATTCAACATTCATTCATGCTAAAAGCTCTGGAGAAAATAGGAATAGAAGGAACATTTCTAAAAACAATAAAAGCCATTTATGACAGACCAATAGCCAATATTATACTTAATGGGGAAAAGCTACAACCAATTCTCCTAAAATCAGGAACAAGGCAAGGATGCCCACTGTCTCCACTCCTCTTCAATATAGTCTTAGAACCCTTAGCCAGGGCAATAAGGCAAGAAAAAGACATTAAAGGGATCCGCACAGGGAAAGAAAAAGTTAAACTATCCCTTTTTGCAGACAACATGATACTATACCTCCACGATCCCAAAAACTCCATCCCCAAACTCTTAGAAATCATAAATCACTTCGGCAAAATAGCAGGATACAAAATAAACCCACAAAAATCAGTTGCCTTCCTATACACTGATAATGTACAGGAAGAGAGGGAAATAAAGGGAGCAACCCCATTCACAATAACCTCCCAAAAAATAAAATATTTAGGAATTAACCTAACCAAAGATGTAAAAGAACTATTTAATGAGAACTATAAAAAGGTAAAGAAAGAAATTGCAGAAGACACTAGGAAATGGAAAGACCTCCCATGCTCCTGGATAGGCTGACTTAATATAGTAAAGATGGTAATACTTCCAAAACTAATACACAAATTCAATGCAATTCCTATTAAAATCCCAATGACGTACATCACTGAAATACAGAAAACAGTCCAAAAATTCATATGGAACAACAAAAGACCTAGAATAGCCAAAACAATTCTAGGGGATAAAGACAATATGGGAGGGCTATCCATGCCGAACTTCAAACTCTACTACAGAGCTATAATCACAAAGACAGCATGGTACTGGCACAAAAACAGACCCGAAGACCAATGGAACAGAATAGAAGATCCAGAAATAAATCCACAGGCCTACAGCCAGCTGATATTCGACAAAGGAGCCAAAGACATACAATGGAAGAAACACAGCCTCTTCAACAGCTGGTGCTGGGAAAACTGGGCAGTCACATGCAGAAAACTAAAAGTGGACCCCAGCCTATCACCATGCACCAACATCAACTCAAAATGGATTAAAGACCTTAACATTAAACCTGAATCTCTGAAACTACTGCAGGACAGAGTAGGAGAGACACTTGAACTAATAGGCACAGGAAGGAACTTCCTGAACAGAGTCCCAGGGTCACAACAAGTTGGAGAGAGACTCGACAAATGGGACTACCTTAAAATAAAAAGCTTCTGCACAGCTAAATCTATCGCAACTAAGCTAGAAAGACAACCAACGAATTGGGAAAAAATATTTACCAGCAATATATCAGACAAGGGGTTAACATCCTGTATATACAGGGAACTCAAGAAACTAATCCCTCCCAAACCTAACAAACCAATTACTAAATGGGCAAGGGAACTAAAGAGGGACTTCTCAAATGAAGAAATAAAAGTGGCAAAGAAACACATGAGGAAATGTTCATCATCCCTGGTGGTGAAGGAAATGCAAATAAAGACAACCCTGAGATACCACCTTACCCCAGTCAGAATGTCCCACATCCACAAATCAGCCAACGACAAATGCTGGAGGGGATGTGGAGAAAGAGGAACCCTATTACACTGCTGGTGGGAATGTACACTTATACAACCACTTTGGAAAGCAGTCTGGAGGGTCCTTAGAAAGCTAGATTGACCTCCCTTACGACCCAGTCATACCACTTCTAGGCATCTACCCTGAACAACAGGAACCAATACACAAGGACATGTGTACCTCCATGTTTATTGCAGCACTGTTCACAATAGCTAGGATATGGAAACAACCTAGATGCCCCACCACAGATGAATGGATCCAAAAATTGTGGTATCTATACACAATGGAATTTATGCAGGCATTAGAAATGACAAAATAATAGCATTTGCAGGGAAATGGATGGAGCTAGAAGGAATCATGTTGAGCGAGGTTAGCCAAGAACGAAGAGACAAACGGTACATGGTCTTCCTGATAAGTGGATGCTAAATCCAAAATGTTAGGTGATATGACAAAACTAACAGGACTTAAGAAACAAAGATCTCCCACTCATCTGGTTGAACCACTACTAAATATCCCCATGCTGCTGATCACATATATGGTATATAACATGTGAACACCGTTATATATTACAGACTGTGATAGACAATTTGCTCCAGGAAAGTTAGAATGAACTTGTGACTTTAAATGAGCATCATTATTCCACAATACTGTGAATTTCCGGAAATTATGTAATCACTTAATCACAATCAAAAAAAAAAAAAAAAAAGAACCTCTGGGAAGGGAGGCAGGGAGGGGATTGTAGGGGGAAAACAGTGGAGGGGGTAACAATGTTCAAGAGGAAGTGTACTCATTACCTCACTCATGCAACTGTAACCCTCTGTATAGTATCTTTACAATAAAAAAAAAAAAAAGAAATGGCAAAAAAAAAAAAAAAAAATTCCCTGAAGAGAATGAAAGAAAAGTTATGTTTGGCTATCAAATAACCTAAGAATTATTGAGGGTCAAGATTTTGACCTTGAGTTGAGCTATTTCTTACAGGGAATCACAAATCTGGTAAATTGTAAGCCCATGTCCTTTACTTAGCGAGGCCTTTCTCAGTCATGGTATTGTAAATGTCCAATCTTTCATTCTAGTGGTTTCCACATGAAAATCACTTTGTAAACATTTTAAGTTGGTGAATTTTATTTTTTATTTTTTTTGTCGGTCGTGGGGCTTGAACTCTGGGCCTGGGCGCTGTCCCTCAGCTCTTCAGCTCAAGGCGAGTGCTCTACCACTTGAGCTACAGCGCCACTTCCGGTTTTCTGGTGGTTTATTGGAGATAGGAGTCTCACAGTCTCTCCTGCCCGGGCTGGCTTTGAACCGCGATCCTCAGATCTCAGCCTCCTGAGTAGCTAGGATTACAGGCGTGAGCCACCAGCGCCTGGCTAAGTTGGTGAATTTTAAATTGAGAATGATGTGGAAGAATGGAGAGAGAGGAGAGAATCAGAGTGAGAGTTTTAAAATAACACTAAAAGGGAGAGATCATAACCTTATCCACAATATCTTTAATAATTGGACAGTATTTCTTTAATAACTGAAAAAACAGTATCTCAAGTCCAACACAGAAATTTAAATTTGTGTTAAGTTGAAATAGATCAACTTCTACCTTTTCTTTCTTTTCTTTTTCTTTTTTTTTTTTTTTTTTTGGTCATGGGGCTTGAAAAATGGGCACTGTTCCTCAGCTCTTCAGTTCAAGGCTAGCATTCAACCACTTGTGCCACAGTGCCACTTCTGGTTTTCTGATGGTTAATTGGAGATAACAGTTCTGCCCAGTTTGGCTTTGAACCTTGATCCTCAGATGTCAGCCTCCTGAGTAGCTAGGATTACAGGAGTTAGCCACTGGTGCCCGGCTCAGCTTCTATCTTATACTTCAAGACACCCTGGGAAAATAGCAAAGTTTAATAACAATGTTTACAGACTGGCTGTTTTCCATAGGCCTCCATTCTGCATTCATGACAGACAGAGTACCCCAGAATTCGCTTTACTTGCAATATTTACTAACTCATTCTGCATTGTATCATGTCAGTGAATAACTTCTTAGCAATGAAATTCATTCCTGTATAGCCTTATTTTTATGATTTTTGACCCTGAGATACTTTGGCTAACAATTTGCACTTTTGTAGTTAATAGGTGACTTAATGAGCAAATTTTTTCATCTTTAAATACCCACTTCTGCATCTGCAGATACAGTGATACTTCATTTCTATAGAAGTAAATGTGATTGTTAAAGAGGAATGCAAATGTAAGAAGATTGTAATGGATGTGTCAAGTTTGTGAAACACACGAAAAGTAATACAAACTCATAGTGCAAATTGAGAAATTGGTGAGTAATGAACTTGAAGATCATTGATACTTTTCGAACATTGATTTTTTTTAGGTGATTGGGTGTTTGTTCTCTGAAATATTTGGTGACATAATTTTATTAATTGTAAAATCAATAAAAGTCAAAAAGGAATTATTCCATTATGCTATTTCTTTATAATTCTTTTCTTAGCATTGAACATCAAACCTGGTCCTCTTGCACACCTAAAGTGCCCTAACATTGAGCTAAATCACTCCTCATTACAATTTTTTATAACAAATTATTTTTCCATTTTAATTTTTCTTATTTATTGATGAAATACTGTATTTATTGTGTGCCAAGCATTATTTTGAGTTACTTATAAATATTAACTTTTCTAATCATAAAATAACTATACATAACAAGGTGTACATCTCATTGTTGCAATGGGGCCACCTGTATCCCTATATAAACAATTTGTTTTTTCCCTTCCCCTCCACAAATTATACCAACATCAAATACAGTGAAAGCAGGGGTTATACCGTGGGGGTGGGACATACAAAGCAACGTAGAAATCATCTTATAAATATGTTAGAAACAATTGCATGAAAGAAAAAAACATTTACATACTTATCTTGGGATTCATTCCCCTAACATCAACTTATCTGACCTTTTCTGCTTGACTCAGACATATACTAGGTATTGCAAAGAAGGGAAACCATGGGACCTATAATAAACATAAAAGTTATTAAGAAACCTTAGTCAAATTAAGGACCTATCAATGACAAATATATCAAAGTTTACATAGGCCCTTTATCTAACATACAGCTGTGTTAGTACACTTTAACTATTTATTTTCTTCTGTAAATTAAAGTTATGACTTTATACCCTAGGGAATATCATGAATGAGATAATCATCTACAGAATGGGAAATCATTTGTTCTGTAAATCTTTTCTCAAGTGATTTTTGAAGTAGATTCTATGCAATGAAATCTTTCCTTTTTCTCTGCTGAGGAAAAAAAAGAAAATAAAAACTTTAAATTATCATATTAAAAAATAACTATGCAATATGTCCTATGTTATTATCTCTGCTTGACAGATGAGAACAGTGGGTACAGAGAGGTAAGTTTCCCAGGGTAACAAAGCTACTAGATATCAGGGTAGGATTTTAGCCAGGCACTTGAATTCTGTTCTGTTCATATTCAATATAATCTCTCAAACAATTATATTATTTTAAATCTGCATCTATTTGTCTCTCTCCTCTCCCTCTCTTTCCCCTTCTCTCTCTCCTCTCTCTTTCTCTGTGTCTCTGTATCTGTCTCTCTCTCTGTCTCTCTCTGTCTCTCTCTGTCTCTGTCTCTGTCTCTCTCTCTCTCTGTCTCTCTCTCTTTCTCTCTCTGTTTCTCTCTAGCTCTCTGATACTTTCAACACTTTCTCCCTGCTGCATATGTGTGTGTGTGGTATGGATTACAGAAAATATTTTATATATCTTTTGATTTGTTTTCTACATGCTACATAAAATTTTTTTTCTGTTAAACAAATAGGCCACCATTGTTTGAGTTAATAAAATTCATTTATTAGTTCTGTATGTCTTTATGTTAAAGTAATCATACACTAACTGCTTCTCTTGTGTCCTGTAATGGGTACAACTTCTAATCAAGTTGTCTGAGTTAATTTCCAAAACACCTGAGATTGGTGTTTCAGAATGCAGATATTCCAGTTATAGATAAAAATAAAAGTGTAACCATTGAATTCAAACTTATATTTTAATTATTATATCAAACTTATTTTTTAATTATTATATTTAATTCTAAACAGTAATGCATTAGGCTTTTATATGTTTTTACATTGCATGGTCACTCACAAAAATGTTATCCCTAAATTAGAAATTAGAACACATCACAAGAACCATGTACGAATACAAACCTAATTTAGGAACAGAAATTGTACACCTTCCTACTTGGCTTACCTTCCACGAAAAGTAAAATAAAGAAGTCAGCACATGGAAGATAGAAAGCATTCTGCATTTGTTTCTCTTCTGTGGACATGCAGTGATTGATTATTTTGTATCCTTCATATCCAGAGTCTTAGCTGTTCCTGTAAAAGCTAAACCTATTTCTTGGGAGGTTATTTCAATAAACATGCTATACAACCATATGTACATAGCTATTGAGCGTTTGTGATCCTCTCCTGAGAAAATCTTCCATTGCTTTCACCTTTGTGAATATTTAGAGACCTGTATAATTTATGATGTCCAAGTTTACTTTTTTCATCTTTACCATCCAGTGTACTTATTTGTACATTCTACTTATGGCAAATGAGGGAAAGCATACAACCTTTATATCTTTGGGTATGACTGACTTCACTTAATATGATTTTTTCAGGTCTTTCCATTTCTTTACAAATGGTACTGTATCTTTGCAAATCTTGGACTCTTTTAAAATGTCATTTCTTTCAATTGTTTCCATCTCTCTGTATTTGAAATCCATATGAAAAACACACAGAGACTACAGACAGAGAGATTAAAGCATCAAATACTTGTTTACCTTAGTAAATAAACTATTTATTTACTTACTTATTTTTGTGGGTCATGGGGCTTGAACTCAGGGCCTGAGCTCTGTCCTTGAGCTTTTCTGCTCAAAGTTAGTGTTCTACTACTTTGAACCACAGCTCCACTTTTGGTTCTCACATGGTTAATCAGAGATAAAAATCTCATGGACTTCCTCCCAGGAACTGGCTTTGAACTGCAATCCTCAGATCTTAGCTTTCTGAGTAGTTATGATTATAGTCATGGGCCACGAGTGTTCAACATTTGTATTTATTTTTATTATCTTATAAACTGAAGAATGCTAATTGTGATATTTTGACTGAGGAATTTTAGCCAAGAGATGAGTCTAGTCATTTACGCAACTTCCACCATAGTCTTAACGGCTGCACTGAACTATACAACTATACAACTGTACCACCAGTGACCTAAATAAACTCCCTATTCAGTGCACTGGAGACTGTGCTCCTGTCTGAAGAAAACCTACATTTGGTTTTATGTGTAGTTGTTGAGGATTAAAATTGTGTGTTGACATGAAACCTGCCACTCATTTAAGCAGGACTGTCATAAATAATTGCATGAAATATAAAAGTTCAGTAAACTCCCCAAAACTACAGTGTCCCTCAAATTAGTCATCAATATTTTATAAGCCTGGGATTTCTTTACTCATAAAAATAAAAAGTGTTCAGGACAATGTTGTTTGTCATGTTTGTGATGAGTGAGAATGTCTTGTTAATCTGTTCATATAAACATGCACTCAGAAGATATGTCACCTGTAAGTAGAAACACTTGGATCCTCTGTTAAGTCATTTTTTTTTAACTTTTTAAATATTTTTAATTTACTTTAAAAATCATTTTTATTTCAAATAGCTATACGAAATGGGTTATATCTTTGCATTTTCATGTACATGTCCAGTGGTTACACATATTTTAATTCTAGGAGCTAGGCTTGTTGGCACATGTCTGTAATGCCAGAATTAGTGAGGCTGAGGTCTGGGTTAAGAGATGGCCTCAAAACAAAACAAAACAAATGAAATAAAATACCCAGAGAAGTTGGTCAACTCAGTGGAACTCAATGGCAGCATATCTTGGTCATGCATAAATTAAGATCAGCAGAAGTAATAACCATCTTCTTTTGCAAACTTGTGACTCTGTTGTGAGTGACAGCAAGTATAATATTCTAAAATGCAACATAATAAATAATAGTAAACTGCTAACTTAAATCTTTCCTTAAATATTAAAATAAAAAACTCCCAGACTTATTTTTATTTATGTATCTTGTTCTACAAACATGTTTTGAATTCACAGCGGGGACTAGTAAGTGTCACAATGGCCACCCTTATTTGTCACTAGACAAGCACTGATATATGTTGAATATGTTAATTTATAAACAGAATTTCTCGTAAGCTACATTCTTCTAAGTATGTAATAAAGAAAACAAAGGAGAAGGCAACAATGCTCAATAGGAAATGTACTCAATACTTGCTCATGTAACTGTAACTCCTTTGTACAGCATTTTTACAATAAAAATGTACAAAAAAAGAAATAATTTAGTATCTTAGATATTTAAATCCTAAAAAATGAAGAAAAGAGAGCTCAGCTAGACTTGAATTTTCCTTTGATATTTTCACATTACATTTTATGTGAAATCAGGCAACTTTCAAGTAATCACTTCCTAATGAAATCTATACATCCTTTAACTTTGTTTGCTTATCATAAATATCGTTACTTGATTAAGTGCCTGAGAGAATAGAAAACTCCACTAGATTTTATCTGTGTCCCTTAATGATTGGTAAGCTTCTGAAAGTCCAGTGAATTATCCTTAGCATTATATAACAAACATTCATGTAACTAACAGCTAACAAAATGCATACTAAAGTGGATATACTTCAAAGCAGACTAAATATTAACCTCTGTAATCCTCAAGAAAAACCAATGCATCCTATTATTTTTGAGGACTGGAATCAGAGTCAGTTACTCAGATTAAGGTTGGTGGTCCAAAAATCACATGAGTAATAAGCGGAGGAAACATTTTTCAAACCCAAGCAATGATATCCAGAGTCCCTAGCTCTAATAAATAATCTATCTCCTCCATTGTTTGAGATCCTCTATATTTGTATTTGAACCTGCCTTGTGTGGTCTGTGTAGAAGCAGTTGGTTAAGGCATTGCTTTGTGAAGAAAAGTTCTCTGCAGCCTATACCATGACTTCAAATCCATGGTCCTCTTTCCTCCACCTCCTGAGGTCCAGTACTACAGGTGTGTGCTGCACCTCTGTCAGTGAACTGGACTCTAGATAGTGGATGTATTTTCCAAGAGCAGCTTGTGTCTTCATAGAAAATAACCAAAGTTGGTGACAGTAACAGTTCTCATTTCTTTTTTCATGGATTGGGAAAGAATGACAAGTTACAAGTTGGGAGATTTGGAAGTGGGGAAGGTTCACATTATTGTCTTCTTGATTTTAATAGTTTTAAGGTTTCGCACCCTTTCTCCAAGGCTTTCTTGGAGGCCTGCTTCACCTCCTTGTTCCTGAGACTGTAGATCAGCGGGTTCAGCATGGGGATGACCACCGTGTAGAACACAGAGGCCATCTTATCGGTGTCCAGGGAGTGATTGGATTTGGGCTGCAGGTACATGAAGATGAGCGTGCCGTAGAAGATGGTGACAGCCACGATGTGCGAGCCGCAGGTGGAGACGGCCTTGCGTCGGCCCTGGGTGGAGCGCATCCTCAGGATGGCAGCGATGATGAACAGGTAGGAGATGAGGACGATGGAGGAGGAACAGATCATATCGAAACCCGCGAAGGCGAAGATGAGGATTTCCTTCACGCGCGTGTCAGAGCAGGACAAGGCCAGGAGTGGAAGGTCGTCGCAATAGAAGTGGTTGATCACGTTGGGCCCGCAGTAAGTCAGCCGGAAGGTGACAATGGTGTGGAAGAGGGCCACCAGAAAGCTGTAGGTGTAGGGGACGGCCACCAACAGCAGGCAGACGCGTTTGGACATCAGTGTGGAATAGTGCAGGGGGCTGCAGATGGCCACGTAGCGGTCATAGGCCATGGAGGCCAAGAGGAAGCACTCGGTGATCATGAAGGTGAGGAAGCAGCCCAGCTGCGTGGCGCACGCGTGGAAAGGGATCGTGGTGGGCACCACCACGAAGTTCACCATCATCTTGGGGGTGATGGCCGAGGAGTAACAGAGGTCCACAAAAGCCAGATGGCTGAGGAAGAAGTACATGGGGGTATGGAGTCGAGCATCAACCCTGATCAAAATGATCAACCCAAGATTGCCCAGCATTGTCACCAGATAGATCACTAAAAACACCACGAAACAGGGTACCTGGAGCTCTGGCCGGTCTGTAATCCCTTTGAGGATGAATTCGGTGACATAGGTGGCATTTGCGTCAGCCATGTGCGCTGGCAAGACTTTGTGAATTTGGTGTCCGTGGGAAATGGTGTATTCTTCATGGCCCCTGCCAGTCAATGGAGCATACCGCTGGCGTCCTCTTGCTGACTGAGTTGGCTCATGCTCTCGTAGATAACAATGTATTCCAATTTCTTGTGCTATTTTTTTTTTTAAATGAGAACTCCAAAATGGGTAGAGAATCTAAAGTACATTCAGACCAGGTCCGAGGGAATCCTATGAGAAGCCAGAAATCACTGAGAGCATGAATGCTGGCAAATATTTAGTAAAGTGGGACATCAAAATACTATATTAAAGTGAAAAATGAAAGTTCCCAGTGGCATTGCATAACAGCTCTACCTAGAAACCTGAATCAGATCAACTAAAAAAATACACAGGCAAAATATTTACAAAAGTCTGTTAACATACTACCTTAGGATTGGAGATTATTATATCAAATACTCTGATTTTGATTTTAAAAAACAACTATTTGATTTGTGTACATTGTTCTGAATGAGTCATCATTTCAATGACTATTTCTTTTTTTTATTAATAAGTTTTTTTATTGTGAAAATACCGTACGGAGGGGTTATAATTACACGAGCAAGGAAATGAGTATATTTCTTTATTCATGTGCACATCTCTTTAATTTGTAAAGGAAATCTTTAAAATCATGGAACATTTTGAGAAAAGATATTTTCCAAAACAAATGATTGTTTGTTGTTGAGTTGCATTATTCATAAAGCAAGGTTTCTCTAAAACTTTCCTTCATATTAAAATCATTAGCTGGTTGTTGTTGTTGATGATGATGATGATGATGCTTTGTGTGACTCAGTCTACCAGTTTACCAGTTGAGCCACAACTCCACTTCTGAATTTTTGCTATTTAATCAGAGATAAGGGTCTCAGGAAAGTTTCAGCCCAGGCTGACTTCAAAACCACCATTCTCCAGGTCTCAACCTCCTTAGTAGCTAGGATTTTAATGGTAAGTCTCTGGTACCCAAATAATAGCCTTTATATTAAATTATCTTGGGATTCTAGAGTTTACTTTTAAAACTATTACAGTGAAACAAGAATAATTCCTAGAAATATATGTTTTACCTTTATAATATCAAGTACTTAAAGTTTTTAACATTGGGCAAGTTTTGTTTTTCTGTGAAAAGATAAATGACAAAAATAAATTATGCACACATAAATTAAATTAACTAGGTGGGAAGGGAAAATGTACACATACAAAACAGATTTTTGGTGGGTTTTTTTGCTTGTTTATTTATTTTAGCTATACTAGGATTTGAACTCAGTACTTCATGCTTACTATGAAAACATTTTACCACTTGAGCGAAGTTCCCAGGCCATCTTGAATAAGTTATTTTTTAGACAAGAAATTCGCGTTTTTTGCACAGGCTCTTAAGGCTTGATCCTCCTACATAGACTTTCAAGAATGCTGGAATTACATTCTCTAATTTTGGGGGGCTGGAATGTCCTGGAGATATAATATGCCTCATCTCTGCTTCAGGTAGTATCTGGGCTTAGAGGTGTGAGCCAGACCACCCAGCCCTATTTTCATTCCTGTGACTGGACTTATAAGGATAAGATTGTTTTAGGAAGGTCAGTTTTCACTTGTCTATTTCTATATTTGCTGTTTTTGAAGATGAATTGACAAGGCAACTGTCTTCCCTTTTTGAAATCAATCCTTTATGTTTGAATCCTTTTTTGTTTTGTTTAAAATCATAGCTATCCTCCATTTGTCTTAGTTTGGGGCCTTGCTCCACTCTGTAACCCAGATTAAGTGTAGGCTCATGATTTTCCTTCCTCAGGCCCCTGAGGACAGAGATAGCAAGTTTGCTTTCTGGAACCTGGTTGTGTTTGGATAATAGTCTTCAACAATATCTATATCAATAAACTATATCTCATTAGTACAGAGAACTTTTAAATACAACTTAAATTTATCTTTAATGACTATTTGTAATTACTATTTGTAAACAAACCAGAAGATATAGTAATTTAAATCATTTTTATATAAGATTTTTATATAGTAAGATATAGAAGAGTAAGATAGGCTCTCTCCTCTTTCACACTCTATATAACAGGCACACACAAACACACACACACACACACACACACACTATATATATATATATATATATACATATATATATATATGTGTTAACACTATATATAGAGATAAATGGATAGATAAAATACACTATATAACACACGGACACATAAATGATTTTAATGTCCATATATATTATATATATCATACAAAAAGTATATCAGAGCATCTATTTAAACTATTAGGTGGAAAACTTGGACTACTCAAAGGAGTAAGTTGAGAACATTCTGTTTCTTTTTGCTTTAATTGGAATTGCTCATTTCTATTAGAAATATAGTTTTTAATTATTTTACCTAGCACTAAAATTCATGAAAAGTCATCTTAAAGGCTTTTCTTGTGGTTGGCAGGCTCTGTAACCAAACAGATTCATTTATTTGGCTCTAGGTGGGAGTTTATTTTGTTTATCTAGATTCTAAACCTAGTTGTTGAACAAAGTAAATCTCTCTCTTATTCTAAATAAGGGACCTGGCTTCTTAAGAATTTGTTCTGTATATGGAATGTTCTATATGTATTGGAATCTGACAAAGAAGTGAGGATTTGGAGGAAAAAAATCACCTTCATCAAGGGCTGAAAAGAAAATGAGCATTGAGCACAATCCATTGCTCCATGGATCAAATATTTCCTGATTTACTCCCTGGTGTCACATTAGTTCTGCTTTGAACTTCATCTGTATTTTCAAGAATTTTTCCTTGGTTACAGGGCTGCACCAAGCTTGTTTTCTTTACACCGCTTAGATGCCTGTTACCCTGCAGAGCATGTATTAAGGGTGTTCAAATCCAGTGACTTCAGCCACAAGATGCTCCCTCTACTCATCACAAAAATGTGTTTGAAATGCTCTGGCCTGGCATATGAAAATGTTGGAAGGTTCTGGAATGAGACTGATTCCACCGGAGTCACTCTTCTGGTGAGATAGTAGGTAAGGGATACATCTATTGATTCTTATTTCATCTCAGGATTCAAAAATTACTGTATGCATCTGGTCTTTCTTTAACAGGAAAAATAGACAAATAACCTGTAATTTGTAACCTGGGATGTTGAAATGAGTGAATTTCAAATTCAAAGAAAACAAACAAGCAATAAACAAACAACCCCCCAAACAAAAATAACAAATTTCCAAATGTCAAGTTTCCAAGTGCCACGTAAACAGAGATTAGGGATTTCCCCCCAAAGATGATGAACAGCAATTACATGAGACTCCAATGTTGGTGAAACTCTTTCACAGAGAAATTTTAGCCAAAAATTCTCATCTTTCCCCCCACATCTATACTCTAAAGCATAAAAAAAGAACTCTATTTTATGAGTTTTGCTGCAAGGACAGTAAATTTTAACATGTTATCTGCCTAACAACATGAGGTCATTTAAAAACTAAGGAGTGAAGACACACAGAGAAAGAGAGAGCATATGCTAAACTTCACATTTAAATAAAATTGATTTCCTTTAGAGAGTGCTAAAAAGGTCTAGGCTCATGAAATGTAGCTAGGATGTAATCTGAATTTATTTAATACTCTAAAGCAGCTCACCAATGGGACTTGATGGTTCTAAGGAGGAGCTGGGGTGTATGGAGCATAGGCTTGTATCTCCAAAGCCAGAACCCTTCCGACTCACCTGCTTAGCAGTTAACCTTCATCCCAATGAGCTCATCCTGAAGTTGTTTAGATGATTTATCATTTCTTGGGTCCCTTTGGATCTAAACGTGAACCTCCAGAGGTATAAGAAAGCTGAGATATTTCTTTCCGTGCTTTTTTCCATCTAACATCAACTGGATAAATTATATTGGGGATTGAAGAAAAATTAAATTGTTTGTATTCCTGGAGGAATTACACTTTAAATATATCAATTAGATATTTCCTTAAAAGCCAATGTGGTCTTTATTTTTGGATGGAGACAACATATAAATTATAATGCTTAGGTGAAGATTTTAAAAAAATCTTAAGTTTTTTGAACTGATAAAATAATGCTAAAATCTTTAGAATCAAAATCTTGGACAAAGTTCTATTTGCTTTAATTCTTAATTTCCCCCATCTTAAATAGTAAAAAACAAACAAACAAACAAACAACAACCTTCTGTAAGTATTTTTGTGAGTATTGAATGTGTTACATTTTATAAAGGCTTAATGGACTCCCTGGTAAGTAGCAAATGTTCAAAAACAAAATGCTGAAATAGGGATACAGGTTGACCCACTGTAACAATGAGATGTACAAGATGCTATATTGAAAACAAACTTTACAACTTGGATGGGGAAGGGGGAAGGGAACGGATGGTAGGGGAAAAACAAAGGAGGAGGTAACAATGCTCCATAAGAAATGTATTCATAACTTTATTCATATAAATGTAATCCCTCTGTACACTATTTTTACAATAAAAACATATTTAAAAACCTTAAAAAAACAAAACACAAAAGTTACTTGCTTAAAAACGTGAGACAGAATGATATCATAAATAAAGTCAAGACACTCTATATACAAAAGCAGGTTTCCATATGTATCAGTGAATATGGAAAATTTCTTAAAGCTTTCTAGTGTCACCATTCTTTTATGTTTGGTTTTTTTTTTTTGGGTCCAGTCATGGGGCCTGAACTCTGGACCTGGGCACTGTCCCTCAGCTCTTCAGCTCAAGGCTAGTGTTCTACCACTTGAGCCACAGCGCCACTTCCAGCTTTTTCTGCTTATGTGGTACTGAAGAATAGAACCCAGGTCCTCATGCATGCAAGCAAGCACTTTACCACTGAGCCACCTTCCCAGCCCTCACCATTCTTTAATAATTATTTTTTGTGTTCTTCAGAACTAACTTGCTCTCTCTCTCTCTCTTACACACACACACACACACACACACACACACACACACACACACACACACCTGTGTCTGTACCCATGTGTGTGCCTGTGTAGATGTGAATTTGATTTGTCATTCTGAGATGTTTGTCCCTAATTACTTATATCTTAGAGTTCATCCTAATTTTGTAACTGAACCTATACTTTTTCCTCTCTAAACCTCCTATATTCATCTTTTTAATAGAAAAGACTGGTATTTTTCTTTTGTTGTTTGCTGATACTTTGGAACGTTCATTTTATAATATAATAAAATCTCACATAATTGCTTTTTCTAAGTCAAAACTAAAACATGGAAATGTTTCTGATTAATGGCAAAATTCAGTTTCCTCCCTATTTCAGGATCTAAGTATTAGGTGTGTTGTGGTGTGTGTGTGTGTGTGTGTGTGTGTGTGTTACATAACCTATAGTAGTTCTAAAATTATCTCTTTTCACAATCTCTTTGGCTGACATTTCCAGTCTAGCTTTCTTCCCATTACTTCAGCATTTCAAGGTTATTCTATAGCCATTTCAAGGCTATCCGCAAAATCTTATGTCAATAATAAAACTTTTTCATTCTCAGCTGAAACTTATCTGAAAGTTGAAGATCTTATGTATTGTCTCACTTTTTGATTTTTGAAATACCACCACATTTTCTTTTTCCTTTTATCTCACTGGTTTCAGATTGGGGTTCTATTTCTTTTCAGCAGTTTGTTCTTCCAGGTCTTCAAGGTGTTTTGTTTTGTTTTGTTTTTAGCAGAGACTTTATTAATCAACTTAATTTATAAATTAGGTTTTAGTAAATTAGTCTCTCTTAGACAACTCTTTAAAATTAAAAGATATAAATCCATTATACATTTATATATGTAATATTTATAGGCGCAATATATTATGCATAAAATATTATATATGCAATATATAATATATGTGGCATTTAAAATACAACAAATATGTAATATATGTGTGTGTGTGTTGATTTCATTTGATTTCATCACCAGAAGTCTGTTTCCAAATACTGCAGCCCAACAGTAATTCAAATAAAATTCTAAACACCCAAGGTTAATTTCCCAGTATCCTGCTCCCAGATCTGATGCTGTCTGGATGTCATCCTCAGCACCCTTCTGTCCTTACTTCCGAAGTTTTATGTCTTACCTACACCTTTACTTATCCTTCCATTGCTAACCTCCAATGCAATATAGCACTGATTTCTTCAGTTGGCAAAATATGCATCTCAATTAGTCTCTAAAAAACCTTTGGAAACATAAATCCCATTTGAATACAGAGCTAATGCAAGTAGATGCAGTCACTTTCACATTCTTCAAATTAAAGTCAAGCTTCCTATATTGCATTTTCTGGATCTTCCATGATGTTAGGTTCTCTTCTACAGTACTACCTTCCTTCCCTGCAGGACACTGCTTCTTGCCCCCACAGCTTTCATTGATATTCTTCCATGTGAACTTCCTGCTGTCCTAACACTAGTATCTTGTTTCTTTCTATTTATATACTGGCCCTGATTTCCACTTTTGCCAACTTTTACTTGGGAAATCAAAACAAATACATATTGTATATTTGTTACATTATTAAATGCCACTTATATATGTCATGTATATATTGCATGTGTAATGTATATTACGCATATAATGTATTACGTATAAATGCATATATAATGAATTTATATATTTTCTAATTTTAAAAGTACTTTGCTCTGTACAAAATGTTACAGGTACACAGTAAAACAACTTTACAGATGAGTCAAAACATGTTTCAATTCATTGTTGGCATTTCTCATGGCCTTATAAGTTGTTATTTGTATTCTCCCAAATCTTGCTTTTTGAAGTCACTTAGTTTAACAGACAAGGAACCAAGGCTCCTCAATATCAGGCATGTGTGGGTATACGAACCTCACTGCAATGATTTCCACAAATGCTTCCTTACTTGTCTTTCCTATTATGCCAACCACTCTTTTAAGAAATACTAACATATTTATTTCTCAACAATCCCATAAGTACTATTATTAGCCCTATTTTCAAAGACAGAAACTGAAACCCGAGAAGTTCAACTGTCTTGTGCAAGTCACACACCAACACATTGACAGAGCCCACACTTTGATTCTAGACACAGAACCACTGACGTAGGCTTCTTCCTTCCTCTCTTAAAAACAAGACTCTTGACTTCTACATGTTACATTTCTCGAGTGCTTCATATTTGGGTTAAATTATATACAATCAATAGGAAACTGAAACATATTAGATGACATGAAGAAAGGGAGGTCAGGTTATTTTAGTTCCCCTTATTGGGCAGATAATTTTGGTAGCAGCCGTATAGCCACATCCTTTCACTCAGCCTCTTCCTGGCAGCTTACGACATTGTAGCTCTCATTGGACACTGATCCTCTCTGGGTCTTTTCACTTGCAGAAGTGATGATAGTATTGTATTATATTGTAAGATTTCAGGCATCTGCTATTCCTGTTCAGTCTCTTTATTTGATGTAGTATGGGTTGATCCTTCTCAAGAATCTGATAAATCTCTAATTGCATTTAAGTTAATCTATTTTTCTTTATAACTAAATACTTTGAAATTTTCATGAGAAAATATTTAGTTGAAAGTCAATTCTAAGATTAGGGGAAAACATGAAGTTAAAAATGTGCTTGGATGAAAGAAAGAATCAAACTATATATATATATAGTCAATATATTAGACTCATGATATTATATGAAAATACCCAAAATATGAATGTAGAGGGAGAAACATTTTTTGGATCATTGTTTTGGAGGTCCCTGTCAATCATCCAATGGTCTTATGGATTTAGATCTCTGATGTTTTCAGAGGACCTTTTCTCTGGATCTGCATGCAAATAAAAACAACACTAATATTTCAACTCACCTCAATTAGAATGAGCGATAACAAATCCTGATGTGGATGTGGATAAAGGGAATTCTATTGCACTGTTACTGGGAATTTCAGTTTCTTCAACCACTCTTTCAAAAACTAAACATAGAGCTAGCTACCTTATGACCCAACTCTTCTACTCCTAGGCATTTATCCAATAGGGCACAAACAAGGCCATACTAAAGCTATCAGCATAACCAAGTTCATTGCAGCATTATTTACCATAGCCAAGATAGAATATCCTAGATGCCCATCACTGGAAGAATGGATCAAGATAATGTGGTATATATGCACAATGGAATTCTACTCTTCCATTAGAAAGAATGATATTGTACATTCACTAGGAAATGGAAAGACTAGAAGAAATATTAAATAAGACTTACTTATATACTAATCTTTTATAAATAAACATGTATGTATATTGCATGTATGTTATATGTTGTACATATATAGTATGTATTATATATGAAACATGTGATATGTAAAATAAACATTTATATAATATATAATTTATATAAAGTATATTTTATTACATGTTAATATATAATACACATTATATATTGCATGTATTATATTATATGTTATATGTTATATATTATCTACTTATAACTTACATAAAATATATGTGTATATATGCAGGTACATACATATTTGTGTATTTATCTGTCATCTATCTATTTATGTATGTAGCTGAGAGAACTCTTTTTTTCTCCTCTTTCTCTTGGCCCATACTAGTTAAAAGCAATGATCCTTAGATGATAAATTGAATCTGAATTAAACCTAAAATATTTGTTGTATCTAAAAACATTTATTCTTCTAAAATATTCTATCTAAAATATTTATCATTGGCTTGAGGCTAAAATTTAAAGTTTCCCAGCATTTCTTTTCTTATCTAAAATGTGAGATAACTTAACATTTCTCCTGGTGTCCTTGTAAAATTCATAGCAGGTATTTTGCATTCATTTTTATCTGAAACATACTTGGCAAATAATATATATTGTTCTTATCATTACTATTACTGTTAACATTTTCATTCTATTTATAACAGTTACAGTATAAATGATTTGCAGCTTTCACAACAGTTTACTACTAATTATTAGTTTACTCCTCAAGAGTCTTGTACTGTAAAAAGTATTTTCATTTTTAACTAAGATCTCAGAATTTATAGCATTCCCAAGAGTACAAGAGTAAGTAGGAGAAGACACTGTGCCCAAACCAAGTTTAGTTCTGAATTTTCAATCTATACTTCTTTGTCCCCAGAGAAATGTGATCCAAGTTAGAGGAAATAACAGTCCCTGAGGAATCATAATTAACTCAACAAACCTATACCAAATTGCATATTCATTAATCTAGTGTAAAAGCTGAAACTTTGTGTTTGTTGAAATTGGTTTCATTTCATTATCTCCATGGAAAAAAGTCTTAAAAAGCAGTTATTTTAATAAGGCCCCTAGAAACTGATTAGCAGGGAACTCTAATTTTGGAGACATGATGGTAGGCAATTCTCTTTGAGGTGAAGAGCTGTGTAATAAGACCCGTAGAGACAGTTCATCATCTGTGCTCAAGAAAATTCTAACTTCAGTTCCTCTTCCCCTAATGATCAGTAATTATTTAATTAAAATCAACAGGTGAAGAATGGAAGTCACAAAAAGTGTCACATTTTTTTTACTTTTCTCTGCACTTTTGAAGTCTGACTAGAAATAGAATCATTCATCTTACATTTTCATGTTATATTGTATGCACAGACAGCAGAGACAGAGAATCCTAGATTCTGTAGTAAGAAACAATTAGCCTTTATGAAATAATTTAAGAATATTGTCATGAAGTAAACTTTTACTGATTCAATGACAAATTTCAGCTGCTACCCCAAATGTACTTATCCCAAATGTACTGTGATGAGAAGTTTCTATTAGAGTGAAGTTAAAGGCCATTATGGATTTTTTTCTTCCCTGAATGAAACAAACCTAATAGTCAAACACTAAAAGCTCTATCCAGGTGGAGACAGGAAATAAATATTAAATAAATATTTGAAATAAATATCAAATATGGATATCATCATGCTGAAAATGCATGATGGGATAAGCCACATTTTAGCACAGTTTAAATAAGAGAGATCGTGGATGTCCTGCATCAATTAAGCAGATATATGATTTGTGCATTAGTTTGTATTTTTTTTAACTGAACTAATAAGAAATGCTTATGGCCATGATTTTCTTGAGTTATAGATATATGATAAGCCACATGAATATGTCTCTAAAAAGCCACCGCCACTTTAAAAAGAAGGTTATACTAAATGATATTTTAAAATTCACTAATAAACTTGCTTGAAGGGAAGTGTGGAATGATTAGTTTAAAATATTACAGAAATCATTTAAGTATGTTTGTTTATACCTGAAGACAAATACATACATGTATTCATGTATAGGCACAGATTCCTTCATAAGCATAGATGTTTGAAGAACTGGATGTTTTAAGTACTGACTAAATAGGGAGAAGGAATTTTAGGTTATGTGAGTTTGGTGTAAAAAGTGAAATGAAAAATTAATAAATACAAGATAACACAGTAAATGACTAAGAGACTTGTATGATTGATGTGCGTGTAATGGGAGAGAGGTAATGGCATTCAAAATCTGCCTTCGACAACTTGTACATCATTGGACACCTGTGTTCTTTCCTCTTCCGAGCTTTACTTTCATTATATATAAAGAAAAAAATCAAAAAGTAGGCTAAAATACTGTATAGGTATGTGTGAAATACTGTCATGAAACCCTTGGAACTATTTGCATACGTTAAAATAAACGAATGACAGAGTATAAAATGGGTTCTTTTCTGGAGGTGGGAAGTAGTAAGAGTAGAAAGGGCAAAGAGAGAAGAAGGAGGATGAATATGGTCAAAGTGCTTTATATATGTGTGTGTGTGTGTGTGTGTGTGTGTGTGTGTGTGTGTGTGTGTGTGTGTGTGTGTGTATAAAGATGGGATTTACTGAAGTTAGTTTGGGAGGGAAGAAGGGGATAAAGTGACAGAAGGATTGAATCTGATCAAGGCACACAGTATGCATATGTGGACATGTGAAAATGAAACCTCCTTGTACAACTAACAAAAACTAGGATAAAGTATGAAAAAAAGAAGAAAAAGAGGCTGCATGTTATACATGTTAAAACCTGATAGCAGGAACTGTAAACCATGTCCACTGAAACAGTACAAGAAAAGTTATCAGAATAATATCTGAACACACTATAAATATATGTGCACAAATATACACATATATAATATAAGTTTAAATACAGGGTCTGCACAAGCAGATGTGACATATCTTCAAAAATACTCAAGTATTATCAGTACAAAGGGTATTACTACATAGCAAAAGAAAATTAATATGGTATCTGACAGATGAAATGGTTAAAAGCACTGCCTAAATTTATTATTAAGGCAAGGTATTTATTTGCCTGATAGTTTTACCATGTAAACATCAGTCTTATATTTGAATTTCCTTGCTCAAATTTTTAGTATGATTCAATGAACTATCATGGCAAAAGAATGTCACTGAAATTTCATTTTAAAATGAACAGTAATTCGTAAATGTAACACATGGGACAATCAATAATGTATAGGAAAGTAGCAGTAAAAAGCATTAGCATATGATAAAGATGATGTACTGAAAAATCACTAGGCACTGTTACGTTAAACAGGGAAATCATGGAATTATCTCACTCAAAAACAGGGATGATTTTTTTGGGGGGTCCAGTCGTGGGGCCTGAACTCTGGGCCTGAGTGCTGTCCCTTAGCTCTTCAGCTCAAGGCTAGCGCTCTATCACTTGAACCACAGCGCCACTTTTGGTTTTTTTCTTTTTTGCTTATGTGGTGCTGAGGAATCGAAACCAGGGCCTCATGCATGCAAGGCAAGTAATCTACCACTGAGCCACCTTCCCAGCCCCGGGATAATATTCTTATTATTGCCATCACCATTTACTTTCTGAAACTCTAGGAATCTGTAAGAAAATGGTGGGCAAAAAGAATAGGAAGAAAGTTTTCAAGAAATAGATAAAAAATGTGATATTTATACACACTGGTATTTTACTCATCCATTAGAAATAATAATATTGTAACATTTGTAAAGAAACGGAAAGACCTGAAGAAATGAGGTTAAGTCAGTCAGACTCAAAAAGACAAAGGATGCGTGTTTTCCCTTACATTTGAAACTACATTTAGCTTACAAACTCATAAGTATGTTGTATGGTAGGCAGGTGTTTACTAGTTTATTAACTGGGATATAGTAGATTCAAGGGAGATCTCAAATAGTGTAACTCCTTAAAAGCCAAAATCAAACTTCAGCAAAATAAAACACCAAGAAGCAGGTACTCAAAAGAGGTGGAATGGGGTCAAAGGGAAAGTGGTAGATGAATGCAGAGTAGAAGTGACAAGAATAGAACAGACAGTAGAATGCAGAGCAGAACAGACAAGACTTTCAATGTATATCCTGCAAAAATAAATATAAGGAAAGAGTCTGGTAGAAGAGGAATGGTGAGAATGTTGAAAGGGGTAACATTGATCAAGATGCAATGAATTCATAAACTACTTTGTTAAATGGAAACTTTTATTGCACAACTATTTAAAGATTATAATATCTTAGCTATGGTAAATTGTGGTATATTTATACAATGGAATTCTATGCCTCCATCAGAAAGAATGACATTGTCCTATTTGTTAGGAAATGAAAAGACTTGGAAAAAATTAGATTAAGTGAAATAAACCAGGCCCAAGAAACGTAGGTCCCATGGTTTCCCCTATTTGCAATAACTAGTATAAGTTTAGGACAAGCAGAAAAGGTAAAAAGTTATGTACATATGACCGTATAAGTGAAATGAACCCTAAGATAGAGACACAATTGGTGTTTTCTTTCTTGCTATAGTTTTTTTTAAGATATTTAAAATATACTATGTGATTTTTTTTGTTTCTCTAGGATGGTCTTCCCCCACGGAATAACCCTTGTTTACATTGTATTTGATGTCGGTGCCTGCATCTTGTATATACATTTTTCTAATTTGGGGAAGGGAGGGGAAATAATAAAATGCTAAAATAAGGATACGGGTTTACCCATTGTAACAATGAGATGTCAAGACACTATGTTGAAAATGAACTTTACAACTTGGGGAAGGGGAGGGAGGAGTTGGGGGTGTGGAAAGGGAAGGGATGGTAGGGGAAAAACAAAGGAGGAGGTAATAGTGCTTGATAGGAAATGTACGCATTACCTTACTCATGTAACTGTAAACCCTCTGTATAGTATTTGTACAATAAATAAAGCTTTACCCAACACCTGACATTTAAAAATAATAATAACAATATTAATAATGGGAAAAAGAAACATATTTAGATCCAGGGTCACAATAAAAGAGGCAGTACCAGTGAGCCAAATTTGGCCAACTGACCACACAAGGCCAAAGCCTAATCTGGCTGGATAATTTTAGCATACATTTATGACAACCCACTCTTTTGTTTGGGCTTTGTTTTTTGGCTTTTTTATTTTTATTTCACACAATGATTGTGCAAATTTATAGAGTATAACATGATGTGTGGATATGTGTTTAGATTGTACAATGACCAAATCAGAGTAACTTGCATGTTCAGTACCTCAAACATCTCATATGTATTTGAGGTGAAACATGCAAATGTCATTCTTCAAGGTATACTGGAAGATGTATTATAATTAATTATTATAGTCATTCTGTGCAATAGAACACAGAAAAGCATTCTTCTCATCTAACTGTTAATTCTGTATTCCTAAAACAATTTGACAGCTTCAACAAAATACTTACAAACCATTAGTAGAAATCTAAGTTAGGGGAACTAATTTAAACAAAGTATTATTAACAGAACTACCATATAACCCAGCAATCTTAAACTAGGTATGTATCCAAAGGAAACAAAATCACTGTCTCTAACTATTTCAGCACTATTTTCATTAATAAAGATAACTTTGTGTATGTGTATCATGGTTAATCATTGATGTATAAAAGATGAAATTCTATCATTTCATGGTATTGATGGACTCATAGGACTTTAAGGAAACATAGAAGCTGCCAGAAGATAGTTTATGATATCACCTATGTGGAAAATCCCAAAATGAAGCAAAGATAGACTTATGCAACCCCTGAGGAAATCGACGTGAAGATCTATTTTGCTTACAATTTCAGAAGTCACAGTGTATCCACGGATGCCTTTAATCTATGATCAGGTAGGTCAGCACAGTGGACAGGACAGGTCCAAATAAAGATTTTCAAGTCATGGAAGCCAGGAAACCCAAGGAGTGAAGGAGTTAGTGAACCATAGAAACCTTTCTAGGGCACATCTTCACTAGTGCAGTGCCTCCAAGAAGGCCCCATTTCTGAAGTTCCCACCACCTCCCCATAATGTCAGCAGCAACAGCCAAATGGACTTTGGGACCTGTTTCTCTTCCAAACCACAATAGATGACTAAGTTATAGTTTTGTTTTTTAAAAAACTTTTCTTTCATTTTTAATTAAGTTTACTTGCTTGTTGTTAGTAGAGGTGATATACAGAGGGATTACAATTACAAGAGTCAGGTAATGTGTATAGTACAATGTCTTGTTCTGTTCCCTCATTCATCCCCCAGTTCCTCCTCCCATCTCCACCCACAAGTTAGCATAGTTCACTTTCATCTATGTCCAGTGAGCTCCTATTACTACACTTTTTCCTGCCTTTTGCCTTGAGTTCTTTACCATCCCTCCAGAAGATGTACACGTGAATACACCATACATAAGGTAAAGAAATATACCTCACCAAACTTCATTATAATCATAACTAAATATCAATTGAACATTAACACTAAAGCAGAAAGGAAATTCACATATGAATCTTTTTCATGACACAAGTTATTCGAAGAAAGCAGAGAAACATTAAGTATAGCATCAAACTGTTGGGGTTTGAGGGAAGGTGGGGAGGGTAGTGGGAAGCCATCTATCTGAGACATAGAAATTAATGTTTTAATTAATCCAAGACATAGAAATTAATATCTAACAGCACAGACTCTAAACATGAATAGTTTAGTTGTTTCTTGCTTTGTAATTACAAAAACATCTCACTAAATAAAAGTCTAAGCTCACAGGTTAAACAGTAAATACGAGATTGAAAGGAAGATTATTAATATCTTGGAAAATATGGGGTGAGTCTGAGTTAGGTAATATAAGTAAAATTTAATGTTACTGGATTTTTCTCAAAGACTGTGTATCTTCCACCAGGTAATTCCTAGCTATATCTAAAGTGTTGCAAAACCAGGAACCAAGTGAATGATAGTAGAATGGAAGGGTAGATAGAGTTAAGGACTCACTTAGACCAGAATAGATGGATAGTTCACCTTCACAAAGACTAGCTTTAAATAAGCTCCAAGAGCTGGACACAGCTCATGACTGTAGTCTTAGCTACTGAGGAGGCTAAGGTCTGAGATTCATGGTTCAAAGCCAGCCCGGGCATAGACTCTTATCGCCAATTAATCTCAGAAAAGTGGTGCTGTAGCTCAAGTGGTGGAGTGCTAG
The DNA here is from genome assembly GCF_019054845.1 of Dipodomys spectabilis. Taxonomy (NCBI): domain Eukaryota; kingdom Metazoa; phylum Chordata; class Mammalia; order Rodentia; family Heteromyidae; genus Dipodomys; species Dipodomys spectabilis. Next base: position 4,433,099 of record NW_024870707.1, read on the forward strand.
GTTTAATTAAGCAAAAGTAGCTTAGGGACAGACAGAGGCCCAGAGTTCAAGGCCCAGAACCCCAGCAAAATACTACTAATAATAAATAAAATAATAAATAAATATATGGTTCCAACATATCAACCAAAGATAAACATAATGCATTAATATTTTATGGATGTTAAAATGCCACAAACTGGATGGTTCAAAACAACAAAATTATATTCTTATATGTTCACTCTAAAAATGTGAAATATCCCTATGAAGATACATACTAAGAGAGTGTCCAGTGTTTTTCCTCTTTTATTTTTAAAATTAATATTGTTATTAGAGAGGTGATATACAGAGGTGTTACAATTACATGAATCAGGTGATGAGTACATTTCCTTTTGAACACTGTCTTCTGTTCCCTGATTCTCCCAGTCTCTCCTTCCCATCTACTAACCTCAGTCATTTCCCAAACTATTCCTCTTTCTTTGTTTGCCTCTTCTCTCTATTTTTGTATCCAGACCCTTTTCTTCTGCAAGAATACCACTCAAGACACTATGTTGAAAATGAACTTTACAACTTTGGGGGGGAAGGAAAAGAAGGAGCTGGGGAGGTGGGGAGGGAAGTGATAGTAAGGGAAAAACAAAGGAGGAGATAACATTGCTCAATAGGAAATGTACTCATGACCTTACTCATGTGTAACTGTAACCACTCTGTACGTATTTTTACAATAAATATATATAAATACAAAAAACAAAAATTCTATAACCAAATGAAAAAAAAGATAAAGGGCTATTCTGTGTGACATTATGTCAGTGAACTCTACCCTATGCCCTGTATATCTCAGACTTAAAATATTTTGAGAAGGCACAATTCAGTCTATGATAAAAAGATAAACTGTTTTAATCTGTGCCTACAAGAAAGAAGTGTGTAAGTATCTGAAATAGATAAGAGACAGAAATAGACTGGGTATAAAGAAGATTGATTATATTCAACTTCTCTGACCTTGAGAAGCCATGACTAGTTCAAAGGCTTTTATGTGCAATAGATTTATATATAATTTGTCTTGAGCAATTTTCTGAGTTTAGGTACAAAGACACATGTTCCTGCAATGTTCTTATGGAAGGAAGTGTGACTTTCCAGACTAAATTCTGTAGCTATTTAACTCTAAATATATTGTACACTCATAGGAATATATTACTTTCACATTCACCACTATGAGCTAAGGGTCTGTACAGGTGGTATGAATCTCATCCAAAAAATATACAACACATATTTTCAGGTCTTGGTCTCCATAAATCACTTCAGGGCAACACTCTTAGATTGGACCTATTACTTTAGGTAAAGGTTGTCTTTAGATAGTGTGTCTTATGGATCAAGAAAATGTGTTTTTTATACACACATACATGTATACATATATGTGATTATGTTTGTATATAATGGAATTTTACTCAGCCATTAGAAAGTATGATATTGAACCATTTGTAAAGAAATGAAAAGATCTGGAATAATTGTGCTAAATGAAGTAAGTCAGACCCAGAGAGACAAAGAATGCATGATTTCCTTTGTACATAAGCAAAGGCACTGGGTGGTGGATATTCATATACAAATTTATTCATGTTAACATGGTAGATTCAAGGGAGAAGCAAATTGTGTAATTCCTTAGAAAAGCAAAGTCAAAGTTCAATAAAACCCCTAGAAGTGGGTCTTGGAAGGTGGCAGGGTGGGGTCAAGAGGAGAGAGGCAGACAAAGGAAGGGGTCAAGAGGCAGGGCATGCAGTCAAGAATCGATTGCCTTGCTCATGTAGCTGCAACCCCTCTGTACAGTATCCTTTACTATAATATATATATATATATATATATATATACATATATATATATATATATATATATATATATATATATATATATATAAAGGGAAAAAACAAGAATCGAGAATGTTGAAAGGGGAGACATTGATTAAGGCTCACTGTATTCACCAGTGACAACACCTTGATGATAGATTAGATAGATAGATAGATAGATAGATAGATAGATAGATAGATAGATAGATAGGCAGATAGATAGATAGATAGATAGATAGATAGATAGATAGATAGATAGATAGATAGATAGATAGATAGATAGATAGATGGATAGATAGATAGATAGATATAGATAGATAGATAGATAGGCAGATAGATAGGCAGATAGATAGGCAGATAGATAGATAGGCAGATAGATAGGCAGATAGATCGATCGATCGATCGATCGATAGATAGATAGATAGATAGATAGATAGATAGATAGATAGATAGATAGATAGATAGATGATAGATAGATAGATAGATAGATATCACGTCACTCTAAAACACCCGCGGTGATCTCACGAGGCCAAGCTGGCCTTGGCCACCGCCTTCTGCACTGCCTCCTTCACATCCTTGTTTCTCAGGCTGTAGATCATGGGGTTCAGCATGGGGATCACCGTGGTGTAGAACACGGCCACCATCTTGCCCTGCTCCACCGACTCCTCGGTGGGCCTCCGCAGGTACATGAAGATGAGGGTTCCATAGAACATGGACACAGCGGTCAGGTGCGACCCGCAGGTGGAGAAGGCCTTCCTCCGCCCCTCTGCCGAGCGCATGCGCAGCACGGCCACGACGATGAGGGTGTAGGAGATCAGGACCACGGACAGCGAGTAGGTGAAGTTGATGCCCGCAATGACGATCATGGTGTACTCCTTGATGTGCACTCCTCCGCAGGCGATCTTGATGAGGGGCGGGTCTGCGCAGTAGAAGTGATTGATTTCAAGGTTTCCGCAGAAGGACAGCCCGTAGGTCCACAGGGTGCACACCAGACTCACGGAGAAGCCGTAGAGGTAAGGCACGGAGACCAGCCGCACGCACACCGTCCTGGACATCCTGCTCCCATACAGCAGAGGGTTGCAGATGGCCATGTAGCGATCGAAGGCCATCACTGCCAGGATATAGACCTCCACGTGGACCAGGGCGATGAAAAAGTAGCACTGCACCAGACAGCCCACGTAGGAGATGGTTTTCGTCTGTGACAGGAGGTTTTCGAGCATTTTGGGGGTCACATTCGTGGAGAACCACACGTCCACAAAGGACAGGTGGCTCAGGAAGAAGTACATGGGGCTCTGCAGCTGGGGGCTGATGCTGATCACAATGATCATACCAATATTCCCTAGCAGGGTGATCACGTACACTAAGAGGAACACTACAAAAAACAGCACCCGGAGCTCCTGCCGGCGCGTCAACCCCACGAGGAGAAACTCTGTGACATCCGTGAAATTTGGCATTGCCTGGAACACAGACCCAGTCTATGTCGCCTATGGAGAAAGTTTAAAGCGGTAAACGTATTTCTTTCTCTCTGGAAACTTCTACATTGCATTATCTTGTTCTTCTCTAAATTAAATAATTGAATAAAAAATATAGATATAGGAATATAGATGTTTGCCAATGGTCACTATGGTGATCAACTATGTATAAAATGGGCCAAGCATATAACATGAACAGGCTCTGAACTTTAAATTCTGATTTGAGTTAGGAGATATTTCCAGGCATGTAGCTTACTTGCTTTTAAGTCACTTTTAATGATTTTAAGTTTGCCTGCTAGGAGGTAGATGACAGCTGTAAACTTTGGTTAGGAAACAGAGTTAAAGTCAGAGGTTTTGCTTTGCAAAAAACAAACAAACAAACAAAATCGAACCAGGTGCTGAGTGGCTCATGCTTGTAATCTTAGGTACTCGAAAGGTGGAGATTTGTGGGTCATGGTTCAAAGCCAGCCCAGGCAGAAAAGTCTATGAGACTTGTATCTCCAATTAACTATCAAAGAATCCAGAATTGTAGTAGTAGAGTGATAGAGCACTAGTCTTGATCACAAAACCCACACAATGCCCAGACCCTCAGTTCAAACCCCAAGACCAACACAAAAAAGAAAAATAAAGTCAGATCATAAAGAAATTACACATAATCTCTCATTATAAGAATTTTATTTGATACAATTTGTTAATAGTATTCCTACTTTGTGTAAGCCATAAAATACTATAACACAAAGGTGTCTAAGAAGCCTAAATTCTTACTGCCTTGCCTCAGTTTCCTTGGAACTCATTAGAAGGCCTGACTACTTGCATGTAATAAATGTTTAGAAATAGCAGGGGGGATTTTACAAAGCTTTCTGATCTCTAAAAAATCCTATTTCATAATTCATATTTTATTACCTACATTCTCTAGGGAAAATGTTTTCTACAGCCCACCCACCAAGGTTTAAACTATTGGATGAATACCATGTTTTTAACAAATACTTACAACTTTTTTTTTATCATGGAAGATCCTATGAAACAAACTCTATTCAAATTGTAATTCATTTTGCTAGTGAAGAAAATGAAGCAGTGAGAGATTTAGATCTCCCTGTGTCAGATACTAGTAATTGGCAGTATTTAGATATAAATCACAAATCACATTATTTAATCCTTGTTTTGTCCTCTTAAAAGTCTCCTGTAACCAATACTTTAATAAAAGGTTCTATTAATATTCTATGTACAATACAGAGTTGATTACAAAGGAGGATATCATTCATTTTCTACTTTGTACTGGATGAAATAAACTTAAGTTTGTGATTTTAGAATAGGCTAGACTGCAGAGATCACAGCTGCTTGTCTCTACTCTTCAAAGTTTAAAAGATGCCATTGATCTAAGATCGGATGGTAAAAAAATGTTTACTAGATAGAGATGCATCATCTAGACACATAATCAAGTTGGTAGAATGTGTAATTCACAAATGAGAAATCAATTTTAGTAATATTCCTTTTAGAACCCACAAAGATAAATAATGATAGCATAAATTACTGAATCACTCCCACCAATTTAATATTCCCACCTCCATTCATATATTTTTTTAAACAATAAAGTGTAAATCAATGTCTAATAAAACACTCATCAGAAATGAGTCTATAATTACTGTTTTAGGGCTCTTTCGAAAATAATCCTTAACATTACAAGATTTGACCGCATCATTCTGTACTGCAAAGATTCTAAAACTTGCAAACCTACCTTCAGCAGAGGAGAACAGCAAATGGTAATTTCTCACTATTTATAACGCAGTCATGAGTGTTGAGAGCATTTGAGAATATTTCCCTAAGGTATTATCCACATAATTATGAAAGAAAAATAATGACTGCAACTCAAGAAACCTCCGGGGCATAGAAGTAAAGATGTGTGGATGGTACTGATTCTTAAAATTGAGAAAGCAACATCTTGACCGAGCAATATGATTTATTTGTCACTCTCACACATAAGTTCTGTCTTTATTTATTCACACATTGATAAGAATGCATCACAGAGAATTATTACTTGGGTTCATCATGAAAAATATTAGAGTGTTGATTTCCTGCTTCTTATGCAACTCTTACAAAACAGCACCACATATGAGGAGACATATGAGCAATGCCCTAGGCATCTCAAGGTCGTTTTCCCACTGTCACATACCTCAAAGTATAGATTACTTGGCAGCATTTGAAAGAATGTGAATGAGTACAAGCCAGTGGAGAAGGAGAAGATATAACACAGTCAGATTTACCTGGAATCAGAACCTTAGTTTTAACATTTTTTGTGAACCATGGTCAAGTAACTTACTCATGAACTTCAGTATCCACACTTGAAGAAGCTAAAAATCAGTCATTTAAAAAATGTTGTTATTGTTATAAAAGTGAGGCACTTTTGCTACATAAGTCAGGTAAAGAGAACATTTCTTTTCTAGATAATATCACCCCCTTCCTTCACTCTTTCCTAGTTTTCCCCTCCTATCCTCACCCACAAGTGTGAAGTTCATTTTCAATATGTCATCTATTGAGTAGCACTGCTGCATTTGTTCACCCTTTTTCCCTCCATTTCTGTGCCCTGCTTATATCACAAAGATAGATAAACTAACAAGCCAGAAAGGAAAGAAAAACATACAATGAAGAAAAAAAATCTCTTGTTCAAAACTACTATTTTAAAAGCATGGTTTTAATGGTCTCCTATAATATAGTACAATGCTCTTCTCAACATAGATTACATATGAAGTATCCAAAAAATGGCATACCTGGTACAGCTTTTTTTTCTCACCATTTATAACAAATCCTTCACCACCTCTGTGAGATTGTGACTAATATTATCCTGATGTTGAAGAATAAAAGATGTATTAGTTTATGATAGATATTATAAGACTGAGTTTAGATAGCTAATGAAGTCAAGACTAACCTGCATGGACTCTCAACTATATGATGCCAAGATATGTTCCAGAGAGCTACAGGCTGGATTGCAATCAGGTAAGTTTTTCTACTGTATCCCTAAGTGATCAGGGACCCTACACCTACTATGGAGAATCAGATGAACTCATTTAGACAAGGAACTTAAGACCTAATATACAATATCTCAAGAAAATATAGTCTGGAAGATAAATAAAATAAACATATTTTACATTTATTTAGTTGTGCTATTCTCCATATCAAAAGTAAATCATTTATATTTTTATTTAAGTTCATAAATTTTAATAAAGTAAGTTATTACCATGTTTCCACAATATGAAATGAAGTCCAAGAGTTATATCAAATTATATTATTTATTAAATCTTTTTCTTTTATGCTTATTCTTGGGCTTGAACTCAGAGCTTGGGAGCTGTCCCTTTGCTTTTGTGCTCAAGGCTAGTACTCTACCACTTGAGCCACAGCTCCACTTCTGTTTTTTCAGGGCTTAATTGGAGATAAGGATCTCAGAGGCTTTCCTGTCAAGGCGAGGTTTGAACTGGGATCCTCAGTTCTCAGTCTCTGCATAGCTAGGGTTACAGGTGTGTGAGCCACATACACCAGCATATTCATGTTATTTTCACGTTATTTCCTTTTGATTGCTTGTTTGTGTGTTAATACATTTTAATGTTTTCATGTTATTTATTTTAAGCATATTTTATTGTCTTTAAGTAGTTGTACAAAGGAGTCACCAGTCAACAAATTAGTTTATGAACACAATGCATCTTGCTAGATGTTAGCCTTTTCCTCTTTCTTTCCCTCCCTCCCACCCAAGTTTTTCATTCAGTTTTCTTAATTTCAGAGCATACCGATTTGTTAGATTTTATGGATCCTTTATGTGGTCTTTTCTTCCACTGACATATCAACCTACTAATTTTTTTTGGGGGGGGGGCTGGTCGTGGGGCCTGAACTCTTGGCCTGGGCGCTGTCCCTCAGCTCTTCAGCTCAAGGCTAGAGCTTTACCACTTGAGCCACAGCGCCACTTCCGGCTTTTTTTCTTTTTGCTTATGTGGTGCTGAGGAATTTTTTCTTCTCCTAAGTCTGACAGAAGAAACTGTGCTATGTGAGAAAGGCACAGTTTGGTTACTTGTAAACTGTTAGTTTAAAGAGTGGTAATTATTGGAATTGGTAAAAATAAAGATACACAATGCTGTTTTTTTAAGATTGCTGATCTGGAAAAAGCATTAAATACGATAGCATTGCTAGTAGTCTCTGAATGGAATCACTGCTCACCCTATCCAGCATTGAGCATCATCTAGTCACCATATTGATTATCAAAGTTATGTCCTCATCCTAGGAAGTGAACTTTAGTACTATATGGTTATGCCACTGATCAGTTTCTAAAACAGTAAAACCACTCCCAAATTCATCCATAGCACTTTTGCTATACAAAAAGCAAAGCATTTTAGCTCTATTAAATTGGACTAATTTATAACTTCATCAGCTGTTGTGCATATGAACATTGACATAATTCATTTTACACATATTATTCTATAACTATATTCAAAGATTTTATCAACACTAATTATTCAGTTTACCTTTTATTTTTGTTTACTAATTTACATTGTGTTTCTTTTCTTCCTCTAAAAAGTATTCAGATTGATGTTCCCCTTATTGGAGAAATCTGTTGCCAAATAGATAACAGAAAACAAACCTAACTCTCTTGGTTTATTTTGTGAGACATGCTCTGCTAATGGCTTTGTCCATGGCTTCTTTCACATCCTTGTTCCTCAGACTGTAGATCATGGGATTCAACATGGGGATCACTGTGGTGTAGAACACAGCCACCATCTTCCCTTGCTCCACTGACTCCTTGGTGGGCCGTCTGAGATACATGAAGATCAGAGTACCATAAAAAATGGCCACAGCTGTCAGATGGGATCCACAGGTAGAAAAGGCCTTTCTCCTTCCTTCTGCTGAGTGCATTCTTAGGATGGCAATGAGAATGAATATGTAAGACAGGATGACGACAATCAGGGAATAGGTGAAGTTAATGCCTGCAAGTATGAGCATGGTATATTCTTTCACAAAGGTCCCTGCACAGGCCATTTTGATGAGTGGTGGATCTGCACAATAGAAGTGGTTGATCTCAATTTTCCCACAGAAGTACAAGCCATAAGTCCATAATGTTGCAGCCAGACTAGTCAGAGAGCCATACACGTAGGGGAAAGAAATCAGTCGAATACAGACAATCCTGGACATTTTGCTGCTGTACAGCAGAGGATTCCCAATTGCCATGTATCTGTCAAAGGCCATCACAGCAAGAATAAAAATTTCCACATGGACAAGGGCAATGAAGAGGAAACATTGCACCAAACAACCTGCATAGGAAATGGTTTTTGTCTTTGATAACAAGTTTTCCAACATCTTAGGGGTGACATTGGAAGAAAACAGTACATCAATGAAGGACAAGTGACCAAGGAAAAAATACATGGGGCTATTAAGCTGGGGACTGGCCTTAATTAACATAATCATGCCAATATTGCCCACCATGGTGACAATGTAGACCACAAGGAAAATGACGAAGAAGAGAACTTGTAATTCCTTTTGGCTGGTTAATCCCAAGAGAATGAATTCTGTCACATCTGTGAAATTTAGCATTTCCATAGTTCTGTCAAAATGAGATCTAAATCTCTGCACCACTAAAATGAAATAAGTGATTTAGAGATATTAATGCAAATCTGTACTTTCTACGCATAGATTGTTAATTTCACAGATCTATAATGGGGGCATGATTAAGAAAATAAAGAGGATCTAGAGGAATTCTAGGAAATGTTATTGAATATTTTCCAAATTTATTTTTAAATTTAGAATATTCACTTCCTTTTAAGTTTCTACAAAGCTTGAATTGTTCTTCAGAAATATTTCTAGCAAAATTATTTATTAATTCTGAATATACTATTGCTTCGTGAAGTATTCATACCTATTTTGGACAAGAATCATATCAAATAATAGTGAGATAACTTGATGCTGTGTTCAACTTCTTATAGAAACACAATCATCCTCTGAGCTATACCATTAGAAGTTGTCAGGGAAATAACTCTCTCATATTTTCTCTGCATATTTAACTCAAAATTTGATACTCATATACAAATATCTGGTAAAGAAAGATTCTTTTCCAATCAATGCATCTGCATGGGTTGTCCATCTATGTAATAAGAACTTGAAATAGCATTTCAGCAAAAAAAAAATGAATTTAGTGAAGATTGGATTGTGAATTGTTTCATAATTTAATAGTATATCTAAGGCAAAGGGCTATTCCTAAATTCCTACCTTTTAACCTCAAATGCTGTAATTTGTTGAATTACAATTTTTTGGATTGTATCCATAAATTATCACTGCTTATAAGTAGGGAAAGAAGTAAGAGAGCAGAAAACCATGAAATTTTCATTGTTAAAGTACAAATAAATGGTGCCTTATGATGATAAAACTTTTCACTCACTCATTTGGAAAGAAATTACTCAAACAATAATAAGGTTGAAATATACCAACCTAGCAAAATTAACATCCTACTATGTGACCTCATAATCTTAGTCTAGTCAAGGTATTAAATCATTGGTAAAATTTTAAAAGAATGAAAAAATATGTAGTCATCTAAAACTAGAATCAACTCCCATAGAACACATTTCTGTATTAAGTGCAAAGTAGGTTACCACATTGTTAAAATTGTTTCCAAGATCCTATCAGAATAGATTATAAGCAAGGAATATTATCCTCTGGTTGGTAAGACATACATATCACATACCTGAAGTCTCTTGATTGTTAAATATTGCATATTTTTAAATAAAACTATGATTGTAGATAGAGATCCTATTGTATTAGTCAGATCAAATTGTAGAAAGATTATCTAAGGATGATCCAATCAAATAAAGGTAGTAGACATAGTATGTTTTAACATTATGCTAAAGTTACACTCAAGAAAAATCCGAGTGTTTATTGAACAGGTGATAGACAATCATAGCAAAACTTTTGGGTTTTGGAAAATTGGGTTGTTTAGATCTGATGCAAAAGAATGGGAAGTCTGCAAAGAATGAGAGAGCTAGTGATGTCAAAAGCATTTGGCAGATTTTTCTCAGGACCAAAAGGTAAAAATGTATAAGCTTCCCTTAATTGACTACTCTATTTCAAATCAAACTATGAACAAATGTGGAGATTTACTTTGCTTTTCCAGTAGCTATAAAGTAATAGTAAATGTCTTAGCAAGAGTTCTTATTTTTAAGGATTTTTTGAATGCATAATCTAGCATCTCTGGAAGTAAGCTTGTTTTATTCAAATTTTGTTTTCGTTTTCATTTTTCTATTGTTCAATATGACTTAATTAAATAAAATTTTATAATTTTATTACATGTTTGTCACTATGATAGTGGGTTTCATTCAGAACACAAAATAAAGCAAGAATAATTTTAAATGTAATATATTATTAAATTGTAGCATAAAATGTAATTTCTATTAAAAGTTCATTTTTTGGTGTATATGTCTTTCTCCCAGTTTTCACAATTATAGTGCTAATAGAATCATTAGAGTATTTCTAAAACCTAAAATGAAATAAAATCTAAGAGCCTAGCTTTGTCTTGTCACCTTTCAAACCCACCTGAGAATGAAGAAAAATTCCGAAAATGTGGAGTTTACAAGTGAATTCTCTATAGAAGAATGGCAGATAACTAAACCTGACAAAAGAGAAAGTGGGAATAATCTATAACAGAATCTTCCCTTAAATCTTTCTCTTACAAAATGATTAGCTATAAAGAATTTTCCCCCGGAGGAGAAACCTCTCTAGAGGAAGTGATTAGATTGTTATTTTCCCAACTGATTAATAAAAGTTTACTTTCTCCCAAGTTCTCTTAATTGGCTTTCTCTACTATAATCAGGTATGTGCTCAGCAAATTTATAAAGAAGAAAAGATGATGCATCTCACAGGTATGGAAGGTGATGTTCAAGATCCAGGGGGCTGCAGCTGTTGACTTTCTTCCAGTAAATTTGGTGGGGAAATCCGAGACCACTCAAGGCCTCACAGGGTACAGGGATGCATACAAGACTCAGAGCTAAATGGGATTTTATGACAAACCTACTGTCTAGAAAACCCATGAACCAATTCTTCTGTGAATAGATGAATCCATTCATGGTAGAAGAGCACAGATGACCCCACTACTTCTTAAAAGTCTCACATGGTCTCACCACTTACGAGTTTTCAACAAGAATTTTCATGAAGATATTCAAAGGACAGCAATGATATGAGGATCAATACCAAAGTAGTATTTGGAGGTGGCATACCTCAACCTGTAAACACTTGTCCCAGGTTATATAATTTCCATGTCGTCTATATGACTTGGCTTTTACAATGAAAGATAAATCAAATATTAGTCTTTCTAACTAAAATTACAGTATAATAAACCAAGAATAAAATCTACCAAGGAGTTACAAATGAATCAGCTGAAGCGTAACAGACTCCGTGGCAAGTGCAAATAGTATCACTCTTTAAAAAGACTAAATCAAAGCCCCCAGAATAAGGACCAGGAATGGGTACTTGCAAGAAGGGAGGGTAGGGGTCAAAGGCAGAGATATAGAAGTATAAAGGGGAGAATTGGAAGAGAATCCAGGCAAAAACTCATTGTATATCCCACAAAATTTAGAAATATAAGGGAAAGAGTATATCAAAAGGAGGTAAAGATGTTGAGGTGATGATATAGATGCATTGCATACATAAACTGCTTTGTTAAATTGCAGAACAATTCAGTACAAAACCTATAATTAAGTGAAGGAAAGGTTGGGTTGGGAAGGGTTGGGAAGAATGTTGAAAGGGGAAATGTTTATCAAGATGCACTCTATTTATAAATTGGCTTAGGTGCATGGAAACGCCTTGGTATAACTACTTAAAGTTAATAAAATTATTCAGAAAATCTGTTTCAGTTATCATGTTTTATAAACAAAAACTATATTATTGGCAACACAAAAACATTTATTTAAATAAACACATAACATAGAAAAGCAGGAATTCTCATCTCTTAGTCATATGAAATGTCTCTATATCTTCATTTCTGGCCCCAGGCTGCTTTGGAAGTATGATATGTAATATCGGGACAAAAAGATGTCATAAGTTGTTTGTATGACACTTACCCCTACATTTCAATCCATTCTAAACTAGAAACCTACAATGATCCTTTCAAACCATAAAGCAGCCCACATCAGGACAATTCACAGAATTCTCCTGCATTTCCTCACCATTCTGCAGCAAAATGCAAATCACATAAAAACAAATCAATCATTCATTTTTATGATCTCTCTAATATTTCAGTCTATGTTGTCTGAAAAGGCTTTGAGGCTCTGCTTGAAGCAGTCCATGAATGCCTTTATTTATGATCTTCTCAATGTCTAATACATCAGCCTGAAACATTATCCTTCAAGAATCTGCATGGTTTATGACTTAACTAAATGCATGCAGGTTTTGCTTAAATGTATTGGTGTTATTGATGTTATGCTATTTCTGTGTTTGCTTGTTCCACCTTTGTCTTGTGTTGGTATGAACAGAAGAACCCAGGGCCTTATAGGCGATACAAAAGCATTCTACTACTTAGCTCTATTCTTATTTTTTTATTGTGAAAATGGCAAGCAGAAACAGTCAGATAACGATGTTAGGCAAAATGAACCCCAAGATAAGGACTCAAATGTTTTTCTTTTCTTGATATTGTTTCTAACATATTTATAAGCTCTATTCTTATTAAGAAAATTTGACTTTACTTTCATGTGGTATTTAAGTGTTTAATAGTCAAGCTTATTTAAATTATTAAAAATGAGGACATTTTAAGCTTTCAGATTATTAAAACCCATGCCCAAGATGTAGCATACGGAGAAAGTAGGTGATTGGAATATAAGCTTAAACATGATAGGAGACTGAATTAGTACATTAAGATAGCATATAAAATATTAACAGAATAATATAAAAATCTTATATGAAAACTAGTTTGTTATTAAATAAAATTTCTAAAGAAGTACTCCACGACGTTCCGATCAACTTGAACAATGTAAAGCAAAACTAAACAACTGAATATATGCAAATAATATATAAACATATGCACACATAAAGGTATATATGTGGGTTTATATGTATATACATGCATATGTATGTATTCATGACTGTGTATATTCATGCAAATTAATAAGCTCCTGAATCTTATTTCTTTCTAAATGTCCTTGTTACCCTGTTAATTGTACTTATAAGATTATTGCTAGGCTGGGTGCTGGTGGCTCATGCCTGTAATCCTAGCTACTCAGGAGGCTGAGACCCTGAGGATTGCAACTCAAAGCCAGCCCAGGCAGGAAAGTCTGTGAGATTTTTATCTCCAATTAACCACTAGAAAACTGGAAGTAGTGCTGTGGCTTAAATGGTAGAGCTCTTGTCTTGAGCTGAAGAGCGCAGGGACAGTGCCTAGGCCCAGAGTTCAAGACTCACAATGACAAAAGTAAAAATAGATATAAAAAAGAAAATTTAAAAAATGATTATTGATAAACAAAATCTTTCATCCTAAAATGAAAAGAAATTGTTTTCACTCACAGTCAAACTAAGCTTTTTGTGCTTTGATTTTTCTATTTTCCAAAACAAAGCTTTTAGAAATTGAACCAACAATATTGTAAAATAGAAAATCAACATTCTTACAGTAGCAGTTATTATTTCACTTGTTCCTTTTTAGAGACAGATACGTTACAAAATACATAAGAATTTCTGAAAGGCCAGTTAGTTTCTATTACCACCAAACCTAAACATAAACTCACACACACATACACACACAAATAAGAAAATAAGTAAATCTTTATAAAACAAAAGATAAAATAAAAGATAAAATTCAAGAAAACTGAAAGAAAGCCTGGTTTTGAGAGGGGTGGGTGGGTGTGAGAATGCTGATTGAGGTGAAATTTGATCAAGGTGCAGTTATTCATAAACTGCTTGGTTGAATGGTGATTCTTTTGTACAACTTCTTTTCTTTTAAGTCGGTCATGGGGCTTGAAATTTGTACAACTTCTTAAAGATAATAAAAAGTATTCAAATAAAGAACAACACCACAGGATGTAACATAAATGATGAAAGAGAGATTAAAAGGTAAAAGATAAGGATCAAAGATTAAAAACTGAAAGAATAGACACAAAAAATGAGTAAATACCTCTCTATGACTGGTAACAACTCACTGTGCTCTTGTCTACATAGCACAGTCTACCCCAGGTTCCAGAACATCAACAAATATGAGCTATTACTTGATGGTAGATATTTAAATAGGCAAGGCCTAAATACCATTGTAAGTACTTGTCCTAGGATATTTCACACTTCCTTTATAAATGAGTTGTACTAATTGTTCGTATTTGAACGTAAAACCTCACCTATTACTCAACTAATTCAAATTCAAATTCAGAGAATTTTTAGCATTCCATTGTGAAGTAGATTGCATCTGTTGTAAAACTTAATCATTTTTAATTGTTTTCAAATAACGTGTAATCCAGAAGAAAAGGGCAAACAAAATCACACGTAACTGCAAACAGCCCTTTTAGTTTGTCTGAAAGCAGGGATGGAGTTTTAAATTGTGTGTGTGTGTGTGTGTGTGTGTGTGTGTGTGTGTGTGTGTGTGTGTGTGTGTTACTGAGAATTGAACCCAGGTCTTTTCTTTGTGCCTATTAAGTACTGGACTGCTGAGCTACCTGTATGAGTTGAGAAATGTTGAAGACTGATCAAAAGAATTTCAGAGTCACAAATTAACTTACTCAATTGAACCCGATATGAAAGAGAAAAATCCATTAACGTTACTGTCCCTGCAGGGTTGTTTTTTGGTTTTGTTTTTTGTTTTTGTCTTATCTTTCACGGCCCCAAGATTCCTGTTTACATCACACTTTCCCAATCTCTACATTATTGTTTCCATGTCATTGGTTAATAAATTTACCTACTCATTGAAAGTACAATAAACTCCCTCAAAATGATTGGAAAGCAATAGTCTCAACCTTTCCTCAGGCCCTCACTGTACCAGAGTTTGCATCCAACACATTATAAAGTTGCTACTTCGTCAAGACTGCTCTACGGATGGCTTTTGTCACGGCTTCTTTCACATCCTTGTTCCTGAGACTGTAGATCATGGGGTTCAGCATCGGAACGACTGTGGTGTAAAACACAGCCACCATCTTCCCTTGCTCCACAGATTCTTCTGTCGGGCTCCGGAGATACATGAAGAAAAGGGTTCCATAAAATATGGTGACCGCTGTCAGGTGCGATCCGCAGGTGGAAAAGGCCTTCTTTCTCCCTTCTGCAGAGCGCATCCTGAGGATGGCAATAAGTATGAATATGTAGGAGACGATAATGACCAATAGGGAATAGGAAAAGTTAAGTCCGGCTAGGGTACGCATGGTGTATTCTTTAATGAAAGTTCCCGCACAGGCCATCTTGATCAGAGCTGGATCTGCACAGTAGAAGTGGTTGATCTCCAGCTTCCCACAGTAGTGCAACCCGTGAGTCCACAGGGTTGAAATGAAACTGATGAAGAACCCGTACACGTACGGGAAAGAGATGAGCCGAATGCAGATGGGCCTTGACATCCTGCTACCATACAGCAGCGGGTTACCGATTGCCACGTAGCGGTCGATGGCCATCACAGCCAGCACGAAGACTTCCACGTGGACGAAGGCAATGAAGAGGAAGCACTGCACCATGCAGCCATTGTAAGAAATGGTTTTGGTCTTCGACACCAAATTCTCCAGCATCTTAGGGGTGACGTTAGACGAGAACCATACATCTGCGAAAGACAGGTGGCTGAGGAAAAAGTACATGGGGCTGCTGTTCAGCTACGGGCTAATTCGGATCAATACAATCATGCCAAGGTTTCCCACCAAAGTGACAACATAGACCACTAGGAAAACCACAAAGAAAAGGAGTTGCAGTTCGGGCCGACTGGTTAATCCTAGAAGAATAAATTCCGTTACGTCAGTAAAATTGAGCATTTTCTTAAATCTGATCCACAGATAGAAGCATTTTATCTAGTAAAATAAATACAAATTAGTTAACAACAAGGACAAAAATACAGCCATTGTTCATTAGTATATTTTCCTAATCCATTTGGTTTTAATGCCCCACTCTTTAAAAAAAATTTTAATGTCTCTTTTATTCTTGTATTTATTCCTTACTAATATTGATTCTCTTATACATGTATATATTCATACATTACAATTTTCTCACAGAAATGGTTACTTTCTTGTTATTTGTCTAAAATTGTCTTGTTATTTGTCTACAAAGAAAAATTTTATAAAGCAAACACAGTTATTATCTTCTGGGAAGAGAAAGATAATTTACCAGTGGTACTTACTTCTAAAAACCCTGTGCATATTCACTTAGTAAAATTAGTAAATTTGTATATGTAGACAATCTTTCCACACACTTGAAATTTAGTAAAAGACGTAAAAAGGACAACTATTTTTAACCAGTCTAAGGTGCACATCTATTTAGCCTTCTTGAGCTGTTTAGTATATAAGTGACAATAAAATTGTGTATGTAGCTTAATACAAATCCATTACTCCTATCAGGAAAAAAAAAATCTCCAAATACATAATGGTATTTAAAAACAATTCTAATCAAAACAAAGCTAGGCATCACGTGCTCTTAAAATCTGCATTACTTTGACCAGGAAGAAATACCAAATCTGTGACAAAGTAACAAATCTCTGATTCTACTAAAACTTTGGTTGGTAATATATTAACAAAATATTGAATAAAGGTTGATATTATCCACTTATAAATGTTTAAGCTTAAATCGAAGTAATTATTAAAATGTACCAAATGTAAAATAATGTAAAAAACTTTGTTGAAGGGTTTGGCTCAGGTTTCTTTTGGCTTTAGGCTGTTTCAGATTAAAATGTATTTTTGTCTGGACTCTTAGCACCTTCTAGCACATCTTAATGCTATAATTATTTGAGCCAACTCACAAATAATAACCTTGTTCTTATGTTCCATTTATTCATGGACCCCTGAATACTTTGTAAAATTATCCTATACCTATCTATGTACAAGGTAGGAAAACATATCATTTTGGCCACCTCTTCTCTGTGTAAGGTAGTTAAAAACTGTAGATTTTCATCATTACAAGTCTTGAACTATACTAAATTTGTTACCCTGACTATTATTGTATATTTTTGTACAATAGTTTCTTCATGGGTAAGTAAAGATAATAAAATAATGTGCTGAATTTCATTGATTATTAACTGAGAGATTTTCATGTTACTGTTACAAAGTGAGGACGCAAACTAAAATCCTGAATGCTGAGTTTTAGTCCTGACTATTATTAATATATCATTTAATTTGGGGAACAATTTGAATCAAGTGGCTTCCACTGGTAATATTTTAGTAAAGAGATCTATTAATAGAACTCAAATTGTATTTATCATGTCCCTTATCCACACAAAAAAATAGTTATCATTTGGTAATTTTTATTATAAAGAGTTTTTATTTTGGGGCTGAGAAGGTGGCTCAGTGGTAGAGTGCTTGCCTTGCATGCATGAGGCCCTAGGTTCAATTCCTCAGCACCACATAAGCAGAAAAAAAAGCCGGAAGTGGTGCTGTGGCTCAAGTGATAGCATGCTAGCCTTGAGCTGAAGAGCTGAGGGACAGCGCACAGGCCCAGAGTTCAGGCCCCACAACCGGACCCACAAAAAAATAAAAAATAAAAAAAGTTTTTATTTTATCACAGAAAGACGAAAGAGGAGCTATAAGACATAATTTATTTTCTCAGAATTTCTGTAATAAAGATTCAATTCCTTCTTTATACTAGTTCTTAAGGTGTCCAACACTAGCTAAAAAAGAATGCATGCAAATTTTAATAACTAAGAGTATCACATATAGAAAAATGTTATGATTTTACTTGAATAGGATAATTGCAAGCACAAAATTTACTGAATGACAAGTAGAAAAGATCTAATGTGAATTCTAAATTGTCCTTTAAACTGGAGAGTATGATTTGTGAAAAATGAACATTTGTTTAGTAAAAGTATTTAGGAAAGGGTCTTTAGCAATTACTGTTAACATTCTCAGGACTTTTATAGTACTTTATTTCAAAGTGTTATTCAGTAGAGGAAACACTTTATAATATGCTGCATTCATGTTAAAGAAACTGATAGAAATGAATATATCATATGTCCTTTCTACTAACAACTGAAACACACATATATATATACATATATACACAATGTTTATACAGAAAAAATTCATAACTTCATCACTAAATAGGAGCACTTCATAGCCGTAAGAGAAGTATAAAAATAAAATATTTTAAGTAAAGTATGAACTTAAGATATTCCAAAGCACAGCTGTATGGAATGTAGAAAATCTAAATTTTAGAAAATCTAAAAGGTGATTGTTTCTAACACATTTATAAGATTATTTCTTTGTTGCTTTGTATGTCCATCCCCCATGGTAAAACTCCTGCTTTCACTGTATTTGATGTTAGTATAATTTGTGGAGGGGAAGGGAAAAAACAAATCGTTTAAATAGGGATACAGGTGGATCCATTACAAAAATGAGATATACAAGTCGTTATGTGGAAAAATGAACTTTACAACTTTGGTGTGGGGGGAGGAGGATTGGGTGGGAGGGGAGGATGGAAAGAGATGGGAAGGGGAAACAAAGGAGGAGGCTACAATGCTTGATAAGAAATATACTCATTATCTTGCCCATGTAATTGTAACCCCTCTGTACAGTATTTTCACAAAAAAAAAAAAGAAAATCTAAATTTTCTCTCACCTAGCAACATAAATTTCCATTGGATCTATTTTAAAAGAAGTATATTTTCACAATAAAAAGAAAATCTACATTTTCTCTCACCTAACAACATAAATTTACATTGGATCTATTTTAAAAGAAGAATTGTATATTTACCTATGTGTCCTATAAAGATTTATAAAGACTCTTTCTTCTAAAGGCAATAGCTGACAATAGTTATCTAATATAATATTCATTAATTGGCTTTTGAAGATTGTTTCTTCTTCTAGAAAAAAAAAATGTCCTAGAAAGTTACAAGTGCATGTAATGCCTAGGGGGCAGTAAGTATTGTTTTCTAGTATTGATTTTCCCCATTTCTCATATCTTCACCTGTTTATGAGAAATCATTATCAGTCTCCCTCACTCTACGCCTCTCACTCTCTATTGGCAGGGACTTGCTACTGCCAAATGGAGTCACTCACAACCAAAATGCTTACTAGCTACCTACCTAATCATTTAAAGTAAAAATCATGTATCTTATGTTGGAGTATAAGATTCTATTATTTCATTTTTTCTCATTTAAATCTTCCCCTCTTAATAAAAATAACCTTGCTACTTCTTATTCCATGCCCACCAATGTCTACTACTTTAAACTTTTTCCCCTTTCAATATAAGATATGACCTTTCACTATGCGTCATCTATTATTTCTTCTGTACTTATTTCCTAGGATTTTCTCTACCTTACTTTCCTTGGGACATCTCTCAATACTCATGAGTGAAAATAACATGTGTGGAAATAAATGGAGATTAGAAAAGAAGCTATTTTCTTCCTTAATTAGGAAAATACTAATGAGTAGAAGAAAATAAGACAATGCTTTTCTTTTTTATATGGTATTTAACAAAACGTCATTTGACTCAATTCATGGAAAAGTGAATTAGCAAAACTGACTCTACATACAGTAGAATGTATGTAGGATGAAAAACAACTACTCAGTCTAAGAATTTCCAAGTTTAGGAACCGTGAAAAACCACATGTTTCTTAGCACTGCAGGTTGGGTGTTAAACTGTCAAGAGCTCATTATTTAACTGGCACTTCTTATTGATTATTTTCCACAGTTCTGTATGTCACAGAGCACAAAGTGATACCTGTTAAATATGATGTTCTCAGCCATCTCCAAGCTAAAAACAGGCTGAAGATATAATAGGGAAAACAGTAACAGTAGTTTCTGGGGAGTATAGGAAAAATTATTTATGGGACCAAGATTAGTTCTTTGTCACTGACTTTGAAAATATATTGTTGGTACTGTATAGACTCTCCCATATTCTAAATTTCTTTTTTTTTTTAACGATCACATATGCATAAGAGGCAGACAAGCAAATAGGAAGAGAAATGAATAACACACATAGTAATGGGAAAAGAGTTTTAAAGGAAAGAAAAACACATTTTTGATTAGTACTGACTGACACAATACAGAAATGATCTCTGGATTAAGGAAAATTATATATTTCTGTCCCTGGATGAATTATAATTTTTAGACAGAGTTATCAAACCCAGAAAATCATTCACATCAGACATTCACTGTCATACTGAAGCTTCTCCAAACATAATTTCTAAGCACTCTGCACAAAACTATCTTCTTGGTAAAACAAGGACAGCCCATAGGTTAGCATTTAGATTTATTCTATTTAAAAATAAACATCTTGAAATGTGTATGCTTTAACCTACCTGTACTAGAAAGAACCATGTTCTTGGAAATACTTAAATGAATAATCTAGAAGGATTTATAAAGACTAACTTCCCACTATGGGACTTTTTCCCTGGAGAATATAAGAAAGAAACTGAGGAGTTAATTAAACTGTTCCATATCACATCCTCTAGAACCGAAAATAAAACCCAAAGGTGAAATAACTCTCAATAGAATTAGACTTTCAAAAGCAGATGCTAGAAAACTTGACTTGATTTTAAATGATTTGCCTGAATCTCAGCAAACATGTTGCACTTGTTTAGTACAAAAATATTAATTCCCTTTTCCATCATCTGTAATAGAAAATGAAATGCAAACCCTTCACTTACTCTTTCTATTAAAAATTATGTACATTTCCTTACACACACCATTCTTGTTCCTTTAAAATGCATCTCTTCTTCTGATAAAAAGTTAATATAGTTCTTTTAAACTCCTTAATGAGTTTTGGCAGTGAATGGAAAGAATGTATAATTTCTCTTGGATTTCCATAAACATATAGTTAGAAGAGACTTTCAGAACTAAAGTTGTATTAACAAGGGAAAATCAAATTTTGTAACTCAAGAGAGAAAAGCATTTCTTCTAGATGTTAGTACTCCCCAAAGCTATGGCTGTGATGTTTTGCTAAAATGATATTTCAAGAAAGAACTATTGCTGTAGTTGAATAGTATCTCTGAAGGTGCATATATTAAAAGGCCCCTGCCCATTGTGCTATTGGGAAGGGTAAAAACTTTGAGATGCAACATCAAGAAGGATTTATAGCATTATGCCATGCCTGGCAAGTATTGAAATCCCAGATCCTTCTTTTCTCTCATGAATAGAGCTTTGCAAAGCTCTATCCATGTTTTATCCATAGTTGCTGCTTAAAAAATCAGCAGCAGCACCAACAATAAACACAGAACCATTTTTAAATGTCTGCAATTCTTAAAACTATGGACCAAATAAACTTCTTCACTTAATTTTGATTATCTCAGGTGTGTGTTACAGTAACAGAAATAACCTGATTAACACTCCATAAATCTTGCAATAGTGTAAGGAGAAAGGAGAACAGTTTCCCCATTCCAAAAGACGTAAATTTATGGGAGAAAGTCTCTGCGTTGATAACTCACTGCCTCTAGTGAGGGAGAATTTTATGAGAAAGAACTCATATTGTGATAAATCTCTGTCCTGCCATTTGGGCAAAAAAAAAAAGAAAAGCAGAAAGTCCCCATGTTACCTAGAGTGGCTTTAACAAAACAATTTCAAATATTTTAGAGGAAAATATTTTGGAATCCTTCAATAACTTTTTCCGTAAGGTGCTTTTCTCTTTTATGAAAAATGTGGAAAAATAAATCCTTAGTATATAATAAAAAATAGCTGTCCAGGAGCATAGAGAAATCAATGAAAGCAATTGATCAGTAGGAAGTGTGAGGCTGGGAAAAGAAATAGACTTTGGAACAGTACTAATAAATTAGTGTAGCTATGAAAATGGAACAATGACTGAGATGGGAATGTTTGCAGGGCATGAGTGGAATACACAAATGTGTGTGGCAATATAACAATGAAATCCTCTTTGTGTAACTAATATAAGCTAAATAGTAATAGTAATCATAATAAGTAACAATAACCATTACCTAGCTATTTTTGCTTGTTTCATGAGAAGTAATAGTTTCTCCATCAATTTGATTATTTCTATTGTGTAGAAGTAAAAACAAGCAACATGCTAGAACAATTAGTTAACTTTATTATGGTCAATCATGTTTGCCAATATAGTATGTTTAAGTTTAGTTTACAGTATCTATTTTAGAAGATGTCACTTTATTCCTGTAGTTGTACTAAATTAATATTTGAACTTTCCATTAGAGAGTAAAGGAATTTAATTTGATAAATACATCTTCCTCCTTTTCCTTCAGTTGCATCTGAGTCTTCAAAGAAGAATGTTTTCCAGGGCACTGAGTAACACAGTCTTTGTTATATCTCATGGTGGATGATATTAAATATAGTCACTCATGGTGTACCTACAATATAACTCAAACCATTCGATCTACTCTCATAGAGTTCAAGTTCTAGTGATATGCTCTCTGCTGTATCTGGTAACTGTTGGGTTTTTCATATTATAACTCAGAGTCCTCTTCCAATTTTGTGTCCTTCTTTGAATTTTTTGCACTTTAATTATTATTTTTCAATTTTGTATGCCTTCAACAGAGAGAGACTAATTTGGAGCCCTCCTTGTATCCTGGACCATACAAGTCCTTATAAAACCACAACTTCTCTCTTCAAATGGTGCTATAATCACTGGTAATTTCCAAACATGCTTTCTAACTGTTCAACTTGATTTTCCAGTGGTTCAACTAAGAAAAAGAATCCACTCTGTTCCTAGTTCTCTTGACAAGAAAATCCTCAGATATTAGCACCTGTAATTATTTTTGTGTGTAGGTAAGAAAAGTATTTTTTCTTTTAATATCTCATACTATAATAGAATATAAATAAACATTGATTGAATAAAAGTATAGCCAGTGTTATAACTGTCATGACTGTTTGTGCCAGCAGTCTGTCAGCAAGATTTTTGATAAATGTCTGCAGATCCCTGACACCCATGTTCCACTTTTCATAAACATAGCAATTACTATACTGTTTACTTGGTCCCTACTGGAGAAATCATTCTTAGTTCACAGACTAATTTATTGACTAAATGACTACTATTAATTGACATCAATAAAAAATGATAAAAATACACACAATCTCTTACCTTTTGTAAGGCCTGGCAAGATACGAAAAGAAACATCACCAGGTTCAGACAATGTTTAGACATGCTAGCTCTTCTCTCATGCTGCAATAATTAAGTAAATGCCCCTCAAAATTTGTGTTTCTCCATCCAGTATTTAGGGGTCTGATAATGTGTTATTCAGACCAGCTGGCAATCTAATTCCAAATCATTCTTTGAATTTTGAGGCACTAGATGGTTTCATATGAAGAACCTCATTTTTGTCAGTGGTCCATTAAGACCACATGTCTTCTGCTCTGACACACATTAAATTTGTGTAATTGGCTTTCTTATTGTAAAGAAAAACAGCCAACAATAGAGACACTAGGTGGAAAAATTATAATCCATACTTGCTTTTTGTTGATGGAATGAATATTAATGATGTTGATCATTGCCTAGCAACAAATGAAAAGAGTGGAAGTAGTTCATTTATTTGCTGCAAAGTAAGCCACTCTGTTCATGATAAAGGATAAAACAGCAACACACAGATAGATCTGAATGTAGTGATTCAGAAAATAATATGCTGAAATGACTGTAGAAATGATTTCTGGTTTTTCCAAAATGATATGCCTTGCAATACAAAGTCTGAAAAACAGGAAAAATTTACAAAATAAGGACCAAGTGTCCTCAAAATATATAAAGAAAACAGGGCCTTTTATATGAAATTGGCTTGTGTGCAACTGTACATAGATGTATTAACCAAAGCATGCTATTTGCAGGGGGGAGTTCAAACAGTGAAATTCCTTAGAAATCCTCACAGTCCAACAAAATGAATACCAGGAAACCAGTATTTGAAAGATGTGGGGAAAGGGAGAAGGGAAGGTAAAAAGACAGAGTAGGCAAATGATGAGAGGAAAGGGGAAAATGCTATCATATTCCATGTATATCCTATGAAATTCAGAAAACTGAGGGGAAGCATTGTTTGGAAAGTATGAGAAGAAATGATGAAAGTTGTTACTCTGATCATAATTCATTGAATTTATACACTGATTCATCGAGTAATAACTCCTTTCTACAACTACTTAAAGATGATAGAAAACATACTTTAAAATAATTTGTATTTTTCAAAACAACCATATTTCTTTAGAAAAACTTCTTAGGAAGACATTTTTAGGGTGTTGCTGGAAAAATTCACTTAGCTAAAAAACTAGACCTCTGCATAATGCATAATATATATAACCGATTATTGCACAGGAGATTTCAAACAGTATTAATAGAATACTGTCCAGTTACTAAGATCTTTTCATCACTCAGGCAATAAAATGTTATGAATATCCCATTCTAATTTCCACTGTATGTCATGGGTAATATATGAATGGTGAGCAAGATGGTAAAATAGATTTTGAGAAACAAAGCCCATGTCTATTGACCCATGTGTATCAAAACAAGAAGAATTAGGTTGTGAAATCATGCTATCACATGAGTACATACATATTGCAAACCTTTCCTTCACAGATGAAATGATAGTACCACAAATTAAAAAACAGGAATGGGATTTTGGTTTTGTTGGTTGGTTGATTGGTTGTGGTGGCATAATCTTAGTACTGGGTAGAGTTTGTCAGGGGTTATGATTTTGATACCAGCCAGAGCTACACCCTAAAATTTTGTCTCAGAAAAGGAGGAGGAGAGCAGTACCTAAAACACGAAGACACAAAATGGTTAAAAATGAAGTAACAAAATCTTGCTTGGTAGCATTAAAACAGATGCCTGCACAAATATTTACTGGAAACAGAAAGTACCAAAGAATTAATTGTGTAGATGTTCAAATACTAGATTTTTACATACTAAAATATCCCTAGATATATAAAATGCACATGGGTCATAATATTAGAAGCTTTCAACATGGACCTCTTAATTATTTATTAATAATTATACAACCAGAAATAACAGTGCTAACTTAAAGAAATGAATTAGCCATATATATAAATGAATTTTCCTCCAGCTTACATCAAAGATGTATAAAAATTGACTGGTACACTAGCACAAGTATAAAACCATTTCTGGACTGTCACTATGTATTTTGTGATTAAATAGTACCATTAAGTTGAAGGCAAATAAAATTATATAGTAAATGAATCCCACACTGTGGAAAATTGTGCTTATAATTACACATATAAATGTATGTATAGATAAAGAAATAGCAAACACCTATGAATTATTAGAATTAAAATATAATTAGTACACTATATGTCAAAATTTTATTATTGCTGTAGGAGCTATTCACAGTCATTGTATAATCAAATTTTGATGAAATATTTATGAATATGATTTTACTAAACAAGATATCTATGTATTGCTTTCCTTCCAGAGTTCTTTCCCATTCACTGAGGTTAACTCATTATCAAAACCTTCTCTTCTTATGTCATTCTCTCCCAGACTGATCTGCTTTGCTTTCTCCACTGAACTTTCTAGTTCCCGAAATATTTGATTACTGGTTTGTTTAGCTATCTAGCTGAACAAAAGCAAAATCAGTCTTTTCTATCTTATTTATTGATGAATACTCAATTTGTATCATACTGCCTGGTAATCCACATAGATTGAATGAATTTAATATTTTAAATCAATAATAGAAATCTCCACTTTGACAAATTAACAGCTCTACGAAGAGTGGCGAACAAAGAGAGCCATCAGTATTCTCCATTTGCACTGTGGATTGTCTAAAAACGATTTTCCCATGTTTACTAAGCAAGTTGCCATCTTAAATACTCCTGATCACCATGGAAAACAAAATAAATAGCCTAACGACTGTTACAAATACTAAATGTTCAACTGAAAAGTGAAAAACGTTTAACTCTTTTTCTAGAAATAGCTACAAGTTCGTTTTAAAAATGGCAATGATCCATGGTGTGCCCCATTTCTTAATTTACCACGAAGATTATATCCTATAGCACAAGACAAATGTTTGGAGAGCAAAATAAACCTGTGAGACTAAAACAATAAAAAAAATTAATTTCGGGAAAATGTTTTTCTCCTTGACGGCTCTTTGGCTATTGCTTCTTTCACATCTTTATTTCTAAAGCTGTAAACCATAGGATTCAACATGGGAATGACCGTGGTGTAAAATACAGCCACCATTTTCCCTTGCTCCACAGATTCCTGGGTTGTAGGTCTGAGATACATGAAAAAGAGAGTAGCGTAGAAGATGCTAACCGCCGTCAGATGAGAGCCACAGGTGGAAAAGGCTTTGCGCCTCCCTTCCGTGGAGCGGATCCTCAGAATAGCAGGGAAAATGTAGAGGTAAGATATCAGAATGATCAGAAGGGAAAAGGAAAGGTTGCATCCGGCTACCACAAACATGGACGTTTCTTTGTTGTAGGTGTCTGAGCAGGCCAGTTTAATGAGTGGCGGGTCAGCACAATAGAAGTGGTTGATTTCATTAGGGCCACAGAAGGCCAGGTTGTAGGTCCACATGGTCTCCATGAGGCCGGTGAGCGCTCCATACAGGTAAGGCATCACGATGAGGGTCATGCATTTTCTCTTGGACATCTTGCTGCTGTAAAGCAGAGGATTGCAGATGGCCATGTACCGATCAAAAGCCATTAGAGCCAGGATATAGAACTCCACGTGGACCAAAGCAATAAAAAAGTAACACTGTACCAGGCAGGCACAGTAAGAAATGGTTTTCTTCTTCAAAAGGAAAGTCTCCAGCATCTTCGGAGTCACATTGGAAGAAAAACACACATCCACAAAGGATAAGTGACTCAGGAAAAAGTACATGGGCGTGTGCAGCCTGGCATTGAGCTGGATGAGCACAATCAGGCCCAAATTCCCTGCCAAGGTGACCCCGTAAACGGCCAGAAACAGCGCAAAGAAGAGAATCTGTAACTCCAGGCGGTTGGTCAGTCCCAGGAGAACGAACTCGGTCACTGAGGTGACATTTCTCCTCATGATGGCCTTTAGTGAGAAATAGGGGCTTTAGTTGTTTTCTTAAGAGAGATTTGTTTTTATATTTTCTTAGAAATTTCTTTGTTTTTTTCATTATCTTTTGTTTCTTTATTTTGTCTCAGGAGGGGCCAGACACATGGTTTAAGTAAAAGACAACAGAATTAAATATTAGTTAGTACATTCAAAGTACTGCAAACCATTCACTCTGGCTGTCAAGGTCTTTGTCTTTTCTCTTCCCACCCCTTTATTTTTTTCCCTTTGTCCATTAATGTTTTCCATCTTCAGCTGTGTTTCTTTTCTATCTCAGCTTCTACTTTGTCTACTTGGGGTGTTTTAATTCTTCACCCCCTCAGTTCAATTATTTTATTCTTAACTTTTTGCTGTTCACTATAAACAGGCAAATAGATACTCTAAACTAATATTTCAATTATCTTCACTGGAAATTGAAAGCTCTCCTGAGCACATTTGATAGGTTCTTTGGCTTAGGGTTCAAAATGATAAATTTAAAATATATTAATTTCTTCTATATGTAAGGTATAAATGTCTGGTCCATTTCAGAATGAATACTTGATATTTGGGGGGAAAATATGGAAGAAAAGGAAGTACTTGAAAAATTAAGCAACTACAAATCTTAAAGGAATTCTTTCAGCAAATCAAGCCTTTTCCAGGTTTGTTCACAACTATGAAAAGACAAAAATTTATTTTCATAAAATGCTATTGGAAATCATACGATGTATAGATGATTGTTGGAAACACGAGGATTAAAAAATAAAACTGAGACTTTTGAAGACTGTATCCTTCAACTCCCATGAGACAGCTAACCACCAGGAATTTTTCTCACTGGGTTTTCTGAAACACCTAGCCCCAAGCTTTAGGTCTTTCTGTTTTTTGTGTTTTCGTTTCTATTTCTCTTATTCACCTATGTCATGTTTCCGTTTCTATTGACATCACCTCAAAAATCCCCTAATTGGTCTCCATATTATTCAGAGATGTTCATCTTTTATTGGCTCTTGCTCTCCAATCTGCCTCTAAATACATCTTGGCTTTGTGTACACACTATTTTTCAAAATTACAGAGCCTTTTAATGTAATAGGAATAGTTGTCTTTTTGTAGAAGTATAGTTATTGATCTATTTTCTGTTCTCACCTTTGAATATGTATATAAACCATATAAATTGTCTGTATGAATACAGCTATATACACTTACATGTACAGATATATAGATATACAGATATATGTGTATGTATGTGTGTATAAGGATGTATGGATATGTTTGACTTATTTTAGCATGTGGGCGTATGTTTTCATGAGGATCAGGAAGTGTGAAACTTTACTATTTTGTCTTGACCAGTGAACACTAAAACATCCTATTACACTCTTCTATTCATCCATTTCCTACATCCCTTTATAAAAAAGGTTTATTTTCTTTGTTGATTTGTATGTCCCTCCCCCACAGTATAACCCCTGCTTTCACTGTATTTGATGTCGGTATAATTTGTGGAGGGGAAAGGAAAAAAACAAATCGTTTAAATAGGGATACAGGTGGACCCATTGCAACAGTAAGATGTACAAGAAATTATGTCGAAAACGAACTTTACAAATTCGGTGGTGGAGGGGAGGAGAATTAGGTGGGGAGCTGGGGGAGGATGGGAAGGAATAGGAAGGGGAAACAAAGGAGGAGACTACAGTGCTTGATAAGAAATGAACTCATTATCTTGCCCATCTAATTGTAACCCTTCTGTACAGTATTTTTCACAATAAAAATAAAATAAATAAATAAATAAATAAAATAAAAAAGATTTATTAAGCTGAGTGCAGGTGGATCACACCTGTAATCCTAGCTACTAAGGAAGTTTAGAAGAGAGAATCATTGTTCAAAAACACCCCAGTCTACAAAGTTCATCAGAGTCTTTTCTCCAATTAAATATTTTTTGAAAAATGAAAATGAAATAATAGAGTGCTAACATTGAGCACAAAAGCTCAGGGACAGGGAATAGGCCCTAACTTCAAGCCACATAAAGAGAAAAAAGCAAATAAGGAAGGTCTACTAAGTTACCTTGGTACTTCAGAAACATTAACAATAACAATAATACCTTCTAACTTATTTCTACTCCATTATTTCACAAAATCAACTCAAAGTTTGGAACCTACCAGATTTGATTTTAAAAATATAACACTGCTACATATTACCTCTGTACTTGTAAGCAATCTACTTAATTTTCAAGAGCCTTAGTTTCTTAACTAAAAATGCGGTTTCAGGAATGTTCTCTGGGGTCATAGCATAGGGAAAGATCTGAGGATGTACAAAGCCAATAATTAATTTCACGTTCTGCCTCATTTTGCTTCAAATATTCACAGATACTGTATATTGCCACCACAGCTATAAGCAACCTTACTCCATTCTACATAGTCATTTGACTGTTTCTAAGCATGCAATTCATTCCTATCAAAGAGATCTTTGAATTCCAAATACTGAAAAATGTACAAAACCAAAAGTAAAGTTTGAGCTAGTTCCTGATCCGTACAAAATAGCCTTACCTGTGAGGAAGGAGAGAAATACAGAAAAAAGAATACTAAGGCAGCTGAGATGAGAGAATCATGGTCCAAAGCCACCAGGCTAGAAAATTCAAGAATAACTGAAGAACATTTTACTTCTTCTTTTATAGTTGGATTTTTCCCCTGTTGAATTTTAAAGAGACAACATGAACTCATCAATTTCACTAATTAAAATTTCCCTGAAGACAGCTCTGGGACTTTTAACATGGGAGTTTGAAATGACTTAAGCATCTCTTCTGGGCCTTAATCATTCTTGGCGACAACCTTGATGTTTGTTCTGATCAACTGGAAATTGTTCTGCCTTACTACCTTCATCCTTCAGCAGGCAGAAAGAACCACAAGCTGTAGAAAACAGATTCCTCACTGGCAGCCAGCCAGCATGAATTCTACCATGCTGTATTATTATACAGAACATTCTTTCATTTGAAACTCAAGATTGCTGGGCACTGTTGCTTCACATTTTTGTAATCCTGCCTACCCAGGAGGTTGAGATCTGAGGATCAAGGTTCAAAGCCAGCCTAGGCAGGACAGTCAATGGGACTCTCTTATCTCCAATTAATTACCAAAAAGCTGAGGCAAAGCTGTGGCTCAGATGGTAGAGTCCCAGACTTGAGCAAGGAAAGCTCTTCAACAGTGCCTGGGTTCTAAAATGAAGCTAAAATGAAATAAATAGTAAAACTACCACCTTCTTGTTCTGTGAAAGCAGAACATTTCTAAGTCTAACAATCAAAAGAGTAACTTGAATTATAAAGTCTCAGAGTCTGCTTTCCAGTCATTACTGGAAACTGAGCTAGTGACCCATATAAAACCTTTCAATGTAGGAGAGACAGTGTCCCTTCATGTTAAGATGCATCTGCCAGGGGACCCCACAAGGACAGAAGAGCTTGGAGTAAGTATGAAATGTGAAAACAAACCAAAATAGCAAAAATATATGATTCACCTGCATAGCAAAGAATACCAGGCATGTACCAGCATATCTGGCTTTTATTGGTTGGGATTACCATTGAAGTCTTTTTCCTGAACTGTGACCCTCTCCACCTCTACCAGAGTACTCCACCAGAGTAGCTAAGATTCCAAATGTGAGCCACCACACTCTATTAGTTCTTTGTCCATATGTGTAAACAGGATCTTGGGGCAACTTTGCCTTTCAACTAAACATATTAAAATAACATTACCTAGTTGCAATAATTGTATGGGGCCATTGTATTGGAGAATGATTTGAAAATGATGTCTTTGTGCGCAATTCAACTATTAAGACCGAAGGCTTTGAAATACACTTGAAAAAGAATATTTGTATTTGAAGTAGGGACTGTGTGCATTTTGTGGTTCATCACTTTTCCTTAAAACATCACAAGTTAATGAAAACATCTATTTCAATCAGATCTTCCCTGGTCTGACAACACTGAAATCAAAGATATGCATGAATTGGACAGAGTACATAAAGAATTAATAAATCTGTATATATTTCACAGCTAGAGGACTAGCTTTAGTTCACTCAAACTTAATTGATTTTCCTTTTTTGTATCAGTACATCTAATAGTGTTATATTGCCACATATAACAGATTGTCCTTTTTGATCTCTAATATTTTCATAATTACTTCAAAAATGTGCCATCCTGGTGCATCCATAAAATCTTCTCGTAAAGGGACTGGGAAGTTGGCTCAGTGGTTGAGTGTTTGCCTTGCATGGATGAGGGCCTGGGTTCCATTCCTCAGCACCACATATGTGAACAAAGCCCGAAGTGTCACTGTGGTTCAAGTGGTAGTACACTTTCCTTGAGCTGAAGAGCTGAGAGACAGCACCCAGACCCAGAGTTCAGGCCCCATGAACAAAAAAAACAAAAACAAAAAATCATCTAGTATATAGAGCAGTGTGTGGCTTATGGAGGAACTCAGTAAACACTCATCAACATCACTTCTACTACAAGAATGCAATACTTTCAGAAATGTTGTATTTTTAAAAATTCATTTCTTATTTCCTTACTTCAACATGAAAATACGTGCAAATAAGTTATCATGTTTTAACATACAGCTAGATCTGTCAAAACTAATAGTGGCAAAGAATTATTCTTGGTAAAATTTAGGACTGTTTTACAAACATCAAATATCTGATGCTTCCTAAATATCAGATTAATAATAAAGCAGAGATTTCTGGCTTCCTAACCATGGAATATCACTACTTAACCAGATAAAAAGTCTGGAAGCCATGGCTCAAGTGGTAGAACATCAGCTATTCATTAGGAGGTTGAACAACTGCTAGCCCCTGAATTCAAGCATAGGTCTGTGAATGTGTGTGTGTGTGTGTGTGTGTGTGTGCGTGCGCGGGCACACACACACACACTACATTCCAAGTATTTGAGGACAGCCATATTGTTTTGCACAAACCTTCTTTACTATCTTCATGAGTTAGTATTTAAAAATAAGCTCTTGGAGATTCTGGCAGATGAAGGAAAGTTCTTTTTTTTTTTTTTTTTTTTTTTTGTGTGTACCTGTCTTGGGGCTTGATCTCAAGGAATGGGCTCAGTCCATTTTGGACTTTTTAATGGTTAACTACAGATAAGAGTCTCACCTATGTTCCTGCCTGGGCTGAGTTTGAACCTTGATTGTCAGGCTTCAGCTTTCTGAGTAGCTAGAATTACATGAACCACTGATGCCTGGCATAGGGTGTCTTTTAAAAGGTAATTCTTAGAAGTGAGGACTAGCCACAAAGGTATTCTTATGAGAGTCCTGTCTTCTCCAAGACAGGAGGAGACATCTCAATAGCAAACACTGGATTGAAAAGCCCTGCAGAAAAACTGCTTCAGAATTATGTTGCTATACATGCCAACACTTTTTTTTTAACAGTTCTATGTATATGTCTAACATATGGAATCATATTTATTGTAGGGATGTAAATGTTTTTCTAGGAACGAGTGATTGTTAATGGTACAGGTCAGAAAAATGACAATGAAAGATCCCTCGATGATTGCAAATGAGATACTCTTTTCTGGAAACTGGTGGGAGGGGAGGGGAGAAAATGATGATTTGGGAGAGGTGGTAGGGTGACTATTATGAAACTACATCACTTATATGAATGAAAATAACTCATTGAAACCCATGAGTAACTGTGCAAAAATGTGAGCGGAGAGAGTAAAAAGGGTTAAAAAGAAGGAGGAACTATTTATAAAATAATATAAAAGTATTTATTTCCACATTCACCCTTCACACACACATTGCATTTGGTACATGCTGACTGTTCATCTTTTCTCTCCATGTATGTGAATGTTTCCTTTAATTCAGCAACTGAACCTCAAGCTATTTCAACTAGAAACATAGCAAAGTCTATGAGAGCAACTAGGAAAATGCTGACATTTTAATATAGGAAATGAAGACTAAGAAATCAAAGTTATGTAATTGGTGATACCACAGAGATCATGCAAATACTGTTCTCCCAGGAAGGAGTTTTTTCCATGTTTGGAATCCATGACAACAGAGTTCCACAGCCTCCTCTCTGTTTCCATGCCCATGTCTCTCAGATATAAAAGCAAGCAAGGGACATCATTTGGTTCCAATGAATGAGCATTAAGTTGAGATCATGGTATGAATAATGATTTGATACTCTCCTGTGTTGTCAGCAAAATTTTCTTTGAGTCCTCATTTAGAAAAGACTCACTCTAAGATTTGCTGCTCTCATCTGTTCAATATTAGATTACAACTAGTTGTGGGTTTTGTTTTTTTTTAACAATTCTACCATTCTGGTTATTCACCTATGTGTTTATCAATCCTATGCTGATTACCACTAATGAACCTCAAAGTTAATATTAAACTGTCTTCCTAAGTTTATTTCTCCAATAATTTAAATAGATGTCTTAAAATTCTATATGCATTTCAGTACTTCTAAAATGAGTATAATTCCAACTTAGTTCATCTCGTTTATGAATTTTTCATAAATGAATTTTTGTCTATCAGGAGTTTGTCATTTCAACAGAAACTTTTCTAAAAATATTAGATGATCAAATGAAGTATGTTTTCCTATTTGTCTGTTTAGTATTCATTTTCAATAATGATGAAATATTATCTAGATAGTAAAATGATTATATTCAGTGCAATAGTCCAATAACTTTTAAAATCTTACATTAATCTAAATAACACATATTCATTTTATTTTTAACACAGATTTATTTTCATTGTGTAAGAACTAACTTGTCACCTGATTCCTACCACAAAGATACATCAGAAAATGTGAAAACAGAAGTCAGAATTTTCACCAGAAAAAAATCTTCACAGAGACCCTAGTGGTCCAAGGAAAATCTATCAAGAATACTTTATACCCAATCTGTAATTTTAAGCTGATTTCCCTAAAGTATGTTTCAACAAGCCCTAAAGAAGTAATTACCATGTTACTATACAGAATTACTCCAGGGAAAAGAAATAATGGGAATAGATTCATATTCACTAGGATATGGGATGTCGGCCATGTAACAGCATAATTTGTAATCAGTTTGCATTCATTGTTTGGGTTGTCAAGAGTTGATTCTCACAGGACTGTTGTTTCATTCATTAGAAAGTACCATTTTTTCCAATTGGAGGAATAAAAATCACCATGAAATAAATCTTCAAAAATCCATTATTTTATGTTTTCCAAATTACTTCAATCAGAAGAATTTGTAAATAGCTATTTTTTACAGCAGTTTTGTAAATGTGATGTGACACATACAATTCAGACTGGAGAAGGAATTACAGAAATATCAACATATATAAATTATGTTAAATTTTTATATAAGTATGGATTATTTTATTCCTCATTAGAAAAAATATGATATAGAAACCTTAGAAAAATAAGTAATTTACCAATGTATTATTTACTTGCCAACATATGCAATCGATTAAGATGATGGACAAGGAAAATATGGTCCACATACAAAATGATGTTTTACTCAACTATTTTTGTTGTCTTAAGGAGAATACATGGTATTGAGTTCATCAAGAAAAATGAAATAAACCAGTCTTTCCAGGAAAAGTGTCACATGGTTTCTCTCAGATGCTGACTCTAGGATAGAATTAAAAGATATGAAAGCAAAAAGAGCCATCAGGGATTTGGAGCAAAACTAGAGAATTACATAAAGGAGAATTAAAACCTCAATAATGGAGTGACTATGATCAAGTTATATGCATAGTTAGAAGTGTCAAAGTTCCATTCCATATTATGTGTATGTGTGTATATACACACGTATATATATATATATATATATATATATATATATATATATATATGAACCAGATGCCCCTAAATGGTCCAAAGGATCAAAAATATGGTATACATATACAATGTATTTTTTCTCATCCATTAGCAGGAAAATTATTGTACCATTTATAAAGAAACGGAAAGGCCTGGAAAGTACTGTTCCTGAAGTAAGTCAGACAAAAAAATGCATGCTTACCCTTGTATGTGGAAACTAAATTTAGCTTACTCATTGATAAGTGAATGCATTGAGTGGTATGCAAGTGTATACTAATGTATTAGCTGAAATACAGTAGATTCAAGGGAAAGCTCAAGTATAATTTTTTAGGCAAAGTACCAGAAAGCAGGTACTCGAAAGGGATGGAGTAGGGTCAAGAGGAAAACAGTAGACAAATGAAGAGGAGAAGAGGAGAGAAGCCAGATAATGCAGTCAGAAAATTCAATGCATATCGTAAAAAATTAAGAAAATTGAGGAAAGTGTTGGAGTTGCAAGGGAAAGTTGAGAATGTTGAAAGGGATGACATTGATCAATATATGGTATTCATAAACAACAACTCCTTTGTACAATTACTTAAAGAAAAAAAATTTTAATACATGAAGAAAAATCTGCAACTAGGTACAAGATATAGTACATGTGTTTAAATATCGTTACTTGTGAGGATAATAGAGATACATACGTTCTTCATCAGAGACATCTTCTCCAAAGGAAATATCAGAAGCAAAGGCCTTATAGTGGTCTTTATCTACATGCTTATTCTTAGCATCCCTCTCTCTCATTCACTGCCAATTTCATTCCAAGCTCAATAGCTCTCTAAAGACGTTGCCACTGCTTTGGATTCCATTTCTCCTAGATTCTATTTCTCAATCCAGTAATAGATTAGTTTTTAGACATTGGTATACATTTGAATGTACCAAACTGCCAGCTAAAATGTATATTCAGATATGTTTATACATTACAGCATACATAAACATAGGTATATATGACTCCAATGGAAAAAGACCTGCCTCATGACTCTAGTCCTGCAAATGTAAATGCTCAAGAAGTCAGACATTCCTATAAATCTCTTGCACAGTTGAGTTATGTATGGATATAAACACAATGGATCTATTTGATGTACAAATTGTAAATACTCATTTCTAACAATCTCCAAGGCAGTAATTACATTGCTGATGCATGGAATTGCCTAGGGGAAAGATTTAGAATAAAACACACAAAAAAGTATTCAAATGTTTTTTTTTTCTTTCATGTGATTGTTTCTAACACATTTATAAGATTATTTCTTTGTTGCTTTGTATGTTCCTCCCCCACAGTATAACCCCTGCTTTCACTGTATTTGATATTGGTATAATTTGTGGAGGGGAAGGGGAAAACAAATAGTTTAAATAGGGATAAAGGTGGACCCACAGCAACAATGAGATGTACAAGTCATTATGTCAAAAAATGAACTTTACAGCTTTGGTGTGGGGAGAGGGGGGATCGCTGGGAGGATTGGGTGGGTGGGCAGGGGAAGGATGGGAAAGGATGGGAGGGGAAACAAAGGAGGAGGCTACAATGCTTGATAAGAAATGTACTCATTATCTTGCCCATGTAATTGTAACCCCTCTGTACAGTATTTTCAAAATAAAAAAAATAAAAATTAAACACACACACACACACACACACACACACACACAAAGAGAGAGCCGTGCATTGGTGTCCCATAACTGTAATCCTAGCTACTCAGGTCATTGAATTCTAAGGATTCTGGTTCAGTGCCAGGTTGGACAGACAGACAGACCACGAGACTCTGACCTCCAATTAATTAGCAAAAAAGCCAGAAGTGGAAGTGTGGTTCAAGTGATTGAGCACCAGCCTTGAGCAAAAAAGCCAAATAAAAACTCTTGAGTCCCTGAGCTTAAGCCCAAAGTCGTTATGTTGAAAACAAACTTTACAACTTTGGTGGGGGGGAGAAGGAGGATTGAGTGGGAGAGTGGGGGAAGGGAGGAGGACTGGGTGGGAGATCAAGGGGGAGGATGGGTAGGGGTGGGAAGGGGAAACAAAGGAGGAAGCTAAAATGCTTGATAAGAAAGGTACTCATTATCTTGCCCATGTAATTGTAACCTCTCTGTACAGCATTTTCACAATAAAAAATATTAAAAAAATAACCAACCTCATCTCATTTTATAAGCATTTTTAACTGGGTAACTCAAGATATATTCATGGAGAACACTAAAATTCATCATCCAAGTCCACATGCATTTAGAATAAAATTACAGATATTGTTTCATGAAAACGGGAGTTATTGACATTGTCCTGACAGTATTTCTTCTGAGCACATTCCTCAAGGCCCGCTTTACATCTTTGTTCCTCAGACTATAGATCAACGGATTAAGCACTGGACTCACAAACGTGTAGAAGACAGCTATGATTTTTGATTCCTCAACAGTCTTATCGGTTGGTGGCCTGACATACATGCAAAAGAGTGTCCCGTAAAATAAGGTCACAGCCATCATGTGAGAACCACAGGTGGAGAAAGCCTTGCGCCTTCCCTCTGCTGATTTGATGCGGAGGATGGCAGCGATAATGAAGGCGTAGGACACAAGGATGATGGTGAGGGAAGTAGAGAGGTTGAAGCCAGCCGATATGAGCATGGCATGTTCTTTGACATAAGTGTCAGAGCAGGAGAGCTTAATGAGAGGAGGGTCAGCACAGTAGAAGTGGTTGATCACATTGGACCTACAGAAGGTCAGGCGAAAGGTCAGGATGGCCTGGAAGAGGCCATCTGAGAAGCCATAGACATAAGGAAAACTGGCTAAGCCAAGGCAAACTTGCCTTGACATTTTCACACTGTAGCGTAGAGGGTTGCATATGGCCACATAGCGGTCATAGGCCATGGCTGCAGCATATAGAACTCGGTGAGAAGAAGTGCGATGAAAATGTAACACTGGATAAAGCAGCCCACAAAGGAAATGGTCTTCTTGGCTGATAAGAAATTAGCCAACATCTGTGGGGTGGCGTTGGATGTGTAGCACAAGTCCACAAAGGCCAAGTTCGTGAGGAAGAAGTACATGGGTGTATGAAGGCGAGAGTCTAGTTTGATTAATGTTATCATGCCCAGGTTGCCTAAGAGAGTGAAAAGGTAGACCGCCAGAAACAGCACAAAGAGGACAGGCTGGAGTTCTGGGCGATCTGTGAGCCCTAGCAAGATGAATTCTGTTACCATAGTGCCATTTGTGATGTCCATGTTCTGAGACTCAGGGTCTGTCCTAGAAGCTAGGAAAATCAAGCAGAGATAAGGATATAAATAAGTTACCTTTGCAGTCAGCTTTGACTTGAGAATTTACTGGACTCTTGTTTTCTATTTTTATTAAACCATTATATTACCTTTGTATTTAATATCTATTCTGTTACTCCAATAACTATAGTCACACACATATTCCCACAAGTAAAACTGAGCTACATTTCTATTGTGCTTATATCCTTGATTTCTATTTTTGCCTTCCAACCTAACTATGCTTCAAGGCTCTGTGAATCATTCAGAAACATACTACTTTCACTTTTTAGACTGATTTAATCTCTATGATCTTTGCTTTAAGTATACTCAATATGACTTGTTTATTATTAAAACATTACATCTCAGAAATACTTCTACCATTCACACCAGCTATAGTAGTTCTTTAAGGAAACTGGAACAAAGGCCAGTTGAAAATTAATTATTGATGGTGTGAGTATTCTAAAACAAAGAACACACATAGTAGCACAAAAGCATGAATAATCATTCTTTCTGAAATGGAAAGACTTGGAAAAAATTATAATAAATGAAGTAAGCCAGGCCCAAAGAAACATAGGTTCCATGGTTTACCTTATTTGCAATAACTAGTATATGTCTGAGACAAGCAGAAATGGTCAGATAAGTTGATGTTAAGCGAAATGAACCCCAAGATAAGGGCTCAAATGTTTTTTTTTTCCTTCTTGCTATTGTTTCTAACATATTTATAAGATATTTCTCTGTTGCTTTGTATATCCCTCCCCTTTGTGGAGGGCAAGGGAAAAAATTTGTTTAAATAGGGATACAGATGGACCCATTGCAACAATTAGATATACAAGATGTTATGTAGAAAATGAACTTTACAACTTTGGCAGGACGGGGACCAGGGGGGAAGAGATGGGAAGGGATGGTAAAGGGAAAGAAAGGAGGAGGCAGCAATGCTTGATAAGAAATGCAATCATTATGTTGCCCATGTAATTGGAACCCCTCTGTATGGTATTTTCACAATAAAAAAATAAAAAAAAGTATCAAAAAATTAAGAATTAATCATCAGCAACAGTTAACTTGCATCTGGATGAGGCACTGCATTTGAAAGTAGTGGTTGTTATACCTGTACTCTCTATGTCTCAAATGATTGTGGACATCATGCTAATTAAATAAACATAAAACAAGTCTCGATAGGGATTGCACTGAATTTGTAGATAGCCTTGGGAAGTATTGCCATTTCATGATGTTGATTTTTCCAATCCAGGAGCATGGAAGGATTTTCCACTTTCTAAGTTCTGCTTTGATTTCCTTTATCAGGTTTTTAAAGTTTTCATCATAGAGGTCCTTCACTTCTTTGGTTAAGTTAATTCATAGGTATTTTATTTTTTGTGGGGCTATTACAAATGGAGTTGCTTTCCTGATTTCAGCCATGCTTTTCTCATTGTTGGCGTACAGAAAAGCCGTTGATTATTGAGGGTTAATTTTATACCCTGCTACTTTGCCAAACTTTTGAGTCAGCTTGAGTAATTTGGGACTGGAGTCCATGGGATTTTTTAAATACAAGATCATATCATCTGCAAAGAGGGAGAGTTTTATTTTATCTTTCTCTATTTGGATCCCCTTTATGTTTGTATCTTGTCTTATTGCTATAGCTAGGCATTCTAATACTAAATTGAAGAGAAGTGGGGAGAGTGGACATCTTGTCTCATTCCTGAGTTAAGAGGAAATGGCTTTAGTTTTTCACCATTAAGTATAATGCTGGCTGTAGGTTTGTCATATACAGCCTTTATTGTATTGAGGAATGTTCCATGGATTCCTAGTTTTTCCAGAGCCTTCATCAAAAAGGGGAGTTGGATCTTGTCAAATGCTTTATCTGCAACTATTGAAATAATCATGTAGTTCTTATCTTTGCTCTTGTTGATGTGACAAATTATGTTAATTGATTTGCATATATTGAACTAGCTTTGCATCCCTGAAATGAATCCTGTTTGATAATGATATATGATTTTTTTGATGAGTTGTTGAAGTTGATTGGCCATTTGCATCAATGTTCAAGTAAAGTAAGCCAGGCCCAAAGAAACATAGGTCCTATGGTTTCCCTTATTTGCAGTAACTAATATATGTCTGAGGTAAGCAGAAATGCTCAGATAAGTTGATGTTAGGTGAAATGAACCCCAAGATAAGGATTCAAATGTTTTTTTTTTCTTTCATGCAATTGTTTCTAACATATTTATAAGATGATTTCTTTGTTGCTTTGTATGTCCCTCCCCCATGACATAACCCCTGTTTTCAATGTATTTGATGTTGGTATAATTTGGGGATGGGAAAGGAAAAGACAAATTGTTTAAATAGGGTTACAGGTGGACCCATTGCAACAATGAGATGTACAGGATGTTATTTTGAAATAGAACTTTACAACTTTGGCAGGAGGGAGGGGGTTAGGGGGTGGGAGAGCAGGGATACTAAGGAGAAACAAAGAAGGGGGCAAAATTGATTGATAAGAAATGTACTCATTACCTTGCTCATGTAATTGTAACCCCTCCGTACAGTATTTTCACAACCAAAAAAAAACAACATTAATAGTAGAAAAAAATTAAAAAGAAACAGGTTATAGTTCTCTTTCTTTGATGAATCCCTGCCTGGTTTGGGGGTGAGAGTTATGATGGCTTCATATAAAGAGTTTGGTAGTGAACTTTCAATTTCATTGGAGAGTTGGAGGAGTATTGGTGTGAGTTGTGCTTTGAAGGCCTTGTAGAATTCCGCTGTAAATCCATCCGGTCCTTGGCTTTTCTTAGATGGGAGGTCTCTTATTGTTGTTTCTATTTTGATGCTTGATATGGGTTTGTTAAGTTGGCTTAACTCATCTTGGTTTAGTTTCAGTAAGTTGATATTTGCTAGGAAATCATCTATTTCTTCCAGATTCTCAAACTTATTAGCATAAAGGTTTGAGAAGCATTCCCTTATAATATTCTGAATCTTTTTTTTTTTTCCTGTGGTGCTGTTTCCATTCTCATCTTTGAGTTTGTATATTTGGGTGTGTTCTTTTTCTGTTAAGATTTGCTAAGGATCTGTCAATTTTCTTAATTTTTTCACAGAACTAACTCTTTGTTTTGTTGATTCTTTCTATGGTTTTTCTGGATTCTAATTCATTCAATCTGATTTAATTTTAATTGTTTGTTTCCATCTACTGAATTAGGTTTAACTTGCTGTTCTTTTTCAAGGAGGTTCAGATGTCTTATTAAATTGTTAGTTTCAGATCTCTCCAATTTGTTGATGTAGGAACTCAGAGCTATAAACTTAGCTCTGAGTATTGATAGACAGATACAACCAGAAATTGTACTTGAGTGTAAATTGTTTCATGTTTCATGTAAAGAATCTTCCCCAATGGTATTTTAATCATCATGACCTTGTGTCCTGGGTGTAATCCACACAAAAAATTAAAGTAGATCAGACAGTTAGAATGAAAAAAGGCAAAATGAGATTATAATAACAGCACAAAGAGAGAAAGCCACAAGTCAGACTGATGGACAGTTTTCAGAAGATGAGATCACCTGAGCACAGAGCCTCTGTGCTTGCTAGGTTTTACCAGGTGAGCTTTCTCATAGCAAAAGGAAAAATCAAACATGGGGTAGTTGTAAGACAGAAGAAAGACTGAAAATAATAAGGCCCAAACTGGGACCAAATACATAATATACAATCTAGTACAAAAGAGAAATAGAAGGAGGACTTTGTTCTAAGAATTTCAAATTTCAAACTTTGGCAAGCAGATTATGAAATCATGTGTGGTTTTTTCTGAGTGGAGTCTTGTTCTACTGAATGTATTGTTTATCCATGGCTGTCAGAGCTGACAGTGAGTATAAGGATGGAAAAGTGAGCGTTTAAGTTGCTGGCTCACTTAAAAATAGGAGGAAATAAGTTGGGCACCCTTGGCTCATACCTGTAATACTGGATAGTCAGGAGGCTGAGATCTGAGGATGGGAGCTAGAAGCCAGCCCAGGTAGGAAAGTCCATGAGAGTTTTCTCTCCACTAAACTAAACACAACAACAAAAAGACTGAAGTAAAACTATGGCTCAAGTGGTAGAGCTGTGGTCTTGAGCAAATCAAGGATACTGCCGCGTCACACTGAGTTCCAATCCCTAAGTATACACACATGGGATGTTAATGTGTGTGTGTGTCTATGTGCGTGCGTGCGTGCGTGCGTGCGTGCGTGTGTGTGTGTGTGTGTGTGTGTGTGTGTGTGTGTACATGAAGACTTCCAAAAGAAAGTGCTTCAGCATGTATGATGATGGCCTACAGGGTAAACAATTTCTAAGAGCTAGTTATAAAGATAAATTCTGTAGGCTGTTCAATTACAAATGAATAAGAAAAGTCTCAGAAAAACAGAAGAGTAAAGAAAAGCAACTAATAAGAATTGGTTTTTAGTGTTGGAATTTTTAATTTCTTCATTGATTTGTTTCTATGATTTCCTTTTGGGTACATTTCAAGTAAATTGCTATAACAAAAAATGTGAGTAAAAAGAAACAACAAGGACTTAAGTTTAAGTATC
This sequence comes from Dipodomys spectabilis, assembly GCF_019054845.1. NCBI lineage: Eukaryota > Metazoa > Chordata > Mammalia > Rodentia > Heteromyidae > Dipodomys > Dipodomys spectabilis. Next base: position 4,475,991 of record NW_024870707.1, read on the forward strand.
TTAAAAAACACGTCCTATGAAATCAGAGAAAGTGAAGCATTGCAAATAGCTTACTCAATTTATCTAATGTTCATATTGGTAAAATATTGTTTTATATTCTTTTATTTGAAATTTGTTGAAAAATAAAACAAGAATGTGGGGAAAAAGAGAAAATTCCAACAAAATTATAAGCCCTTATTAGAGATGAATGCATTGTTACCTCGTGCTTTGTTTTTCCCTTACCATCCCTTCCCTCCTCACCCCACAAGTTGTAAAGTTCATTTTCAACACAGTGTCTTGTACATCTCGTGGTTACAATGGGTCAACCTGTATCCTTATTTCAGCATTTTGTTATTTCCCTTGCCCTCCCCAAATTAGAAAAATGTATGTTCAAGATTCAGGGCACCGACATAAAATACAGTAAATAGAGGAGTTATACTGTGGGGGAAGAGCATACAAGAGAAAGAAAAAATCCACATGCTATTTTTTAAATACGTGCTTTTTTCTACCTCAGCTTCTACTTTGCCTACTTTTTAAGTTTTAATTCTTAATACCCTCATTTAAAATATGTTAATGTCTTTTATATGTAAGGTATAAATATTTGCCTGGTCCATTTCAGAATGAATGTTTGCTATTTTGGGGAAAGATATGGAAGAAAGGGAAATACTTGAAAACTTAAACAACTACAAATATTAAAGGAATTCTTTCAGCAAATCTAGCCTTTTCCAGGTTTGTTCATAACTATGCAAACACAAAAATTCATTTTAATAAAACTATTGAAAATCATATGATGCATAGATGTTTATTGAAAAAAACAAAATTAAAAATTAAAGCTGAGACTTTTGAAGACTATATCCTTAAACTCCCATGAGACGGCTAACCACCAGGAATTTTTCTCACTGGGTATTCTGAAACACCTAGCCCCAAGCTTTAGGTCTTTCTGTTTTTTGTGTTTTCGTTTCTATTTCTCTTATTCACCTATGTCATGTTTCCGTTTCTATCGACATCACCTCAAAAATCTCCTAATAGGTCTCCATATTATTCAGAGATGTTCATCTTTTATTGGCTCTTGCTCTCCAATCTGCCTCTAAATACATCTTGACTTTGTATATACACAGTATTTTTCAAAATTACAGGGCTTTTAATATAATAAGAATAGCTGTCTTTTTTTAAAGTATAGTTATTCATAAATCTTTGGTCTCACTTTTGAATATGTATATAAACCACATAAACTGTCTATATGAATGCAGCCATATACACATACGTGCATAGATATATATGTGTGTGTGTGCATATATATATATGTGTGTGTGTGTGTGTGTGTGGGCATGTGTACAAGTATATCTGGACATGTTTGACTTATTTTAGCATGTGTGCATATGTTTTTATGAGGGTCAGGAAGTGTGAAACTTTACTATTTTGTCTTGACCTACTGAACACTAAAACATCCTATTACAGCCTTCTGTTCATCCATTTCTTATGTCCCTTTTTAAAGGGGTTTATTAAACTGAGTGCTGGTGGCTCACACCTGTAATCCTAGTTACTAAAGAAGTTTAGAAGAAAGAATCATTGTTCAAAAACACCCTAATCTAGAAAGTTCATCAGAGTCTTTTCTCCAATTAAATATTTTTTAAATAAAAATGAAATAGTAGAGTGCTAACATTGAGTACAAAAGCCCAGGGACAGGGCATAGGCCCTAACTTCAAGCCACATAAAAAGAAAAAAGGGAAAAGAAAGGTCTGCTAAGTTACCTTTGTGCTTCAGAAACATTAACAATAACAACAGTTCTTTCTAAATTATTTCCAGCGACTACTCCATTATTTCACAAAATCAACTCAGAGTTTGGAACCTACCAGATTTGACTAAAATATAAAACTGCTACATATAATCTCAGTGCTTGTAAGCAATCTACCTAATTTTCAAGAGCCTTAGTTTCTTTACTAAAAATGCGGTTTCAGAAATGTTCTCTGGGGTCATAGCATAGGGAAAGATCTGAGGATTTACAAAGCCAACAGTTCACGTTCTGCCTCATTTTGCTTCAAATATTCTGATACTGTATATTGCCACCACAGCTATAAGCATAGTCATTTGACTGTTTCTAAGCATGCAATTCATTCCTACCAAAGAGATCTTTGAATTCCAAATACTGAAAAACGTACAAAAGCAAAAGTAAAGTTTGAGCTAGTTCCTGATCCGTACAAAATAGCCTTACCTGTGAGGAAGGAGAGAAATACAGAAAAAAGAATACTAAGGCAGCTGAGATGAGAGAATCATGGTCCAAAGCCACCAGGCTAGAAAATTCAAGAATAACTGAAGAACATTTTACTTCTTCTTTTATAGTTGGATTTTTCCCCTGTTGAATTTTAAAGAGACAACATGAACTCATCAATTTCACTAATTAAAATTTCCCTGAAGACAGCTCTGGGACTTTTACCATGGGAGTTTGAAATGACTTAAGCATCTCTTCTGGGCCTTAATCATTCTTGGCGACAACCTTGAGGCTTGTTCTGATCAACTGGAAATTGTTCTGCCTTACTACCTTCATCCTTCAGCAGGCAGAAAGAACCACAAGCTGTAGAAAACAGATTCTTCACTGGCAGCTAGCCAACATGAATTCTACCATGCTGTATTATTATACAGAACATTCTTTCATTTGAAACTCAAGATTGCTGGGCACTGTTGCTTCACATTTTTGTAATCCTGCCTACCCAGGAGGTTGAGATCTGAGGATCAAAGCCAGCCTAGGCAGGACAGTCAATGGGACTCTCTTATCTCCAATTAATTACCAAAAAGCTGAGGCAAAGCTGTGGCTCAGATGGTAGAGTCCCAGACTTGAGCACGGAAAGCTCTTCAACAGTGCCTGGGTTCTAAAATGAAGCTAAAATGAAATAAATAGTAAAACTACCACCTTCTTGTTCTGTGAAGGCAGAACATTTCTCTAAGTCTAACAAACAAAAGCGCAACTTGAATTATTAAGTCCCAGAGTCTCTGCTTTCCAGTCATTACTGGAAACTGACCCATACAAAACCTTTGAATGTAGGAGAAACAGTGTCCCTTCATGGTAAGATGCATCTGCCAGGGGACCCCACAAGGACAGAAGAGCTTGGAGTAAGTATGAAATGTGAAAACAAACAAAAATAGTAAAAACATGTGATTCACCTACATAGCAAAGAATACCAGGTATGTACCAGCATATCTGGCTTTCATTGGTTGGGATTATCATTGAAGTCTTTTTCCTGAACTGGACTTGAACTGTGACCCTCTCCACCTCTACCAGAGTACTCCACCAGAGTAGCTAAGATTCCAAATGTGAGCCACCACACTCTATTAGTTCTTTGTCCATATGTGTAACCAGGATCTTGGGGCAACTTTGCTTTCCAACTAAACATATTAAAATAGCATTACCTAGATGAAATAATTGTATGGGGCCATTGTGCTGGAGAATGAATTTGAAAGTGATGCCTTTGTGCGCAACTCAACTATTAAGACCGAAGGCTTTGAAATACACTTGTAAAAGAATATTTGTATTTGAAGTAGGGACTGTGTGCATTTTGTGGTTCATCACTTCTCCTTAAAACATCACAAGTTAATGGAAACATCTATTTCAATCAGATCTTCCCTGGTCTAACAACACTGAAATCAAAGATATGAATGAATTGGGCAGGGTACATAAAGAATTAATAAATCTCTATATATTTCATAGCTATAGGACTAGCTTTCTTCCACTCAAACTTAATTGATTTTCCTTTTTGTATCACTATATCTAATAGCATTTATACTTTCTGGTCTCTAATATTGTCAAAATTACTTCAAAAATGTGCCATCCTGGTGCATTTATAAATTTTTCTGGCCGGGCACCTGTAATCCTAGCTACTCAGGAAGCTGAGATCTGAGGATTGCGGTTCAAAGCCAGCCTGGGCAGGAAAGACTGTGAAACTCTTATCTGAAAAAAACCACCAGAAAACTGGAAGTAGTGCTGTAGCCCAAGTAGTAGAGTGCTAGCCTTAACCTGAAGAGCTGAGGGACAGAGCTCAGGCCCAGGGTTCAAGCCCCACAATGGACAAAAACAAAAAACAAATCTTCTGGTAAAGGGGCTGGGAAGGTGGCTTATTGGTAGAGTGCTTGCCTTGCATGCATGAGAACCTGGGATGGATTCCTCAGCACCACATAAGCAGAACAAGCTGGTATTGACACTGTGGCTTAAGTGGTAGAGCACTAGCCTTGAGCTGAAGAGCTGAAGGACAGCACCAGACCCAGAGTTCAGGCCCTACAAACAAAAAAACAAAAACAAAATCTTCTGGTACAAAGAGCAGTGTGTGGTTTATGGAGGAACTCAGTAAACACTCATCAAAATCACTTCTACTATAAGAATGCAATGCTTTCAGAAATGTTGTATTTTTAAAAATTCATTTCTTATTTCCTACTTCATCATGAAAATACATGCAAATAAGTTATCATGTTTTAACCTACAGCTAGATCTGTCAAAACTAATAGTGGCAAAGAATTATTCTTGGTAAAACATGGGACTGTTTTACAAATATCAAATATCTGATGCTTCCTAAATATCAGATTAATAATAAAGCTTCCTAAGCATGGAATATCATTGATAAGTCAATCACTACCTAATGAGATAAAAATCTGGAAGGCATGGCTCAAGTGGTAGAACATCAGCTACTCATCAGAAGGTTGAACAACTGCTAGCCCCTGAATTCAAGCATAAGTCTATGCATGTGTGCACACAGACACACACACACACAGACACACACACACACACACACACACACACACACACACACACACACACTACATTCCAAGTATTTGAGGATAGCCATGTTGTTTTGCACGAACCCTGCTTTGCTATCTTCATGAGTTAATATCTAAAAATAAGTGCTTGGAGATTCTGGCAGATGAAGAAAAGTCTCTTTTTTGTTGGTGTTGTTTCTTTGTTGTGAGCCTGTCCTGGGGCATGATCTCAAGGAATGGGCACTGTCCATTTTGAGCTCATTGGTGGTTAACTGAAGATAAGAGTCTCGCCTATATGCCTGTCTGGGCTGATCATCAGGTTTCAGCTTTCTGATTAGCTAGGGTTACAATCATGAAGCACTGCTGCTTAGCAGAGGTGGTCTTTTAAAAAGTAATTCTTAGAAGTGAGGACTGGCCACAAAGGTGTTATTATAAGAGTCCTGTTTTCTCCAAGACAGGATGAGAAGTCTCAACAGCAAACACTGAATTGAAAAGCCCTGCAGACAAACTGCTACAGAATTATGGTACTAGACATGTCAACACTTTTTAAAATTAATTCTATGTATATGTGTACCATATGGAATCATATTTATTATAGGGATATAAACTTTTTTGAGCAATAAGAGATTGTTAATATTACCATTCAGGAAAATGACAAAGAAGATGCCTTGGTGGAATAAAAGTATTTTACCTGTATTTTAGAGACTTAGTATTTACCATAACATGTGTAGGTTGTAATAAAAAAGCAATGTATATGTCTAGATTTCCAATAATTATATGGTATGATTGCAGATGAGATGCTCTTTTCTGGGAACTGGTGGGAGGGGAGGGGAGAAAATGATGATTTGGGAGAGGTGGTAGGATGACTATAATAAAACTACATCACTTATATGAATGAAAATAGCTCATTGAAACCCATGAGTAACTGTGCAAAAATGTGAGAGGAAAGAGACTAGGAAAGGTTAAAAAGATGGAGGTAATTTAGTTAAAGCACAAACACAAACATTAATAAAATGAATTTAAATAATGTACATAGCTATAAGTGTAAAATGACAAAGAACTATTTATAAAATAATATAAAAGTATTTATTTCCTTCACCCTTCACACGCACATTGCACTTGGTGCATGCTGAATGTTCATCTTTTCTCTCCGTGTACGTGAATGTTTCCTTTGATACCTGACAATGCATCAGAGATATAAAATCGACTTTACAGAACATGCTACCAAAGTCCAACAGAGTTTTCCTAAACCCATCTGAGATTTCATTGATAAAGACAAGCCCTAGTGATTCTACTTCAAAAGCGCATTTCTTTGGATCAGCTTCCGAAAGGCTTGTTTCACATCCTTGTTCCTCAGGCTATAAATGATGGGGTTCAACATGGGACTTATGAACGTGTAGAAGACAGCGATGATTTTGGACTGCTCCACCGACTTGTCGGTGGGAGGTCGGACATACATGCAGAACAGCGTCCCGTAAAACACAGTCACCGCGACCAGGTGGGAGCCACAGGTGGAGAAAGCTTTGCGCCGGCCTTCTGCAGAACGCATCCTCAGGATGGCGATGAGAATGAACAAGTAGGAAATGAGAATGATGAGGAGAGAGTTGGACAGGTTAAATCCCGCCACCACAAACATGGATGTCTCTTTAATAGAAGTGTCAGAACAGGAGAGTCTGATGAGGGGAGGGTCCGCACAGTAGAAGTGGTTAATGACATTGGAGCCGCAGAAGGTCAAGCGATAGGTCCACATGGTTTCCATCAGTCCACTTAAAAACCCATAGATGTACGGGCCAGCAATCAGGCGGATGCACACCGCTCTGGACATCTTGCTGCTGTAAAGCAAAGGGTTGCAGATAGCCATATACCTATCATAGGCCATCACAGCTAGCATGTAGTATTCAGTGATCACCATGGCAATGAAAAAATAACACTGGACCAGGCAAGCAGCATAGGAAATAGTTTTCTTCTTGGATAAAAAGTTCACCAGCATCTTGGGAGTCACATTAGTGGAGTAGCACAAATCCAAGCAGGATAAACTGGCAAGAAAGAAGTACATGGGGGTATGTAGGCGTGAATCTACCCGGATCAACAGCACCATCCCTAGATTACCCCCGACAGTGATCAGGTAGATCACCAGAAACAGCACAAAGAGGACCGGCTGCAGCTCCGGACGATCCGTTAATCCCAAGAGAATAAATTCAGTCACCAAGGTGAAATTTCCTCGGACCATTTTCTTAGGTGCCAGCATGTTTGCTTGGATGAATTAAAAATGGATGAAGAAGAGGGAATGAGATACCCATTAGATATTTATTTTTTTCTCTTCCTATTCTCCCTCCCTCCTTCTCCTGCCTCATTCCCCCTCGCGCTGTTATTACCTAAGAAGTTCTGAAAATGTAGGCATGCTTAAGCTGCGTTTGCTGAAGTAGATCACAGTCTGAATTAGTTAATAGCACATTGTGCACATGATTCCAAATGGGAGAGGTTCCTGAGCCACCAACTTGTTTTAGAATGGAAGAAATATAGACCTACATGTCATGTAAAATAGATTGAGCCTCCAGTGGTTTCCTAAACTCACTTTTAAAATCTGTGCCCTGGCCTAGTCTCAGACAAAATGATAATAGATGCTTAGGAAATATTTTTCTAATCACTAACACTGTGTCTTTTGAAAGTAACACTAGCTAATAACACTAAGTAATGCCAACACTATATTACAAAGTTCTGACTTCAGAGGGTCTTGAAGGCTTTCTGGTGTTTTCAGTCTTATAGTCATAAGATTTCTATGGAAATACACCAAAGATAAACTTCCCTATTGTTGTAATAATAAGGATCTACGAGATGTATTAGGGAAGACATTTTAATTGAGAAATTTATGTGAATAAAGCAATTGAAACATGAATAAAGGCAAGAGAAATCCTCAGTTTTAGGTCATAATTTTATCTGATCATCACCCACTGACTTTTTCTATTACCTCTCCTTAGCCCTCCTGTGTTTTAATTTACAGGCATACATCACCACACCCTGAGCACATGTGCTAGTATTTATTATGTTTTTTTACCATGTGTGCTGCAGATGCTTGATGCAATTATCTTTGACATCACCAAAAACTTCTTGCTTTTCTACAAATGTAAAAATTGACTTTATCACTTAAATTGAGAAAAATTACATTTTGTTTTTTTAAGTTACTTATCTTTCTATCAGGCATGTAATAAATCGATTATCATACTCCTCATGGAGTAGGTTCATTTCTGTCAGTGAACAGGGAAGAATAATGGTAAGTCGGTAAACATGATCAATATTTAGGAAAACCTCAGAGTTTCAAGAATTTCCTCCCCTTTAATATCTGATGAAAGTATATTCTATGCATATATGGGCTATGGGCTTGTCAAAATTAAAGCCCTTTCTACAACTAATTGATGCTAATTTCAAAATGTGGGGAGAAAAATATAGCTAAATGAGACAACAAAGAGTGAGGCTGGAAATTATGGGAGGAAAAGAATGTTATTATCCTCTGAATTGCAAAATATAAAATATCAATAAATGATTATCAATCCTGTTGCAGTGGCTTTTTCTTGAAACCTTAATCATCCAGAGGCACAGTTAAGAGGATCACAAGAACAAGGCTAGATGGGCAAAAGTACCGGGACACTGGTAGAATAATAGGAAGTATAGCTCAAGTGGTCAAGTAAAATATCCTAATTATCCAAAATATCCTAATTCAATCCCCAGTGTCACAAAAATAATAATGAATAAATAATTAGCACAAAATATAATCAGCAAAACTTACTTCTAGTAATGCCTAAAGACTTAAAGACTAGATACTTCAGAACCCAAAATATTACTTCTTGAAATGTATATTTTGCCTTTTAAAAGTCTGGCCTCACAGGGTAGCAGAAAACTGAAGTTCAATCTGTTACTTGCATGTGGTTGGGTTGTGTGTACTCAGGGTATTATGTGGTCCCATCAATTGGATGACAGTTAGTTTGAGGCTAAGTAAAAGGCCAGAGGAAAAAAGAAGTGAGTGCTGTTGAGGTTTAATTCAACAACTGAACCTCAAGCTATTTCAACTAGAATTTAACACATAGCAAAGTCTATGAGAAGAACTAAGAAAAATCTGACATTTTAACATAGGTAATGAAGACTAAGAAATCAAAGTTATATAATTGGTGATACCACAGAGCTCATGCAAATACTGTTCTCCCAGGAAGGAGCTTTTTCCATGTGTGGAGTCCATGACAAGAGTTCCACAGCTGCCTCTCTGTTTCCATGCCTATATGTCCCTGAGATAAAAGCGAGCAACAGATATTATTTGGTTCCAATGAATGAGCATTATGTTGAGGTCATGGAATAAATAATGATTTGATACTTTCCTGTGTTCTCAGCAACAATTTCTTTGAGTCCTCATTTAGAAAAGACTCACCCCGGGATTTGCTGCTCTCATCTATTCAATATTAGATTACAACCAGTTTTTTGTTTGTTTGTTTAACATTTCTACCATTCTGGTTATTCACCTATGTGTTTATCAATCCTTTGCTGATTACTACTAATGAACCTCAAAGTTAATATTAAACTATCTTCCTAAGCTTATTTCTCCAATAATTTAAATAGTTGTCTTGATATACTATAAGCATTTCATTATTGTTAAAATGGGTACAATTCCAACTTAGTTCATCTCATTTATGAATTTTTCATAAATTAATTTTTGTTTCAACAGAAACTATTCTAAAAATATTAGATGATCAGATGAAGTGTGTTTCCCTATTTGTCTGTTTAGTATTCATTTTCAATAAAGAGGAAATACTATTTATATAGTAAAATGATTATACTCAGTGCAATATTCTAAATTTTTTAAAATCTTACATTGATCTAAATAACACATATATAATACACACAGATTTATTTTTATTGTGTAAGAACTAGACTTGCTTTTATTGTCACCTGATTCTTACCAAGAAGATACATCAGAAAATGTGAGAAGTCAGAATTTTCACTCCTACCTGACACCAGAAAAAAATCTTCACAGAGACACTAGTGGTCCAAGGAAAGATCTGTCAAGAATAATTTATACCTAATCTGTAATTTCAAGCTGAGGTCCCTAAAGTATTTTTCAGTAAGCCCTAAAGAAATAATTACAATGTAACTACAAAGAATTACTCCAGGGAAAAGAAATAATTGGAATAGATTCATATTCACTAGAATCTTGGGATGTCAGCCATGTAACAGCATAATTTGTAATCACTTTGCATTTATTGTTTGGGATAATCAAGAGCTGATTCTCACAGGATTGTTTTTTTCATTAGAAACTACTAATTTTTCTCAGTTGGAGGACTAAACACCACCTGGAAGTAAATCATCAGAAATCCATTATTTTATGTTTTCCAAATTACTTCAATCAGAGGAATTTGTAAATGGCTATTTTTTATAGCAGTTTTGTGAATGTGATGTGACACATAAAATTCAGACTGGAGAAGGAATCACAGAAATATCAACCTATATAAATTAAGTCATAATTTATATAAATATGGATTATTTTATTCCTTCAAATGGAAAGAATATGATATTGATACCCTAAAAATATGTAATTTACCAAAGTATTATTTACTTGCCAACATATGCAATCAATTAAGATGATGGACAAGGAAAATATGGTCCACATACAAAATGAAATTGTACCCAACTATTTTTGTTGTCTTAAGGAGAATACATGGTGTTGAGTTCATCAAGAAAAATAAAATAAAACATTCTCTTCAAGAAAAGTGTCACATGGTTTTTCTAGATGTGGACTCTAGGATAGAATTAAAAGACACAAAAGCAAAAATGAACCTTCAGGGATTTGGAGCAAAAATAGAGAATGACGTAAAGGGGAATTAAAACCTCAATAATGGAGTGACTATGATCAAGTTATATTATATGCATAGTTAGAAGTGTCATAATGCTATTCCTTACTATGTACATATTATATATATATATAATATATATGAACCAGATGCCCTTAAATGGTCCAACGGGTCAAAAATATAGTATACATGGGGCTGGGAAGGTGGCTCAGTGGTAGAGCGCTTGCATTGCATGCATGAGGCCCTGGGTTCGATTCCTCAGCACCACATAAGCAAAAAGAAAAAAAGCCAGAGTGGCACTGTGGTTCAACTGGTGGATCAATAGCCTTGAGCTGAAGAGCTGAGGGACAGCATCCAGGCCCAGAGTTCAGGACCCATGAATGGACCCCCCCAAAAAATATATAGTATACAATGTAATTTTGCTCATGCATTAGTAGAAAAAATATTGTACCATTTATAAAGAAATGCAAAGACCTGGAAAAATAGCTGGTAGTGAAGTAAGTCAGACAAAAGATGCATGCTTACCCTTGTATGTGGAAGCTAGATTTAGCTTACAAACTAATTAGACAATGCACTGAGTGGTATGAAAGAAAGTGTATACTAATGTATTAACTGGAATACAGTAGATTCAAGGGAAATCTCAAGTGTAATTTTTTTAGGCAAAGTAACACCATAAAGAAGCAGGTACCCAAAAGGGGCAGGGTGAGGAGAAGAGCCAGAGAATGCAATCAGAAAATCCAATGCATATATTAAAAAATTACCAACATTGAGGGAAGTGTTTTATTGTTGGGAGGGAAAGGTGTGACATTGCTCAAGATACATGGCATTCATAAACTGCTTTGTTAAATGAGAACCTCTTTGTACAATTACGTAAAGAAAATTTTTTAATTAAATGAAGAAGAATATGCAACTAGATACAAGATATAGTACATGTGGTTAAATAATTTTTAATTGTGAGGAGACTAGAGATACATACATTCTTCATCAGAGAAGCATTCTCCAAAGAAAGTATCAAAAGCAAAGCCCTTACAGTGGTCTTTATCTTCATCCTTGTTTTTGGTCTTCCTCTCTCTCATTCACTGCCAATCTCATTCCAAGCTAAGTAGCTCCTTAAATACGTAGCCACTGCTTTGAATTTATTTCTCTTAAATTTCCTCCAATTATAGACTAGTCTTTAGACATCAGTACACATTTGAATGCATCAAACTGACAGCAAAAATGTATATTCAGATGTGTTTATACATTACAGCATACATCAACCACCCCAATTGTTTTTAATACTCCTGTTTTCTAATTTGCTCTGTATTGCCTTCCAAACTATTACCGAAGAGAGCATTCACTACAGTCTGGAAAAGTGTAAGTGTAAATGATCCATAAAGACTTACTGCGTAAATTTATTGCAAACCAAAATGTGTTCATCCATAATGTTGGATATTTGTTCACAATATTTTTTCAAAATTGACAATTTACACACTAATTATATCAGAAAAGCCTTACAAAATCAAAATGAATAAGTTCAATAAGCATGAAACTCATATCTGATGTCTTTATATTTATGACAACTATTATATTGCTGCACCATTATTCATAATAGTATTATTATATACTTGACTCAGAATTATTTTAGTTACAAATGCTAATAAAAATGGTTTGAATCAGGACAATGTTACAGATCTCTGAAATAAAATGCTTGAACATTTTTAGGTAGTCTATGCTGACTACCCGAATTAAGTTCACTTGAACTAATTTGTAATAAGATCTGAGTTTAAAAAGTGATGTCTATCCAAACATGGTGGTTCCAAGTCAGCCCAGGCAGAAAAGGCCCATGATATTTTGTCTCCAAGATAACCAATAGAGTAACAAAAATGGATGTATGGCTCAAGTGATAGAGTGACAGCTATCTCATCAAGCAAGTGGAAGGAATATAAGGCCAGAAGTTCAAACAACACAAAAACAGCAAGTGATTCCTTATACACTACATATTAATTCATTCAAAGAAGTGATCTTGGGTCATCTTTAAACCTGAGTGATTTATTCTTGACATGAAAGTCAACAAAGTGAACTAAGTCATATAGTTTACATAATGTGACTGATTACCCTTTCAAACCACCAAAATTAATATCCCAGATATTACACATTGACTCTACAAAATCAACACTAGATTCGAATGTGAAGATATCTGTCCTAGAAAAGTTTTGATTATTGTATAATAAAATGAAATATTATGTTAAAATTCTCTTGAATTAGCTGAGTACAGATGGTCTATGCCTGTAAAATAAGAGACTTATATTCAATTAACTTGCAAAAATTTGGAAGTAGAGGTTTGACGCAAGTAATAGAGCATCATATGTAAGTGGAAATAGCTGACCAAGAGAGTGAAGCCCTTAGTTCAAGCCTTAGTATGAGCACACGCACGTGCACGCGCGCGCTCACACACACACACACACACACACACACACATTCGCATCTACAAAAAGTATGATCCATCTACTCCACTCTTCACCCACCACCTCCTTTACTATACAAGAACACTCACAAGAAACAGAAAATCCCTATCATTGCACATAGTTTGTGGTTTTACTTCATGAGTCAAGACTTATAATAAAGATCCTTCAACCAAAAGAAAATTGACAACAGGAATGGAATGTACTCATATTAAAATACATTTATCACGTTTGTTATTGTAATCCATAAGAATACACCAGTGTTCCATGCTTATCATTTGGGAGTTTTTACTTAAGTCACTACTTGTAAAAGTTAGATGTGCTATATAGATATGACTCAAACGGTAAAACACCTGCCTCATGACTCCAGTCCTACAAAAATAAATGCTCAAGAAGTCAGGCATTCCTCTGAATCTCTTGCAAGTTGAATTATGAATGGATATAAACACAATGGATCTATTTGATGTACAAATTGTGAATATTCATTTCTAACAATCTCCAAGGCAATAATTACATTGCTGATGAATGGAATCACCTAGGGGAAAGATTTAGAATAAAATACACAAAAAAGAAAGAGAGAGCCATGTACTGGTGGCTCATGCCTGTAATCCTAGCTATCAGGTGGCTGAGTGCTAAGGACTGTGGTTCAATGCCAGGCTGGACAGACAGACCACGAGACTCTGACCTCCAATTAATGAGCAAAAACAGCCAGAAATGGAAGTGTGGTTCAAGTGATTGAGCACCAGCCATGAGCAAAAAAGCCAAATAAAAACTCTTGAGTCCCTGAGCTTAAGCCCAAAAACAGCACCAAAAAACATAACCAACCTCATCTCATTTGATAAGCATTTTAACTGGGTTACTCAAGATATATTCATGGGGAACACTGAAATTCATCATCCAAGACCACATGCATTTGGAATAAAATTACAGTTATTGTTTCATGAAAACTGGAGGCACTGAAATTGTCCTGACAGTATTTCTTCTGAGCACATTCCTCAAGGCCTGATTTACATCTTTGTTTCTCAGACTATAGATCAACGGATTAAGCACTGGACTCACAAACGTGTAGAAGACAGCTATGATTTTTGATTCCTCAACAGTCTTATCGGTTGGTGGCCTGACATACATGCAGAAGAGTGTCCCGTAAAATAAGGTCACAGCCATCATGTGAGAACCACAGGTGGAGAAAGCCTTGCGCCTTCCCTCTGCTGATTTGATGCGGAGGATGGCAGCGATAATGAAGGCGTAGGACACAAGGATGATGGTGAGGGAAGTAGAGAGGTTGAAGCTAGCCGATATGAGCATGGCATGTTCTTTGACATAAGTGTCAGAGCAGGAGAGCTTAATGAGAGGAGGGTCAGCACAGTAGAAGTGGTTGATCACATTGGACCTACAGAAGGTCAGGCGGAAGGTCAGGATGGCCTGGAAGAGGCCATCTGAGAAGCCATAGACATAAGGAAAACTGGCTAAGCCAAGGCAAACTTGCCTTGACATTTTCACACTGTAGCGTAGAGGGTTGCATATGGCCACATAGCGGTCATAGGCCATGGCTGCCAGCATATAAAACTCGGTGAGAAGAAGTGCGATGAAAATGTAACACTGGATAAAGCAGCCCACAAAGGAAATGGTCTTCTTGGCTGATAAGAAGTTAGCCAACATCTGTGGGGTGGCGTTGGATGTGTAGCACAAGTCCACAAAGGCCAAGTTCGTGAGGAAGAAGTACATGGGTGTGTGAAGGCGAGAGTCTAGTTTGATTAATGTTATCATGCCCAGGTTGCCTAAGAGAGTGAAAAGGTAGACCGCCAGAAACAGCACAAAGAGGACAGGCTGGAGTTCTGGGCGATCTGTGAGCCCTAGCAAGATGAATTCTGTTACCATAGTGCCATTTGTGATGTCCATGTTCTGAGACTCAGGGTCTGCCCTAGAAGCTAGGGAAATCAAGCAGAGGTAAGGGTACAAATAAGTTACCTTTGCAGTCAGCTTTGACGTGAGAATTTACTGGACTCTTGTTTTCTATTTTTATTAAACCATTGCATTATCTTTGTATGAAATCACTATTCTGTGATTCCAATAGCTACAGTCACATATATAAGCCCACAAGTAAAACTGAGCTACATTTCTATTATGCTTATGTCCCTGATTTCTATTTTTGCCTTCCAACCTACTTATCCTTCACGGCTCTCTGAATCATTCTGAAACACTACTCTCACTTTTTAGACTGATTTAATCTCCATGATCTTTGCTCTAAGTATATTCAATGTGACTCGTTTATTATTAAAACATTACATCTCAGAAATGCTTCTACCATTCACACCTGCTATAGTAGGTCTTTAAGGAAACTGGACCAAAGGTCAGTTGAAAATTAGTTTATGATTGGCAGCACATAATGATGGAGTGAGTTTTCTAAAACAAAGAACACACATAGTAGCATAAAAGAATGAATAATCAGCAATAGTTAACTTGTATCTGGATGAGGCACTACATTTGAAAAAAGTGGTTGTAATATCTGTACTCTCTGTGTCTCACCTGATTGTGGACATCATGTTAATTAAATAAACATAAAGCAAGTCTTGTGTGTTGCTCAACATAGTGTGTGACTAGGCAGTGTAAATACAGAGAATGAACATCCCTACCCTTTTGCCTTCTTTCCAGTGGGTAATAACTGATAGAAAATGTAAGTAAACAAATATTTCCATTATCAAATATGAAGTTCAAGAAAGAGTTTACATGAAGGCTGGTTGTTTTCCTTTAGTGAGGAAGTGAAGGAAGAAGGCAAGAAGCATTAAGTGGAGATGCAAAATTACCAAATGAATCCTCTTAGGAAGTGTTAGTGGTTTTCTGATCCCTAACATCATGAAGCCAACTGGAAAAAAATTCTAGTTGAGAATTTTACTCCCATGATAGACAGATACAGCCAGAAATTGTACTTGAGTGTAATTTGTTTCATGCAACTTAAAGAATCTTCCCCCATGGTATTTTTAATCATCTTGACTTCGTGTCCTAAGTGTAATCCACACAAAAATTAAAGTAGTTCAGACAGGTAGAATGAAAAAGGCAAAATAAGATTATGATACCAGCACAAAGAAAGAAAACCACAATTCAGGCTGAAGAAGATGAGGGCCCCTGAGCCCAGAGCCTCTGGGCTTGCTAGGTCTTACCAGGTGAACCTTCTCATAACGAAGGGAAAAATCACACATGGGGTAGTTAGTTGTAAAACAGAAGAAAGACTGAAAAAATTAAGCCCAATACTGGGACCAAATACATAATATACAGTCTAGTACAAAAGAGAAATAGAAGAGGTCCTTGTTCAAATTTCAAGTTTGGGCAAGTAGAGTATGAAATCAAGTCTGTTTTTTTTTTTTCTGAGTGGAGTCCTTTTCTACTGTATAGGTTGTTTATCCCTAAAGGACCCAGGCTGTCAGAGCTTACAGTGAGGATAAGGACAGAGGAGTAGGCGTTTGAGTCACTGGCTCACTTAAAAATTGGAGGAAATTAGTTGGGCACCCTTGGCTCATACCTACAATATTGGATACTCAGGAGGCTGAGATCTGAGGATGGGAGCTGGAAGCTAGCCCAAGTAGGAAAGTCCACAACAACAAAAAGACTGAAAGTAAAGCTGTGGCTCAAGTGCTAGAGCCTTAGTCTTGAACAAATCAAGGATAATGCTCAGGCACACTGAGTTCCAGCCCCTAAGTATACACATATGGGGTGTGAATATGTGTGTGTGTGTGTGTGTGTGTGTGTGTGTGTGTGTGTGTGTGTACATGATGCTTCAGCATGCATAAACAAAACAGGGTAAACAATTTCTAAGAGCTAGTTATAAAGATAAATTCTGTAGGCTGTTAAATTACGAATGAATAAGAAAAGTCTCAGAAAAACAGAAGAGCAAAGAAAAGCAATTAATAATAATTGTTTTTTTAGTGTTGAAATGTTTAATTTCTTCATTGATTAGTTTCTTTCAATGAATTCCTTTGGGGTACATTTCAAGTAATTTGCTATGTCAATAAATATGAGTAAGACATGGAAACAAGAGTTGTTTTCTTTTTATTTTGTTGCTGTTTGCATTTCCTTTTCTTTTTGTTCTGTTTGTTCATTTATCTGTCTTTGGGAGGGTCAAGGGAGGGGTACAGACCTGAAGGGACAAAGGGTAGACAAATGCAGCACTGTTGCTTACTGGACACTACGTGGAAAATGAACCACACAATGTGTGGGTGGGGATAGGAGGGAAGAACTAGGAAAGATTGAAGAAAGGGGGGATATGGTCCAAAAATATGTACTCCTTACCTGACTTATGTAACTGTCACCCCTCTGTGCATCACCTGTATCATAACAATTAAATTTTTAAAAAAAGAGAAAAATATGAGTAAAAAGAAACAACAAGCACTTAAGTTTAAGTATCTTGAAAAAACGTCTATGAAATCAGAGAAAGTGAAGGATTGCAAACAACTTACTCAATTTATCTAATGTTCAAATTGGGAAAATATTGTTTCATAGTCTTTGTACTTGAAATTGGTTGAAAAATAAAACAACAATGTGGGAAAAAAGAGAAAATTCCAACAAAATTATATCCTTATATTAGAAGTGAAAGCCTATGTTTCAAATCTTACCCCTAACATATAAGACACTCATATATCCTATGGATTGACTCTATGAATGTTTCTATTATAATAAGCCAATCCTGTATCTGAACATAGCCTCACATTGTCCTATTTATCTTGCCCAGTGAAATTTCTGAAAAGTATCAACTAAGAAGATCAAAGCAAATGTAAATAAGCCAAAAATCAAACTTCAAACTCTGGTACTAAACGCAGCAAAGGATGCATATGTACATTTTTTAAAGAAATTAGGTGCATCCATATTAAATTTATTCTAAAGACTTATAATTGGAAATACATTTTTCACAATGTGTGTTTTTGAAAGTAGAGAAAAGCAATGTGCTTGAAATGAACAGTAGAAGCACCATGAGTGGTTTTTTCCTACCAACAAATGTTCAAGGTAATAAAATCTGAATCAAATGAGAGAGTGAAGGTTGTTAATAGAAATATTAATGGTGTTCTCTGTGTCTGGCTACTTCATTATGACAAAAGGTTTGCCTTTTTAGAGCTAAAAATCAACATCCTGACAAAAGATTTGCCTTTTTTAGAGCTAAAAATCAACATCCCTGTTCTCCATTAATTTAAATTGGTCACAAAAGCTTTTTTAAGTTAAAACTAAAATTAAACAATAAACTTCTGATTGATAAAGATGGTACATACATGCAATTATGCCAGAATGATGACTTGACTCAAGTAGGGACATAAAACAAAAGGACTTACTTCCAGTTCCAACATTCAACTGTTTTCTGAGCCTTAAATTGTACAAGTTTCTTCATGCCTTTGAAAACTGTAAAATGTAGTCCCATTTATCCTAGCATGAGGGAGGTGGGGACCCTCTTAATGTAATTCTCAAAGGGACTGAGGAGTAGCAGCACTGAGTTTCATACTGGGAATCACCTTTCTACCTTCCTTGGTTTTAATTGGAATACCCTGGGACCAGGAAGTTAACAGGTTGCTTCAGTTATGTTTTCTGTCATTTCAAATATATCTGTGCCTGTCCCAAGAGCTCTGAGAAGACGCACAGAGATTTATCCTTCTGTACTGTGGTTTTTAAAAAAATTAACGTGAGATCTGTATCTTAACTGTAAAAGTATAATCTGTTCACTTGAGGAACATATTTTATAATAGATTTCTGAACACTAATAGTCTTGCACAATTGGAATTTACACACGTTGGATAAGCACCCATATCTCTCCTTTTCCAAGCTCCTGCTAGCTATCTTTCTACTCTGATTATGAGTTAAACTGTTAAAAATGACTCTTATAAACATAACCGTGTAGTATTTGTCCTTTCATGACTGGCTGTTTCAAAATGTACGCTGAGTTCAATCACAATCACATAGAACACAGAGAGGTTACAATTACTTAAGTTGGGTAGTCAGTACATTTCTTTTTTAGCAGTGTCACCTATTTCCTTGCTTTCTCCCAGATTTTTCCTTCCTCTCCTTCTTCCCCCCAAATTGTAAAGTTACTTTTCAACATAGTGCCTACTGAGTATTACTGCTCCATTAGTTCATCCTTGGTCCCACCATTTTTGTACTCACCCTTAGCCTCCTATAAACAGATAAATTTAGACACAAGACAAAATGTAACCCCTCTATACATTGACTTTACAATATTTTTTAATGTACAGAAATCAAAAACAGTGACAAAGGAGGGAAAACACAAAATACAAAATAACAAAAATCTCTTGTTTCCATTTCTTGGAGCTCATTTCAATAAATGTCACTTTATCATATGCACGTAGCTATTGAGCCCTTGTGATCCTCTCCTAAGTATAGTCTCCCTTGGTCTCACTGTGTGAATGTTTAGAGTTCTGTTTAATTTATCATATCCATTTTTTTGGTCTTCTACATATGGATTTATAGGTGCATTCTAATTACTACAAATGAGGGAAAAGATGCAATCTGATGAACTACTGATATCTGGAATAGTAATTCAAGAATGTAATGGAGAGCCAAAAATATTTTATGGAATACTGTAATGATGTGAGTTGTCAGATATTCTGGAGTCCACCTTTCAACTTCATAATTCTTCCTGAAAAATGATTTTATTCATTTACACTGATTATGGCTCTCACTCCAATTAATTGATTTGTTTACCTCAAACTGTTTCATCAGTATAATTTATGGAATGGAGACACTATGCTTTGTGCTTGTAGAAGAGCCAACATTTCCTTCACATTCCTTGCAATTTGGAGTAGGAGCCAGACAACTAATACATGGTGATACAAAACAGTAAATGCCTATTTGATCTGTAACTCATAACCAAATGTATTCATAATTGATGATGGTATCTAAAATGAATGAATCAATATGAATAAGGAAGTACGTAAAATCATAATCTAAAATCAGACGAAGGATAAGGTTTATTACAAGAGAGACACGATTAAACACAGTCAAGTAAAAGTGATACCTTGGGAAGAATTGTGCAATGCCCATGCAGTTACACACATTTGTGCATTACTGGTCTATAACACCAAATTCCATCTGCTTACAAAGAACTGGCAATGAAAATAAGGATGGAGGAAAGATGTTATATGGATAGGGATATATGCTTTTTAACCAACCAAAAGCTAATCTGACCAAGAGAAAGTTGAAATTTCTATCAAACATCTGCTGTACAAAAATTTTGTCAGGCTAGAATTATCATTTACAAAAAAGATCTTAGAGAAATCACTTCAAATATATCCAAATATTTCTTTCCTATAAAAATTTTTATTGTGAAAATACTGTACAGAGGAGTTACAATTACATGGGCAAGGTAATGAGTACATTTCTTATCAAGCATTGTAGCCTCCTCCTTTGTTTCCCCTTCCCATCCCTTCCCATCTCCCTCCCCCCCACACTCCCCTATGCCCTCACCCCCAGCCAAAGTTGTAAAGTTCACTTTCGACATAATGTCTTGCACATCTCATTGTTGCAATGGGTCCACCTGTATCCCTATTTAAACAATTTGTTTTTTCCCTCCCCCTCCACAAATTATACCAACATCAACTATAGTAAAAGCAAGAGTTATACTGTGGGGGAGAGACATACAAAGCAACAAAGAAATCATCTTATAAATATGTTAGAAACAATTGCAAGAAAGAAAAAACATTTGAATCCTTATCTTTGGGCTCATTTCGCCTAAAAGGTATTTAAAAAAGATAGAAAACCTTACTAAATATAGTCAAACATTTTTATCATAGTTTGGAAATTATTTAATTCTACAACAATCAAGTGAGTCATCATTGTTAGAGCATTTGGTAATTTTGTATTTCATCACTTGTGCGTAGCTGAATTCTATAAATGGAATCTTTATTAATAATAATTTAAACAACTTGGCTCCAGACAAAGCATTGATTGTCTGTGCCCTTTAAAACTTCAGATCTGATATAATAAATTCTAGGTAGTAGAAACACAGTAGGAGGTCAGAATGACAGATAAAATAATAGAGAAGTGGGTTATAAATTGGTCATGTTTCATAGCTGGTCACATAAGAAGAGCACTGTACATACCTTTGACAAAGTCTACCTTACCTAACAAGATTTACTTTCTGATAAATTTCCTCATTGCATTTTTAACATCTTTGTTCCTCAAGCTGTAGATGAAAGGGTTTAACATTGGACTCACAAAGATATAAAACACAGCTACAATTTTCCCTTGTTCTACAGATGTTTCTGAAGGGGGTCTCAGGTGCATGCAAAACAGAGTCCCAAAAAAGATGGTGACCGCTGTCAGATGAGACCCACAGGTAGAGAAGGCCTTGCGCCTCCCCTCCGCAGAGCGCATACGCAGAATGGCGGTGAAGATGAAAATGTAGGAGATGAGGATGATGGTGAGTGAGCAGATAAGGTTGGAACCCGCCACCACAAACATGGCAGTCTTCTTGACATAGGTATCAGAGCAAGCAAGGACCATGAGGGGAGGGTCTGCACAATAGAAATGATTGATCTCATTGGGTCCACAGAAAGTCAGGCGAAGCATCAGGATGGTTTGTACTAGACCATTTGCAAAACCATAAATATATGGAGCAGCAACGAGAGAGAGGCAGACACAGCTGGACATTTTGCTAGCGTATAGCAAGGGCTTGCAGATGGCCATGTAGCGATCATAAGCCATCACTGCAAGCATATAATAGTCTGTGATGATCAGAGCAATGAAAAAGTTGAACTGTATAATGCAGCCAATGAAGGAAATGGTTTTTCTCTTGGACAAGAAATTAACCAGCATCTGGGGAGTGACAGTGGTAGCATAGCAGAGATCGACAAAGGAGAGATGACTGAGGAAGAAGTACATTGGGGTGTGAAGCTTTGAGTCACTTCTGATTAAGCATATCATGGTCACATTGCCAATTACCGTGATGAGGTAGATGAGCAAGAACACCACAAATAGGACTGGCTGCAATTCCTCTCGATCTGTCAGTCCCAGAAAAATGAACTCAGTTACCATGGTGTGATTTTTCTTTAACATTATGTTGGTTTGTCTTCCAATGACACCTAAAGAAAGAGAAATAAAATTCATATGGCTTTGTCCTTCCTCCATTACCTTGGTCTGAGATTCTCTTCTCCTCTTTCAAACTTGTTAATATATCTGGCATACATAATTTGTACAGAAACATTAGGTTAAGATTTTAAACAGGTAAATTAATATGAAGTTTTCTATACATGTATATGTATATAGACTATATCACCTATCTAGCATCTATTTATCTTTCTATCATCTATCACTTTCTATCTCTCATCTATCATTTATCATCCTTTTCTCACTCTAAAGTAATTCATAATATGCAATTTTGATTAGATAAGCTTCACATCATTTGAAGCTTTTTTATAAATCTTTAGTTCATCTTTTTGCCTTTTCTTTGAAAATATTAATATAAGCATTAATTTTATTCATAATTTTAATCTTTTTTAGTACAGTTTGGATGTGTTTAGCAAAGTATCATCATTGAAACTAACCTATTTTTTCCACTGTGGAATGGACTTGGGAAAGTCAGAGCCAATACGGTGCCTCCCCTTGGGAAATTAGGATATCTTTCCCAGCCACTGTGAACCCAGGATAATTTTCAAGCTGTTCCTTCACTGTGAGTTTGTGTCCTCTACTCTTGTCCATGTCAGAGTGTCTTCAAAACCTATTTCAGATTTTCAAAACCAGGTCAGGACCTCATTTATTTATATAATTTTGTCCAGTTTTACAAATAATTGGTTTGGGGAAAATGAAAGTAAATTTTAGCTATTTCTGAATATAGTTTGTGTATACAAATGTATCTGTTTATAACATGGGTATATTTATATGCAAACGATATAAATGATATAGATATGCGAATGTACATAGACATATATATATATATGCATAGAGTAATACTGGTGTGATTAAGTGTTCATGAGCTGCATTGCTTATGAAAAACAATACATCAAATGAAAGACATCTTAGAATCAAATCCTCTGCCCAATTTATTTTCAATGTTTCTATTTCTTTCTAAGGTTTTTAATATTAAAAATAATAATAAGATGAATTAATTTAACTGAAGTTCCTTAAAAAATAAAATACACCTTCTTTGAGATTTGGGTGAAATAATACTGATAACAGTTTTATACTTTCTATAACTGAGACTATGCTAGGGCTGCTTGGGTCAGAACACTGTAGTGTATTCCTGCAATCCCAGCTCCTCAGGAGTCAGAATCAGGAGGATTACAAACCTAATTCAAGCTTGGGCTAA
Organism: Dipodomys spectabilis; assembly: GCF_019054845.1. Classification (NCBI taxonomy): domain Eukaryota; kingdom Metazoa; phylum Chordata; class Mammalia; order Rodentia; family Heteromyidae; genus Dipodomys; species Dipodomys spectabilis. The sequence goes on from NW_024870707.1 coordinate 4,499,288, forward strand.
GTAAAGGAGACTACGTATCAAAAACAAAACACATAACAAAAGGGCTTAACACAAGGCTCAAGTTGTTACAGGCTTACCTATCCTACAGGAGATTCTAAAGTCAGTAGCCAACACCACAACCAGGGGGGAAAAAGATGCAAGGAAGCACATCACCCAACATTTGTTAAAAAAAAAAAAGATGATCATGGAAACCAGAATAGAAATTTGACATTATTTTTTGTTAACATATATACTGTTAAGGTTATGTCATACAAACCCTTCTTAATGACCATGAGATCAGTGACAGCACAGATCGCTTAGAAATCTACATTATAAAAATCCTCAGCCAAGGGTTCTTGTCTATTGGGTTTGCCCATTTTGCCCATGAAGACTTTGGACATATTGCCTAAGATAAAAATACAAATAGTCTCAACTGAGTGCTGGTGGCTCACACCTGTGAGCCTTACTACTCAGGAGGCTGAGATCTGAGGATCACAGTTCGAAGCCAGCCCAATTAATCACAGAAAAAACTGGAAGTGGTACTTTAACTCAAGTGGTAGAGTGCTGGACTTTAGCAAAAAGAAGCTCTGTGACACTGCCCAAGCCCAAAATGTATGCTCCAGAACCAACAAAGAAAGAAATAGAGAGTCTCCAAACTTAATGAATTGGTATATATATTTCTTTTTCACACTCGCAAGATATATCTGAATTTCCTCTTAATACTACCAAACAAGAAACTAACTCTTGGTGCTCCAATGCCTGTGTACTAACGATTTAGTGGAATATTCACCAAGATTTAAAACAACTAACATTTCCATTAACTTTTCACAGTATTTTCACAATAAAAAAATAAAATAAAATAAATAAAATTAGGATCAATGAAAAATAAACAAAAGGAATGAAGTGATACAACCACTGAGCACACAGATAGGTATGTTTTACAAAAAATCCACCACATACCGAGCTGAGACCAGAAAGTGCCACAGAGAATCATCTTGGAGGTATGTAAGTGGTTGTCAGGGCATCACATTTTGTCTCATGCATTAAATTTGGCCAACAGTAGCAGTCCTTCCATGGAAGGGACTTAATTGAGGCATGCAGAACACACTTACAAGTCACAACCAGTGCTGTTATGGAGAGAGACACGGGTCTAGGAAAGAATAAGAGTCCACAGTGAAACAGGAGCTTCTGAGGAAAAAGGACTGTGCCTAATCTGTGACTACAGATGCATAGATATTAGAAATGTGTTTGGAAGCAATCAATAACATTGATTGAAATAATAATGCTCTCTTCAGTCTAGTTCAGTCTAGTTCCCTTTCCTTTTATGTAAGCACTAGTCTATTGCACATTCTCTCATGAGAATTGTACTCTGAGGAGAGTAATAGCATTTCCATAGACAGTTTCTAATTAATCTAATTAGAATTCAGATCAATTACAATATCGATTACTAGATCTCAAAATGCAAGAAGATGATATTTTCATCCTACCTGAGACAGAAGAGCAATTTCAAAATGATAGCATTGACATGAAGAACCTGAAGAGTTTATAACAGAATTATCTCATAGGAAATAAAACCTCCCAGGCTCAATTATATCTACCAGGAAGTAATTTACATTATGAGGAACAGCTATATTCTTACCCGGAAATCTCAAAGTTTATTGAGACCGTGAGTTTTGCTCACTCTCTGTTGTTGTCAGGAACTCAAATCTCCCAAGAATGATAAAGCAGTGGGAACTATTAGTTAATTTAGTTGGTGCTAAATGTCTTATTCGTTTTGACTTTTGGTGACATTTCAAACCTATTGATTGTAGAGGAAAAAAGCATTAGAATCTCTAAAATTGTGGCAGTCAGTTAACTTATTTGAGCTAGCCATTTTGTGATGAAACTAAATTATAACCACTGGAACACTGAAGGGGACCACTGTATAATTTTCCTTTGGTATCCTAACTCAACTGGGAGCTACGCACAACATCCGTTGTTATACTGACTAGCAGTATTGCATTTAAGTCTGAATTTGACTCTGTTGCTCAGACGTGCTTTTACAGTCCGTTCCTGGGGAATACTGTCACCTTGTTATAGTGGACCAATGGAGCTATCACTTTTCTTTCTCACATGTTCTGTAACCAGTCCATTAGATACTTTCATTTACTTTACCTCGAGAATATCTGTAACTGCAAATCAGCTACCCGCTATCTACATTGTTTCTGTTTTACCTACTACCAGAGCAATATTATCACTCAATTAGAATACTGAAGTTGTATTTCAAACTCATGTTTCTATCTCTAGAATCAGCTACATTTTCCCATTGTGTATGAAAGCATCACTTCACCATTTGTAATCATAACTTTATGCACATGCACATATCCATACACATATGAAAAAGCAACATTACCTATATTATGGAAATAGACTTTTCATAAATAGAATCATGTTCGGTAGGTTATATGTGTATTTACACATGAATATGTGTGTATATGTGTGTGTTTGTGTGGAAGATGCTTTATTAAGTTTATGATCATTCTCTTCAGATTTCATCTCTGCAAACACTCAAGAAGTCTAAATATAAAATGTTGGAATGTACAATTGAAATCAATGTTTTCTATTCAAGTAGTTGAATTATGTATGCCTAATCAAGCAACTTAGAAACTAAAGGAAGAAAAATCATTTCATCTTTCTGAGGTTGGACAGAGCACAGCTAGCACTCCTGTTAAAAAATGATTCTACTTACTGCTGCTAGAAAGTGACTCTCATTTTCTCATTCACTTATGCATTCTTCCAATAAATGCTGATTTATTCACTTCACTTTATAAAATTAACACTATCACTGGTGCAAGTGGAATAGTCGACAAAACCAATACCCTTAGTTCCTTCATGAAGTATTGAAATCGGAATTGGAGAAAGACAATTACTTCTGGGCAATAAGCTTTGATGAAGATGAGCATGATCTTCCATCCAATCTCTATCATTTCCTAAGTGAAACTCTTTCCTTGCTTAAAGTTTTCTTTCTACTCCATGTGCATTCTTCTTCCTGTAATGCCTTTCTGATAAGAAAAAAGATCTTGCCTCTAGGCCTTCATATTTACTGTGTTTGTTTACAGACTTTCATGGAATATTGGTCTTATACACACTTTGCTCATATGCACGTCCCAAAAGAGCTCCACTCTTGGATCACCACATCCTCTCTATTATATGCTTTACTTTTCTTCAAATGTCATGGAAAACTGTGGGTAGCACACACATCTTCTGTTTGGGAACTGGCTCCACTTGGGTAGGAATCAAAGGATGATCAGAGCACACAGAGATGATGAGCGTTCATCACTTGAGTTTGCTAAATCATGGACAAGGAAGGAATCATGTAGTTGTGTTGCCAACCAAGACAGTAGATACAGGACTAAATACATATTTTATTATTTTTATTTTTATTTTTTGTGAACATACTATACAGAGGGGTTACAATTACATGGGCAAGATAATGAGTACATTTCTTATCAAGCATTGCAGCCTCCCCCTTTGTTTACCCTTCACATCCCTTCCCAGCCTCCCCCTGCCCCCCCCCACATCCTCCCCGCCCCCCCCCCCCCCCCCCCCCCCCCCCCCCGCACCAAAGTTGTAAAGTTCGTTTTCGACATGACAACTTGTACTTCTCATTGTTGCAACGGGTCCACCTGCATCTTTAAACGACTTGTTTTTCCCCATCTCCTCTACAAATTATACCGACATCAAATATAGTGAAAGCAGGGGTTATACTGTGGGGGAGGGACATACAAAGCTACAAAGAAATAATCTTATAAATGCGTTAGAAACAAATGCATGAAAGAAAAATACGTTTAAATACATATCTAAGGGTTCATTTTCCTAACATCACATTATCTGACCTTTTCTGTTTGACTCATACATATACTAGATATTGCAAATAAGGGAAACCATTTTAAAAATTCACTCAGACACCACAAATGGATGAATGAAGTAAGTTTTAGTAGTCTTTGATAGAAATGATGGATGTAGACTTTAGAGAATTCAGGTATTTCTGTTCAGTATAAGGAGGTATTTTTTTCCCTCAGAGATACATCGAGTACAATTTAAATTTCTAAAAGAGGGTGGCAAACTATTTTATTAATTCTAGGATGAAGTTTTATCAACATACTGGCACAGACATGAGACATTGATACATGACAGATTTTAACACTACAAATTCACTGAGGAAAGTATGCAGGATTCAACTAATGTAATGACAATGATTTTATTTTTATTTATGATTGCTATTATTATCTTGGCCTTCTGAGATTGAGTCTTACTATGTAATTCTCATCTCACTCTTTACCCTCTTACTGAGTTCTGGTATGATAGATGGATCCTACAGTGACATTCTTTGCTCAAAAATAGAATTTTATTCTCTCCTACTAGGTTTAGAGCAATAGGAAAATGTTCCTAATATGCAGGAGCAAAAATCTTCACTCATGGGAAGAAACTGGGTAGATACACTCATGAAAGAAAATGTTGTCTTTTTGACCACATATAAAAAATGCAATACAAGTGTATTAAGACAAGAGCTGGCCGCTCACACCTGTAATTCTAACTACTCAGGATTGCCATTCTAAGCCAGTTCTTATCTCCAATTAACCACACAAAAAGCAGAAGTGGTACTGTGTGGCTCAACTGGAAGAGTGCTAACCTTGAGCACAGAGAATCAGGAGCAATTGGCCAAGCTCTAAATTCAAGCCCAGAACCAATAGAAAAAAGTTAATAAATTTGAACTTGAAATGTAGCTCATAGTAGGTTCCAACCAGCACATGTACCTGCATTCCACATAAGCTCGTAAAACTATGTATTACATATGCTAATTTCAAATAAAAATCTTTCACTTCATCAGATAAATCATGCACACATAGTAACAGAATCTTTGAAGATGTTAAAGACATTAACATTGTGTATAACAAATCTGTACCTAGTACAGTGTTAATATTTACTATTTTTAAGGGACAAAGTAAAATCCAGACATGGTGGTGCATTCTTATCATCTCAGCTGTTTGAGGAAAGGAGCTTGCCTAAGGCAGTGAAAACTATCAGCAAGAGATGGCTGGGCTTCCTGGCTCATGTTTGTCATCTTAACTACTTGGAAACCTGAGATCTGAGGATTTAGATTTGAAACCTGCTTGGGAAGACAAATTCAAGAGGCTTTAATCTCCAACTAATCAAAAAAAAAAAAAGCTGGAAGTAAAGTTGTGGCTCAAGTAGTAGAGCGGTAGCCTTGAGTAGAAAAGCTAAGCAGATTGGAAGGCCCTAACTTCAAAAGCATTACTGAAGTAAATTCCACATACATAAATGCCCATGCATCAATATGGGTAAAAACATTAAGATAATTCTGTTTTAAAACAACAGGAAATTATAAACAAAGAATACAATATGAGGTAGCTTATTGATACGAATGCTACTTGTTAAGAAAATATATCAAAGCCCTTCTAACAAATTTGGTATATCCATCTATGTCTAGTGTGTGAGGATGTGAATGGATAACTTTAAGAGACAAGGAAGCAAGAGACATTTTTGGTGCTGTTTTTGTTTTCTTTTACATTTGTCTTATTTGTTTATATTTGGGAGGGGAAGGGGAAGAACACCAAAAAGGTGGAACAAAGGTAAACAAATACAACAGTGGTAACTCACTAGACACTGTTGGGTAGTGATAGGAGGGGAAAACTGGGAGAGAACTATGGAAGAGGAAACATGGTTCAAAAAGAGTTGTACTCATTATTCACTAGCTTATTCATGTAACTGTGAACACTCTGTATATCAACTCTAGAATAATAATAAATAATTTTTTCAAAAAGAAACATGTTGTCAAATATATATTGAAATAGTAAGTAAAATATTTAAATACTATATAATTTGCAAAAACTCACAAAAATCTCACTTTTTATGGTTGGATTTTCTGGAAAATAATTTATACACTACTAAGCACTAATAAAATCTAATGGATAATCAGGAAAAAGAACATCTGGGAATCCAACCAAAATGACGTGGGAACAGGAGAAACATAAACAAGTCATCTGCTCCATATTGAATTTGAAGAGCAATTATAAGGTCTCTGGTCAGGACTTCAGTAGTCTTTGCTTTTAAAAATAAATTCACTGAAAAAGAACTATAACCACTGACTCATAACTTACTACATATTGTTAGTTTCCTATTTGAACTAAGATAGACATAAATCACTTTTCTTAAAGTGTATTTCAAAATGCTTACTAATATGTCAGAGAATAAGGGTATATTCTATCACTATGACCATAACTAATCTTACTTAATAAGTGATTCCTTTTGCATAATTTTCTTTATTGCATTTTTTACATCTTTGTTCCTCAGGTTATTGATGCAAGGGTTTAACATAGGACTCACAAAGATATAAAACACAGCTACAATTTTCCCTGTTCTACAGATGTCTCAGAAAGGGGCCTCAGGTACATACAGAATAGGGTCCCATAAAGCACAGTGACCACTGTCAGAAGGGACCCACGGGTAGAGAAGGCCTTGCGCCTCCCCTCTGCAGAGCGCATATGCAGAATGATGGTGAAAATGAAAATATAGGAGATGAGGATGATGGTGAGTGAGCAGCTGAGGTTGGAACCCGCCACCACGAACATGGCAGTTTCCTTAACATAGGTATCAGAGCAAGCAAGACCACGAGGGGAGGGTCTGCACAATAGAAGTGGTTGATCTCCTTTCTAGATCTAGCTATCTCTGAACTCTGATGACAGTGACCATTGATCTCCCACTCTCAGGTCTCAGGTGATAAATCATATTTTGCTGTTTGCTTCTGCTGTTTCAACTTCCTTGAATGATGTCCTCAATAGGGCCCCTCTGTTTTGTCTCCATCAGATTCCATTGACATCAGCCCTCAAAACAGAACTATCTTTTATGTATCATCTCTAATCCAGGCCAGAGTGACATTCAAGTATTCAAGTCATGTCACAATGGAAACAGAAATAGCTCTAATAATAACTGTTGAATTTCAATATTCTGGGTTCATTGTTATTGAAAATTAGAAGGGATACTGACTCAAATTTTGTTCCAAATCTTGTCTCAATAGAGGCCTACATGGAGGAGGCAAATGTCCAAATGACTGGCAGGACAGCAGGAAAATTTGGGTTTGACCTTGTAACTTAGGACTTTGTGGTCTTTTCCTCTGTATTGTTGTAACCTAGATACAGCAGAGCTATGGAGTAACTCTTCTCTTTCCTTCCATTTTCAAGCTGTGGCAGCCTCAATATCTCTATCAGCACCTAGGAGAAGAGTATTGCTATGCATTAACAACCAGGCGTCTTTGATAAGTCTTTTCAAAAGCATCACCGGACAGAATGTCTGACTCTGGAAAGGAACAACTGGATACTTAGATGGACATGTTACATTGTCATTCCATTGTCCAATCTTCTGATATTCAGAAAGAATATAGATATAAATAAAGATCCCATTGAAAAGGCAAGGTACAAATAAAAAAATAAGAAGGAACACCAATCTCCCTTTACCCCAGTGAAGTCTACACATGGCACGTGCAGGAAGAGGATCCCACAGCATCCTTCAAAGACTCTCTCCAACGTCCTTCACTCCTCTACCCTAGTCTTTTATATCAAGCTCAGAATTCTTTTGCCGTTATCTATCTGAGAGATCTGTCAGGAAGCATAAATTCTTGTTGTTATCCCTAGCACATTCCAAATGTCAAATGCCATCTCTATGGCTTTCAATAGCCCCACATCAAAAGATCCAATCAAAAGCTAAAGGTAGAGGTCACTGCAAATGTCAGGAACTTCAAAGAAACCTAGAATGATGATTCTGAAAATAATGAAAGATGCATTTTCTTCTTGAAATCAATATGAATTATTTAATTAATTGTCCTCAGAAAAATTGCAACTTTTGCTATACTGTGAGTGCAAAATTAGATAAGGCTTTGGCCAAATTTTATATCATGAAACATATGCAATGTGGTATATAGCCATATCATTTTGATCTGATTTTTTAAAATTTCTCCTAGGAGTAGTCTCCATATGAAATATACATCTATAACTTTACATATACTTTTCATATTCAGAAACACATACTTTCCTGAAATGTAATTATAATACAAATATAATTACCACAATGCCTCTTAAGAGTTCTTATAATGCGATATGTATTAAGTGCCAGTCTTAAACTAAGAGGATAATAAGCCTAGTTTTTATCTTTGAAAATGAAATTATCTTTGAAAATAAAAAGTTTGGTCAAAATATTTTATTACAATATTTAATGATAAAGTATATGACAAATGGGTCTGAACATAAAGATGCCATGACTAGACTGATACATCCATAAAAATTTGACCAATAAGATCACAATTTCAATGGAAATGCTGATTAGTCAGAAATGGAAATTTGATTATTTTCTTTCTCTTGCCTCTGCCTCTCAAAGGCTGGATAGGTACATACTATGCGTGCTAAGCTGATTAAGTATGTAGGTTAGGCACTAGTGACTCATGCCTGTAATCATTTCTATTTGGGAGACAGATCTAAGGATTGTGGTTCAAAGCCAGACCAGTCAGGAAAGTCCTGAGATAGTTGTGTCCAATTATATATGAAAAAAGCTGGAAGTAGAGCTGTGGCTCAAGTGACAGGGTGCTAGTCTTTTTTTTTTTTTTAGGGTGCTAGTCTTGAGAAAAAAAGGAAAAAAAACAGGGACAGTTACCATGCCCTGAGTTCAAGCTTTAGGATAGGCACACACACACACACAAACACACACACACACACATACACACACACACACACGTAAAAATACAAAAGTGACAAACTAAAAAAAAATAGAATATAAACCTGTTTTGCAGCATTTATAATACCAGAAAGAATAAAGGGTTCACAATGCAAATCAAAATTCAAAACACATGTAGAAAATTCAGAACTATTTTTATTTAAGAAAATAATTCCTTAGACATCATGTACAAAGTACAACTAAAGTAAAGTAATACATTTAGTTCAGCTCAACAGTACAAAATTTGCCTCACATGCATGAAGCCCTAAGTTATATCCTAGAATCAAATCACAGGCATATCTTTACAATTCCACAAGGAATTGCTTCCATTACTAGGAAATGGAAAATGCAATTTAAGAATGTTAGTGGAAAATAGCTAAAAAATTTTAGATCAATTTCATTTATATCAAGTCAAATTCATTTAAACATTGCTATATAATTCTCTTAACACATAATGATAATCGCCCAGCAAATGATAATACAATACTATTCAGGGATAAGAAATATTAAATTAACATTTGCTAGCTGTAATTAAAAAAAAAAAATCAGGAACAGAGCCCAGGTCCTGAGTTCAAGCCCCACAACCAAAATAAATAAGTAAAAGTCAAAGCCATATAGAAAAAATGAACATGATAGTTATAAAATAGGCAAAGAAAAAGGTGTGGATGGGTCCTAGAAAAATTTAGATAAGTAATCTTAAAAATGGTTTATTGAAGAGATTTTTATCAACATGAATGCCCATGTATTATATTTTTATTATTATTATTATAACTACATTCTATTTAAAAAGAACAAGGAATGAGAAAGAATAGGTAAAAGAGACATTGCAAACGAATTCAATCAGAAATCTGACATTTCCATCTATACCAATTTGAATCAGTATATCATATATAAGTTATAACTCAGAGTAATGATCTGAGCCAATCCTAAATTTGTATTAACTATATGATGAGAATGAAATTTCAAGAAAACTTACCTACTATGACAAACAGTTTATGGAAAATACTTGGAAGGATATGAAGTACAATAAATGTCTAAAGAACTGTCGAAAATAGCACTTGGTACTTTAGGTGCAATTATCTATTCTATATTAATTTTGGAGCAATGAAACTTCACATAGTCTATGTATCTATATAGTTATATTCCTATGTAATCTTAGTCAATATATTTATATAATTTCTTATTTTACAATAGTTCTATATCAGTGCAGACAACCTGATGATGATGTAGCACATATTTTAATTCCCATATGTGAATTCAAAAGGACAACACATATTTTGATTCTTGTCCAAAAGGACAATACATAATGAGACAGTGATTTGTTAATTAATTATTTTCATTATCTTGCTAGAGAATAAGGATGCCTTTCATACGATCACATCAATCTTATTTAATAAATAATTCCTTTTTGATGATTTTTCTTATTGCATGTTTTACATCTTTGTTCCTCAGGCTATAGATCAGAGGGTTTAACATAGGACTCACAAAGATATAAAACACAGCTACAATTTTTCCCTGTTCTACAGATGTCTCAGAAGGGGGCCTCAGGTACATACAGAATAGGGTCCCATAAAACACAGTGACCGCTGTCAGATGGGACCCACAGGTAGAGAAGGCCTTGCGCCTCCCCTCTGCAGAGCGCATACGCAGAATGGTGGTGAAAATGAAAATATAGGAGATGAGGATGATGGTGAGTGAGCAGCTGAGGTTGGAACCCGCCACCACAAACATGGCAGTTTCTTTAACATAGGTATCAGAGCAAGCAAGGACCATGAGGGGAGGGTCTGCACAATAGAAGTGGTTGATCTCATTGGGTCCACAGAAAGTCAGGCGAAGCATCAGGATGGTCTGTGTTAAACCATTTGCAAAGCCATAAATATAAGGAGCAGCAACGAGAGAGAGGCAGACACAGCTGGACATTTTGCTAGCATATAGCAAGGGCTTGCAGATGGCCATGTAACGATCATAAGCCATCACTGTGAGCATATAATAGTCGGTGATGACCAGAGCAATGAAGAAGTTGAATTGGATGAAGCATCCGATAAAGGAAATGGTTTTTCTCTTGGACAAGAAATTAACCAGCATCTGGGGTGTGACAGTGGTAGCATAGCAGAGATCGACAAAGGAGAGATGACTGAGGAAGAAGTACATTGGGGTGTGAAGCTTTGAGTCACTTCTGATTAAGCAAATCATAGTCACATTGCCAATTACCGTGATGAGGTAGACCAGTAAGAACACCACAAAGAGGACTGGCTGCAATTCCTCTCGCTCTGTCAGTCCCAGAAGAATAAACTCAGTTACTACTGTGTGGTTTTTCTTTAACATTATTGGTTTGTCTTCCAATGAGACCTAAAGAAGAGGAAATAAACGCATACGGCTTTGTCATTCATTCATTAGCTCCATCATATGCTCTGGGAAATCCTCCTCTTCCTTCCACCTTGTAAAGACTCACAACACAAACACAGGACTTAAGAAGCACAAATTTAATCTTTTCAACGTCAAGATTCATGTGGAGTTGTAGAAGATAGCTAGATAGGCAAATAGAAAGAGAGATGACAGACAGATCGATCAACAGGTTGATTGATAGATGACTGTTTATACAATTTTATGTGTGTATGCATTTCTGTTATTGAATATTTATGACATGGCATATGGCAAGGGAAAAGTGTTCCAGAAAGCTCTGTTGTACTGCAATCAAGACAATAATGAAAAATATTGAAACGTAATTCTCCAGTGGTGTTGCTGTTAGTCTCTGTTCATGCTTTAAAAAAAATAAATTATTGTAAAGGTGATACACAGAGGGTCACCTCTTCCCTTGTTTTCCCCAGTTTTTTCCTTCCCAGTGCCCCTCCCCCACAAGTTGTATGGTTCATTTTCAACAAAGTATCTACTGAGTATCACTGCTGCATTAGTTTACCCTATGTTCTACCATTTGTATGCTTCCCCATCCCTCCCCAGATCCGATAAACTTGGATATAAGACAAAAAATACAGAAATCAAAAACAGTGACAAAAGGGGAAAAACAGGAAAAAAATGTTCATTGCAACCTTGTTTACCATAGCTAAGATATAGAATCAATCCAGATGCCCGGTAGTGGAAAAAGAAAATGTGGTTTATTTACACAATGGAATTCTGTGCTTCCATCAGAAAGAATGAAAAGAATGGAAAGACTCTGAAAAAATTATATTAAGCAAAGGAATCCAGACTCAAACAAACATAGGTTGCAAGGTTTCCCTCATTTGTAATAATTAGAATGTGCTTATAAACCTACAAGTAAAACCACTGGATAATAAAAGACAAAAATTATTCTTATACATGACAAATTGAACAGGACTTAAACATTCACACAGTGAGACCAAAGGAAGATATTCTTAGGAGAGGATCAATCACAAGGGCCCAATAGCTATACGCATATGCTCATATGCTTAATACCACGCCTTATTTTATTTCTCTTCTTATGAACTCATGGGGACTCATTTCAAGTCAGTAGTCTAACAATTCCTGAATATCTGCACTCCCTCGGTAGAAATCCTAGGTACTCCCTAGGTAGAAATCCAGTCCTTCCATTTCTACTTGTATGGCCTGGGTAAGTTACCATAGTTTCTGCTTTATATTTTTAGTTTCTCAGAATTTGAGTGGTAATGGCAGTTTCTTCTATGTGAGGAAATGAATTCAGGAAAAATCTTTTAAAATATATTGCCATATAATAAGCACATGAAAGATGTTAGCCACTGGAATAAAAGAGCAAGTTGTAAGTCTAGCAGAGACTAAGTATCAAATCAAAGAATACATTCTTAGGAATTATATAGCTAATCCATGGTTTAGATCCAGCAGTAGTTAAGGAAGACCTTTCCTAATTGTAAGTAAACATTGTCAAATTAGAATTCTCTGCGGTTCATTTTCCTTTCCATTATGTAAAAACCACTCTTACTGGTTGTTCATTTCCATTCATTACAGACAATAAATGAGAAATAAATTCTATTTTAACAGACACTAATTCATCATATTAGGATTAGCTCCATTGTTTTGTCAGTTGCAATGTTTGTTTTTGTATTTCACAACTTAGAGGGACAATAGTTTATCCTACCTGAGACAGGAAAGTGAATTCACCATGACAGCATTGAGAAGAAAAGCTGGAATCGTTTATAGCAGAATTTCTCTGAGGAAGCAAATCCCTGTGGTCTAATTATTTCTTCCAGAAAGCAATTTTCATTATGAACATGCAGTGTCTTCCCATTCTGAAGATGATAAGTTCACTGAGGAAAAGAAGTTTCCCCTACTCTCTACTACCACCAGGGAATTAAATCTCCCAAGAACAATGATGCAATGGGAGTCAGTATATATTTTAGTTCATGTTGAACACCAGTAATATTTTCTCTTAGTTATAACCTCTAATATAGAACCACATACAGCAGAGGTACAAAGTTTTGTGAGTCTGATAAATCAATTCACTTTTCATAAACTCAGGCTAGCAACTGATTTTGAGGTTTCTGCATTGATCTTTTTGACATAAGCAATTGTTCAAATCTGCAGGGGCATGGTTGCTTTAGAGATAATATAGTTATGCTGAGTTTTGTTTCTTTTCCTCTACACAGATTGAGAGGCATTGTCTTTTGGCCTGTCTTATTTTGTCTACCTAAAGTTATGGACTCAAAAGGAGCACAGTGGCAATTGGCCACCATGAGGAATCAGCCAAAGGTCAGGGGTGGGAAGGGAGCAGGAACTCCATTTCAGTCTCATTCTCTTCAGGATTCAATATGCACATGCTAAAGTGGTCACATTCTCATTTGAAGGTCCTTCCCACAGCATTCATTGGGAAAGAAGGTGGCTGGATCCATTTCTTACTGGGTCTGGTAACCACAGAAGCTTCCCCTACTTGTTCTAGCCTCAGGGTGGAATTTGATTTCTGCCATTAGTCTCTACTTCTTCAACTTTCTTGGATGATGTCTTTGTTCTTGTCTGGATTATCTTTGTCTTTTAACCAAGTTGGATTCCATGAAGTGAGGCAATCTGAGTAGAACTTTCTTTTGTTTTTCTTATTATTTTAAGTAGTTGTATACCAGAGATGTCAATTAACAAAGCAGTATGTGAAGACAATACATCTCCATCTTTGTCAGGCCCTTCAATAATCTCATCACCCTTTAACCCACCCTGCCCCTTATATTTCTTAATTTCATGGATTATACAATGAATTCTTGACAATTCTTCCCCTGGCCAAAGAAGAATTGTCTTTTATATATCATCTCTGACTCAAGATAGAGTAGATACTTGACATTTATCCACCTAATGCTCTGGTTGATAAAATAGCAGCCATAATAAGTTTTAAGGATTTGGGATTTAGCTGGAAGCTCGTGGCTCACACCTGTAAATCTGGTTATTCAGAAAGCTGACATCTGGGGATAGAGGTTCAAAGCCAGCCTACCCAAGAATATCTAAGAGAATCATCCAATCAACTACAAAAAATCTGAAAGTAGAGCTGTGGCTCAAATGGTAGAGGTCTAGCCTTAAGCAAAAATTTACTGATACCAATAAAGAGAAAGAGAAAGAGACAGAGACAGAGACAGAGAGACAGAGAGAGAGTTAATTTGTGGTATGTGTGATTTTATCATTGTTGGAACATTGGAAGGCCATGATGACTCTCCTTATTGATCCTGCCTCAATTGTGGAATACAAGTAGGAGTCAGATGTTACACTTACAAGAAATATTCAAAGGAAGATAGAAAACATGGATTTCAAATCTTTCATATCTAGAAGCATTGTGGAGGAGGTTACTTTGAAGAATTCTAGCCCTGCATCTTGTATATACATTTTTCTAATTGGGGTGAGGGAAGGAAAATAACAAAATAAAACAAGGATACAGGATCACCCATTGTAATAATAAGACATATAAAATGAACTTTACAACTTGAAAAGAACTTTACAACTTCTGAGGGGGAAGGAGTTGGGGAGGTGGGGAGGGAAGGGATACTGGGAGAAAAACAAAGGGGAGTAACAATGCTCAACAAGAAATGTAGTCATTACCTTATTCATGTAACTGTAGCTCCTCTGTACAGTATCTTTACAATGAAGAAATATGTTTTTAAGAGTTCTAGTTCTCAGGAGTTTAGCCCTAGGCTGATAGTACATCATGAGAAAAAAAGAAGCCAAACCATTATTGGCTTTTGTTGTCATAAATTTAAATTTACAATGCTCCCCATCTGTAATTCTATTCAGGAAATGATTTAGTAAATTCTGTACAATTTTATGAGAAAGTCTCCCCTAATATTTTAAAAGAAAATAGGGGTATCTTCTTCAAAGTTTTACAGCAGTGCTGGAATATGGCTTAATGGTGGAGTGCTTGCCAAGCATGCATGAAGCCCTGCGTTCGATTCCTCAGTACCACAAACACAGATAAATATGGAAGTGGCACTGTGGCTCAAGTGATAGAGTGCTAGTCTTGAGCAAAAGAAGCTCAGAACAGTGCTCAGGCCCTGAGTTCAAGCCCCAAGCCCTGCAACAAAAAAAGTTCTATAGCATTGTGACAATCTTGCTCTTTCTTCCATAATTGCAGGAAACTTTACTCTTAAGATATTTACAAAGTTCCTGGGATGATAGGTAGGAATAGGTAAGAATAGGAATAAGTAGGAATAGGAGAAGGAACACAAAATGACTCGGCAATCTCTGGAATGTATTATGTTTATATTATTTATTATTAATGTCAAATTTAATCATACTGAACTTAGTAATAATATTCAATAAAATCTTTAATATGATTAAAAACTTACACACTTTAATAACAAGTGAATTTCCTTGTTCAAATTCATATTTGGTATATGATTTAAACTCTTATAATTATTAAAGCACATACACAAGGAAATAAATTGACACAAGATAAATTCACTGGCTTAAGCATTTCATTATTATTAAAGTTTACATTTTCAAATATATTATATTTAATACACACATATAATATATTCAGATACATGTATATATTAATGTGTATATTAATAATGCATTAGTATATATGAATATATTATATGTATGTGTTTATTCAAGTTATGGAGAATGGATGTGCTTGCTTTACAATTTGTAAAATATGTAAATAAGTGAAATACAATGAAAGAAATGCCCAATTTTACATGGAACACACATTGAATTAAAATGCATTGTATTCATGTCTGAGACAAGCAGACATGGTCAGATAAGTTAATGTTAGGCAAAATGAGCCCCAAGATAAGGACTCAACTGTTTTTTTCTCTATTGCTATTGTTTCTAACATATTTATAAGATATTTCTTTGTTGCTTTGTATGTCCCTCCCCCACGGTATAACCCCTGTTTTCACTATATTTGATGTTGGTATAATTTGGGGGTGGGGAAGGGAAAAAACAAATTGTTTAAAATAGGAATACAGGTGGACCCATTGCAACAAAGAGATGTACAAGATGTTATGTGGAACTTTACAACTTTGGCGTGGGGGGAGAGGGGGAGGAGGTTGGGAAGGGATGGGAAGGGGAAACAAAGGAGGAGGCAACAATGTTCGATAAGAAATGTACTCATTACCTTGCCCATATAATTGTAATCTCCCTTTACAGGTATTTTCACAATTAAAAAAAAAAAAACTTTGTTAAACTGCAACACCTTTGTACAACTAATTAAAGATAATAAAATATAAAGTCAGAAATACAAAGGCAAATAAATATTTTTTAAATTTAAATAGTGTAGTCCAGTAACACAGAGATTGTTATTTTTCTTATTCAGTACACTTTCTGAAATATTATTTTGGTATAATTCACTTGCTAAATCAATCAAAATTTCCAGATGGAGGGCAGTTTTATAAAAACTACAGGACTGGGATAATTTTGCAAAATATTTCAAAACTGTTGCAATAAAGACAGAAATTCACATGAGCATTTACTATAGCAGGGTTAGTTACAGTGGAGGCACAAAATATCCAAGTACCAAACATTTATGAAAATATCAGGAAAACTATGTGTAAGCAGATAACTCAACAAAATTTTTAGAAAACTGAAACACATCCTGACTGATGAGGTACAGAGGCTCAGGAGAGGGGCTGGATGAATAAACAGAATGATGAATAAAACATATATGCAAATAGACTGAGGAAACAATAAAGGGGAGGGAAAAAGGAGAGTTGGAAAGAAAGTATGATGGAGGGGGCAACTTTATTAAAAATGACGTATCCATTAAGTTCACATGATGAATTAGAAACCCCTGGTAGAACTTTTTGAAGATGACAATAAATAACAATAACATTTAACAAGTTTCTAAAATTAATTAATAAAATATATAGTTACTATCAACTCAAATATGAAATTGCATTTTCTGTTCTTACATTTCAGAACAATACAGTTTTAATTATAATGTATGTCAGTATTTTACTGCTTATAACCTATACTTACAAGAAAGTAGCTAAAAGTGAGTAAAATATGGTTCAGTATACAGCCATTTAAGTGACTACCAAAATATGAATGAAGTATTCATATCTGCACAAACCTTCCTTAATATTGATAGTCTCATTTGTAAATTTGATAATAAGTACATGGAAATTATGTTTTGTCACACTTTTCTTACTGAAAGTGATCTCTTCCCCAAGAAGGAAATGTGTATACCCATTTCTTTGTTATACTATATCATTCTACACCTGAGCATACAAAACCCAATGAATAGTACCAAATTTCCCTTATTACATATGTCTTAGTTCAAAGTAATGAATGACATACATAGAGAAAGATTATATTGATGATTGAGTTAAACATACACATTTAAAAACTCTTAGGAGATTATAGACAGTTTATTTCAAATATATATATATATATATATATATATATATATATATATATATACAAAGTACTATTAAATAGACATAATGTGTTTGAAGATCACTCCTTTGTAGTTGGGAAAAATTTGGAGAAATTCCCCAGCCCTGAAAAGAATGTACTAAGTCATCACAGTCACCTGGTGATTTCCAAGGACACAGAATTAAACTGCAAAGTTCTGAAAGAACTTTCCTTTGATCAGTTGTTGCATAGCATGGATGACATCTTTATTCCTCAGGCTATAGATCAACGGGTTCAGCATGGGGCTCAAAAATGTATAGAAAACTGCAATTACTTTGGATTCCTCCACAGATTTCTCTGAAGGAGGTCTTAAGTACATGCAGAAGAGGGTCCCATAAAATAGGGTGACTGTGGTCAGGTGCGAACCACAAGTAGAAAAGGCTTTGTGCCTGCCTTCAGCAGAGCGCATCCTCAAGATGGCTGTGAAGATGAAAACATAGGACAGGAGGATGACAAAGAGAGAGCTTGAGAGCGTGAAGCCAGCAACGATGAACATTGCCATCTTTTTGACATAGGTGTTAGAAGATGCCAACATTATGAGAGGCGGGTCTGCACAGTAGAAATGATTGATCTCCAGGGAGCCACAGAAAGACAAGCGAAAAGTCAGCAGCGCCTGAGAGAGACCATTAAGGAAGCCAAACACATAAGGGAAGGTGACTAGAGACACACACACGTTCCTGGACATCCTGGTGCTGTAATGCAGAGGGCTGCAAATGGCTACATAGCGATCCAGAGCCATGGAAGCCAGGAGGTAGAACTCAGTGATCACCAGGGCAATGAAGAGAAGACACTGGGTGAAGCACCCAGCATAGGAAATGGTCTTGTGGTGGGACAGGAAGCTGTACAGCATATTTGGGGTGACGTTGGAGGAGTAGCAGATGTCCACAAAGGACAGGTGGCCCAGGAAGAAGTACATGGGTGTTTGTAGGTGGGGATTGGTCCTGATCAGCACAATCATGCCCAGGTTCCCCGCTAGTGTGATCAGGTAGATGGCCAGGAACACCCCAAACAGGATCTTCTCCAGCACTGGGTTGTCTGTGAGTCCCAGCAGAATGAACTGCATCATTGTTGTGTGGTTTTGAGAAGACATCCTCTTATCCTTTAAAAACTGAAAGTTAGCAACAATGCAAAGGAAAGCATTCTGATCTGGTTTCTGCATTGATTTCATGCTTTGAGTTCTATGAATATATTTATTCATGCATGGACAATTAATTTCCTAGTCTTAGTAAATGCATTGGATTTGTATGTTAAAATTTTATCCTATATTTACCTCTCTTTCCTTTTGTATCTCAAGCATACAGACACACACATGCATACACGACACACATACATACATTGCTTTTTCCATAGTTTAATGTTTACATATGAATATGCACTTTTGTTTTATGTCTATGCACACATTTGTATAAGTCTTTTAGTGATTTCTGTGTTTGATGTTTCTTTTCAAATATCCTGAAAAAAGCCTACAATGATGATAATTTTTTAAATGCAATAAGCAGGTTATTTCCATCATGAAAATGAAGGATGTATTTTTGTGTATTTAATGCAGAATAAAATATTTACATTCAGCATGACATTTCACTTAAAATAATTACTTGTCTAGCTTAGCTTCATTCAGAGAACAATTGAAATTATCCACATTAATTTACATATATGACTCAGCTTCTCAATCAAAAATTGTTCTATCTGACTTTGTCATTGATCTACCCATTTATTCAATGGTGTTGTAAAGCTGGATTTTTTTTCTTTGTCACATAATACATTGTTAAGTCAGTGACCAAGTATACAGCTAGACAGAGCACATTTTTAACAGTAGAAAAAAGAAGATCTTTAACACATAAACAAAACATCAATTAATGTGTTTTAGATCAAATCAATGTCTAATGAAGAAAAATGTCTAATGAAGAAAAATGTTACTTATATGATCACAAATGTAGAAAGTAACCTACCTGTAAATGTCAACCCATCCACATAGTAGGCAAAGAAGGTGAGATTTATAATGCTTTTATTTGTTCCAGTTCCTTCAAGTTTCTAAAAATAATACTCAAGACCTAATTATTTTTTTTTAATTCTCTGAAGCATACCTTTAATTTGATGCCTTAAGGAGCTACATCTCCCTGGAGACCAAAGTCTTCTCCTGACATTTATGTGCACAATATTTTATATGTATGTGTCAGATTTTAGTAACAATAGAGACACTGAAGCATAGAAAGAGATCGATACACAGATTGATAAATAGATATTGATATAGATACTTAGATACATATATATATATATATATATGTATATAGTCAGATGGACTAAAGTATGAGATAACCCTCCAAATAACTAATAGCCTAAGAAAATGAAAATCAGGACCTAAGATATGACTTGACTAAGGGTGGTGACAGTAAGGCCTAATAGGAGGGGAACACACAAATAGGAACATTAGCAGGCAAAACAGTAATAATAGTCAGTATACACATGTGAAAATGGAACTAAGTAATGCTTTGAAAATAATAATCATTATTATTATTATAAAGTTCCTTTTTACTATTTGGTTTGATTTGGTGAATTTGAAAACTGGATGAAATTCCAAAACACAGGCAGAATTTTAATCAAAATCTTCTGAATGAGCTCATTTCTTATGGTCCATACATGGCACTGTGTATTACAAGACACAGGAAGCAGTAAGTCGCTAATTCAGTGAAGCCAAGTGTAAACACACAGACATGCACAAACTCAGCTTACTATAGCGAAACCTTCCGTCTATGTTGATTACTGTGTTACTATTCTCAATAGTGAATATATTGCATATATATTACATTATATATATTGCATATGTATGCACAATAGTCAATATGTATTACATCTAGTGATGTATACATGTGATATATAATTTCTGAGTAAAAGACATTGAATTGCCAGAAGCATCTAGTTTGCATTTCCCTAGGGAAAGTATGAAGGAGAAAAATAATGATGATGGAATTTATTTAACCCAAATTAAGGCATATTAAAATACATTTGCATTCCATTGAACTAACCATAAAGGAAGCAAATATTCTATTCTATTCTCTCAAAATACAGAATAGTTGCCAGGCACCATTAACTCACACCTGAAACCAAGCTACTCAAAAGGCTGAGATCAGAGAATCACATTTCTAAACCACTCTGGGCAGAAAAGTCCGTGAGACTGTTATCTCCAATAAACTACTCAAAAGCTGGAAGTGGAGCTGAGGTTCAAGTGGTAGAGCAACTAGCCTTGAGTAAAAGAAGCTTGGTGGCAGAGTTCAGGAACTAAGTTCAAGCCCAGTACCAACGCAAAAAATAATAATACAAAACAATTAATAACTAAACCACGGAATGTTTTCAGTACCTATATCTATATATGTTTCCTCAATAAAATTGTTCAAGAAACAGAAAAATCCATGTATAATGTGGCCAGAAGAAGAGAATTAGCCGGAAATAGTTATTTATTGAACAACAAAGTTAAAATCACTAACTTTTAAAAAACAATACCACGTTCAATGAACAGTTATTAGGAATAATGTAAATAACCAAAATATGGCATATATGCATACACATATGTATCTTTTATTTCTTAAATATATATTCCAATTTCTCTGTTCACACTGAAATAGGACCCTTTTTCATAAGAATTTCAGTTGAAATGAAAAAATAGAAATAATGTTAAATATTTCCTGGTATTGACAAATGCACACTAGAATGCTTAGATTCAAATATGGGTAATATTTTTATTTTAGAAGAAAAAATATCCATAGTAAAATTCAACAAGTGTGTAAATAACTTTAATATTTAAATCAATATATCTGCTTCCTGAAATGTATCCTAAATGAAAAGAAAAATCTGATAATGGAACAAAAACATACTTGTCAGCCATTCAAATATTGGTTATATTTGGCTTATGGTTATATTGGTTATATATTGGCTTATTAGTTATATTGGTTTCATGAATTTCAGGACAGAACAAAAATGCAATGAAATGCATCACAATCTGATGTAACTCTCCAAGTGACAGAATAAAAGTAGTGTTTGATTCTTTTCCATACATATTTCAATTTTTTTCAATTAGTTTTTCTTTAACTAGTGGGTATTATTTTTGCAAGTAAGAACAATATGTTTTAATTTTTAAGTATGGAATCACCACATGAAATGATGTCCACTGAATTATTTAACCCACATAGAAAAAGAAGAATCATACTTAGATGTGAAAATAAATTTTGGCTTTGCTATAGATCAAGGGTTTTGATTTTTTGATTTCTATAGCATTTTTGCATAGAAATCTGCTAAGAAGAAATATAAAATATAACAAAATGTCCATGCTTATGGCATAGGACTGATCAGTTTTATGCCTTTGAAACCATGCTTCATGTATAGTTACAATAACTAATGTGTGTACAGTTATATGTTTTATTTTTTATATACTTGTATTATCTTTAAGTAGTTATACAAAGGAGTAGCCATTAAACAATCAGTTTATGAATACAGTGCATCTTGATCAATGTTACCTTTTTAATGGGTCCAGTCCCTCCTAACCCAGCCTCTGCTCTCAATTTTCTTAATTACACTTGAACATGATAAATTAAAAAGTACCTTACGCAGTCCAATGGTGAGACCAGAGGAGGATGTCCTAGGAGAGGATCACATGGACCCAAGTACAGCTATGGGCATATGATCATATAAAATGTGCTTATTGAAATGAACTCCAAGAAATGGAAACAACAAGTTTTTTTTATTTCACTGTTTTCAGTTCCTTTCTTTGTTTTTTTCCCACAGTTTTTCAGTTTTTGATTTCTGTCTTTGTCTTGTATATAAGCTTATCTGATTTGGTGGAGGAAAGGGGAAACATAGAGAGGGTAAAACAAAGGGTGAACTAATTTAGCAGTTATGCTCACTAGACACTATGCTGGAAATTAACTATACAACTTGGAGGACAAGAGTGTTGGAAAGGAAAAAAACCTGGGAGAAAATGAGGGACTGGGTGACACTGTTCAAAAAGAAATATATTCATTACTTGACTTATGTAACTGTAACATTCCTGCACATCACCTTTATAATTATTTAAAATAAGTTAAAACACATGAAAATATCAAATGGGATATATTTGGCATAAAGAAAAATCCCAAAGTCAATGTTGGGACTGTTTCAGTAAGCCACCAAACTTAAAAACTTTAAAGAAGCGTATATAATAAATCAGAGAAATCGTGCAATAAAACAGATTTTTTAACTAGGATGATATGTCTCAGATATTATATCATTTTGGCTGAGAGAATCAGAAATATCCTTTCCAAACCCAAGACAAGATTGTAATCTGATCTATAGAAATCTACAACTTTACAGGTGGAGGAGTTGGGGAGGTGGGGCAGGAAGAGATGGTAGGGGGAAAACAAAGGAGGAGGTAACAATGCTTGGTAGGAAATGTACTCATTACCTTACTTGTGTACCTGTAACCACTCTGTACAGTATTTTTACAATAAAAATATTTTTTAAAAACTCAAAGGATAAATGATACTGCTCCTCAAATTGAAGGAGAAACAGAAAACTTGCTACTTTGAAGGATTCCAACACTTACCTCTGGGTTTTTCTTCCAAACTGGTGTCGTATAAATCTTTCCCTTTTCTCCAACTTTCACAGCTGTGTGTCAAAATTAAATGTACGATATGTTCCATATGCATTATAATTAAGCTTTTTGAAGCAATTTTAACTTGGTGATGTCTTTCCCACAATGATAAGAACACTATTCTTAGAACCCATTTTTTCAGGATATTCGTGGGTTTACAATTGTCAACAGTGAAAACATGTTGATTATCATGTTAGCTGGAATTCACCACTGAAAAGTAGCTAAGTATATTTATAATCAACTTGCACCCATACTCTTGTTCAAAAATAAATGATATATTCAAAATCCATGAATGGTCAATTCATTTTCACAAACCTATCATTTAGTTGTGGAAACAAGGAACCAAAAAATTAAAGTCATGAAAGACCTGTAAATTGAGATGTTCTGCAAGGTATGTCCCATTATAATCAACAGACAGAGCCAGTATTCAGGGCCAGACAGTAAGGTAGAAATAATTTTAATTATTACAAAATAACTACAAGAATACTATACTACATTATGCCTTTGAAAGTAAACTAGTCACAGTATAAACTTTCATATAATTCAAGGCACTGAGTGCTTATAGAAAATATATACTAATGGCTTCCTATTCAAGATGACTCTACATAATAGTGAGCTTTCTACTTCTAGTGCTGTAGTTTTTATAAAAGCAGTCTGTCTTGAAGGTGATGATTTCACTACAAAATGAATAACATGGTCAGGGAGACTTCTCAGTATGAAAAAAAGTCATTAGTCCAGGCTGTCACAGACATTCAACTACAGTTCTTTGAAAGAAAATGCTCTTGATCAAGTGTTGCATAGCCCGGATGACATCTTTATTCCTCAGGCTATAGATCAATGGGTTCAGCATGGGGCTCAAAAATGTATAGAAAACTGCAATTACTTTGGAACTTCCAACGGATGTTTCAGAGGGAGGTCTTAAGTACATGCAGAAGAGGGTCCCATAAAATAGGGTGACTGTGGTCAGGTGCGAACCACAAGTAGAAAAGGCTTTGTGCCTGCCTTCAGCAGAGCGCATCCTCAAGATGGCTGTGAAGATGAAAACATAGGACAGGAGGATGACAAAGAGAGAGCTTGAGAGCGTGAAGCCAGCAACAATGAACATTGCCATCTTTTTGACATAGGTGTTAGAAGATGCCAACATTATGAGAGGCGGGTCTGCACAGTAGAAATGATTGATCTCCAGGGAGCCACAGAAAGACAAGCGAAAAGTCAGCAGCGCCTGAGAGAGACCATTAAGGAAGCCAAACACATAAGGGAAGGTGACTAGAGACACACACACGTTCCTGGACATCCTGGTGCTGTAATGCAGAGGGCTGCAAATGGCTACATAGCGATCCAGAGCCATGGAAGCCAGGAGGTAGAACTCAGTGATCACCAGGGCAATGAAGAGAAGACACTGGGTGAAGCACCCAGCATAGGAAATGGTCTTGTGGTGGGACAGGAAGCTGTACAGCATATTTGGGGTGACATTGGAGGAGTAGCAGATGTCCACAAAGGACAGGTGGCCCAGGAAGAAGTACATGGGTGTTTGTAGGTGGGGATTGGTCCTGATCAGCACAATCATGCCCAGGTTCCCCGCTAGTGTGATCAGGTAGATGGCCAGGAACACCCCAAACAGGATCTTCTCCAGCACTGGGTTGTCTGTGAGTCCCAGCAGAATGAACTCCGTCATTGTTGTGTGGTTTTGAGAAGACATTTTCTTATCCTTGGA
This sequence comes from Dipodomys spectabilis, assembly GCF_019054845.1. Lineage (NCBI taxonomy): Eukaryota > Metazoa > Chordata > Mammalia > Rodentia > Heteromyidae > Dipodomys > Dipodomys spectabilis. The sequence goes on from NW_024870707.1 coordinate 4,524,202, forward strand.
AAAAATGAAAAGTAGAATGTGGGGAATATTAATTGATTCTGCTTTTATTCCATTAATATTATCACTCATACCTCACCTCTTTCTCTTATTCATCTATGGAGTGATTCCTATCTTTTTTTCTAAAAATTGCATCTAGATTTAAACAATCCATCTTCATGCTATCTCTCTGCTCATCTTTCCTTTTCTTCACAGTCTTCCAAACACCCCCCCCAATCCACACACACACATACACTCACACACGCTTTTTTTAATTTTTTTCTCTCACATCTATACATAAACACATACTTACATTTTACATATTTTCACAAATGGATTTCTGCATTTGTGTATTTTCCAAATTCATGACAAGCAGAGCCAACTTTAAGAAAATTTTTGAATTGCACATCAGTAGGATATCTTAATCATGTACATGGACAAATGAAATTGAATTTGCAGGATATGTTCTGATATTATAGCCTACTATTTTGTACCAAAAGAAAAGATGTGCATGCACATTTTCACATTTTCACTTAAAAGTCATTGTTTTTCTGATTTTCTCTTCTTAACAGAACAATGCATTTCTTAAATTTGTATTTAAGTTTATATGTTATATTATAATATAGTTTCAGAATAAAGTCTTGTATTCTCTTAGACATGAGGGCACAGGCTTTTGATTCCAATACTTGGGAGGTAGAATTAGAATAACTGGGAGATATAGCCGGCTTTGGGTATTTAGTAAATTCTAGGCTATGTAGATCAAAAACCTGCAAAGAATTGAAAAACAAAAGAAAAAGAAACCAAGCCAAAAAAGAACAACAAACAGAAAACAGGAATTGTTTTCTCTTCTCTGGAAAATTAACGTATCTATTTATAGTATTTATTGTACAGCTTTTTTTTTTCTTGTTCTACAATATCATTTGCAACAATAAACAAATTCCACATTCTGTCAGAATCTCCCTTGCAGACTTAGTTTCTGGTAGCAAAATAACACTACTTCATTCAATTTCAGATGAAAACAGAGCCACTGAAGAAAAATGAAGGCAGGGTGCTCTCAGGTGACAGAGAAGAACTTTCTGATAGTTGGACTGCTCAACAAGCAATGCACATATGTGGGGTGGAAATAAGAACATTTCCCCTATATTTGGAAGCTAGATTTACAAAGTCATAAGTAAATACGTTGAATGGTACACAAGTTTATACTAACATATTAACGGAAATATGGTAGGTTCAAGGGAGATCTCAAAGAGTGCAATTCCTTAGAAATCAAAGGTCAGCAAAATAAAACACCTGGAAATGGGGAAGTGAAAGGGATGGGGTGGAGTCAAGGGGAAAGGGGTTGTTGAATGATGAGGAGGAGAGGGAGAAAATGCAGACAAGAATCTAATGTATATCCTACAAAATTAAGAAGCATGAGGGAAGAGGTGGGTCAGGGTGGGATAGGTGAGAACATAGAAAAGTGTGAAACTGATCAAGGTATATTGAATTCATAAAGTGCTTTGTTAAATGGCCATTCAATTTAGAAAGAAACTCCAAAGTAGGAAGAAAGAGAGAAAGGAAGAAAGGAAGAAAGGAAGAAAGAAAGAAAGAAAGAAAGAAAGAAAGAAAGAAAGAAAGAAAGAAAGAAAGAAAGAAAGAAAGAAAGAAAGAAAGAAAGAAAGAAAGAAAGAAAGAAAGAAAGAAAGAAAGAAAGAAAGAAAGAAAGAAAAGAAAGAAAGAAAGGAAGGAAGGAAGGAAGAAAGAAAGAAACAAAGAAAGAAACAAAGAAAGAAACAAAGAAAGAAACAAAGAAAGAAACAAAGAGAGAGAGAGGAGGGTGGAAGGAAATGAAGGAAGGAAGGAAGGAAGGAAGGAAGAAGGAAGGAGAGAGAAAGGAAGGAAGGAAGGGAAGGAGGGAGGGAGGGAGGAGAGGGAGGGAGGAAAGTAGGGAGGCAGAAGGGGAGGGAAGAATATTTTTACTTACTTTACTTGATAACAAAAATCAATTCTTTTTAGTATTTGCATAAGGCTGCATAGAGTTCAAAGTGTGATTACATTCCTAGCTAGATAGATGTATCCTCTATTTCTGTTAAAATATGAAAGTAAATGTCAAACATTTAATTCTAAAACTATTCTTTATTTGGCCCTCAAATATAACACGAACTATACAATAAAAAATTAGAATAACCAAAATAACAATATAAATCAAATATTCAAAGTCACTGACTGAACATATTTTTTCATAGTCCTGATACTAATCACAATATAAAATGTAGAATGTGTTTTTCCAGTTAATCAGTGCAGAAGGTAATCTACCTTAAATCAAGGTGGAAAGGTTTGGTGTATTTATTTCGCATAATCCCCTGAGTTTTCAAAATAATTGTAAAGATACAATTAAAATTTTTGCTAATCCTCAAAAGACTAAACTTAATTTGATGCTTTTCGGAACTGAACTGCAATCTCCTTTGAGGCCAAAACCTCTACCTAACATGTGCCTATAGAGATAGAGTTTGGTGTAGGTATGTGGTGGGGGAGGGGGGGAGGTAGATGGGAGATTTGCATAAACACTAAAGGAAGCTAATACTTTCAATAATACACAGGCTAAAGTTATGGTTTTAGTTATTAGGCTATAAGGTTATATTTTTAATTTTTATTGTAAAGATGATGTACACAGGGGTTGCAGTTCAGTAAGTCAGGTATTGACTACGTTTCTCTTGAAATACTGTCACCTCTTCCCTCCATTTCTCCTAGCTTTTTCCCTTCTCATGCCCTCCGCCCTCACGAGTTGTATAGTTCATTCCCTATCACTGTTGAATGGTTCACCCTTTGTCCCACCATTTCTATGCTTCCCCTTCCCCTCCCCAATCAGATAAATTTACATACAGACAAAGGGTACAGAAAAAAAAAAAAACAGGGATAAGGGGGGGGGGACACAAAAAGTGAAATAATAAACTTCCTTTGTGTTTATTGGAGTTTATTTTGATAAACAGTGTTTTATATGATCATATGCACATAGCTATTGAGCCTTTGGGATACCCTCCTAAGAATAACCTCCTTTGGTCTCACTATGTGAATGTTTAGATTGCTGCTTAATAAATCATGTCCAGGTGTAATTATTTGCCTTTTATTGTCCATTGGGTTTAACTGTAGGTATATAAGCACATTCTAATTATTACAAATGAAGGAAACAATGCAAAACTGTGTTTCTTAGGTCTGGCTTACTTTGCTTAACATAATTTTTTTCCAAGTCTTTTCCATTTCCTTACAAAATGGGGCAATGTCATTCTTTCTGATGGAAAAACAGAATGCCGCATATGCTTGATCCATTCATCCCGTGAGGGGCATCTGGGTTTTTATCAACAAACTTGTTTTCTGTTTGTTTGTTTTTGTTTTTTGTAGTCATGGGGCTTGAACTCTGGGCCTGGGCTCTGTTCCTGCGCTCTTCAGCTCAAAGCAAGCACTCTACCACTTGAGCCACAGCGCCACTTCCCGTTTTCTGGTAGCTAATTAGAGATAAGAGTCTCACAGACTCTCCTGCCCAGGCTGGCTTTGAACCATGATCCTCAGATCTCAGCCTCCTGAATAGCTAGGATTACATGTATGATCCACCGGCACCCAGCTCAACAAACATTTTTATACCTTATGTATTTAAATACAGTCATAATTTTTTGTGAGATACATTTTGTTTTCCTCAGGAAAATCAAATTGTTCACTCAATAATTAATACCAAGACTCTGAAAATAAAGGGAAAGAAGAAAAGCAGAGAGAGACAGAGATACAGGGAAAGGGACAGAGATGAAAGAAATACTTCATAAACAAGACTCTGTTTGCATCATGAGTCACAGAGTACAGAGAGAAGAAAGACTGGTGCCCCAGAATAACTTCCCAGGGCAAGTGGTCACTACTCTAAAAGCCTCCACCTACTCCTCTCCTTCTGAGACCCTACAGCTTTCAATAGTGCCATAGAACCAAGTTCAACAGAACCACGCCTTTAACACACAGACTATTGATAGACATTTACAACTCTAACCACAAACTGTGGGGAAGATATTAGACAAGGTAAAAGAGAAAATTACAGGTAGCTTTAATATGGCCTTGTTTGTGATTGTTTGGGTAAATGCCCCAACGTGGGATTGCTGGGTCATAGGGGAGCTCTATGTGGAGTCTTTTGAGGAACCTTCATACTGCTTTCCAAAGTGGTTGAACAAGTTTACACTCCCACCAACAATGCAGTAAGGTTCCATTCTGTCCACATCTCCTCCAGCATCTGTTGTTATTAGAGTTCTTGGTTATAGCTATTCTAACTGGGGTGGGGTGGAATCTCAATGTTGTTTTGAGTTGCATTTCTTTTATGGCTAGAGAGGTTGGGCATCTCTTCATGTGTCTATTGGCCATTCTTATTTCCTCTTCTGAGAAGTCTCTCTTTATGTCTTTAGCCCACTTACCAATGGGGCGGTTGTTTTCTTTGAGGATTTGTTGTCATGGCACAATCCCTGTTGTCACTGTATTTGATGCCAGTACCCTGCATCTGGTATATACATTTTTCTAATTTTGGAGGGGAAGGGAAATAACAAAATGCTGAAATAAGGATACAGGATGACCCATTGTAACAATGAGATGTACAAGACACTATTTTGAAAATGAACTTTACAACTCTGCAAGGGGGGCAGAGGGGGGCTGGAAGGAAGGAGTTGGGGAGGTGGGGAAGAAAGAGATGGTAGGGGAAAAACAAAGGAGGGGGTAACAACGCTTAATAGGAAATGTACTCATTACCTTGCTCATGTAACTGTAGCCCCTCTGTACAGTAACTTTACATTAAAAATATGTATTTAAAAAAAGAAGATTGCAAATGTCCACACAATAGTCAAAAAGATCACCACAAATGACATTGAGTCATACAGACCAGTGAAGATATGCATCATCTACTTTGCTACAATTAAAAATACACGAGGTACCGGATTGCAGAACAGCGGATCGCCAGGAACAGAGAAACCTACCAGCCGGGAGTCTCCACGAGGATCCCACCCCCACCCCTCACTCTCCACCTGAGCAGAGAGGCTCCATCCCGCCAAAGCCGCCCGGCACCAGCAGCGCGACAAAGGGACCTGTCGGCAGAACACCCGCCCAATCGCGATCGCAACTACCCGGCGGGAGGCCGCCCAACCCAGCCCGCAACCACCCCAACTGAACTCGGACTGCAACAACAACTGACGACCTACAGGGTGAGTACCCATCAGGGGACAGGGAATCCATCAAGGGAGACCAGAGCTGGAGGGAATCCCCAGACCCTGACCTAGACTCCCTACCCCAACACCCGGACCACAGGACCCACTAAAACTGGGAACTGTTCGAGAGCTCCACCAGCCGGTGGAGCACACTCTGCTGGCCAGGCCAGAGCAAGAGCGCCCCTGGAAGGGAGTTTAAATGCCCAAGCCAGGAACAGCGCCCCTGGGTCAAGACTACCAACAGTAGAAGAAATTTGAACTGTGTCCTCCAGGCTGCATAACCTAGGTGGTATACACATTAGCACAGGCCTAACGAGCGCGCTCCAGGCTGGGGCCGGAACCAGGCCCGGGGACCGGCGCCTGAACAAAGCAAAAAGGGTCAGAAGTGGGGCTGTGGCTCAAATGGTAGGGTGCCAGCCTTGAGCTGAAGAGCTGAGGGACAGCACCCAAACCTAGAGTTCAAGCCCACAACCAGCCCAAAACAAACAAAAACACATCAGGAGCCCATAGCAGACTCCAGTATTTGGGAGAGTGCATCCAGAGCATCTGATCTTCCCAAGAGCACCCGCAGGAGCAAACACAAGCAGTCTAGGCTGCTCAACCCTTCCAAAGGCGGGAATTGCTACAGCAGAGAGCTGAGAATCCTAAGTAAGTCAGAATAGCAGCTGGAAATAGGCTCCCAACAGAATCCAGATCAGGCACAGACTCTCTCTACCAATACAGAATCAGCAAACAAGCAAAGACAGACACACCAAAACAAAATTGAAGAGCAGTCTCCTGAACCCCCATGCGAAAATCACAGAGAAAAATCACAAGGTTTACCACTACCCAGGACAGCAAGCTCACCTCAAAAGCCAGCAGCCATGCAGGGGAGAGCCCCAGTGGGAGCAAAGCAGGAATGGAAGACAAAAACTACATCCAAGGGTTGCTGGAGGCAATGACTCAAGAAATAAAGCGAGAAATGGATCAGAAATTGAAAGAGCACAAGGATGAACTATCAAAAGATATACAGGATATCAAACAAAAGTTGGATGCAAAAATAGAAGCTGCACAAACCTCAGTAAGAAGTGAGATAAACGCCAAATTAGAGGTAATGCATACTGATCTCACCTCATTGAGAGGTGAGATCAGTACTCTGAGAACCAACATTGAATCCATAAAGGGATCCATTTCCACCATGCAAACCACAATAGAAGCCACGGTCAACAGAGTGAATGAAATGGAAGGTAGAGTGTCAGATACAGAAGACAGAATACACCAACTGGACCAAAAAGTGACAGATATGGAAAAATCACTCAAATTAAACCAAAGGGAAATTCAAGAGCAAGCACATAATGCTAAAAAATTTAACCTTCGCATAATCGGCGTGGACGAAGGTGAGGAATTCCAGAGCAAGGGAATGCAACACCTATTTAACAAGATAGTCAATGAAAATTTTCCCCACCTCAAAAACGACCATCTTAACTACATCACAAAAGCTTATCGAACACCCAACAAGCAAGATCCCAGGAGAAACACTTCTAGGCACATTATAGTAAAAATGATGGATCTGAATAATAAGGAAACAACCCTGCATGCAGCAAAAATGAAGAAGGAGCTATACTACAACGGGAAAAAAATTAGAATCACTGCAGATCTCTCCACACAAACAATGAATGCAAGAAAAGCCTGGGAAAGCACCATACGAGCCCTGAGAGCCAATAACTGCCAACCCAGACTGATATACCCGGCAAAGCTAGCATTCACATTCGATGGAGAACTGAAAACTTTTAATAGCAAAGAAAAACTAAATGAATACATAAACATTAAGCCAGCATTACAAAGAATTCTAAGAGGGGGGACACAACCTGAAGAAAGCAACCAGGAACTGGGACCTGCCCCAAACAGGCGTTACTCAAAGTCTAACTGAGCAAGCACAAGAGGAAAGGAAAGAAGAAAAACTTAGGAAAACGGAATGGCAGGGACAACAATGCATCTCTCTATACTTTCTCTTAATATAAATGGGCTGAATTCGCCAATTAAAAGAAAACGAACTGAGGACTGGATCAGAAAACAAGACCCATCCATCTGTTGCCTTCAGGAGACCCACCTCTCAGCCAAACATACAAACAAACTCAGAGTGAAGGGGTGGAAAAGGATCTACCAATCAAATTCCCCCAATAAGAAAGCAGGTGTAGCTATCCTGATATCTGACAAAATAAACTTTTCATTAAAATCAGTACAGAAAGACAAGGACGGACACTACACATTAATAAAGGGAACAATCCAAGAGGAGGATATAACCATCATCAACTTATATGCCCCAAATAGCGGTGCACCCAGATATGTTAAACAAATGCTCTCAAACTTACAGAATAAAATAGATCCCAATACGATAATACTAGGAGACTTCAACACGCCACTCTCACCAAAGGACAGGTCTACCAACCAGAGGATTGGCAAAGAAGCTACCGAATTAAGTGAGGCCATACTTCAAGCGGAATTAACTGACATCTACCGAGTATTTCACCCTAAAACAACACAGTACACATTCTTCTCAGGAGCTCATGGAACTTTCTCCAAAATAGACCATATCATAGTTCATGCAAGGAACTTAAGCAAATACAAAGGGATCGACATAATCCCCTGTATCCTATCTGACCACAGTGGAATCAAGCTAGCTCTCAATAACAAAGCATACCGCAGAAATTTCTCTAATACATGGAAATTGAACAGCACACTCCTTAACAAGGCCTGGGTAACAGAAGAGATCAGAGAAGAAATAAAGCATTTCCTACAACTCAATGAAAATGAAAACACCTCACAAAGAAACTTGTGGGACACAGCAAAAGCAGTCCTGAGGGGCAAATTTATTGCCCTCAGTGCCCACATCAAGAGAATGGAGACAGACCAAGTAAATAATCTCATGTTGCAACTAAAACAGCTAGAAAAACAAGAAAAAATGGGACCTAAAGCTACTAGACGAAGCCAGATAACCAAATTGAGAGCAGAGATTAACCAATTAGAAAATCAGAAAACCAAAATAAACCAAACAAAAAGCTGGTTCTTTGAAAAAATAAACAAAATTGATGGCCCGTTGGCAAGATTAATTAAAAAAAGAAGAGCGGAAACCCATATTAATAGGATTAGGGATGCCACGGGAAACATCACAACACGTACCCAAGATATCCAAACAATTCTAACAGACTACTTTCGAAAGCTATACTCTCTAAAGGAAGAAAATCTGGCGGAAATGGATGCATTTTTAGAGAAATACAAGTTACCCAAACTGAGCAAAGAAGAAGTTAACCAATTAAATAAGCCAATATCCTATAATGAGATACAGGAAGCTATCAAAAGTCTTCCAACAAAAAAAAGCCCAGGACCAGATGGATTCACAGCAGAATTCTATAAGACCTTTAAAGAAGAACTAATACCCATACTCCTCAAGCTCTTCAGAGAAACAGAGAAGGAGGGAGCTATCCCAAACTCATTCTATGAAGCCAATATCACACTCATCCCCAAACCAGGCAAAGACCCAACCAAAAAGGAGAATTACAGGCCAATCTCCTTGATGAACACAGATGCAAAGATCCTTAACAAGATTCTAGCTAACAGAATCCAGAAACACATTAAAAAAATAATACACTATGATCAGGTAGGCTTCATCCCAGAGACACAGGGATGGTTTAACATACGTAAGTCAATAAATGTAATCCAGCATATCAACAGAGCCAAGGTCAAGAATCACATGATTATCGCCACAGATGCAGAAAAGGCCTTTGATAAAATTCAACATTCATTCATACTAAAAGCTCTGGAGAAAATAGGAATAGAAGGAACATTTCTAAAAACAATAAAAGCCATTTATGACAGACCAATAGCCAATATTATACTTAATGGGGAAAAGCTACAACCAATCCTCCTAAAAACAGGAACAAGGCAAGGATGTCCACTGTCTCCACTCCTCTTCAACATAGTCCTAGAACCCTTAGCCAGGGCAATAAGGCAAGAAAAAGACATTAAAGGGATCCGCATAGGGAAAGAAGAAGTTAAACTATCCCTTTTTGCAGACGACATGATACTATACCTCCACGATCCCAAAAACTCCATCCCCAAACTTTTAGAAATCATAAGTCACTTCGGCAAAATAGCAGGATACAAAATAAACCCACAAAAATCAGTTGCCTTCCTATACACTGATAACGCACAGGAAGAGAGGGAAATAAAGGGAGCAACCCCATTCACAATAACCTCCCAAAAAATAAAATATTTAGGAATTAACCTAACCAAAGATGTAAAAGAGCTATTTAATGAGAACTATAAAAAGTTAAAGAAAGAAATTGCAGAAGACACTAGGAAATGGAAAGACCTCCCATGCTCCTGGATAGGCCGACTTAATATAGTAAAGATGGTGATACTTCCAAAACTAATATACAAATTCAATGCAATTCCTATTAAAATCCCAATGACGTACATCACTGAAATACAGAAAACAGTCCAAAAATTTATATGGAACAACAAAAGACCTAGAATAGCCAAAACAATTCTAGGGGATAAAGACAATATGGGAGGGCTATCCATGCCGAACTTCAAACTCTACTACAGAGCTATAATCACAAAGACAGCATGGTACTGGCACAAAAACAGACCCGAAGACCAATGGAACAGAATAGAAGATCCAGATATAAATCCACAGGCCTACAGCCAGTTGATATTCGACAAAGGAGCCAAAGACATACAATGGAAGAAACACAGCCTCTTCAACCGCTGGTGCTGGGAAAACTGGGCAGCCACATGCAGAAAACTAAAAGTGGACCCCAGCCTATCACCATGCACCAACATCAACTCAAAATGGATTAAAGACCTTAACATTAAACCTGAATCTCTGAAACTACTACAGGACAGAGTAGGAGAGACACTTGAACTAATAGGCACAGGAAGGAACTTCCTGAACAGAGTCCCAGGGTCACAACAAGTTGGAGAGAGACTCGACAAATGGAACTACCTTAAAATAAAAAGCTTCTGCACAGCTAAATCTATCGCAACTAAGCTAGAAAGACAACCAACGAATTGGGAAAAAATATTTACCAGCAATATATCAGACAAGGGGTTAACATCCTGTATATACAGGGAACTCAAGAAACTAATCCCTCCCAAACCTAACAAACCAATTACTAAATGGGCAAGGGAACTAAAAAGGGACTTCTCAAATGAAGAAATAAAAATGGCAAAGAAACACATGAGGAAATGTTCATCATCCCTGGTGGTGAAGGAAATGCAAATAAAGACAACCCTGAGATACCACCTTACCCCAGTCAGAATGTCCCACATCCACAAATCAGCCAACGACAAATGCTGGAGGGGATGTGGAGAAAGAGGAACCCTATTACACTGCTGGTGGGAATGTACACTTATACAACCACTTTGGAAAGCAGTCTGGAGGGTCCTTAGAAAGCTAAAGATTGACCTCCCTTACGACCCAGTCATACCACTTCTAGGCATCTACCCTGAACAACAGGAACCAATATACAAGGACACGTGCACCATGTTTATTGCAGCACTGTTCGCAATAGCTAGGATATGGAAACAACCTAGGTGCCCCACCACAGATGAATGGATCCAAAAATTGTGGTATCTATACACAATGGAATATTATGCAGCCATTAGAAATGACAAAATAATGGCATTTGCAGGGAAATGGATGGAGCTAGAAGGAATCATGTTGAGCGAGGTTAGCCAAGAACGAAGAGACAAACGGTACATGGTCTCCCTGATAAGTGGATGCTAAATCCAAAAGGTTAGGTGATACGACAAAACTAACAGGACTTAAGAAACAAAGAACTCCCGCTCATCTGGTTGAACCACTACTAAATATCCCCATGCTGCTGATCACAAATATGGTATATAACATGTGAACACTGTTATATATTACAGACTGTGGTAGACAATTTGCTCCAGGGAAGTTAGGATGAACTTGTGACTTTGAAATTATGTAATCATTTAATCACAATCAAAAAAAAAAAAAAGAACCTCAGGGAAGGGAGGGAGGGAGGGGATGGTAGGGGGAAAACAATGGAGGGGGTAACAATGTTCAAGAGGAAGTGTACTCATAACCTCACTCATGTAACTGTAACCCTCTGTATAGTAGCTTTACAATAAAAAAAAAAGTAAAAAAAATAAATAAATAAAATAAAATATATGCTGAAAAAAAAATACACTGACAAAGTGATACCTGCTAATATTAGAATTTCTTAAACTCTTCTCCTTTCACATACTTCATCATTGAATCATAAGACTGTTCTGTTGACTTTGCCTCCAAATATATAAATCCTTAATGCAGCTGCCTCACACAGCACCGGTTCTTACAACCTCAGCTTCTGCCATCCAGTTCCAAATCATCTCCATCTCTTCACTTAGCTTGATCTAAGAACCATTTAAAATGGTGTTCCTATTTCTAAAATCAAATTAAAGAAGTGGCTCTGTGGCTCAAAAGCACTAGCCTTGAGCTCAGGGACAGCACATAGGCCCTGAGTTGAAGGCCCAGCCCAGGCCTTGCAATTTACAAAAATAAATTAGTTAAATAAAATTAAATAACTATTTTAGAAATTTTTCACCCATTCTTTAAGCTTCTTATTTATGCACACACATGTAGAATACTGATATTATATATGATTGTAAGTCATATTGTATAAGATATAAATGGTTCTATATGAATATGTATATGACTTTGTGTGAGTATATACATAAGAAGTCAACTATTAACTCTTAGAATTCTTTTTGCTCTACCATGTGTGCATATATTAAACTCAAATTCTTTGTATAGGGACTGCACTATAGGCTAGGCAAAGGGGTCTATATATCTGTCACTCCTCTTGAACATAAGTGGAGATGATGATGGTATATCACTTCCATGCCTGTGCCCAAAGAAGTATCAGTCAGTACACAGTAGAGGTACTCACACACACTATTTACCATAGTCAAGCAATGGGATCCGCCTAGGTACATGTCAGCTGATAAATGGTGGGTGGGAATGTCATATATGTATGCAATGGAATATTACTTGGTCATAACAAAGAAAGAAATTTCTGTAGTTTTCAGGTAAATGGAGAAATTGGAGGCCATTATGTTTTAAGAACATAACCCTGATATGTATCCAAATGTTTTTTTTTCTTTCATGCAATTGTTTCTAACACATTTATAAGATTATTTCTTTGTTGCTTTGTATGTCCCTCCCCCACAGTATAACCCCTGCTTTCACTGTATTTGATGTCGGTATAATTTGTGGAGGGGAAGGGGAAAAACAAATCGTTTAAATAGGGATACAGGTGGACCCATTGCAACAATGTACAAGTCGTTATGTTGAAAATGAACTTTACAACTTTGGTGGGGGGGAAGCGGGGAGGATTGGGTGGGGGGGCAGGGAAAAAAAGGAAATTATTATAACATTATTAAATTGAAGGGTCACTGATCACAGATAATTGTAAAGTTGAAATAAAACTGGGCTTTCTACAATGTGTGTTTATAATAACATTCCAATTATCTTGCAGTTATTTTAAGAACAAAAGTCATAATACAGAGGTTATTCAAGTAATTACCAAATAATAACAAAAACTCAAATACACCTCTCTGTTTAACATTATTTTTTTCTGATCAGTCAACTTATTGCAATGCCAGAATTTCATACCTTTCTATTACCTTGTTGGTTAACACAACAGGGAAATAATGAAAATATATAATAATGAAATTGACATTCTTGAAAAAGGTACAGATTTCAACAGTGTTGGGGAATGTTACCTTAGCTACATATTGAAATTGCAGAAGCATTGACTAAGATCTGAGTACATGATGTGTGGTGAGTTGGCAAATTAATAGATGTAAACCTATAGGTATATAATATAATAGTTGCTTTGAAAGAAAGTTCATGTCAACATGTTAAGAGAAAAACAATGGAAACTGATGTTTCTCCAGTTTATTTTGTGGAAAGACTCCACTCTGACAAGACGATATGGATATTAGTGATTAGTTGAAAATACTTATTTGATTCCACAAACAGGTACATAGTTAAAATTACATATACAATTTCATTATCTTTGTTTTATATTCCAAGGTATGTTCCAATCAAGTATTTTAACATGTACTAGAAATGCATTGAATTTCTCACCCAATGAGTGAGTATCTTCGTGGAATAGGCATGCTCGAAATTATTTCATCATATGATGAAAATCTTCTATTTGTGAGTAGTTAATTCTTCCTACAGCTTTTAACTGAAATACATTCTTTTCTCAGGGCAAGCACTTGGACAATGTGAAGAGTTATAAAACTCAAACCTGTTCTTTTTTTTAAAAACCTGTACTTTCTTGTCCTGCCCTAATTGTTATGAACCATGTGTGTATGTCCCAAAGCCACAGTTTTAGATGTCTAGATTCTAGTACTTAGTCCTTTCAATGAGCTGTATGAATATTTTGTTTTTATTCATATGTAACTATGTGAAATAATTAATAATTTTCCCCAACTTAAGTGCTGTTATGACATATATATATATTTCAGGACGAATAAGAATAAATAGAAAAAAAGACACTGTAAAATCAAGAAGTATACATTACCTTATATAATCATTTAACATAGAAAAAGAAACCAAGTAATCAGATAATCCAACTAATTGGATGTATAGTTTTCTTCCATAGAGCACAACCTCTTATAGAAGAGGTTTCTGTAAGATCTTCCTCAGGGCCTCTTTCACATCTTTATTTTTCAAACTATAGATGAGAGGATTCAGCATGGGGATCACTACGGTATAAAACACAGAGACAACTTTGTCCTGCTCCATTGAATAGCTGGATGTGGGTCGCAGGTACATGAAGAGAATGGTCCCAAAGAAGATGGTGACAGCCAGAAGGTGGGAGGCACACGTGGAGAAGGCTTTGCGTCTTCCTTCTACGGAAGGCATCTTCAAGATGGCAATAAGGATGCACAGGTAGGAAATGAGAACAATCGCAACACAGCTGATGACATTAAAGCTGGAGGAAACCATGATCACAATGCCATTGATGCTCGTGTCAGAGCAAGAGAGTTTGAGCAAGGGCGGGGTGTCACAGTAGAAGTGGTTGATCTTGTTAGAGGCACAGAATGACAACCTGAATGTCATCCCTGTGTGGATGGCGGCATTTCCAAAGCCTGCTAGAAAGGAAGTGGCGACTAACAAGAAACAGATTCTCCCAGACATGAGAACCGGATACAGTAGGGGATTCCAAATTGCTGCATAGCGATCATATGCCATCATGGCCAACAGGAAGCACTCGGTTCCTAGAAAGGACCCAAAGAAGAAGAACTGGGCAGCACACCCATTGAATGAAATGGATTTCCTCTCAGTTATGAGGTTCACCAGCATCTTAGGAGTAACAGAAGAGGAGTAAGAGGCATCAACAAAGGAAAGACTGCTGAGAAAGAAGTACATGGGGGTGTGGAGACAGCGATCAACCTTAATCAGGGCAATCATTCCCAAATTACCCACCATGGTGGCCAGATAGATGGACAGAAACAAGGCAAACAGGACACCTTGAAGATCTGGATTGTCTGAGAGTCCTAATAGGATAAATTCCACCACTTCTGTTTGATTTCTGCCCTGAACCTCTTGCATGTATCTGATCATTCTGAGCTGCAGCAAAAGAAAACATAGATCAATGTATTTCATGAGTTCCATACAGGGTAGATCTATAGAAGTAGTTTACTAACAGATATAAATGACATGGTAAGTATTTTAATTGACAAATTAGCCTACTCATTGTGTACTTTTGAAAAAAATGACACAATTAAATTAAAGCATTTAGTATACCTTTTCTAGATTAATTGACTAATTAAAAATACTGAGAGCTAACAGAAAAAAATCTCTAGAAGCAAACAAGAGATATAGTTAAATTTCAAATATGAGGCACTTTAAAAGTTTTAGAGTCAAGGAACAAAATAAAATTGACCACCATGCAGTCTAAAGGGTCCAAACTTTATGCTAAATTTCCCTAACTCACCATCTTCAATGAAAAATTGCAACAGTAAAGTATTGAAGATTTTTCACAATTAACTTCAACAATTAGAGAATCCTGACTTAAAGATGAATGAATATCCCTGATTTTAAAAAATGGAAGAATTGGTCATGGTATTAAAAAGGCCATTAACAATCAGGTTCACAGGATCATAACAGAAATTCTTACATAGTAGTTTGATCATAATAACCACAATGTAAGCCGGGCACTGATGGCTCACGCCTATAATCCTAGCTACTCAGGAGGCTGAGAGCTGAGGATCGTGGTTCAAAGCCAGCCCAGGCAGAAAAGCCTATGAGACTCTCATCTCCAATAAACCACTAGAAAACCGGAAGTGGTGCTGTAGCTCAAGTGGTAGAGTGCTAACCTTGAGCTTAAGAGCTGAGGGACAGCACCCAGGTCCAGAGTTCAAGCCCCATAAAAACACCAACTATGTATGTATGTATCATTCCAAAGCCTTCTAGAAAGGATCTTGAATATCTTTACCATAAAAGATCAATGTGGGCAGATAGATATCTTTATCTAATTTGAGTGTACTATATTATAAATATGTGCCCAGAACACTGGATATTCAGTTAATACATGGGCAAATTAGTTGAACGGATAACTTTCAAAGGAATAAGTACAAACACCTTTTTTAGGTATTTATTAGATAACAAAAAATGTTACATATAGGAAGTAAAAGTCAATAAGCATTGAGATTCCATCTCATACCAGTCAGAGTGATTATCATTAAGGGAACAAACAGCAAGGATGTGAGTCAACGGGTCCCTTATTCACTGTTGGTTGGAATTTAACTGAATATAGCCACTATGGAAATTAATATGTAGATTCCTCATATGATCCAGTAGATGCATGTACACAGAAGAATCCAAGTCAACATCTAATAGAGATACCTATAGAAGCCTGTTTACAGCAACACTGATTAAACTAGCCAATACATAGTATCAGCCTCAATGACTATCAGTTGATGAATGAATGAGTAAACTATGGTACACACAAACACAACAGATACATACACATACGTGCACATACACACACACACATACACACACACACACACACACACACACACACACACACACACACACACACATAGAGGGCTGCCTTGCCAAAAAGATTAATTATATTATGCTCTTTTTAGGAAAATGTATGAAACTGTAGATTATCATGTTCAGCAAAGTAAGCCAGGCTAAGAAAGACAAACATCAAAGGTTTTCTCTTATTTGAGAAATTTTGTCTTAAAAATGACAAGACTGTAAAATGGGCTCTGTTTGGCTGTAGATATCAGCAGGAGGGAGAGTCTATGGGAACAAGGGCATTTAGGCTGTTCACATAAATGCAAGAAAAACTGAGCAACCTATTGAAATTGTTTGAAGAAGGGGAAGTAATGAAGGATAATGACAAGTATATGAAATTAGTAAATCATTCCTTTGATCTTCATTTCATTGATCTAGATGAACACACAAGCTCCTTTTCTGTGGAATGATCTTAATGTGTAAACTTTAAGAACAGCAGCTTTGTGATCCCCTTACCCTCCCAAAACAGATTAACTTGCATACAAGACAAAAGGTACAGATACCAAACATAGTGATAAAGGGGAAACAACAACAACAAAAACCAAAAGGGGGAACAGTGCAACAGTGATGCTCACTAGACAGATACTGTGTTGAAAATGAACTATGCAATTTGTGGGGAAGAGGGGTCATGAGTGGGAGAAAACCTGGGAACAGGTGACACTGGTCAAAAAGAAATATTCTCACTATCTGACTTATATAACCAGAACCTCTCTGTATATCACCTTTACAAGAAAAAGAAAAAGAAAATCATCTCCAGAAGTAAGGAAAAAAGAAAGAATGGATCTTTCTCCTCTTTCTCAAATATAGTTTTCCTGTGAGTGTAAGTCTAGCAAAAATAGTAAAAAGAATAAAATGCCTTAGGTGTGCTAAACACAGAAAGCAACGATGAATTTAAAAAGCAAGTAATCCAACATGCTAAATCTTTCTTTCTGATGATTTTCTTTAATCTATAAGCACAGCGTTATTATGTCTATATTTATTTTCATCAAATCTTATAGGAATAGATACTGTTACTATGTTCTTTGAGTTCATTACAAATAATTAACAAGAATCAAAGCACTAGCCTAGTATAGTTTACATTTATATCAAGTCAATGAAGTTCTTATTCTAGTAACATTTGCCATCACTTAGACTGTCCCCAACAATAATAATGGATTAGAACACTGGTACATACTGCAGAAAGAGTGTATTTCTCAGAATATTAACATTACTTCTGGTGAGAAATTATGATTACAGTTGCTGAAATTTGTCTTTCTTACAATGATCATTTATTAATCAGCATTATGAGCAAAATATTATCTTCTCTGCATCACATGACATCCATTATATACTCTGTCTCCTCTGTTTTATACTGTGTCTTGCTCTGTAACCTAGGCTATTCTCCAGTTTTATCTATTGTGCACACTTTATCCCCTATTTTTCCAAATTTCCCTCACATTGTTAAGATTTTGTAGTCAAGCTTCAATCCAGTAGAATAACGATCTGGACTATAAATTTCTAAGTATTTCTGAAAATAATAATAATGATATTTCCTGAGAAACTGCTGGTGATAAAAATGGCCTTTCGGCAGTCTTATTTTCAGTTGCTTACAATTCTCTTAATGACTTACAAATTATAGTAATAAAAATAAATGTATTATGTATTTACTGTATTTTCTTAAGCCCTCAGGGTCTTATGTAAATTCAGGCCCATGGGTAAGTAAAGAAATTAACAGAATTGCACATTTTTCTTCAGTTTAGTAAGTATGAGAAAATAATTCTTTATACCTTTCTCTTACCTTCTATAACTTCAAGACTCTTGTGTGATGCTTTTGACTGCTCCTGTTCTATGTCTAAATTTACTAAAACACAGCAAAAAATAATCAGAGAAGAAAACCACACAGATCCTTCCTGTTAAAGAAGACACATTCTCTAATTTTCTTTTAGGTGAAGCAGGAATTAGGGAGTCAGGAAAACTTCACTCTGCACTCAACAGAAATGAGTCTGACTTTGTTTCCTATTTCCATAAAGATAAATACACCCATCAAGATAAAATACCTTTCAAAATAAAGGCTCTGTTTCTCTGTCTCTATGGTGCAGTTGTATTCTCTATAACAGTCTTCAGAACAGACAAGAGTCAGCATCCTGACTTACTTTAAGTAGGACAGACTTCTTGTTCTTTGGTCTCTGGGGACTAACCCTCAGGTCACTTTATTATAATCCAATTGCTTTCTGTTCTCACATTAAGAAAATCACAAGTCTCATACCTGTCTGTTTGGTGTTTGTTTGTTTGTTTTAAAATGTGCTTTGCTTTACCCTTGGGATATCTGAGCCAGTACAGAATGAAGTTTGAGTCCCAAATTACTCAGCACCATGAATTACCTTTCTCCTGTCTCCCCTGAGAACTGGGATTACTTCCATTTGGGAAAAATGTTAAGAGATTCCACACAATAGTAAGATATCTCTGCCTTTGGCCACACTTTCTACACACAATTTCTGTGTGTGTGTATAAGAGGTTAGGCTACTTGGATAATTGGGAGGGGACAGTGAAATAGAGGAAGTTGGAACAACAGAAGCTTTGAGGCTTGAAACCCAGCCTCTTTGCATCAGTGATTATGTGGCTTGTATATTTCACAGCCTCTCCCTAAGGCCTACTTCAAAGGGTGACTCTTGAGATAGCATAATGAAAGAATACTGCTGCATCCAGTACATACAAATCATCAATAAGTAAGAGATAACTTCACCATATGACACTTTACCCACCATTAAGACTAAGAAATTTTTATCAGCTTAGACAGTCCAGCTTAAAGCTGATATAATGCTCGACTGTTTAATTGTATCTTCCATTTCGAGGATACCAGGTCTGAAACACATTGATCAAAGATAATCAGTGTTTTATGATGGTTTATGCTCTTTGTGCTACTTACATAAGATTATAATTAATTTATCTCAGCATCATTTAAATAGTGCAATTTGTATTAAGTGCTAGAACACAGACTTTAAAAGATGTATTACCATCAGCAATTACAATTCAGATAATAAATCTTAAGCTACAACTACTGTTTTAGTCTTCTGATCATTTCTTCACTTTGTTTTATTTTTATTGTTATAGTGTTATATATATAGAATTTTTCTAGATTTTATATTCTAGTATCCATATTGTAATATCAACCACTTCAAGCCTTTGTCAAAAGGCCTATACATATAATCTATAGGACCACTCAATCATTCCCAAAATCATAGCATGTAGGCATCTTTAAACAATAATAAACAGGGCAGACAGACTGAATCATTATGAGTATCTTCAAATAAATCCCTGTTCTGCTTTTCTTAATCATTAAGACTGAAGGAAGAACAAGGGAAATCTCCTGGGGAATGACAGCTCAGCAAGAATTTGTCTCTCTAGTGAATGCTGAAAATAATTTCATCATATTTCTTCTGGGAAATTATCTGTGACTCTGACATTTAAATGGCTCCCGCATACAGGATAGGGGCGTCATGAACAGTAGCTCTGAAACAACCACCTGGACCATTTAAGAATATTTCCACAGTGCTACTCATAAAGGCAGAACCTTTCAACCTGTCAACAGCAGGTAAAAAAAAGAGTTCAAATCACTTTTGGGGACAGAAGGGGAAAGAGATGAAGCCTTTTTGGTTCTTAGTTATCATAAATCTGAATTCAGAAAATGTTACAAGTAAAGGGGTTTGTAAAGTTTTGTATTCTCCATTCCATCCAATTCATAAATAAGGAAAATGCATCAAAATAAACAATTCACAGAGGAGAAATAACTAGGCTCTCCAGTATGTTGAAACAAATGTGTTACTCCAGTACTCTTTTCCTACGAATATCATTTTCAGGTGATGAGCAGGAACCTAAAACATATTTGTACTTTCTTCCACAAGATAATATCTTTGATGTGCTTTTGCTAATACTTTGGTTTGTGGAATAAACATATTTTCTCAATATTCTACCATTTTCTTGAGTCAAACAGGCTGTACCTAAACTACAGGAGATTGAAAAGAAAAGCAGTGTTATTTTTTCTAGTATTTTGGCTTAATCAAGCCCTGGTTTGGGATAAGATAGCTTTGAATCTACTTGTAATATCATGTCAGAGAAGTGCCTTGAATAAAATTATTCCTCATTATATTTATGAGCTTGTATACATCACTCCTATGTAATAAGCATACAATAGTTTTATGTTTTGATTCATAACTCATCTGCTGAATTAAAACATTAACATTTATACACAATGACCAAATGTACTAAGTACTTATCACATAGCAATCATTGAATTCAGGATTTTATATGTAATCCAACTAAATCTTGCAGAACTTCCTTAAGGAAGTTCTTCTTAACTTCAATTTATGAATAAAAGCCCACACTTCAAGTAGATAACTAGGGTGTGGGAAATCAGTAGTACCGATTGGTCAACCTGGGTTTCTCTGCTATGAACAAAAAACAAAAAACTAAAAGAACATGGCAGATGCTTTAGGACTGATGTAGCAAGCACCTTCTCATAGCAACACCCTCAATCTGCAAGAAAGAGAAAATGATTTTCTAGTCCTCTTTTTTCATTGGGTAACATAAATTGAGTAGCACACACACAATTGTAGATCTGAGTCCTGACTCTTGCTGCTATGTTCTTACAAGGTTATCTCTTTCTCTTCTAAATACTAAGCGATCTCATGTAGCAAGGATGAACTGAGCTCAAAAAGAAGCAAGGGGTGTTCATTTTAGGGAATTACATAGAAGTATAAATTATGTAGAACAAATAGAATACATTTAATATTAATATATTTAAGAGATTTTTTCATGTTTTATCATGTTATTTGCATGAATCAATCATAAGTAAATATAACTGTAAAATAACTCCTCACACCAAAAACTTTTCTTGAAACTCTTGGCACTCACTCTTTCCTATGTTCCCACAGTTTCTTATCTAAACCTCTACATGGAAATCATTGATGTGTTTTCTGTCACTATTGATTTTCTTACATTTTCTAGATTTTTATAAATGGAATCAAAAGACCTTACCATTTTGCATGTCTTTTTTTCTTAATTACTTGAGATTTTTCTGTCATAACATATTTATCTATAATAATCGTTGAGTAGTATTCCATTTTCACAGATATACTGCAATATATTTGTCCTGTCACCTATAGATGGGGATTTCCATTTTCTGGCTTTCTAATGGCTAACATTAAATTTGTGTACCTAGGTTTGATTGGATAAGAAAGTGTCAATGTTTTCCAGGTGTTTTATGTTGCTGCAAACAATGATAAAAGTGTGAACGGCTTCATTTCCTTGTCAGAACTTGTCAGTCTTTAAAATATCAGCCATTCTAATATGTGTGCATTTCACTATGAATTTACTTTCTCCCGTTTTGAATACTTGAGCATTTCTTTTCAATTAGTTAATTGATATTTGCATATCATCTTTGGCAAATACAGAAATCTCTACGCCATACTTATTAGATTGTTTCTTATTGAGCTTGTAATTTTCTATAGATAAATGAGAGATTTTTTTCAGCAGAAATAAATTTTTCAAATAATTTTTCACAGGTTGACATTTTTTCTTTGTTTTTTTATTGATCTAATATGCAAGAGAAAAAAATGATGTACGCATTATTCCCAGAGTACTGGAAAATAGAGAAAGACATGTGCTTTGCAAACTGCAAAACCTCCACACAATATTTGGTTTTATTAGATCCCTGTTCATATTGTGATTAATTATACTCTAGGGCAAAATTAAAGCTAAGGGCACAATTTTCATTCTTTCTGAACTTAAGATTTGTAATAACCTACCAGATTTGTAATATCTCCATAAATGAAACATTGTAGTACTTTATTTTCTCTTCAGTCCTTTTATCTAATTAAGGGATATACTGCCTGTCTTCTCCCTTCAGCTTTACGTATGAGATGCTACTTATTTTTAAGTTATCTTGTGTTTCATTTGCTATGGTTTGGTCTGATTGCCCTTAATTCTGCAACTGAATAGATTTGCATCTCATCAGCAAGAAACACATGCTTAACAGATTCATGACTACTGACCTATATTGGACAATGCCTTTTCAATTTCCTATGGGTAAGAAATCTTAGCTCACTAGCCTGTTGGCTACAGAATAGAAATCGCCAGTGATACGTGTGACTTCACCCAGACAATGCACCATTCTTTAATCTCAAAGATTTCCCCACACCAGAGAAGTAACTACTTTGTGTACATACATGATAGACATAACAGGTAATAGAAAGACAGACAACAATCTCAGATTTACTTCCCATCAAGTCATGCATATCAGGCAGTGATAAAGTAAAACAGACTCTGGAGTCAGACCAAGCATATACTGCCCTTTGGCTCTGTTATAATTATTTAATGGCTATTCTTGCTCTTTTTTGAAATAAAATGAAAATAATGGTGAAACATTCCTCATAGAGTTTGCAAAACCAAAATTATATATACATATATAACACTCAAATAACCCCTAATATGTAAACAAAATTATGTAATATATAATATATAAAACACTCAAATAAGCTCTAGCATAAAGTAACTCCTCACTCTTAAAATATAATCTTCACTACCTTTTTTTTCTATTTCTGACCTTCGATACTAAATACTTCATATTCTTCATACTTCTCACACACTTCACATTCATCTTATCATGAGAATTAACATATGTGCATTATTCTTATTCATATTTACTTTGCTTTAGAAAGACAAAACAAACATCAAAATGGACATCAAAACTAATGAATCGGGTGAGTAATTGCCAGGCCTGTTCAAGCATCTGGTGTCAGGCGATAAAGCCATCGTTTTTGGAGAAGCATAACTTGCCATTCTGAACAATCCAACCTGAGAAAGACATCAAACCATCATCTTCAATAGAGTCATCTGAGTCACCTGATGAATCATCAGATCTAATTCATGTAAAAATTTCTGAAATTGCCCCAGTCTTCTTCTATTATTGAAATACATATAATGTGCCAGGCATATGATTGATTCTCTTTAGCTTCATTGTTACCAGTGACGAGGAATTGATTATACTCATCAACAAAAGCAAATCCAGATAGACAGATATATAGTTGGAGCCATGGATCATCAAGAAAACCACTCAACAGTGACTGAGTTTGTCTTTACTGGCATCACTCAAGACCCTCAACTGCAAATCATCTTTTTTGTGGTCTTCCTCATTGTCTACCTGGTCAATGTGGTAGGGAATGTTGGCATGATCATCCTGATTGTAACAGACAATCAGCTTCACACTCCTATGTATGTTTTCCTCTGCAACCTCTCCTTTGTCGACCTGGGTTACTCCTCTGCCATTGCTCCCAGGATGCTGGCTGATTTCCTAACAAAACACAAAGTCATCTCCTTCTCCAGCTGTGCCACTCAGTTTGCTTTCTTTGTAGGGTTTGTGGATGCTGAATGCTATGTCCTGGCTGCCATGGCCTATGACCGCTTTGTGGCCATCTGTCGACCCCTTCACTACACCACTCTCATGTCCAACCGGGTCTGCTTTGCTCTCATGCTGGGCTCTTACATGGCGGGCCTGGTGAGTTTAGTAGCCCACACTTCCCTCACGTTCAGCCTCAATTACTGCGCTTCCAATATCATCAACCATTTCTTCTGTGAAATCCCACCACTCTTGGCCCTCTCTTGCTCAGATACCTACATCAGTGAGATATTACTCTTCAGTCTGTGTGGCTTCATCGAATTCAGCACCATCCTCATCATCCTCATCTCTTACACCTTCATCCTCATCGCGATCATCAGAATGCGCTCTGCTGAAGGTCGCCTTAAGGCTTTCTCCACCTGTGGGGCCCACCTGACTGGCGTCACTCTCTTCTATGGCACTGTCATGTTTATGTATCTGAGGCCAACATCGAGCTACTCCCTGGACCAAGACAAGTGGGCCTCTGTGTTCTACACTATTATCATTCCCATGTTGAACCCCTTGATCTACAGTCTGCGGAACAAGGATGTGAAAGCTGCTTTCAAAAAACTCATTAGAAAGCCACAATAAATACAGAACATGGCAATCTGTTGTTGTTGTGGATGATGATGATGTTTTACCAGAGGTAAATTATAATGATAGAGAGACAGAAAACACAAAGAGCTTTCCAATAAATACTTCCTAAGTTATCCTCTCCTGGTTGAGTCAATGTGAAATTCTGAAGATTTTCTTTGCAACTTTTTTCATGCATTTTTATTGTTATTATAAAGGTGATGCCCAGAGGGATAACAGTCACATAACTCAGATAAAGAAAGTACATTACTTTTGACCCATGTCATCACCCCTTCCCTCATTCCCTCCCACTTTTTCCTTCCCATCCTCACCCATAAATTGTATAATTCATTTTCAACATGGTGTCTAGTGAGTACCAATGCTGCATTTGTTCACCTTTCATCCCTCTATTTTTTGCCCACTTACCCTCACAAAGACAGATAAATGAACAAAGACAAGAGGAAAAGAAAATAAAAACAGCAACAAAGAAAAAATACCTTGTTTCCATTTCCTGGAATTCATTTTGATAATTATTATTTTATATGATCAGATGCACATAGGTATTAAGGCTTTGTGTTCCTATCTTAAGAATATCCTCCTTTGAGGCTGCAATGCTTGGTAAGAAATGTACGCATTATCCTGCCCATGTAATTGTAACCCCTCTGTACAGTATGTTCACAAATAAAATAAAATTAAATTAAAAAAAAAAAAGAATATCCTCCTTTGGAAGTGGCGCTGTGGCTCAAGTGATAGAATGTTAGCCTTCAGCTGAAGAGCTGAGGGAAAGAGCCCAAGTCCAGAGTTCAAACCCACGACTGACCAAAAAATAAAAGAGAATATCTTCCTTTAAACTCACTGTACGAATACCTAGAGACCTATATAATTTATCCTATCTACAAGCTGAAAGAAATATAACTAAATTTAATATTTTAACAGACATGTTGCTCAAGAGGTATTAGTTTTTAAATTCAAATTTGATTCACACGGTCATTTAAGATTTAAGTAGAATATTATGAAGAGAGGAAAGTTAGAGCTAATCACCTTAAATCATTTGGTGTGTTTTTTTTTCTCAAAGTCATGAGAAATGTGTGGTACAAATGTGGAAATGTGGAAGTCAGAGAGACTCTAATTGCAATTATGGGAAATGAGATTGCTTTGAAGATCACTCAATCTTGTATCTAGCCATTCATGTTGTTGAAAACTTACAAATAAAGTGTTGGTTTGTGCCAGGTTCTAGAAGAAACATACAAATGATATGTCTTGAATCTACGGCACCTAATAACAAAATTAAAAAGTGTTCTAAGTCTGAGAATAAAAGCTAGATTCCTAAACTATGCTGGCAACTAGCTACATGAGTGAGAGGATTTTTATTTTCTTTCCTTCCTTCAATTTTCTTTTAATTAACTGTTTGGTTTTATGAGATCCTTTAATCTTTTCTATCTTCCATTATAAAGAAGTGGCCAATTTTGAACACTGGCATCCTCTTATTTCTCTGACAAACCCAGAGACCATAAAAAATACAGAGAACAATCTGCAAATCAAACAAATATCTGCAAGAATAGTTTGCCTATGTCCATCAATAAGATTTTGCCTTTCCTAGCATTACAAAGAATCTAGCTCTTCTCATGTCTGATCATTTATTTTTCACCATAATACCCAGACATTGTTAATAATATTCTCCTTTGCTCTAATAGGACAATTGTTGACAAAATAAGAGACTGTAGCTCCATCATGTGTTCTCTCAAGCTAAAAATAAATCCTCAATTAAACAAGATGCTTGCCAGGTGCTGGTGGCTCACATCTGAAATCCTAGCTACTCATGAGGCTGAGATCTGAGAACTGCAGTTCAAAGCCAGCCCGGGCAGGTTAGTTTGTGAGACTCTTACTTCCAATTAACCACCAGAAAACTAGAAGTGGTGCTATAGCTCAAGTGGTAGAGTGTTAGCCTTGAGCTGAAGAGCTCAGGGACAGCACCCAGGCCCAGAGTTCAAGAACTATGACCGGTTAAAAAAAAAAAAGATATCAAAAAGCCGGGCACCTTTGGCTTATACCTTTAATCATAGCTAATCATGAAGCTGAGATCTGAGGATAGTGGCTCAAAGGAATCCTGCACAAGAAAGTCTGTGAGACACTTAGCTCCAGTTAACCCCCAGAAGCCAGAAACAGAGCTATGGCTCAAGTGGTAGAACACTAGCCTTGAGCAAAAACTCAGAAACGGCTTAGGCCCTGATTTCATGCTCTAGAACTGGTTTTCTAAAAAGCAGGTAGAGGCAAAAAATTGAGATCAAAAGGAAACTTCCATTTTTAATAATAAATTTCAAGTCTATTATATCCTTAATTGAAACCAATAATCTTTCTACCAACCTTCCCTCCAGTGATGATAGTAAAAAGTCAGGGAAGTAAAATCGTTACTGTGACCTATAGAGTAGCCATATTCATCCTGAAATGCAGTAAAGAATATTCTAGGCCAAAAAAACAAACAACCCAAAAAAAAAAAAAGAAACCTCTACAATTTGCCAATCATTTTTTTCTACTCCAGAATCCATGTTTTTACTGACACTAATGTCATTATAAATGAGTAGCAGTTGGTTGATTTCAGACTCCTAATCATATCATGAATTTCCATATCATTTCTTTGGTGCTACATTATAGAAAAGTAATAACCTTTGGGTAATGCACAAATGTAATTTGCAGTCCAGAAACAATCCAGAGACTTAGTTTTCATTTCATTTTATAATTAAGTATACAGCTCACATATAATTATATATAATTAAATAATTTTAATGAATATAAAATAAGTGTAAAATAATAAATATGATCTTGTCCTGTTAACTATAAGTCAAGGGCACATTATCACTGAAAGAGCAAGCTGTTTCAGAATCAGGAAGATCTTTAAATCCTATTTCAGAAAGTGTAACAACTTTCTTGTTAATAAATAACCTTTTGTAAATTGGTTGTGATAGTCATTCAACAAACAATGCACTTGATAGATCATCAAGTTCAGCCATCATGAAAGGTAGGCATTATTCCCATTAGATGACATTAAAATAGTACAGATGGGTCAAGCAACTTACCAAACTTAAATGTTAGAGCAAACTTTGGATTCAAGGACAGTACTTCCTATTCACTAATGGCAAACAGTCAGACTTTCGAATATTTATAACAAGCCCATCATGGAGACTCTCCTTTTCTAGCTCTGTAATTGCAGATGAGTTACTTGATCTCAGACCCACTCAATTTCTTCATCAATCAAATATGACTATTAATGCTTAACTTTTAGCATTTTCCAAAGGGGTTATCACAATGTTTATAAGGTATATGTCACATAAAATGTCATAATATCATAAATTTTGTTATTTTTATGCATTTATGAATGACCTGTTCATATTTGTAGAGATCTAAAAATATGCCATTGATATGCTATAACAAAATATATAAATATATTTTATATAGTTTATATATGAATAGATATAATGAGGCTGGTTCTTTTATTTTCTATATACTTCTGTTTTGTATGAAAGTATTTTATTTTCCATATCACTCATAACTTATAATGCCAAGAGAAGAGCTGATACAAAATACAGTAATCACTTTTAGTTTTAATTCCACTAACATCTGTTTCAAATAAATCCCTTATTATTTCCATAGTTTCTTCATTAATAAAATGGCAACTACTTATTATTCATATATTATCTATCCTCTTGATTTTCATACATAAGGGATCAATAAAGATTTATGTTTGAACAGGACTGACTCCTCTTTCATATTAAATTTTTTTTAAATAATAACATGACAAAGGTAAACATATCAATCATATTCTCTGTAGTAGTCTGTAAAATCATTGTACTCAATGTAAGTAAGAATGAAAGTAATGGAAGCATAAATAGATAAAAGCAGAGATTCAAGAAGTGGAGCTGTGGTTCAAGAAGTAAAGCACTGGCCATGAGGAAAAAGCTCAAGGATCGTGCCCAGGCCCTGAGTTCAAGCTCCAGGACAGATACACTTAAAAAAAAAAGTACTAGAAATTTCATAGTGAAATAAAGCTGAAATTCAATTCTTCTTCCTTTATTATTGAGTTGGTGAGAATTTGAAAAAAAATCTATTTAAGAATTGAAACGTGGGACAAGCAGAAAAGGTGAAAAGCTATGTATATCTGACCAGATAAGATGATGTTATACAAAATGGACCCAAAGATAGGGACACACTGTTTTTTTTCTTTCTTTCTACTGTTTCTAACATATTTATAATGTACCATGTGATTTTTTTATTTCTTTGTATGTTCCTCCCCCACAGTACAACCCCTGTTTTCACTGTATTTGATGTTGGTGCCCTGCATCTTGTATATACACTTCTCTAATTTGGGGAGGGGAAGGGAAAAAACAAAATACTTAAATAGGGATACAGGTTGACCCATTGTAACAGTGAGATGTACAAGACACTATGTTGAAAAACCAACTTTATAATTTAGGCAAGGAGGGGTGAGGGAGGGGTAGTGTAGTTGTGGAGGTAGGAGGGAAGGGATGGTAGGGGAAAATCAAAGGAGGAGGCAACAATGCTTGATAGGAAATGTACTCATTACCTTGCTCATATAACTGTAACCTCTCTGTACAGTATTTTTACAATTAAAAAGTATTTTTAAAGAAAGAATTGATAGACAATGTGAGATACACATTTGGCCTCTAAGAGTTTATATTTATGGGGAGATACACTGAGTTCAAATGTCTCATATTGAAGAAAAATAACTAAGTATTTAAAAAAGGGAATCACAAAACTCCTGAAGTGACTCATGTTAAAAGAAAAAAAATACAACACATCCTTTTGGGAGATGATGGAAAAGTCAAGAAGGGTAAGGTGCCCTGAGCTATTGTTGAAGCATGGAGCACAAAACGTCAAAAGATAGGAAATGTGTGTCTGAGGGAACAGACAGGGTCGATAAAGGCAAATGGTTACACACAGTGAGGCGAGTCCACAGCCTACTTGTGCTGGGTGCCCAGTTGGAGATTTGCTGATAAAGCTGGAAAGTAGCCCAGGGAGTTCTGGGAAGATGGCGGAGGAGAAGCTGGAATCTGAACAAGCTCTTGCATAGAAAGCAGTTTTAGAGTTCCAGTGAACAGTCCCAAGCCAGAGAATCACACCAAGTGTGCCATCACAGGACAGAGAGTTAGTCAAGAGAGGGGAAGCCAAGCAGACATATCTGAGTGCTTGCCAGCAGCTGCCGCTGCGG
Organism: Dipodomys spectabilis; assembly: GCF_019054845.1. Classification (NCBI taxonomy): domain Eukaryota; kingdom Metazoa; phylum Chordata; class Mammalia; order Rodentia; family Heteromyidae; genus Dipodomys; species Dipodomys spectabilis. The sequence continues at coordinate 4,553,688 of NW_024870707.1, forward strand.
CGGCAGGGTCGCGGCGGGGACCACCGCCGCGGGGGCATACCCGAGACACAGTCCGGGACGAGGGAGTCAGACGCAGCGGACGAGCAGATTCTACTCAATACACCAGCAAGAACCGACAAGGAGCGGACAACTTCATCCTGCACTTTGCAGACCAGAGACGACCCAGGATCCAAGACTCGGCGTGAGTAGAAGCCCTATGTCCTCACTCCTTCTCAGGGAGCAGAGGAGAGAAGGCCACCCCAACCCCCCCAGCACCGGTGATCTCCATCTTGGATACCGACAAAGCTCGGAGGAGCTGCTAGCTCCAGCTCAGGCCTTGGAATAAAACGAGTCATTTAGCAGGTCACAAGAACTTAACGGTGAAGTGACCTCACAGACTCAGTTCCATCCAGGGAATAGTCACCCAGCTCAGGCGTCAGCCATTGGAGTGGCTCTCCTCACTGGGTAACCAGAGCCAGAGGCTGCCCCTCCCTCTAGCAGCCACCACAATCAATTGAAAAACAGAAACCCTGAGAATGGCTCCAGGCTGGGTGCTGTGAGTTTTTTTCACAAAATAGCCCCAGGGAAAAGCTACTGTTGGTTGAAAGGCCTCAACTCTACCCAGAACCTAGCCTCATCACTGCATCCCCATCTTTTGTGATTCTCAAAGCAGATCACCCTCCCAGTAAACTAACCTGGGAGGGGGATCTCAAAATCTTGGGTAAAGCAGAACATTTTTCTGCCTGTTTCAACAAACTGACTTAAGAAACCAATCAAGCCACAGGACCTCAAGCTGACCAGAGACTCCAACCAGACTCTGGTTACAGACAAAAGGGAGATACAGGATTCTTCCCACCCCTCCCAAAAAAAAAAAAAAAAAAAAATCAAAGAACTTTTTTTTTCTTTCTTCTTCTTCTTTTCTTTTCTTTTTTTTTTGTTTTTTTTTGTTTTTTGTCACCTTATATATATAAAAAAATTTTTTCCTTTTCTAAAACTTTTATTAATCTCTAATTTTTGCCTCTTCTGAAAAAATAATTGTTTTCCAGTAACTTTTTTTTTCTCCTCTTATAATTTTTATTTTAGGAATACGTGAATGTGTGTTTTCCTTTCTTTTCTTGTCTTCTTTCTCTTTTTCTTTCATTCTTAATTATCTTTTTGTTTTTTGTCTAGCTCTACTGAACTTCTGATCTTTTCTTCTCACTTTCCTATCCTTTCCACATTTTCCTCTTTTGTTCTTCTTTATGTGACTTAACTCTTGTCCTGCACATCCTCAGATAAACCCGTAGTTAACTAGTAGACCCTATCCCCCATTGTGTACACACTTAATCCACAAACTTATTACTCAATTCAAAACCTCTGAGACTTAAATTCATTAATAGCAGTACTACCTCTTTATACCTATATAATATTTTAAGCATTTTTTTAAAGTTTTTCACATCTCCTCTATGTCCCTCCCTTTCTCTCAATATATTCACATTCCTCTCTAAATAGATGGTCTTTTAATCTATATAATAACATTAATTTTTACGTTTCTATTTTTTTTCTGGTCTCTTTTCATTCCCCTTTCCCTTTCTTCTTTTTCTCTCTCTCTCTACTTGCATCCTACCCAACCTATTTCCTGCATTGTGATTAGGACATAGTTAACTCTCCCGGTGCCTCCCCACAACAATCTATTCCTATTTTTTACCCACATCTCTCCCTAACCCTAATAATTTCTGGTTTTCCAAATTCTTCTCTGCGGTTCGAAGTCCTTTAACATATAGTTGTTTGATGTCAAATAGATGTATCTGTTGAACTAGATTGTACCTGTAGACTATTGACTGTACAAATGCAAACTTTGGTTGATGGTTGCCTTAAGACAGTGTTCTAGCACAAAACTGGTGCTATCTTCATCTCAAATGGGCAGAGTAAGCCGGAAAAACACAAAAAAAATGGCAAATTCAGGTATCTCAATTCCCAATCTTGATAATCAGGGGTTAGAACAGATAATGAATAATCCAGAGGAGAGTTCTCAAATAGCTCTACAAACACTGCTGGCAAACATGATAAATGAGAAGTTTGACAACGTACAAAGGACACTGTATGAGCGTGATAGGGACACAGAAGAGGCATCCTACAGGAATATCATAAGCGTGAGGAAGCTACTCAAAAACTGATACAGGATTTGCGTGAACAACTTGAGAATACTCAAAGAGAAAGGGAGGAATGGCGTGAGCAGGCTGAGAACACTCAAAGAGATCTGCAGGAATCCCACGAACGGGAGGAAGCTAATCAAAGAGTAATACAGGAATTGAGAGACCAGGTAGAGAACACACAAAGATCACTAAAGGCATTCATGGAATCCATTAACAAAGAGCTGAAGGAAGTCAGGGAGACCACAAAGGGAATGCTGAATGGAACCCAACAGAAGGAATGGGAGTCCAAAGAAACCATAAGCAATCAACTAAGTGATTTGAGGACAAACACTGAACACCAAATTAAGGAAGTAAAGAAATTCATACAAGACCTAAAACAGAGCTTCAACAAAGAACTTGAAGCCATCAAAGCTGACCAATTAGAAGGAAAAGAGATAAAAAACAAAGTAGAGAGTCTTGACAGCAGGTTAGACCATGCAGAAGATCGAATCTCAGGGATTGAAGACAGCCTAGATATTATAGAGAAAGAACATACAACCATCCAAGAAAGTCCAAGAAATATGATAGATCTATCCAACACCTGGAAGACACCATCAGAAGGCCTAACCTAAGGATAATGGGTGTAGAGGAGCACCTAGAAACAGAAGTTAATGGTCTAGGAAATTTGTTTAACAGGATCCTAGCAGAGAACTTCCCAAACATGCAAAAAGATAGGCCTGTTCAGATACAAGAAGCTTTTAGAACCCCAAATAGACCAGACCAGAATAGGACATCCCACCGTCACATTATAATCCACACAGGATCAACTCAGACCAAGGAAAAGATCCTTAAAGCTGTCAAGGAGAAAAGGGTAATCACCTAAAAAGGGAAACCAATTAGAATCACCTCAGATTTCTCAGCAGAGACAATCAAAACAAGAAGAGCCTGGAATGATGGATGCCATGCCCTAAAAACAAACAACTATCAACCAAGAATACTGTACCCAGCTAAACTCTCCTTCATAACTGAAGGCCAAATAAAAACCTTCCATAGCAAAGAAAAATTGAAACAATACATCTCCACCAAACCAGCCCTACAAAAGATTCTTAAAGATGTCCTACACATAGAAAACCAACAAGACCGCAATAAAGGCCAAGAAACTGCACCCAAACTGAGAATCCAAGAACCATAGGAAGAACCCAGTTTTCGCAGCCCCCAAGAAGGTAGATAACATGGCAGGAACTCCCAAATACCTCTCAGTCCTATCTCTTAATGTTAACGGACTGAACTCTCCAATTAAGCGACATAGACTGTCTAGTTGGATTAAAAAACAAGACCATTCTATCTGCTGCCTGCAGGAGTCACATCTTGCCCATAAAAACAAACACATTTTCAATGTTAAAGGCTGGAACAAAATCTACCAAGCAAACGGCCCCCATAAACAGGCGGGAGTTGCAATCCTAATATCAGATAAAATAGACTTCAAATTAAAATTCGTGAAAAGAGATAAAGAAGGTCGCTACATACTAATTAAAGGATCTCTCCTTCAGGAGGATATTACAATTCTAAATATCTATTCGCCAAACAATGGAGCACCCAAATTTATCAAAGAAACACTACTTTCCCTCAAATCCCATATAGATCCAAAGACATTAATTGTTGGGAATTTTAACACACCACTCTCCCCACTAGATAGATCAACTCGGCAAAAACTCAACAGAGAAACCGCAGATCTAAACAGCTGCATAGATCAACTGGACTTAACAGACATTTACCGAACATTTCACCCAGCAGCATCAGAATACACGTTTTTCTCAGCAGCACATGGAACGTTTTCTAAAATAGACCACATTTTAGGCCACAAAGCAAACTTGTCTAAATTCAGAAACATTGAAGTTATACCTTGCATTCTCTCTGACCACAAGGGAATAAAATTAGAACTCAACACCAAAAGCCACCAAAGAAAGTCCGGTATCACATGGAGGCTGAACAACACACTGCTGAATCATGAGTGGGTCATGGAAGACATTAGAAAGGAAATTCAAATGTTCATGCTATTCAACAAAAATGAACACACAAAATACCAGCTCCTCTGGGACACAGCAAAGGCAGTACTCAGAGGCAAGTTTATAGCTCTGAGCTCCTACATCAACAAATTGGAGAGATCTGAAACTAACAATTTAATGACACATCTAAACCTCCTTGAAAAAGAGCAGCAAGATAAACCCCAATCCAGTAGATGGAAAGAAATAATCAAAATTAAATCAGAATTAAATGAATTAGAATCCAAAAAAAACTATAGAAAGAATCAACAAAACAAAGAGTTGCTTCTTCGAAAAACTTAACAAAATTGACAGACCCTTAGCAAATCTTATCAAAAAAGAAGAGAACACACCCAAATTAATAAACTCAGAGATGAGAATGGAAACATCACCACGGAAACAAGCAAGATTCAGAACATTATAAGGGAATACTTCTCAAAATTTTATGCTAATAAGTTTGAGAACTTGACAGAAATGGACCTCTTCCTAGCAAATATTGACATGCCAAAACTAAACCAAGATGAGGTAAACTATCTTAACAGGCCCATATCAAGCATTGAAATAGAAACAGCAATAAGAGACCTCCCAGCTAAGAAAAGTCCAGGACCAGATGGTTTTACAGCGGAATTTTACAAGGCCTTCAAAGCAGAGCTCACACCAATTCTCCTCCAACTTTTCAATGAAATTGAAAGGGAAAGCTCACTACCGAACACATTCTATGAAGCCATCATAACCCTCATCCCAAAACCAGGCAGGGACTCATCAAAGAAAGAGAACTATAGACCCATTTCTTTGATGAACATTGATGCAAAACTTCTCAACAAAATTTTGGCCAACCGACTTCAACAATTCATCCAAAAAATCATACACCACGATCAAACAGGATTCATTTCAGGGATGCAAAGCTGGTTCAATATACGCAAATCAATTAATATTATTCATCACATCAACAGGAGCAAGAATAAGAACCACATGGTTATCTCAATAGACGCAGAAAAAGCATTCGACAAGATCCAACACCCCTTTATGATGAAGGTTTTGGAAAAATTAGGAATCCATGGAACATTCCTCAATACAATAAAGGCTGTATCTGACAAACCTACAGCCAGCATTATACTCAATGGTGAAAAACTAAAGCCATTTCCTCTTAACTCAGGAACAAGACAAGGATGCCCACTCTCTCCACTTCTCTTCAATCTAGTATTAGAATGCCTAGCTACAGCAATAAGACAAGATGCAGACATAAAGGGGATCCAAATAGGGAAAGAAGAAATAAAACTCTCCCTCTTTGCAGATGACATGATCTTGTATTTAAAGAATCCCATAGACTCCACTCCCAAATTACTCAAGCTGATTCAAAACTTTGGCAAAGTAGCAGGTTATAAAATTAACCCCCCAAAATCAATGGCTTTTCTGTATGCCAACAATGAGAAAAGTGTGGCTGAAATTAGGAAAGCAACTCCATTTGTAATAGCCCCACAAAAAATAAAATACCTAGGAATTAACTAAAGAAGTGAAGGACCTCTATGATGAAAACTTTAAAATCTTGAAAAAGGAAATCAACACAGAACTTAAAAAATGGCAAAACCTCCCATGCTCCTGGATTGGAAAGATAAACATCGTGAAAATGGCAATACTTCCCAAGGCTATCTACAAATTCAACACAATACCTATCAAAATTCCACCCTCATTCTTCAAGGAAATAGAAGAGGCAATCCAAAAATTCATATGGAACAATAAAAGACCCCGAATAGCAAAAACGCTCCTCAACCGAAAGAACACGGCTGGAGGAATATCAATACCAAATTTCAAACTCTACTATAAAGCCATAGTAATCAAAACAGCTTGGTATTGGCATAAGAACAGACCTCAGGACCAATGGAATAGAATTGAAAACCCAGAAATGAACCTACAGACCTATAGCCATCTAATCTTCGATAAGGGAGCTAAAACAATAGAATGGAAGACAGACAGCCTCTTCAGTAAATGGTGCTGGCAAAACTGGTTAACTACATGTAGAAAACTAAAGCTAGATCCTTATATATCACCCTGCACCAGAATCAACTCCTAATGGATCAAAGACCTTGAACTCAAAGCAGACACTCTGAAAACATTACAGGATGGAATAGGAGAAACCCTGGGTCTCCTTGGCTCAGGCCGAAATTTTCTGAACAGAGACCCGGAAACACAACAAATCAAAGAAAGGTTGGACAAATGGGATTGTATAAGGTTGCAGAGCTTCTGCAGGGCAAATGACATAGCTAGCAAGATCAATAGAAAGCCCACGGATTGGGAGAAGATCTTTACTAGCCATACAACGGACAAGGGTCTCATATCTAAAATATACTTGGAACTCAAAAAATTAAACCACCCAACAACAAATCCTCAAAGAAACAACTGCCCAATAAGTAAGTGGGCGAAAGATTTAAAGAGAAGCTTCTCTGAAGAAGAAAGAAGGATGGTCAATAGACACATGAAGAAATGTTCAACATCCCTAGCCATAAAAGAAATGCAAATCAAAACAACATTGAGATATCACCTCACTCCAGTTAGAACAGCAAAAATCAAGAACTCTAACAACAACAGATGCTGGAGGGGATGTGGACAGGAAGGAACCTTACTTCATTGTTGGTGGGAATGTAAACTTGTTCAACCACTTTGGAAAGCAGTATGGAGGTTCCTCAGAAGACTTCACATAGAACTCCCCTATGACCCAGCAATCCCACTTTTGGACATTTACCCTAATGTTTACAAAAAAGACCACACTAAAGCTACCAGCACAACTATGTTTATTGCAGCATTATTTACCATAGCTAAGATATGGAACCAACCCAGATGCCCCTCAGTAGATGAATGGATCAAGAAAATGTGGTATATATACACAATGGAATTCTATGCCTCCATCAGAAAGAATGACATTTCCCCATTTGTTAGGAAATGGAAAGGCTTGGAAAAAATTATACTAAGTGAAGTAAGCCAGGCCCAAAGAAACATAGGTCCCATGGTTTCCCTTATTTGCAATATCTAGTATAGGTATGAGTCAAGCGGGAAAAGTCAGATAATGTGATGTTAGGAAAATGAACCCTCAAATATGTATTTTAATGTTTTTGTTTCTTTCATGCATGTGTTTCTAACGCAATTATAAGATTATTTCTTTGTTGCTTTGTGTGTCCCTCCCCCACAGTGTAACCCCCACTTTCACTATATTTGATGTCAGTATAACATGTGGAGGAGATGGGGACAAACAAGTCGTTTAAGGATTCAGGTGGACCTGTTGCAACAATGAGAAGTACAAAATGTCATGTCAAAACCAGCTTTACAATGTCGGTGGAGGGGGGGGTATGATTGGGTGGGGGGGGAGGGGGGAGGCTGGGAAGGGAGGTGAAGGGTAAACAAAGGAGGAGGCTGCAATGCTTGGTAAGAAATGTATGCATTATCCTGCCCATGTAATTGTAACCCCTCTGTACAGTATGTTCTCAAATAAAATAAAATTAAATTAAAAAAAAAAAAGAAGAAAGTAGCCCAGTGATCTGGTACCAATGAATGATAAGGAATTTTTCCTTTCCTCAGAGGAGCAGGAAGTATGTTGCTTGTGGATTCTAGAAAACATTCCTCTCTGCTCCCTCAAACCGTAGCATGTATCCATTGGTATGACAACCGCTGTGAAGTTCGTCGAATAGTGTAGCCATCAAGCTTGTAGACCCATGGAGACTCTGGAATATCACCTTTAATGGCATAGATCATATATCTCTCTTATAGGAGCTGGACTTGCCTTAATTTTTTTGTCTAGTGGTACATACGGACTTCTCCCAAGGGAAGAATTAAGGCTGAAGTGCCATGTTATACTGATTTGATATTCTCTTCATACTTAAATGGAAGAAAAGATTTCATTATAGGTGCCGTCTGTCTCTGAAACATATACTCCCCCCTCCTGTGCTCATTCTGAGTTGTAGATTAATAACGTGAGAAACAATTTGGAAACAGTTCACCTCTGATTTAGTCATGTGTCAATCAAAGGCGCTATTAAACTTAACTATATCAACATTAAGTTACATGTGGCTGATCTTTTCATCCAAAGCACAGTAGCCTTTGAAAATATCAATGCCTAAAAGCTTCAAAATGAAGGCACCGCTCCTTTCACAAATTGGCCAGGTTCACGGATGTGACATAGACATCACATTTCTTTTTGGCTCCTCTCATTTCCTCAGCTAAGGCTCCTACTTTCATGCCTTCCGCAGACTGTTCATAACAATCCTCTGCTAGAATGAACTTCTGGTCAACCTTCCTCTTTATTCCTGCTTCTGGTCCTGTATGCTGTCTACTTAAAGAAGGCCACCCAGCTATTATGGTTTTTCACTGCCTCTGATGGTTATTTCCTTTATAAATGCAGTGTTCACGATCTGTCACTTTTCAGTAAATGTACATATACCATTTTTCCATTATACATATTTATGCATGCATATGAGTGTGTAATATGTGTCTATGAGGACAGGAAACATTTTTAACTTGATAACTGGTATGTGAGGTGCTATTGGTAGGTTATCAATGAATGGCCTAATTCAATGAAAAGACCTGCTCCAAAATTTGCTGTTCTTCAGTCTACACATTCAGTGGAAGATCACCAGTAACCATCAAACTAGTAGTTAAATAAGACAGTATTTCTTCATCCATTGAAAAGGAGAACACACACCAGAGGAATCATAGAGTCACCCAACAAACATGAAGAAATGGAGCTGTTGTGGGATTTGGAGAAAGGACTAGCTCAGCACAATTTAGGTGAAGTGGTATTTCAATCGACTACACAAAGCACAGAGATGAAGAATTTTAAGGTTTAAAGTGAAAAGAAAATAACCAAATATTGTTTCCTTGGAAACTACAAAACTAACCCCAGACGTTATATGTAAAATAGCTTTACTCTGAAGTTTTATACTGGCATTTTACATTGAGATTCTTCTGCACTAAAATGACATGTATTCTCTAGGCAGAGTTACGAAACAGGTACTATTTCACTGAAATAGTAACAAATAATCAAATTTAAAGATTTACAGAAACAACTTTTTTTTGTGAGAAGCAAAATAGTATTCCCCCAGCTATAACAACTGTTTAGACACACCCACATTCTGACATATCTTGGAGGAAAAACATTGTTTTCTGTTCATTTTGCAGTAGAGTTGATGTGTCTTTCATGAAGAGCTGAACTGATGTTGATAGTCCAAGCATTCTTTCTTTTTTGTTTTTTTTTCAGTTGGTTGTGGGGCTTGAACTCAGGACCTGGGCACTGTGCCTGAGACATTCTTTTCCACTCAAGGTTAGTGCTCTACCACTTTGAGCTACAACACCACTCTCAGTCCACGCTTTGTTTACTCTCTTTATACTGGAGGGTAATTATCTTAGAAGAACTATTGACCTTTATGTCCCAATGATAATTTCTATGTCCTCTGTTTTGCAAGAACTCTCCTCAAAGCCCCTTTCACATCCTGGTTCCTCAGGCTGTAGATTAAGGGATTAAGCATGGGTGTGACCACAGTGTAGAACACGGCGATGACCTTGCCCCCTGCCCTAGAGGACTTCGACTGAGGTCTCATGTACATGAAGATGGCGGTCCCATAGAATAAGGTCACTACCGTCAAATGGGATGCACAGGTAGACAGCGCCTTGTACCTCCCAGAGGCTGACTGCATCCTGAGAACAGAGTGGAGGATCCGAACATAGGAAACGACGATGAGAAGGAAAGGGATAAAGACGATGATGATGCTGAAGATAAAAACAACCAGCTCCGTGAGGGAGGTGTCCGTACAAGCCAACCTCAGGACAGAGGGCACCTCACAGAAAAAGTGATTCAGGACATTGGGCCCACAGTAAGGCAGACTCAAGGTGAGGACATTGATCACCATGGAACTCAGGAAGCTGCTGGACCATGAAATGGCTGCCAACTGGAGGCAGGTGTTTTGGTCCATAATGACAGTATAACGCAGAGGGCGGCAAATGGCTACGTATCTGTCATACGCCATGACTCCAAGGAGCATGCATTCAATCATCCCAAAGGAGAGTGAGAAGTACATCTGAGTGGCACAGCTGGAGAATGGGATGGTCTGCTTTCTCCCCACCATGTTGGACAGCATTTGGGGGACATTGGTAGATGTGTAGCAAATATCCAGAAAGGACAAATGAGTAAGGAAGAAGTACATAGGGGTTTGGAGACGGGGCTCTAACTGGATAATAGTGATGATGACGATATTCCCGGCCACTGATAACACATAGAAGAATAAGAACAGAACAAAAAGAATGATCCGTGTCTTGGGATCAGAGGAAAGCCCCAGGAATATGAATTCAGTCACTGTGAAATTCGTTTTTATTTTATCCATGTTCCTCCACACGAACTGCAGACAAAAATGTAAACGCCCTTTATGTTTCTGTTTTGGAAACTCAAGACATAAGAAAGCAGGTTTGAAAACATGCTTCTGAAACTGTCTCCATTATCTGAGATTTAGTGCAACTGGAAAGTATTTTCTTTGACTTTTGGAGAGCGTATTCTGATGAGATGAGATCATCAAGCATAACTATCCATGGAATCAAGTAGATATTCTTTGCCTTCTCTGAAAATGGAGAATTTCTATTTGCCTGTTTCTAACTATTCCAAACTCTAATCATTCTCCAATGTCTTAATTAAACCAGAAGTACTTAAAAATATTTGATTCATTTTTGTTGTTGTGCACCTAAAATATATCACCCAAGGAACAATAAGAAGGCCATTGTTCTACGTGCTACCCTACTATAAATGATCAGTAAAGACAGGACAGCAGCCCTCTACTTCTTCTCTGTCACCCTGCTGGCTTAGAAAGAGAGACAGCACCCAAAAAGCAGACAGGAGTCACACTCATTTACCTCTCATTCCGTGCGCCACTTCCATACTGTGTGATTTGGAATGTTTTCATTATTTGTAAAATGAGAATAATAGGACGAGGTCTTGGCTCAAAATACAAAACACTTACCTATTAAGTGCAAGATACTGAGTTCGATAGCTAGCACCACACAAAAAGAGGGAATAAACCAATGCAACAGCGATATACACAAGACAATATATTGGAAATGATCTGTACAACTTAGGCTTGGGGGTTGGAGGGAGGGAAAAGAGGAGAAAAATGAGAGAAGGGGTAATAAGTTAGACAAAAGATGTATTTATTACCTTATATGTGTAACTATAACCCCTCTGTACATCACTTTGACAATAAAATAAAAAATTTTAAAAGAGGAGATAAAATGAGACTAGTAACAGAACCAATTTTCTGAGGGTTTAAATAATTCAGTGAAACAGTGTGTCTGAAGAATATTAAGCTGTGTCTGTTTCAAAGATGAATAAATATTTTCAATTATCAATCGTGATCATCATACACGGTGATGTTGTATTTATCTGTAATTCACTTCTCCAATGGCAATTACTTAAAACATATAACATTAAGAAAAAGCATACTGTGTGTTTACTGATGATACATACATATTAGGTCTATTTATGATAATACATTCCATTGGTCCCTTCCTGTACCTATTTATTTTTACTCATACCTACTGTTAGACTATTTGATTAATTTCTTTCCAATGCTAAGAAAAATTGTATAACCTAGAAAAGTATGCAATGGAGAAGAAACCTGGAGGTAAACACTTTCCCAATATGATTAAGTAGCTGTCAGTCATTCATCCACCCATTTGGTCATTCATATCTTTTTCTTTCTTCTTAGTCTTCTCTCTCCTCTTCTTTTAAATAAATCCCTTCTTTTTGATATTTTAGTATGTGTCAGAGACTGGCTATATTCTAATAAACATAACAAAGATTCTTGATCATTTTATGTAGCTTACAGTTCCGTTCATGAAAAGTTACAATGAAGGATATGAACTGTTTCCTGAAGAAATGAGACATCTTGTTCATGTTGACCCTCAGAAAATAAGTATGTGCAGGTCCGACATCATGTAAGATATCACTTGAATTTATTAAATTCAGACAGCACTCAAAATTCTTTATTTAATCAGGGTTTTCAGAACAGTTAATTACAAGAAGAGGCAAATTAAGTAATCACACAAGCGAAGTCGATAGATAAATGAAGGGTGGACCTAAAAGAAAAAGAAAGAAGTCATCATTGTGTTTCCAGCAAGCAGGTGATGGAAATGGACAGGAAAGGCTGTAGAGCTCCCTTCCAGAACTTTCAAACAGCACTAAGAGCTGTTTCTGTAAGTAAGCAATGATTGACCCTTTCTTTTCTTTTTTTTTTTTACAGGACATAATAAGAACCTTTTACTTCCAATTCTTGGAGTTCATGTTGATATGCCTCATTACAAATGGTCCTATGCACTTAGCAATTGGGTTATTGAGATCCCCTGTTATGAATATCATAGTCATATTCTAGTTCTTACAAATGAAAGAAACCATGAAACCCACTTTTCTTTGGGTCTGGCTTATTTCACTTAGTATAATTGTTTCAGGTCTTTCCATTGTGGTGATTGATCCTTTCTAACACTACATTAAGATAATTCTAGAAAAATAAAATAAGAAATATTGGCTCTTTTTGGTCTGTTGTGGGGCTTGAACTCTGGGCCTGGGCACTGTCCCTCGGCTCTTCTGCTCAAGGATAGTGCTCTTGTATGTCCCTCCCCCACAGTATAACCCCTGCTTTCACTGTATTTGATGTTGGTATAATTTTGGGAGAGGAAGGAAAAAAAAAAAAATAAGGATACAGGTGGACCCATTGCAACAATGAGATGTACAAGGCGAAATGTCAAAAAAGAAACTTTACAACTTTGGCTAGGGGTGAGGGGGAGAGATGGGAGGGCAGGGATGGGAAGGGGAAACAAAGGAGGAGGCAACAATGCTTGATAAGAAATGTACTCATTACCTTGTTCATGTAATCATAACCCCTCTGTATGGTATTTTCACAATAAAAAACTTGTCAAAAAAAGAAATATTGGCATGATTCCTTTTTTAAAAAAAAAACTTTTTATTGTGAAAATACCGTAGAGAGGGTTACAATTACATGGGCAAGGTAATGAATGCATTTTTTATCAAACATTGTTGCCTCCTCCTTTCTTTCCCCTTCCTATCCATGCCCCCCCACCCCGCCTCGCCCAGCCAAAGTTGTAAAGTTCGTTTTTCAACACTACAACTTGTACATCTCATTGTTGCAATGAAACCACCTGTATCCCTATTTAAACGGTTTGTTATTGCCCTTCACCTCCACAAATTATACCAACATCAAATACAATGAAAGCAGGGATTATACCATGGGGGAGGGACATACAAAGCAACAAAGAAATCAAAGGAGACATAAGATCACAGTAGAAGACACCACTCTGTCCCAATTACATTTCTCTCCTGGTAGCACTGATTTTAGGTGAAGTATATAGATAGGCAAATTAACTTACTCTAATAGCGAATGCTCTAACTGCTAACGCTCAAGTCAACTGACATTGTTTAAAAAGAAAAAAATGTAGTTCAAGTAGCTTCATGCTAAGACAGTAAAATGTATGACTAAACTTTAAATAAGATTTGTTGGTATTGAACAATGTTATCTACTACATATGTAATTGACTGATCTTTCCATCGGAGTGTCATAGGAAGAAGCCCAAAAATGCTTATATTAAACTAGAAAAAATAGATGTTTTTTCATGACTTTAAGAAAGAGTAACTTTTTTAAAAAACTTACCTAAAGTACTATCTCCATTAACAAGTAGATAGTGGGATTAGAGATGTCTTTTTTACTTTAACTGTACTTTTGGATGTTTCCCAAGTTTTCTACAGTGAATTTGTACCATTAAAATTATTAGACTTTAAAAAAAAGAGTAACTTTTTAGACTTTGTGATCCAATCCATTTTAACTGAATGTATTATTCTATCAAATATATCATTATATTGCTTATCAATAATGCTTGATAGTTGACTTGGCTAATGGCTATAATATTTGAGGGAGAGATAGCAATGATTTATTTTCTGAAGATAATTTTTCAAAGCAACACAGCACAGAGGCTAAGACTGTAAACTCTCAACAAGAAATGCAGGAATGTGAAGCTTGACTTTATCACTTTCATCCTGGATCACTCAAGCAAGTTTGTAAACTCTTTAAGATTATGTTTGTTTTATTGTAAATATGAGCTTAGATTAGTGTTTAGTTTATGTATTTTCTTGGTAACTATATCAGAAGATACATCTAGCTTATAGTTTTAGCATGCTATCTGACACATAGGAAGTACTTTATAAATAATAGCAGTAATACATAAACTTCAATTTACTGAATTTGCTATAAACATATATGAGTTCTAACAGTGGAAGAACTGCTAGGTAAACTCATCTTACGTAGTAATAGCTGACATCATTCTAAAGGCACAAATAAGGTTAAACTTGATTCAACACTATTGCCCCAAATTTATGCCATGTATGCTATTTTTTATTAAAAAATAAAATCTGTTAAAAATAAAATTTAAAATCAGTACCCATGAAAATCTCAGAAAAATAACAATTTCATCAAAACAATACTACTGCAATTGAATAAGGATATTATCAAAGTTTACTGGGAAGTCTAAAATATGCTAGAAAAGCAATGACCACTTGGTAAAATTTTTATCTTGCTATATTTATATGTTGACCTATATCAAGATATAAATTATAGCTTGTTAAAAGTAACACATCACAATTACACTGTAGGTGATAATTTTTCCATTCAGCATAAATTACTTTCACAAATCATTTTGAATAAAAACTTGGCATTTGCTTTTGATTGTGTGGAGGAGTATGAGGAAAACAAAAGATCCAGGGAGCTTGGAAATCCATGCCTAAGAGAATTAGACTTGAAATCAGCTGAATACCATGATAAGAAATTTGACAATAAGCGCTAACAACCTCTGATGTTCAAGGAGAGAAACAAATGACTTTTTCCCCCAATAAAATGTTATCCAAAAAGGGGAGAGGGGAACACCAAAAACCTGGTATAAATTGCTAACTCCATAGTTCTCTACTTCAATGTATTTTTCAGAAAGTAATTTCACACTCACAGGAGCTCTGACACATATCAATTTCAAATATAACCATGAAGATATTGACAATGAAAGAAGACATACATACTTCTCAGAGTTTTTAGTATTTAGCCTTACTTTGACCTTAAATCTGAGTAACCCATTGCATCCAATTTAATAACTGCTGCTACTGATGGAAATGATTGATAATGATAATGATGATGATTTACTTTTCAACAGGCTGCTGAAAATATAGTTTTACAGATAATACATACCCAAAATTTATACACAATGTATGGAAATTGGCTGTTTCATAGCTTTCTTCTCCACACGCACATGCAGACCAAATACCATAAAAGACAAAAATAAATAAACCAAGTTCCACAGCTATAAATTGCCTGTCATGAAAACTACATACAAGATATTTCTAGTATCCAATTTGTCCTTTTTATATATTAAAATACAATGAATATATACAATGACATCTTTTTAGTCATCTGAGTTTTTATTTTTTTCATATTAGACCCTTAGGCTGAAATTTTAATTCTTGAGGGACAGTGTCCCAGACCAATAATTATAACATAATCATTTGTTCAAAGGAATTCCTGGTTGGTGTTTTTGTTGATTTCTGTTTTGGGTTTTTTCCATAATTTATATGATTTTCTTCTATGCTGTTTCACAAATGAAAATGAGGAAAAGCATCAGAGAAACTGCAGTATTTCAAATACAGGCCACAGTAGTGACCATTAGCATTGTCCGCAAGAATTTAGAACAAGATATGATGCTAAAATACTTTCCGCTCTTGACACAGCAAGTCTAGAACATGTATTCTTTCTACCTGCACACCCAAATTCAGTGAAGCACTGCTCACAATAGCCAAATTATGCAAAAAGATAAGATCTCTTCAATGGATCACAAAAATGTATATGATATATAGATGTAAATCTATGTGTATAAAATTAAAGTTTATTCATTCATTGGGAAGAATGAAATCACATAATCTGCAGGGTAACGAAAGGACCTGGAATGAAATCATACTGTGTGAAGTAAGCCAAGCCCAGCTACACAAAGGTCACTAGTTCTTTTGCTCATAAGTGGATCTTAGACCTAAAATGCCTTTTACTAGGTGAACTCACAGAAGGGTATATGTGTACATACACTATTAAGATGAGGAAAGTATTATACATACAGAAATGAAACTCCATGGTGAAGACCCTTAGCACATTTAACATTTCAACAAAATGAGTATCAGGAAGCTGTAGCATGTGTTAATAGAGGAGAATCAGCATGAGGATGGAGGATAAATGGAAAAGGAAAGACTGGAAGAGTATAGTCACAATAAATGTAAGTATTTGAAAAAGAAAGCGGGAAAATCAATTTGACTAGTGGAAAAGAGGTCCAAGAGGAGGGCTAAAGGAAGAGGTTACTCAGATCAAGATACATTGTATACTTAAATGGACATGTTAAATAGCAAGCACTTTGTACAACCTTTTGAAGATTAAAAGAATAAATTTAAGAGCCAGGTGCCAATGGCTTATACATGTAATCTTAGCTACTTAAGAGTCTGAGGGTCATTATTTGAAGGAAGCCCGGACAGGAAAAATCTGTGAGATATTTATTTGCAGTTAACCAGAAAAAAAAAATCTGAAAGTAGAACTGTGATTCAAGTGATAGAGTGCTAGCCTTGAGCAAAAATGCTTAGGGACAGGCACAAATTAATTAAGAAAGTAATTAAATTTGAAAAAAATCTGAAAGGACAATACATCAATACAGCAATATAGCAATCATATACAGTGCAAATGAGTGGCCTATTGCTGACATGATACTGAATGGCAACACTTGAAAGCATTTCCTCAAAAATCAGGAATAGGAGATTGTCCACAATTCCCAGTGCTATTCAATATAATACTTGAACATAAATAAGAAAGAAAGAACTTAAAGTATCTATTTGCAAACACTCTACTCAAAAATATCAAGCACTCGAATAGAAGACTCTGAGATTTGATGTTTTCCTTCAAACTCTCAGGTTACAAAATCAACTTGCAAACTCAGAATACATTGTATATATTAACAATGAATATGCTGAAAAATAAGCCATGCAAACAATCTCATTCACAATCCATCCATTGTAAAGTATGCAGAAATAAACTTAACCAACGATGTTAAAGAGCTCTTCAAAGAAAACTCTAAAGCACTGAATAAAGCACTATATGAGACATATTCAAAGGTAGGCTACATAACTATTGATAAAATAGCCGCATTGCTGAAATCTCTATCAAAATTTCAAACATTTTTCCTAGAAATGGGAAAGGCAACCTAAAATACATATTAAAGCATAAAATACTGTGAATAGCAAAGATAGCATTCAGCAAAAAAAGAAAATGTACAATGTTCTAGGTATAACAATATCAAACTTCAAACTATGATACAGAACCATGGTTACAAAAGCTGCATGGAATTTTTTTATTGTGAAAATACCATACAGAGGGGTTACAATTACATAGGCAAGGTAATGAGTACATTTCTTTTTTTTTTTTTTTATAAATTTTATTTTATTTTAATTGAGAACATACTGTACAGAGGGGTTACAATTACATGGGCAGGAAAATGCATACATTTCTTACCAAGCATTGCAGCCTCCTCCTTTGTTTACCCTTCACCTCCCTTCCCAGCCTCCCCCCTCCCCCCCACCCAATCATACCCCCCCTCCCCCCCCCACCGACATTGTAAAGCTGGTTTTGACATGACATTTTGTACTTCTCATTGTTGCAACAGGTCCACCTGAATCCTTAAACGACTTGTTTGTCCCCGTCTCCTCCACATGTTATACTGACATCAAATATAGTGAAAGCGGGGGTTACACTGTGGGGGAGGGAATGAGTACATTTCTTATCAAGCATTGTTGCCTCCTCCTTTGTTTGCCCTTACCATCCCTTCCCATATCCCCCCCTATCCCCCACCCCTGGCCAAAGTTGTAAAGTTAATTTTCGACATAACATCTTGTACATCTCATTGTTGCAATGAGTCTACCTGTATCCCTGTATAAACAATATGTTTTTTCCCTTCCCCTCCACAAATTATACCAACATCAAATACAGTGAAAACAGGGGTTATACTGTGGGGGAGGGACATACAAAGCAACAAAGAAATATCTTATAAATATGTTAGACACAGTAGCAAGAAAGAAAAAAAAACATTTGAGTCTTTATCTTGGGGTTCATTTCGCTTAACATCAACTTATCTGACCATTTCTGCTTGACTCAGACATATACTAGATATTGCAAGTAAGGGAAACCATGGGACCTATGTTTCTTTGGGCCTGGCTTACTTCACTTAATATTTTTTCCAAGTCTTTCCATTTCCTAACAAATGGGCAATGTCATTCTTTCTGATGGAGGCATAGAATTCCATTGTGTATATATACCACATTTTCTTGATCCATTCATCTGCTGAGGGGCATCTGGGTTGGTTCCATATCTTAGCTATGGTAAATAATGCTGCATGGCATTTGAACAAAAGTATGCCATAGCCAAAGAGAACAAGATAGAAGGCCCAGTAATAAGCTAAAACAGCTACAACCATATAATTCTTGACAAAAATGCTCAAAATATAAATTGGAAAAAGACAATGTCTTTAAACCCTCATGTGGGTAAACTGAAATCACCAAGTAGAAGACAGAAACTATATAGCTAGCTCTTATTTCATGCAGAAAAAATGACAATTCAAAATGATCACAGATCTTAATGCCAAACAAGAAAATTTAAAAATAATAAAGGATGGTTTAGTGATACTCCATCTTTATGGCATAATCAATGAATTCCTAAAAATATGTCTAATAGCTCAGGTTATGAGCAAGAATAGACAAATGCAATTTACATATGAGCCAGTCATAAAACTCCTGGGTATGGACCCAAAGAATCAAAGTCAACTCACTATAGAGATACTTGCATACTCCCAATTATTGTAGCAAACTTGATCATAGCTTAATGGTTAGATGCAAATGATTAGATAAGTGGATAAAGAATAACATGGTATATATGGTCACATTTGAGTTTTCTGAGACACAACAATGAGTGAAATTATATTTCTTGCATAAAGATGAATGAAACTGGATATCAACACAATAAGAGAAATTTAAGGGGAATTAAGCCATTCTCACCATGGTAATGTTCATATGTTTGCTCTCATGGGTAGAACACATGAAAAAAATAGGATTAAAAAAAAGCAGAAATAAAAGGAGACTATAGAAGGGAAGAGCAGTAAGGGAGAGTAGAAATGTAGTAGAAGAAGAAAGTACATTTTAAGATGAAATTCTTTCCTTCCTACAATTGTATATGCTAAATAGTATCCTCTTTAACAAGGGTTGTTGGAAGAACTGTATCTACAGGTAGACTGAAACTACATCCCTACCATTTTTCCTGTAAAAACACATATGCAAGTCACTGTCGCTGAGGTGACACAGGTGGAAAATAATTGCATATTTTGAAAGTTAGACAAAGCAGATTGCTGACTGATTTAAATATTCAAGAACTTCTCTTGTGGACAAGAATGCTGAGGTTTATATCTAAGAATTTGCTAGTCCATGGAGGGACAAACTTTACGATTAGCAAATCCCCAGGGGTGAGAAATAATACTAAGGCATTGAATTTTTTAATAGAGTAATTAATGCAAACTCTAACAATGCTGCAATTATAGCATTGAGCTTCCTGTTGATTTCACAAGGGCTCATGCCCAGGGTTCTCACAAATGCAATCTGCCCACTGGGAAGAAAGAACAATTTTCTAACACTGTTTCTAACTTTTGCTCCATTGGGTCCTGCTTCTGTGCCTTAAGAAGTGTAACTTCCTTCTCCAGAAATGACTCTGCTCCACATGGCAACAGTCCATTTATTCCTC
Source organism: Dipodomys spectabilis (assembly GCF_019054845.1). Taxonomy (NCBI): domain Eukaryota; kingdom Metazoa; phylum Chordata; class Mammalia; order Rodentia; family Heteromyidae; genus Dipodomys; species Dipodomys spectabilis. The sequence continues at coordinate 4,573,713 of NW_024870707.1, forward strand.
AAGGGTAGATGCATGTTTACTAGTCCTGTGTAAAAACCTTTATTATATGCCCCGTTACCAGCATGGTCCTTGCTCTGTCCTGCCTTAGACCATAAAAGTGATAACTTAAACTAAACCTATTGCAATCAACCAATAGTTTGTAGTTTTCTTGGATCCTCCCAAGAAACTGCATCCTCATTAAAAGCATGAATCTGGTTTCATTTTCTTTCTTATCCTCAGACATATATGTGGGTGAGGAACAGATGATGAGCAATGAGGAACTGATTTTGAATCATGTTTCCATAGCTTTCAGCTATGTGGCCTAAACTATGCCCATATCGTCAATTTTTTTGGTTTAGATAACTGATCTATAAATCAGAAATAACAACTATACATTTTTAGAGGTACTTATTTAAAAAGACACTTTTAAAATACTTATCAACATGTTTGGTACATAGAAAATGATCATAAATACAAAATGCTCAGTCAATTCATCACTTATTGTGATGGATAATGGAGAAAGTTGGCCATTTAATTTTAACTCAGATGTTACACTGATTAAAATGGTTATGGTGGCCAAAATGGTCACTTGAGCTGATAATTCAGCTTCCTTATGACTTCAAAATCAAACAGTGAGTCGAGAAGTGAGAGTAGAAATGCCTTTTGTAAAAATCTCTCTGTGGAAACTCAGAAGAGAAGTCTGTCTCTAAAGCAGTTCAACTATGGATGAATGAATCCTCTTTGCTTGATACGTCCTTACTAGAGAGAATAACCATGAATTGAAAACCAAAATTATTTTGAATGTAAAATCTATCTCAAATTTTAATTTATGCATGTCAATTCATTGTTCTTTCTATATTTTCTTGACTATAGTGTGAATTGTAGCACATACTGTCATGAGGTATTTTTTTAATATTTATTTTCTGAAATTTTTATTACTTAAAATTGTCCCATCTAGGGATATTATTTGAAGAGTCAACTCCAAGAACATATTCATTATCATCATCATTTCTACATCATTTTCTCCTCTTTCAAGTTACAAGTAAATAAAGGTCAAAGCACTTTTTCCATTAATTGGCTTTTCAAAGACGTTCAAAACTGTGAAGCTCAGAGGTGCTTGAGAAATCTAACACACAGGGGAGTTGAGCAAGAATAAGTCACCTGGCACCACAGTGTGGTCTCTATTACGTGTGAGGGCGACAGTGGAACTTTAAGTGCTCCTGTCCTGGCAGGGGACATGGGAATGTTTCTGGACTCATAACTCAGGCTTGGCTTTGAATGAAAAGGACATGTCATCTGCCCTAAAATGCTGTAGGCAGGGCTTAGAAGCTCTTACTGACCCAGGTATGTGTTACACTCACCCCTGGCATTTGATTCAGTGCTTATCCCAGCGGCTTTAAAATGTTCAATTCTAAATGTGAGGGGTCTTTGGAATCCAGGTCCAAACACCCAACTGATAGCAAAACAAAAGGAGCTGGCCTCCTGGTTAAAGACCAAGTCTGCAGCTGCCTCTGAATAGTGTCTATTTTTTAACTACTTCTTGAAACTCACTTTGACTATGTGTGTGTGATTATTGCCACTTGTATTTAAACATACAGGATGTACATGTAGAGAGGATTAAATGAAATGCTACAGCTCAAACACTAAGCACAGTGCTTGACTCAGAGAAAATGGTGTAAGATTATCAACGGTTGTTTTTATATGTTTCAAATTCTGGTATTGCATAATGGAAAGCAGGTCACACTGAAAGAATAAGATGTGTATATTCAGATGGAATCCAAATGTTTTCAATGTGCTCAAAGAAATCAGTGCTGTTGGTTTCTAAAAAATATTCTCTGAAGTAGCAGTTTATAAAATTAACCCCCAAAAATCAATGGCTTTTCTGTATGCCAACAATGAGAAAAGTGTGGCTGAAGTTAGGAAAGCAACTCCATTTGTAATAGCCCCACAAAAAATAAAATACCTAGGAATTAACTTAACTAAAGAAGTGAAGGACCTCTATGATGAAAACTTTAAAATCTTGAAAAAGGAAATCAACACAGAACTTAAAAAATGGCAAAACCTCCCATGCTCCTGGATTGGAAAGATTAACATCGTGAAAATGGCAATACTTCCCAAGGCTATCTACAAATTCAACGCAATACCTATCCAAATTCCACCCTCATTCTTCAAGGAAATAGAAGAGGCAATCCAAAAATTCATATGGAACAATAAAAGACCCCGAATAGCAAAAACCCTCCTCAACGGAAAGAACACGGCTGGAGGAATATCAATACCAAATTTCAAACTCTACTATAAAGCCATAGTAATCAAAACAGCTTGGTATTGGCATAAGAACAGACCTCAGGACCAATGGAATAGAATTGAAAACCCAGAAATGAACCTACAGACCTATAGCCATCTAATCTTCGATAAGGGAGCTAAAACAATAGAATGGAAGACAGACAGCCTCTTCAGTAAATGGTGCTGGCAAAACTGGTTAACTACATGTAGAAAACTAAAGCTAGATCCTTATATATCACCCTGCACCAGAATCAACTCCTAATGGATCAAAGACCTTGAACTCAAAGCAGACACTCTGAAAACATTACAGGATGGAATAGGAGAAACCCTGGGTCTCCTTGGCTCAGGCCGAAATTTTCTGAATAGAGACCCGGAAACACAACAAATCAAAGAAAGGCTGGACAAATGGGATTGTATAAGGTTGCAGAGCTTCTGCAGGGCAAATGACATAGCTAGCAAGATCAATAGAAAGCCCATGGACTGGGAGAAGATCTTTACTAGCCATACAACAGACAAGGGTCTCATATCTAAAATATACTTGGAACTCAAAAAATTAAACCACCCAACAACAAATCCTCAAAGAAACAACTGCCCAATAAGTAAGTGGGCGAAAGACTTAAAGAGAAGCTTCTCTGAAGAAGAAAGAAGGATGGCCAATAGACACATGAAGAAATGTTCAACATCCCTAGCCATAAAAGAAATGCAAATCAAAACAACATTGAGATATCACCTCACTCCAGTTAGAACAGCAAAAATCAAGAACTCTAACAACAACAGATGCTGGAGGGGATGTGGACAGAAAGGAACCTTACTTCACTGTTGGTGGGAATGTAAACTTGTTCAACCACTTTGGAAAGCAGTATGGAGGTTCCTCAAAAGACTCCACATAGAGCTCCCCAATGACCCAGCAATCCCACTTTTGGGCATTTACCCAAATGATCACAAACAAGGCCACACTAAAGCTACCAGCACAACTATGTTTATTGCAGCATTATTTACCATAGCTAAGACATGGAACCAACCCAGATGCCCCTCAGTAGATGAATGGATCAAGAAGATGTGGTATATATACACAATGGAATTCTATACCTCCATCAGAAAGAATGACATTTCCCCATTTGTTAGGAAATGGAAAGGCTTGGAAAAAATTATATTAAGTGAAGTAAGCCAGGCCCAAAGAAACATAGGTCCCATGGTTTCCCTTATTTGCAATATCTAGTATAGGTATGAGTCAAGCGGAAAAAGTCAGAGAATGTGATGTTAGGAAAACGAAAATACAAATATGTATTTTAATGTTTTTGTTTCTTTCATGCATGTGTTTCTAACGCATTTATAAGATTATTTCTTTGTTGCTTTGTATGTCCCTCCCCCACAGTGTAACCCCTGCTTTCACTATATTTGATGTCAGTATAACATGTGGAGGAGATGGGGACAAACAAGTCGTTTAAGGATTCAGGTGGACCTGTTGCAACAATGAGAAGTACAAAATGTCATGTCAAAACCAGCTTTACAATGTCGGTGGGGGGGGGGGTGGGGGGGTATGATTGGGTGGGAGGGAGGGGGGAGGCTGGGAAGGGAGGTGAAGGGTAAACAAAGGAGGAGGCTGCAATGCTTGGTAAGAAATGTATGCATTATCCTGCCCATGTAATTGTAACCCCTCTGTACAGTATGTTCTCAAATAAAATAAAATAAAATTAAAAAAAAAATATTCTCTGTTTTGTTGGATTTAAAAGCAAACCGTTTTCTCATAATAAATTAAAGGTGCATATTAACCTAGCTTGTGATTTTTACCCAAGACAGACTTAGAAGAGCAATCAAAATCCCTTTGTATAGCTACTTTTAAAAGATGCAGATGTGCATTTTGTAAAAAAAAAAGGTGAACTTACATTTCTGGAATAACTGTAATACTAGAGAACTGACAAGGAATAGAGTAATAATATAATAAGATAGGGTAAGAGTAATTGAAGGACAATAGACTGTATTATGTTCATTGGAGAACATCATAAGAAGTCATGTAAGAGGTAGTAACAGTCCTGTTTAAATGGACATACAGATAGAAATCATATTCATTAACCCAATTTTGCTTAGAAAATTAGAAAATACTGAAGGATTTAGAAGGCTTAATATTACTAGAATTTGTTATGATATATTTAGTATCTGTTTTCTTTTTTCAGTACAATAATTAAGGCTGAGTTCTCATCTTCTATCCCCTAAAATGAGAGTCTCTACAGCAATGGAGAAGAGAAATCACACAGTGACAGAGTTTATCCTGTTGGGGTTCACAAGAGACCCCCTAATGCAAAAGGTACTGTTTGTGCTATTCCTTGTCATGTACACATTGACTGTGGTAGGAAATTTTACACTCATCATGCTCATCTGCAATGACTCCCGGCTCCACACACCCATGTATTTCTTCATTGGAAATCTCTCTTTTCTGGATCTCTGGCTATCCACTGTCTACACCCCAAAGATCCTTGTCACCTGCATCTCTGAAGACAAGAGCATCTCTTTTGCTGGCTGCGTGGCTCAGTTCTTCTCTGCTGGGCTGGATTATAGTGAGTGCTATTTGCTGGCTGCCATGGCTTATGACCACTATATGGCCATCTCAAAGCCACTGCTCTATTCCCAGGCTATGTCCATTAAACTGTGTGCATTTTTTGTAGCTGCCTCCTATCTGGGTGGCTTTATTACCTCTTCCCTCATCACCAAGAAAACCTTTACCTTTGACTTCTGCAATGACAACATCATTGATGATTTTTTCTGTGACTTGACTCCCCTGGTAAAGCTGGCCTGTGGGGGGATGGAGGGCTACCAGGCTCTGATGTATTTCCTCCTGGCGTCCAACGTCATGACCCCCATTGTGCTCATCCTGGCCTCCTACCTGTTCATCATCGCCACCATCCTGAGGATGCGCTCTACCCAGGGCCGCCTCAAGGCCTTCTCCACCTGCTCCTCCCACCTGACCTCTGTGACCTTGTACTATGGCTCCATCCTCTACATCTACCTGCGCCCTCAATCTAGCTATTCTTTGGATACAGACAAAATTGTTTCCACGTTTTACACTGTGGTGTTCCCCATGTTGAATCCCATGATCTACAGCTTGAGGAATAAAGATGTGAAAGAGGCTCTGAATAAACTCTTCAGATGAGTCTGTCCCCATCTGGAGAAGTACATAACCATTCATCAGGTTATTACATTGCCAAGAGAGTTGCTACTGGGTTTTGTCAAAATATAATATATGTTTAAATGTTTGCTCTTACATTCATGTAAGTTTAAGTGTTTCCTCTTTTATATAAATCAGATAAAAAAAAGAAAGGAGACTTTAGGTAATTATATTTGCATAAAGATATAAAAATTCACTATTTCAAATTTCATGTTACTTTAAAAACAAAAATCTTTCTTGAACCAAAAAACTCTCCCCTAAAGTTTTTTTTCTTTTCTTTTTTATTATGAAAATACCATACAGAGGGGTTACGATGACATGGGCAAGATAGTGAGTACATTTCTTATCAAGCATTGTTGCCTCCTCCTTTGTCTCCCCTTTCCATCCCTTCACTTCTCACCCCCTACCCCCTTCTGTGCCCCCCCAAAGTTGTAAAGTCAATGCTTTGTTATTAGCAGAAGATTTGATTGACTGATAGATATATTCAAGATAGTACCTAGCACTCACTGACCCCAAGTACTAGAAACATTTTGAATGAGTTTTAATGGTTTACTATGATTAGTAACCTTGTGATATTTACCACTTTTCCTTAACAGAGCATTCTAAACATTTATATTTAAGTTTTTTACCCTGAAATATTACCACTAAGAGGTAGAGGCACCCCAAAATAACATGGACACAATTGGTCCCAAGAGGTATGTTCCTTTTAAATTGTAGGTGCTAATACCAGTTCTCTCTCTTAAAGAAAAGCATTTGGTTTGCAAAAGATCTGGGGGGAAAATCATGCAAAGTGAAGTAAATCAGGCCCAGAGAGACAAAGGATGCATGTGTTCTCCAATTAATTCATAAATACATTAGTACAGAACTTGGAGTAGCATTCAAGGGTATGTAAACATATTAACTGAAATACGGTAAATTCAGTGGAGAATAGAAATGGTGAATTCCTTAGAATGCTTAACTCACAGTCTAACAAAATAAACAACAGCAAATGGGACCTCAGAAGGTGAGGGAGAAAGGTTCAGTGCAGCAGGGTAGATAAATGAAGACAGGAAGGAAGACAGAATGCAATCATAAAATGCAATGCCTATTTTTTTAATGAATTCTGAGGGAAGATGTGTGTTGATGAGGGATGGTGGAGAATAATGAAAGGGTGACATTAATCAAAAAGCATTGTATTCATAAACTGCTTTGTTGAATGGTAGCTCCCTTATACAACTACTTAAAGATACTTTTTAAAAGAAAGAACCAACAAAGGAGGGGGTAACAATGCTCAACAAGAAATGTACTCATTACCTTACTCATGTAACTGTAGCCCCTCTGTAGAGCATCTTTACAATAGAATACCATTTAGAAAAGAAAAAAAAATCAGTTGAGAATCCAGAGAGATGATATTACTGATTCACTGTAAGACTACTGAAGCACCACTTTTTTTTCACAAAGGTAAACATCCTGTGCTTCTGTATCCAATTTGTGATTTAAGCAAACAAACATTATTTAAAAATAACAGAGAGGTACAATGATTTGCAAAACATAAGCATATTGTAGCCAGCAGATAAGATTTTATACAGAGAATACATAGTGATAAAATAAAGGGTCGGTGCTATATGGTCCATTCAACTTTTATTTGTTTTATAACAAGACGATATTCATATGTTGAGTCTGTGTAAAGCATAGATATGTCTCTTTCACTGGTATACTCAGAAAGAATGAAAAGAGAACAACACTATGAGTTAAGCAAACATATTGTGTAAATGTTTTTATGTTATGTAAAATAATGTTAAAACATCCGAGGTTCACACAGTGCGGGAATATTTGATTTTGCACCCGTGCTCACACTGGCTGACCTGGCTTCGAGGTCAAAGAATATAATCTGTAATCATGGAAACAAATTGTAGCCCTTTAGAAATAGGAACTGCTAGTGTAATTTTAAGTTGTTTTATGTGGAAAGTTATGCCAACTCAGTCTCTGTTTTTTTAATGATTTTTTCTGCTTCTAGCTGATGATAATATAATTGCTGTAAAAATGCTTTTTAAAAAATAACATTAAAAGTGGTATATAACAATACAGAACATTTGGTTCTTTCATGTCAATTAAATGGAACAAAAAAATTAGAGAAGCAAGACTAGCTACAAAACTTGAAACAATGACTCACAACAGACAAATGGATCAAGAAAACAGAATGCTATTGTATCATTTGCAACAAAATGGAGGGACCTGGAAAAAAAAAAGTTGCATTAAATGAAGTAAGTAGCCCCAGAGAGACAAAGGTTGCGTGTTTCTCTCATTTGTGGAAGTTAGAATTCGTTTATAAATATATGAGTAAATACTTGGAGGAATGCCAGTGTACATAAATATATTAATGAAGAAAGGTAGGTTCAGGGGAGAACTGGGTGTAATTCCTTAGAAAGGCTAAAACAAAGGTCAACAAAATAAGCACTTGGAACTTTAAAGAGGAAAATGGGCTCAAGGAGAGATGGGGGATAAACAAATGGAGAGAAGAAAGGAAGAAATGCAGTCAAAATTCCAATTCATATGATACAAAATTAAGAAAAGTAAGGATGATGGTTGAAGAGATAGATTTACTTAAACAGTTTTAAACATAAACATGTTTATAGTTATATATACCTAAGTACTTTGGGGTTGTACGCAAATATACACAAATTTATTAACCAAACTATGGACAAAAAGAAAGAAATATAGTATTTGCAGGAGACAATTCTAATGGGGTCATTCCTTAGAAAACAACAATGGAGCGTGAGCACAGGGTCTCACAGTCTCACTTGACTATTTCATTCATGGCTGGTGCTTTACCATTTCAACCATATCTCCAGTTCTGGTTCTTTGTTGGTTAATTGGAAAGAAGTCTCAAAATTGTGTCTGTCTAGGCTGTTTTCAAACTGTGATCCTTATATCTCAGCCTCCTAAGTAGCTAGGAGTATAGAGGTAAGAATCTTCAAAGGAGTGACATTGACTAAGACATTGTATTCATAAAATGCATTGTTGAATGGCAACTCCTCTGTAAAACTACTTAAAGATAATAAAGAATAACAAATGATTTCAAAGTGTAAAACTATTACGAGTGTGGTAACAATTCCCTTTGTTGGGAGGGGAAATATGATTTTAGAGGTTATGGTCTCGTAGTTATTCAGCCTGCTTGCCCAGCTGGCACGCTGCTCCTTCCAGACCTGTTTTCTGTTGGTTATTTTGGAGACAGAGTCTCATGGATTTTTCTGCCCAGGATGAGTTCAAACTGTCATCTCCAGGATCTCAGCCTTTTGAGTAGCTAGGATTATAGATGTGAGCCCTGAGCACCCAGCTAACGAATGTACAAACAGATTGATACTTTTAAGCACTGACACATTAACTACAAAACACATGTTCCAATGACTGTCCAGGGACTAATTCAAATACTCTTAGGGAAAGCACCCCAGTTCCCGATTCCAAAATAACAATCAACATTTCCACAGATATAGAAGCTTGGCTAACCAAAGAATAAGAAAAACAAGGGAGGGGATAACAATGTTCAACAAACAAATATTCATTATCTTACATATGTAACAGTAACCCCTCTGTACATCAGCTTGACAATAAAATTAAATTTAAAAAATAAAAAACAAAATGAAAAAGAATAAACATATTTCATGCTTTTGAATAAAATATTTACCTGGACTCTAGAATCATGTTTAAATAATGTCACCCAGATATTATTTAATGTCATCCAGACATGAAACCGATAATAAATGTAGAAAAGCATTTATATATTCACAAACATTTACACAACATTTCACAAATAAATGTAGGATATATACATATATTTATATATATATTTACATATACATATACTGGAATTAAGCACATAGCATTAATAACTGGTTGGTGATGCTCACACCTATACTCCTAGCTACTTAGGAGTCTAAGATACAAGAATCACAGTTTAAAAGCAGCCTAGACAGACAATATTTTGAAATTCTTCTTTCCAATTAACCAACAATGTACCAGAACTGGAGATATGGTTGAAATGGTAAAGCACCAGCCATGAATGAAATAGTCAAGTGAGACTGTGAAACCCTGTGCTCACGCTCCATCTTTGTTTTCTAAGGAATGACCCCATTTGAATTGTCTCCTGCAAATACTATATTTCTTTCTTTTTGTCAATAGTTTGGTTAATAAATTTGTGTATATTTGCATACAACCCCAAAGTACTTATATATTTATAACTATAAACATGTTTGTGTACAAAACTGTTTGAGTAAATCTGTCTCCTCAGTCACTTTTTGTTTATGGAGAACATGCTAAAAATCATCTTTTCTTCTAGTGTTCTGTGATTATAGAATAAAAGATATTAAATGTAACCCTACATTTTCCTATTTTTAATGCTGTTGCTTTTCTTTCATATTCTAGCATTTCTTAGACCACAATTGTAAAGCATGCCATTTAAGTTTTTTTTTCTAGTAGTTGCAATTTTTATTTCCTTTAACTTTTTTTTTTTTTTTGTCAGTCGTGGGGCCTGAACTCTGGGCCTGGGTGGTGTCCCTCAGCTCTTCAGCTCAAGGCTAGCGCTCTACCACTTGAGCCACAGCACCACTTTCGGCTTTTTCTGCTTACGTGGTGCTAAGAAATCGAACCCAGGGCCTCCTGCATGCAAGGCAAGCACTCTCCCATTGAGCCACCTTCCCAGCCTTCTTCCTTTAACTTTTAATTAAGTTAAAATTCCTTTTATATAGAGATTTAAATTTCTCGTCGATTTAAATTCTTTTGTATCTAGTATTGCAACACTATTTGGTAACATAATATCATTCTTCAGTATGTGATTAAAATACGGTTGCCCCAAATCAGTTAGTTGTAAGTATATGGACTTCCTTCTGGGTTCTCCCCTGCTCTTTTACTGCATTGATTTTTAAACTAACACCTTGGGGTTTCCGTTACTACAATATGTAGCATGGAAAAGTCAGCTACTGACCAGTAAAAGAAAGTGTAGGGAAATGACCATGAATTCAAAGCTGAAGTTGCTTTCAGCACAGATCTTAATTTGACTTACTTCTAAATTTTGTTGGGACTAATTACTTGTTACAGACATTTTTGGTTTAACTTCAATTTCAACTACAACATGTATTTCAAAGTTCTTTAAACATTTATTTCATTTTTGAAAATTTTGAAATTTTCATATTTATATTTAAATCTGTATTCAAACCCAGTTAAAAGTCATTTAAAGAATATTTTCACACTGCATATTTACCTATCATCATTTAGTCATTTTACCCTCTTCAAAGAACATTCACCTTTTTCTTTTGGCTAATTGCTTTTTTTAAAGAAGTTTCACAACTATGAACCCCTGAGGTGCTTGAGAAATTGCATTCACCAGGGAGCCTGGGCAGAATAAATCACTTGGCTCCATAGTGTGGTGTGGTTCTCTGTTGCTTGTGCTGGTAAGTATTACAGGTGTCTGCTCCTGGCCTGGGTGGGAATGTAAATGGAATCTGCCAGAACTGACTTGAGCACAGGGTGGATTTTTTTTTCTATCTTTGAGATGGAAGCCTATGACAACACCTTAATCACTTGTAGTCATGCTGGCTTTGAGTGAAGGTATCAAATCCAAAATATGAACGATGCAGAAAGCTCCAAAAAGAATCACCAAGTTACTTAGGTTTCATCTACCTACCCTGAGAGAGAACTTACTATGGCATAGTTGTGTGATTGTTTACTATGTGTTCCACTTCAGACAGGTCATCTATACAAGTATTGACACTAATCAACATAGAGAACAGAGATATGAAAAGATTAAATGAAATGCTCCATGTGGAACAGTGAATAACATGTGAATTATTCAGAATCTTAAGTGTCTGTTAATGATGCAAATTCTGGTGTCATAACAAGAATAACATATTGTAGTACAAGTATAATGTATTAATATTCACAATGAATCCAGGAGTTCTTAAGTTTTTCTGCAGTCCATTCTTCAAATGTTTATGGACTGTGATCCAGATGTGTTTTTTTTGGATTAGGTGTTTGACTTGAAATGAAGAACCACCATAATCACATCACACTAGCAAAACCCATTATATAAGTATCAGACTGTGCTACATGTAACACCAAATGCAGATTAAAAAGAGAGTTTCTAGAGAAGAGCAAAAAAATTAAATTAAGTGATGGGACAAATGACAGGACAAATGGAGCAGTGGTATTCAATAGATACTATGTTGAAAAAGCACTATGCTTACGATAGATAGATAGATAGATAGATAGATAGATAGATAGATAGATAGATAGATAGATAGATAGATAGATAGATAGGTAGGTAGATAGATAGATAGATGGATGGATGGATGGATGATAGGAGGGGAAATCTGGGAGACTGTGAAAGAAGGGGTTATATTGTCCAAAACCAAATGTACCCTTTTTATGACATGTAACTATAACCCCTCTACACATAACCCTTATAATGACATTACTTATGTAATTACTTACATAATGGTAACCCCTCTGTACATCACCTTTACAATAATAATAGAGAATTTTAGTTGAATTTCATGTTTTTCCATATGGCTCTATTCTCTACATAAAATTTTAAAAATTTCAAAAAAAAGTTTAATGACATTCATGTAATATTTGAAAATGAGCAGTGCTTCATTCAATACATTGTAACTATACCATAAAAATTCAAAGCAGTTCAGTCTTGCATTCTACAGATCTATAAATAAGAGGAATATATTAGCATCTTTACTGTTTTTCTCAGCCCAATGATTCACACTGAATTCTCATTTTCTCTCTTCCAAAAGGAAAGTCCCTATAGAAATGGAGAAGAGAAATCACACAGTGACAGAGTTTATCCTGTTGGGGTTCACAAGAGACCCCCTAATGCAAAAGGTACTGTTTGTGCTATTCCTTGTCATGTACACATTGACTGTGGTAGGAAATTTTACACTCATCATGCTCATCTGCAATGACTCCCGGCTCCACACACCCGTGTATTTCTTCATTGGAAATCTCTCTTTCCTGGATCTCTGGCTGTCTACTGTCTACACCCCAAAGATCCTGGTCACCTGCATCTCTGAAGACAAGAGCATCTCCTTTGCTGGCTGCGTGGCTCAGTTCTTCTTCTCTGCTGGGCTGGATTATAGTGAGTGCTATCTGCTGGCTGCCATGGCTTATGACCGCTATATGGCCATCTCAAAGCCACTGCTCTATTCCCAGGCTGTGTCCGTTAAACTGTGTGCTTTTTTAGTAGCTGCCTCCTATCTGGGTGGTTTTATTAACTCTTCCGTCATCACCAAGAAAACCTTTACCTTTGACTTCTGCAATGACAACATCATTGATGATTTTTTCTGTGACTTGATTCCCCTGGTAAAGCTGGCCTGTGGGGGGATGGAGGGCTACCAGGCTCTGATGTATTTCCTCCTGGCGTCCAACGTCATGACCCCCATTGTGCTCATCCTGGCCTCCTACCTGTTCATCATCGCCACCATCCTGAGGATGCGCTCTACCCAGGGCCGCCTCAAGGCCTTCTCCACCTGCTCCTCCCACCTGACCTCTGTGACCTTGTACTATGGCTCCATCCTCTACATCTACCTGCGCCCTCAATCTAGCTATTCTTTGGATACAGACAAAATTGTTTCCACGTTTTACACTGTGGTATTCCCCATGTTGAATCCCATGATCTACAGCCTGAGGAATAAAGATGTGAAAGAGGCTGTAAATAAACTCTTCAGTAAGTCCATCCCCATCTGGAGAAGTACATAATCATTCATCAGGTTATTAAATTTCCAGCCAAGATGCTATTGGCTTTTGTCAAAATATAATGTCTGTCCAAGTGTTTAGCCTTCTATACATGATAGTTCAATAAACCTTAGGAAAATAATTTGAATAATTAAGGTACTATTACTTAAATATAAAATATAAGATTTGTTTTGAATTTCATGTTGCTCTATATTGAAAACAAAGCTCTTACAAAATTTCCTTTTGTTGTCTCTAGTGAGAAGTTTTCATTATTATTAACAAAAGTTTTGTTTGATATGTGTAGGATCATATATGCATAGTCATTTACTTCAATCACTAATAAACATGTTGAATTATTTTTAATTATTTATTATAATTGTTAACTATGATAATTATCACTTTTCCTTAAGTATTATCTTAATCATTTTGGATATATTTATTTTCATTCTTAAACATTAGCACAGTGATTTTTAAAAGCAACCAAAAATTTTTTGACACAAATTGTGCCTAACTACCACAATATTTTTAACCTATATGCTATTTAGGTAAGTTTTCCTTTAATGAGAAGCAATTGGGATTTTGTATGTATAATACTTTTGGGGGGGGTGCGTCCAGTCGTGGAGCCTGAACTCTGGGCCTGGACGCTGTCCCTCAGCTCTTCAGCTCAAGGCTAGCACTCTACCACTTGAGCCACAGTGCCACTTCCGGCTTTTTTTCTTTTTGCTTATGTGGTGCTAGGGAATCGAACCCAGGGCCTCAAGCATGCAAGGCAAGTGCTGTACCACTGAGCCACCTTCCCAGCCCCTTGTATGTATAATACTTTTGATTCATTGAACAATGTTCAATGAATAGTCTTGTACTTCTGTGTCCAAATTTTGGGTTGCTTACAAATACACACAATCAGTATAATGAAAATAATTATTACAGAAAAGGAATATTAAGACAAGGGAAAATAAGAACATATGAGCCTGTCCTAGCCAGTGGAAGATATTTTAAAGAGAGAATACAGTTAGAAAATGAAAGATAAATGTCATATGCGGTATATAATTTTGATGAAATTTTCAACATAATATCAAAATCTGCCTTTATTTGTTGGCAGAGTATAAATATGGCTTGCTTTTACTGTTATTTTTTGTCAGGAATGAAAATTGAAAAAAAAAGAAAAAGAAAAAGAAAATCAACGTGCTCACAAATGGAGAAGCTTGGCTAACCTAAATGTAAACCAGTTTCATTTTTTATATTGAAAATTTATCATGGCTGCATAATCACCTATGACTATTGTCACTGTGTCCCTAAACCTGATAATAAACTTAGGAAAACATAAAAAATATTAACTGCACTTAAACATATTGCATCAAAACTTTAGAACACTTTACAGAATGTTAAGTGAACAATAATTAAGCTCTTTTACTTACAATAGGGAATTTTCCATCTGAAATCTATGATGAAGAATCTTCCATATTAATTCAAAATGATACCACAAACTCTTAAGGAAATTTGGTTACTTACATGATAAGGTTTAAGGTCTTAGGATAATATGATTTCCAAATGTCTCTTTAAATGTATGATTTTAGGAAATTAATATTTTTAATTTTTGTTGCCAGTCTTAGGGCTTGAACTCAGGACTTGAGCAATGTCCTTGAGCCTCTTTGTGTACAAGGCTAGCTAACATCTACCACAGCAGAACTTACGGCTTTTTCTGTTTCTGTGTTACTGAGGAATCAAACCCAGGGCTTTATACATGCTGAGCAAGCACTCTACTGCAAAGCCACATTGCTAGTACAATGTTTCTACTTTTAAACTGATTTTATTGAGGCCTGGGGTATCTACATTTTATGGGGTGCATGATACTCATTTGAATAACATATACAACATACATACAATGCAAGTAAAGATATTACAATGTTTTTTATTGTTGTTGTTTTTGTTTTTATTGTTTAAATACCATACAGAGGGGTTACAATTATGTGGGCAAGGTAATGAGTACATTTCTTATCTAGCATTTTTGTCTCCTCATTTGTTTCCCCTTCTCATCCCTTCCCGTCTCCCCCCCCCCACACACACACCCAATTCCCCTACACTCCCGCAGCCAGAGTTATAAAGTTCGTTTTTCAACATAACGTCTTATACACATCATTGTTGCAATGGGTCCACCTGTATCCCCATTTAAATGATTTGTTTTTTCCCTTCCATTCCACAAATTATACCAACATCAAATACAATGAAAGCAGGGGTTATACTGTGGGGGGAGGGACATATAAAGCAACAAAGAAATATCTTATAAGTATGTTAGAAACAATCGCAAGAAAGAAAAAATATTTGAATCCTTATCTTGGGATTCATTTTGCCTAACATCAACTTATCTGACCGTTTCTGCTTGTCTCAGACATATACTACTTATTGCAAATAAGGGAAACCATGGGACCTATGTTTCTTTGGGCCTGGCTTACTTCACTTAATATAATTTTTTCCAAGTTTTTCCATTTCCTAACAAATGGGCCAATGTCATTCTTTCTGATGGAGACATAGAATTCCATTGTGTATATATAGCACATTTTCTTGATCCATTCATCTACTAAGGGGCATCTGGGTTGGTTCCATATCTTAGCTATGGTAAATAAAGCTGCAATAAACATAGTTGTGCTGGTAGTTTTAGTATGGTCTTGTTTGTGACCATTTGTGTAAATGCCCAAATGTGCGATTGCTGGGTCATAGGGGAGCTCTAAGTGGAGTCTTTTGAGGAAACTCCATACTACTTTCCAAAATGGTTGAACGAGTTTACACTCCCACCAACAATGCAGTAAGGTTCGCTTCTGTCCACATCCCCTCCAGCATCTGCTGTTATTAGAGTTCTTGATTATAGTCATTCTAACTGGGGTGAGGTGGTATCTCAATGTTGTTTTGATTTGCATTTCTTTTATGGTTAGAGAGGTTGAGCATTTCTTCATGTGTCTATTGGCCATCCTTCTTTCCTCTTCAGAGAAGTTTCTCTTTAGGTCTTTAGCCCACTTATTTAACGAGCAGTTGTTTCTTTGAGGATTTGTTGCTGGGGGATTTAATATTTTGAGTTCCAGGCATATTTTAGATATGAGACCCTTGTTCGTTGTATGGCTAGTGAAGATCTTCTCCCAATCCATGGGCTTTCTATTGATCTTGCTGCTATGTCCTTTGCCATGCAGAAGCTCTGCAATTTCATGCAATCCCATTTGTCCAACCTTTCTTTGATTTGTTGTGTTGCTGGGTCTCTTTTATGAAAATTTCAGCCTGTGCCAAGGAGACCAAAGGGTTTCTCCTAGTCCATTTTGTAATGTTTTCAGAGTGTCTGCTTTGACTCCGAGGTCTTTGATCCATTTAGAGTTGATTCTGGTGCAGGGTAACATATAAGGATCTAGCTTTAGTTTTCTCCAAGTGATTAACCAATTTTGCCAGCACCATTTACTGAAGAGGCTGTCTTTGTTCCATTCTATTGTTTTAGCTCCCTTATCGAAGATTAAATGGCTATAGGTCTGTAGGTTCATTTCTTCCCCTTCTTCATCCTCCTCCTCTTCATTCTTTCCTGTTTAAGTTTGCACCTGGTTATCTTACCTAAATTCGCCTTGTCAACTTAAAGTCTATGCAAAATGCTCATGAACCTAAAGATTAAATTCAGATTTGGTAATAGCCACGGGCTGGACAATGTAAGACTAAGCAAATGCTACAATGTGGACCTCCTACTTTTTCTGCATCCTAGAGAATTTTCACCTATTTTCAGTGACATATGTGAATAGATAATGTGATTTATGCACATTCAAAGGCACATTTGCATACTCTTCTGTGCTTTTCTTTTTTAATAAATATAATCTAAAGATCATTATGAATCTCCATATATTAATAGAGTCATTACTCTTCTTAAAAGAGATTTATTAAGTACTACCTTCATGACATATCATGCAGGTAACAAGGCTAGCTCTGAGATACATACCTGCACTACTCAACACAACAGCTACGGATTTGGCCTTCTTTAGGCTTATACCTTCAAGACCACACAGAAAAATTTACAATTGCAAATACATTCCAATTTGATCAATAGTAATAAGTGCTACACAGTTGAAATTCTTAGTTATTTAAACATTGGCAAGTGTTCATTCTGTAAAACGTATTTACAGAAGCAGCACCTAGTTAATTGAAATGTGCTTCATTGTCCAGTACATTGATGGATAGAGCTCATTGCTTCCATGCCAAAATGGTGAAATTCTCCAAGTGAAGAAAATTTCCCTGCTAAACTAGGATTGTAATATCTTCTTGAACTATGAGATTGTGGAGATGATATTAATATCTAAGGTTTAAATAAATTATTCATAATAAAAACCACATTGACTTCTTAGGATATATTTATAAATTATAGAAGCATTTTTGCTTCTATGTGATTTGGCAATTGTTAATAAAAGCAAAGCAAAATGGCAATGATCATTAAAGTATATTGAAAGCAATGATAAAAAGCCCTTCACCCAGCCAATTTTTATTCAGCCCATTCATGAATAAGTTTCACTACCTATGATTACAGTGCCCATCCATTATAAAAGTAAAATAAACTTAACTACATGGAGGAATTTTATATCCATAGAAAAAGTAACTGTAAACTGCAGAAGGAAATTCTTTTACCAGGCTTACTTTCAATGCACATTTATCTGAAAGGCTATCTTTGGTTATTATATCTTCCTTGAAATTACATTGTTCAATGACTAATTTGATTTCTGTGATTAAAGCCATATAGTTGTTTATAGATTTTTAACGATTGAAATGCTGGTCTGATTGTCAGTGTTTTAATATATACATGTTTGACTATGAAATTAATGACTATTAACTCTCCTCTTCGGATAACCTGGAGTGCATTATATTCTTGATAGGCTGTCTTTCACTGTTCGTTTGGTCCAGGTTCGAATGCCATGTAGGAACATGACTGCCTTGTAAGGCCAGGAGAGAAAGCGACTTCATGGATGATTTTATCTGTGAGACATATGGTAAGAAATAAAGGATGCACCTCAAGTTTGTTCACCTGCTTTCATTGAGGGATCTTTATGTATCTCTTGTGAGAAATCTCACCATCTTGCCTGAATTAATCTGGATGAAGTTCTCAGCATATTCCCAAAGGAAGATAATTCTCTGTGGAATATTTCCAATGCAGTACTCATTAACCTTATCAAGGAACCTGGTGCTGCTTCATCTAGTTGAGATCTTCCTCCACAGAACTATACATGTTTTCAAGAATGTGTCTTCCATGGATGTTTCTATTACATTTTTTTCAAATCTTCAGTTATTTAGACCAATTTTTATTTTATTACACATTTTATTGGGCACAGTTAGAGAAGCCAAAACATACAGAAATGTGCATGGGTCAAAATGAACGTAGTCTGCATGACTACCTTCTTAAATATATCTAAGACGGTGTCCAACAGTTATTAATTATATTGAATTATCAGAAGCAATATGTTGACTGAATACACATATGAAAACACACCAATCAAATCAGACTGGCTAACATTTTCATCTTCTTAATGTTTGGAATTCAAGTCCTCTCTGTAGTAATTCCCAAAACATTTAATAAGATATTATGAACTATATTCGCTCATTTGTGTTACAGGACATTAGAGCACATTACTTCTATTTAAACACGCTCTGACACTCATGGCCCAACCTCCTACTAGCTACCCCCACACTACCCTCAGCCTTTAGTAATTACATTTCTACATTTTACATTTGCATGTAAAAGAAAACAGAAGCAATTGTCTTATATTTTATTTAACACAAGACTTAATTTTATTTAACACAAGATCCCTAGTCCTGGTATAATGATATGTTTACTGCAAAATGGTTGACAAAATTGGCCTTAGATAAGCAGCAGGAAATGGATGCTTGCCAGCGGAAGGATAAGGCCAAAGGAAGAGGAGGAGATGAATGAAGGCAGGAAATAGGGAGAATGCAGCCAAGAATTCATGGAATATACCATAAAATTAGGAAAAGTAAAGGGAAGCGGGGGGAACGAAGGAGGGTGAGAATTGTGAAGGGGTGACACTGATCACGATGCATTGTACTCATAGACTGCTTTGCTAAGTGGTCCCTCTTTCGTGCAGCTGCATAAGGTAATAAAAAGGTTTTATAAAGAGAAGAAAAGAAGTGCATTTCCATGACTGGAGCTGGGAGTCTGTTTCTCTTTGCAATAGACTATATTGAGTGCTATCATTTGGCAGCTGCAGTTGCTGCCCCAAAGAATGTACTCTATAAAGGATACTGTGCATATCCACCCTCACCATGAACTATCTTGATGGACATTTCTGCATTATGAATAACCAAAGCCTCTGAAGAAGCCTGTGCTTGTGGAAGATCTTTCCTCCACATTCTCCATCGTATTATATTCCTCAGTTCTCACTTACAAGTGACTTTCCCAGTGCCCACCAGGAAATGAGAAGAAGACATTCTTCTCTCAATGTTCAAATTTATGTCTGTTTTATTTTGTAGTATAAAGTCATGCTCTGATGCCTACATGCAATGTAGGACAATTAATTGAATCTAAGTAACAAAACTCACTTTGCTTTGAGAATATTTTAAATCTAATCTTCTAGCAACTTCACATAGGCAGTACAATAAAAAAGATATTTAGGATAGTCACAGTACAATGCAATAGGTTACAATAACTTAATTATTTCTCATCTAAATAAATTCTGTATACTTTGAACAACATGTCTTTCTCCACCCATCTACCACTAATATTAACCCCCAGTAATCAATATCCTACCTATCCGTTAAAGATTCTAATTGGATTCTGCACATAAATAAAACTAAATGGTGTTTGCTTTTCATTTAACAAATGTTTATTAGATTTCCTCAGGTTATCACAAATGGTCACATGCCATTCTCTGTTATTGACACAAGTTATCTATATGAGTCTTTATTTTGACATATTAATATATGCATACCATGTACCTTGATCAGACATCTTCTTCATCACGCTCCTTCTTACCTTTCCCCATTTTCCAAACCAATCTTAAACTTCATCATATCATTTTCACACATGTAGATAATGTATTTTGATATGATTCATCCTGCCACTCTTACATTACTATGAAAAGGGCATGGTTATTAAGACTGAGTGATTTGTCATTGTGGATACATACCAAATTTTAGTCCATTCTTTCACTGATATGCATGTTGAATGAATCTGTTTCTTATCTATTGTGAATAACACCACCATGAAAATAGAAATGAATTGGTTTCTTTTATATATAAGCTTGCTTTTCACATGAAAATGTATTTCTTTGGGGAGTTATCAAAGCAAATAACCACTCTTGAGTGAACACCATATTGTTTGTCGAATGTTCTTAGTTATATGAATTCCTACAAATCTTGTACAACATTTCCTTTTTCTGAATGGCCTCTCCCAAACTTAATTGATCATATTTATTTATTTCCTTATCTATTTTTGGCGATATTGAGTTAGGAACTCTGAGCTTTTCATTTGTCAAGCTGGCGCTTTACCACTTGGGCTACACCCCTGACACTTCTTCCTTCAGTTATTTTTGAAGTATATTTTCTAGAGCTCAAAGTCCATATTCATGTTTTCTATATACCTAGGATGACACGCTTATACTAGCATGCCAGCTTTTAGTTGAGATGGAGTCTCACTTTTTGCTGACCTCCAATAATGATCCTCTTATATTTTCCAAGTAGCTAGTATTACAGGCATGAGTCACTGAGCCCAGCCTAACTGGTATTTTTTTTATAATAGCCATCCCAATAGGTGTAGTGTGTTCTCTCATTGTGGTTTTAAATTAAATTTTTCCAATGACTAGAAATAGCACACTATTCATATTTCTGTTACCATTTATAATACTGAGAAATATCATTAAAGTACATGATCATTTATCTCTTGTTGCCATGTCTACGTTTAGTTAATTCATTTCCTACTCCATCCCATTGTGCTATTTTATTTTCTCAATAACATTAAACAGGAAATGAAAATCTATCTTTACTCAGTATTTTTTAAAAAATCATGTGTCACTCATGTCTGGAATAGGAACAGGCATAGTGTCCTCACTGGAATTTCTCAGGATCTGGAACACACTTGACTCAAGAAATGCTTTCTGGAGAAAAAGAAATGGAATAAAGCCACACCACCTTAGGACTTTCTCATTATTAAAAGAATAGTTAAAGCCATGAAAATTCCCATATACAACACCAAAGGATGAAAAATGGCTGTTTGATATTAATGACTTAACTACATCTCTTGGGTTTTGCTCAGATTATGACATCATTTAAATTGGCTGAGGAAATTATATTCTTCTCTGCTCCATACAGAATCTAAATTGAGACTATTTACTTCAAATTAGTTCTAAGTGATGGCAGGCTGCTCAGGATAAGGTTGAGAAATTGAATATTTTGTGATCCTCACTGTTTTTGATAGGGAAATAAATTAGCCAAGAAAGATTTTTGTACATTTCTATTAATGATATATTTGTAATCAAAAATATAGACTATTATTTCTCCTAGCATAAAGATTTTTAAAAATATTCAGGACCTATTTTTAAAAGGGCAGAAGACATACTTGTAGAATCCCTATAAGTTTTAAGTGGCTCCCTCCACTAAGATTGTGCCAATTTCCTTTTTTATGTTCTATGTTGATGTTGTGAGGAGGGGATATAATATTACATGGGCAACAGAGAAGAACTTCTTATCAAGTACTAACCAAGTTCTCTTGTATTAGAAGAACAATGAAATAAGGAAAGTTTGAATAAACACAGGTAAAGGGAAATATCAGAATTTTTGGAACAGATTGACCCATTGCAACAATGAGGTGTACAAGACACTATGTCGAAAAACAAACTTTACGGGGGTGGGGGGAGGTAGCTGAGGAGGTGGGAGGGAAGGGATAGGAGAAGAAAAACAAAGGAGGAGGCAACAATGCTAGATTAAAAAAATGTACTCATTACCTTGCTCATGTAACTGTAACCCCTCTATACAGTATTTTCATAATAAAATCTTAATTAAGAAAAAGAAATTCTGGAACAAATACAAAGGTCCAAGTGGTTACATCCATTTGTCCTCATTTTAAAAATGTAAGTGTCTAATGAAATTAAACTCATCCTCATAATAGCTATGATCATCAATAACAAAAGTTCTTAAGCTCTGAGCAGCAATTTGTTATATATATATATAAAACACTTTACAATCATTAATTTGATGTAGACAAAAAGTTCTGATAAGGGAAAAATGTAATTAGTTCATTAATTTCATTGTGCTCCATGTGATGCTAGGCATATATACACATATATGTCCATTTGATGGGATTATATTGTGCAAACTCAGAGAGTATAGTTGAGCGCTCACTTTCTATACAAGAAATGCTCTTCGCTTGAACCTTGTCAGCCCTATGAACAAATCATTTATTAGAATGCTTTTGTTTGTTTCTTTCTTAATTTGGACAACTCTTAAAGCAATTTTCCTATTACCATGTTGATATAAATTCTACACAAATTACAAAATTATATTCTAGAAGTTCAACTACCCCACAGGAAGAAATTTGAAGACAGCATCTTATAGAAACATACATGTAAGTGAAATATTAAGCAAATTTCCATCAATCTTCCTATTTTATATCATGGTCTTATATAATAAGCATCACAAAATTCTTTAGTCTAACTAGCTGTAGAAAACCTGTTCAAATATTAGTTCTCTTTCTAATAACTCCCAGGTAAATTTTTAAAATCTAGTATTACCAAGAATCAAAGTGGATACAATAATCTAGACTTAAGAGACTTAGGTCACAATAACATAAGAATCACGATGAAATGGAGGCTTGCTCAGGTTTTCATTGTCTTACCTTGTCAAATTATTTCAAATACATTACTGCACACAATTTGTAAATTACAGAGTCTACATGGTAACCTTCATGATTGTGCTTGTACCATTCTTGTGGCTTTCCTCAAGGCCTCTTTGACGTCCTTGTTTCTCAGGCTGTAGATGAGAGGGTTGAGCAGGGGGTTGATGATGGTGTAGAACAGAGCAGCCACTTTGTCCCTCTCCGGGGAGTAGTTAGAACTGGGCCTCGAATACATGAAGAGCAAAGATCCAAAGAAGAGCGTGACGGAGATGAGGTGGGAGGCACAGGTGGAGAAAGCCTTGCGCCTTCCCGAGGCTGAGCGGATCCTCAGGATAGCCAGCAGGATGTTGAAATAGGAAACGAGGATGACAACAAGACATGACAGGACAGTGAAGCCCACCATACTGGAAAGGATTTTCCCGTAGACCCTAGTGTCCGTACAAGATTTTTTTACCAATGGCAGCACATCACAGAAAAAGTAGTCAATGACCTTCTCACCACAGAAACTCAGCCGGAAGGTGTTGGCAGTGTGGGCGATGGCATTCAGAAATCCTCCTAAGTAAGAGCCAGAAATAAGTCTAGTACAAATAGAAGCAGACATGGTAGCTGAATAAAGCAACGGGTTGCAAATGGCCACATAACGATCATACGCCATGGCTGATAGCAGATAGCACTCAGTGTAGGCCGCCACACAGGAGAAGAAGAACTGAGCCCCACACCCAGCCAAGGAGATGCGCTTGTCCTCTGAGACACAATTGACCAATATTTTAGGGGTGTACACAGATGTATACCAGAAATCCAAGAAGGAAAGACCACCAATGAAAAAGTACATAGGAGTATGAAGCCGGGAATCAATACGGATTAAGATAACCAGGGTCATGTTCCCTGACAAGGTTAACAAGTAGATAATTAAAAATATTCCAAATAGAATCAGCTGCCAATGGGGATCTGTGGAGAAGCCCAGCAAGATGAACTCAGTCAGGATGGTGCGATTCCTCACCTCCATGTCCACAAAGGGGAAAGCCTGGTTTATATCATGATGGGAAAAATAAGTTAGAAGGTTTACATTTACAAAAAAAAAGAAAATGAAGAAGAAACCCATAAAGTCAGCAATTATTGAGAGATCTTGGTATTCTTATTTGTATAAATAGAAGATTCTAATAGTGATTCAAATCTGAGATCTAACTTAGAGATTTTTGTACAGGTGCCTAGCAATGAAGTCTTCATATCTTAATAGGCTAAAAAGCACAAGGAAAAACAACTAAAGTAAAAATTGTGTCACATGTTTTGTCTTTCTAATTTCTCTGCTGCTTAAGTAACAATATGTATGGTCTAACATGATTCTCTGACTGAATTTCAAATCATAGATGAGCACAGCCATATTATCAAATGCAAATGGATTTATACGGAAGAGAGTCCATGTGTAGGAGTGAAGGCAACAAGGCAGCTGTGCATATTGAACACAGCAATGACCCATTAAGGGCCAGAACAGACTATAGCTGCTTTATAACTCATAGGTAAACATTACAGAGAAGAAATACAGCTTTACTGAATCTCAAACCAAGTATTTACCTTTGTTGAGAAAGGCCAGTTCCTGGAAGCAACAAATATTTCCCTGATCTGTGGTTTCTCTTTGTCATGCTGTGGTTGAACTTCATATGCATTTCCTTCATAGTCTCTCGAGATTCCACCCAGACCACACTGCAGGAATATGTGCCTCAGTCTCCAAGGACTCATTATAATTCATCTTGAATTTGAGGACAATATATAAATTACAAAATATTAAAATAATTAAATAAGTCATTTTTACCATGGCTTAATTAACATTATTTTCAAGCCACACACCAGTGGCTCACAGTTGTAATCCTAGCTACTCAGAAAGCTGAGAATTGAGGGTCACTGTTTGAAGGCAGCTTGAGGAAGAAAATCCCTGAGAATCTTATCTCCAACTAACCAGCATAAAAGTGGAGCTGTGGATCAAGTGGTAGAGTGCTTGCTTTGATCAAAAAAGCTTACGGACAGTTCCTGACCCCGAGTTGAAGTCCCAGAACTGCCCCTACACACATACCATAAAAGTCATTTGTGCATAAACATTAAGAATTGTTTTATCTTCTCCACTGTTTTTTTATTCTTTTTAAAATTATCTTTAATTAGTTGTACAAAATGTTGCCATTTAACAACATATGAATACAGTATCTCTTCACCAATATTAACCCTTTCAACCTCCTCTCTCTTCCATCCCTCCTCTATTCACCCTTACCCTCACTCTTCTTAACTTTGTAGGGCATACATTGAATTGTTGATGGGAAGATAAGTTGCAAAACCTGATGAACCCAGAACTGGCCCTAAGTCAATCACCTTAAGCCTTATTGTCACTCAGTAACTCACTCCCTCATTGGTGGACACAGTTAGGTAATACAGCTAGCTCTTGTCTTGTTACCAATTCACTACAGACCCTCTGTGTTTTAATTCTCCTAACAAATGCTGTGTACTGATATGCTTGCTATTTAATTATTCTTCCTGTGGATCCCAACATTACCAATGTGTGGAGAGCTTGTGTTATTGTTTCAAGGAAAGTTCCATGCAATGTTTTTGCGGAATCTTTAAGTACAGGTTCAAAGAGACTGAACATTTCTAGACCCAGTGCTAGCATTATTCCAACGGAAAAATATTTTAATTATTAAAAAAAGAAATCTTCAGAATGTCTCTTCAGGACCTGGCAGGTTTGATTGATGTTTTATTCAATACCATTTACAAAACTTCAAGCCAGGGAGTATTAGTCAAGTTTACACATGAGGAGCTGGTAGCTCAGAGGTCAGAATTCTATTATGAAAAAAATTGATTGCAATTGATGATATGTGCACATTTATAAAATTCATGACAATCAGAAAAAATTCAAATCCTTGTAGACACTAACCAATTGTATTTGCTCTCATTTTCTCAGGTTTCTTCTTTCCTGCTGTAACTTTCCTACAAGTCGTTTTTTTATTGTTTTTCTTTTTCTTTTTTTAATCCATATCCCCAAACTTCCCTTGAGTAGCTTTTTATCACTTAGCACTTGGGAATGGATCTAGACTTTGGGCTATGTGAACTTGAAGAGTTTTCTCAGGGCTTCTTTCATGTCTTTATTCCCCAGACTGCAAATCATGTGGCTCAACATGGTGAACAATACAGTATTAAAGGTCAAGAACTTCTTGTCTCTCTGGAGGAGTAGATTCAACTTAGATGGGAGTAGAAGTAGAGAATGGAGCCATAGTACAAGGTGACAGAGATGATGTGGGAAGGAGAAGGTAGCAAAGTCTCAAGGCGGCCCTGGGTGGAAGGGATGCTCAAGATGGCACTGATGATGAAGAAGTAGAGGATGTAGAAGAAAGTAGAGCACAGACTGATGGCTTCATTCACGTCACATGCCAACTTGATCAGAGACATCAGAGAAAAAAGTCATCAATCACATTGCCTGCACAAAAATCGAAAGTGAACGTGTTGCTGGTTAAGAGGACACCATTGATTAAGCTCCCAGTGTAGGCATATAGAACCAGACAGATGCACAATCTCCTTGACATGACCTGGGCATAGAGCAGGGGGTTGGAAATGGCCACATAGCCGTCATAAGCCATGACTGCCAAGAGAAAACACTCCATATATTTCAATCTGGCAGAGAAATAGAACTGAAACATGTAGCCAACAAAGTAGCTGCTCTATCTTTCAAGATGCAAGTTAGTAGGCTCTCCGGACTGTAGACAGAGGTCCAGAAAAGAGAGATTTCTAATGAAATACATGAGTGTGTGGAGCCGCGAGTTGTTGAAGATGAGCACGATGAGGGTGGTGTTTCCCAGCAAGACTGAAAAGTACACTTCCAGGAAGAGGACAGTCAGGATCAGGTACATCGCAGTTTCTTGAAGAGTACACATTCAGGAAGAGGACAGACAGGACCAGGTGCATCGCAGTTTCTTGAAGAGTACACTTCCAGGGAGAGGACAGACAGGACCAGGTGCATCGCAGTTTCTTGAAGATTATCATACCAAAGGGACTTTAAATTTTTCTTGATGTCATTTGTCTCTAATAATCCCTCCTACTTTCTTCTTATCCATCCATGCTCCTGAGATACTAACAAAAGCTCTTTCTTTGTCACTAAATTTTAGTAGGGTAGAGTGTTGGCTGTGAAATTGGAGTTTTTCCTCGCATTTTCCTATAGTGTTAATTGATCTTCATTTGTGTCTAACACTCTGCAATTAAGCTTCTATATGTGAAACTTAAGCTCTTTTAGAAACATAAAGGAAAATGATGAAGATACTACAAAGAGCCTTCCTTTTTAAGTTCTCGTGTGTGTGTGTGTGTGTGTGTGTGTGTGTGTGTGTGTGTGTGTGTGTGTGTGTGTGTAAAGGGTTACTAGCCTTATTTTGAGAAACAAATAAAATTTTCTGATAATAGAAAATAAAGGAACTTACGTAAGAATTTTTCCGAAACTGTAAGTTCTCCCTGGACTACAAATATACGTATCCCAGAATCTTTTATAAAAGCTGCGGGATTTCCAGGGCTATGTGGATTGCTAAAACCCTCTCAAGATTTCATAGTTTGGGGAGGAACTAACAGAAAAATTAAACATTTGTGTGTTAACAAGTTGAATATTATTAAACAAGATAAACCTTTTGGAGACCCTGTATAGCCCTGGTAACAAAAAGTAATCATGATTTTCAAACACCCAGTATTTTGAGTTGTGTCGATAGATGATAGAAAAATAGATATGCAGACAGATTGATTGATATAGAGATGTATAATTATTTTATATACATATAATAAATATAAAAGTATATATTAATAAATGTCTATCTATATTCATTATCATAGTTATAGTTATTAACAGTTACATATAAGTTATATAACTAGTAATTGTACTTATATAAGTAAAATACAGGCTCCAAATATTCTCTTGTTTCTATCTTTTCATTTTTTAATGTATTTTATTGTTACTATAGAGATGGTATACAGAGGGGTTATTAAAAAAGGTATGTACATCCTTTCATGTAGAATGTCTGTTTTTCTGTTATATTTTGGCAGCCATCTGTCCTTCTAAATCCATCCTTCCATCATCTAACCTCTTTGCTCCTGAGTGCTTATCTGTATTTGACTACATTTCTTGGCTCATTTTCTCTGTCTACTTAATGAGTTTATCTAGTGATTTTCCAGGAAGAGAATGTGGGTAGATTAGCCTTGGCTCTTTATTTGTATTCATGGGATAGACTACCAAGACTGTCATTCTCCTTTCCTGGACAAGAAGACAGCACAAAATGACTGCTGGCATTTGCTTTCTTTCTATATAAATGTAAATCCTATATATTAATGCTCACCAAGAGGAATAAGGAGTGCTGTTTTGACTGAGGAAAAGATTGGCATTAGCTTGAAACTGCTCCCTAATGCAGTTATAGATGGTTTTTAAATTTCCTTCCAAGGTATGGGGGGGGGGGGGATTGTGTGACAATTTTTGCCCCTGCAGACAAGTATCTTTATTACTACCTAATACCTTCACCCTATGTCTCAATCCCATAATCTATGGTCCCATTTCTCCCCCACCACTTACGTAAACTAATCACAATAACATTGGCATTTAGCATTTAATTCACATTGCTTCCTTGGCTAGAACCTCAACCACATTATTCCTGAAGGACATACAGGAGACAGGAAGCTCCTCCAAAGCTGAGGATTGGTTTTTCCAATACTCTTTCATGTAATACATTATCTATATTATGTATATGGTTTTCAAAGCACAAACCCCTGTGGTATGACTGCTAGATTCAGTATGTTTATGGTTACAATGTAGGCCAGAGGTGTCTCTCAGAGCTCTCCACTTCTAATTTATATTATGGCATCACTGGTGGTGATTTAAGTGATCACAATGGCACCTCGTGTCATGTTCCATTCCCTGGCAATATAAATATCTTTATAGTCTTGAACTATGTGAAAAAAATTAACCCATAGGAATCCAGTGTGAGGCTTTGATTCCAGGGCTATTCCTAATATGGTTTACTCTATTGTTCAGAGCCTGTCTGGAAAAAGATTCCCACTCAACCTGCACCGTAGAGGAGAATGGTAGTAAAAGGAGGATCCATAGAAAGGTGTTGATGGAATGTGGGAATACTCTAAGTGATATAATCTTTTCCCTCAGAGTTCCAATACACCCAGACCAGAAGGAGGAAGAGGAGAAGGGAAGGAAGGAGGTGGGAGAGTGGGAGAAATTTTTCATGTGGAGGTCATGAGGGTGGTATGTATAACTGAAAAGAACTATCCTGTTCATCCAGGGATGAATGTGGTCTTCAATATCCCCCATTGGAAAAAAGGTTGGGGATTAGAACTCTAACCTAAGCCTGTTCTTTTTTTCAATGTCTATCCATCCTGGCAAGATAACTTGGTGGAATTCTTACAAACTGATATTTTGTTTTAGAAATCAATTTGGAAATGATGACAATGATGTAGGAAAAAATTGTAGGAAACTGAAGATATTCAGCCCCTTCCCAATGGAAATATTTAAACCTATATATTTAACCACTATTCAGATGACAATAGATAGATGGTGGATATAGATGTTGATGATGATTATAGATAGATCTATAAATAGATACATGCATGCATACATATATAAATATATAGAAACATAGATGATGGAGAGGTGAGAGAGAAATATATACATGTATATATATATATATATATATATACATATATATATATATATATGTATATATAGCCAACCAAATCTATGTATACATTTGAAGTCAGTAAAACAATACAGAATATAAAGAAATTATGATGATTAAATAAATGATTGATCATGGGGACAACGTTCCTTGAAATAAATTTTTTCTGTATTTTATCAAATGATAATACAGCCAACTTACCAATTGTACAGATTCTGTATAATTGCCTTGTTTATAATTCCCTAAGCTTGACAACCATGAGAATGAAACCCTGGAGATTTAATAATTGTTATAAAAGATGCTAGAAGTATCTCATTCGTACCTCTGAATACCGAATCGAAGTGTTTGCTGCAGTTTGGTAAGTGGGATAATCCAGATACTATCTGTGCCAAAGCAATTTTGTTCTATTCTTGTGATGATTCAACAGATGTTTGTGTTCTGTTGCATGGCAGACACTCAAATCTTTCTTTTCTCATAAATTCCTCCTTAGTTCTATATTAATTTCTAAAATTTTGGAAAACAAAAAAGAGTCTTAAGTCCCTCTTCTATTTATGGAAGCAAATAATAGCTTATGTGAAAGGAAGTTATAGAATAAATACATAAATTGACTCTACAAATGAAAGAAAAGCCCTTGGAAAGCATTGATCAAAGAAAGAAGCTCTTGTACTTCAAAAGTTCAACAGAATGACAGAATAAAGTGACAGATTAAGAATCCTAATACCTTTAAAATTCCTGTACGGTTTTTGGTAAAGGGAGAAGGACACAATGCACATTTTCTTTTTCTTCTTTTTTTATTGTGAAAATACCATACAGAGGGTTTACAATTACATGAGCAAGGTAATGAGAACATTTCTTTTTTTTTTTTTTGGTCGGTCATGGGGCTTGAACTCTGGGCCTGGTCGCTGTCCCTCAGCTCTTCAGCTCAAGGCGAGCGCTCTACCACTTGAGCTACAGCGCCACTTCCGGTTTTGTGGTGGTTTATTAGAGATAGGAGTCTCACAGTCTCTCCTGCCCGGGCTGGCTTTGAACCGCGATCCTCAGATCTCAGCCTCCTGAGTAGCTAGGATTACAGGCGTGAGACACCAGCGCCCCGGCTATGAGAACATTTCTTATCAAGCATTGTTGCCTCTTCCTTTGTGTCCCCTTCCTATCCCTTCCCATCTCCCCTCCCCACCCCTCCCCACGCCAAAGTTGTAAAGTTCATTTTTCAACATAACATCTGTACATCTCATTGTTGGGTCTGTACATCTCAATGGGTCCACCTGTATCCCAATTTAAAGAATTTGTTTTTTCCCTTCCCCTCCACAAATAATGCTGCAATAAGTATAGTTGTGCTGGTAGCTTTAGTATGGTCTTGCAACAAGACCATACTAAAGCTACCAGCACAACTATGCTTATTGCAGCATTATTTACCATAGTTAACATATGGAACCAACCCAGATGCCCCTCAGTAGATGAATGGATCAAGAACATCTGGTATACAGTGCACATTTTAAAAGAATATAAAACAATATCTTACTGTGACTGGTGAGTTTCCATTGTCTCTCGTTGACAATGGCCAGAAGAAAACATCTATATGAAAATAAAAACCTGTAATGTAAAGTCATCTATTAAACCCTAACAGTACCAAGATGAAAATAACAAAGTTTTTTCACTCCTTGCATAAAAGTAACATCCAAATGCATTACAATTAAATGACTCTAGTCACCAACATGATATTAAATGTCCAATAATAGTCTCTTTTACAATCTTTATATGTGATGTTAAATCTAACAGATTAAATAATGTGCATTATATTCCAGATAAGGAAATTATCAAGAGGATCATGTCACTTTTCAAAGGTGACTAAATGCAAAGAGTTGGAATGAGAATTCTACCCAAATCTGCCTGACTCTAAACCTCATTCTACTTCTATTCAGCTTGAAAGCTTTGCATCTCTGTTTTCAAAATTGTAAAGTGTAAATAACTATGACAGGATGCCATGTAGTGGAGTCTTCATCAATGTAAATTTATTTTCTAGCAGTTCTCACAGCTGGAAGTTCAGGATCAGTATGTCAGCATGATTCAGATCTAATGAGGGCTCCTCTCCTGGGATCCAAACTTGGATTCTGAAAGAAGGAGGAAATAAGAGGGAGAGAAGAAAGAAAGAAGAAAACAGAGATGGAGATAGAAATAGAGAGGCAGAAATAGAGACAGAGATTTGTCATATGGTGTCAGAGAGGGTGGTGTGACTGGAAAGAACTATTGTGTTTGTACAGAGATGAACGTGGTCTCCAGTGCCCTCATTGGAGGAGCTTGGGGATTAGAACTCTGACCTAAGCCTTCTCTTCTTTGCAATTTCTGTCCATACTGGCAAAATTACTTGGTACAGTTTTTATAGACTGATCTATTAGAGGAGAAAGCAGTGTGGAAATCAATGTCAAGTAATGTAAAGGAAATAGAAGATACCCAGTTCCCTACAGAAATACTTAAACCTATATACTGTCTTCATCTCATCCTAGGAGATTGGTTCTATCTCTTTCCTTATTTTCATACAGAGTGTCTAGGAAATAGTAGTTTTAGACAGATATGCCGATTTGGGGATAGTTGATGGGCTGTGAGAGTACAGAGTCGAAACATGTCTCAACGAAGGACAACAGGGGAAGCAATGCAACGGCAATATACATAAGAAATGATCTGTACAACAGGGTGGGTAGTTGTGGGGAGGGAAAGTAGGAGACAAAAGGAGGGAAGGGGTAACAAGTTTGACAAGAAATGTTTATTACCTTACTTATGTAACTGTAAGCCCTCTGTACATTACCTTGACAATAAAGAAGCCTCAAATTTAATTGTGTGCCTTTAAAAAAAAGTTGCTAATGTTATTGAAAAGATTATATGCAGAGGGGTTCTAGTTACATAGTCAGGTAAACAGTGCATTTTTTCTGGATCATATCACCCCTTCCTTGGGTCTCTCCCAGATTGTATGGTTTTTCACAAAGTTTGCATAATTTCCATTTCTCAAAGAGTTCATAGGTAAAATGAACAGAAACATATATATGACTTTATTTATTCTTAAATTTCAATATGATGACACTTTCAAAGTACTACATAGAATGGCACACACAAATTTCTCATGAACTTAATTATCAATAGCAATGGAGAAGGTTAAGAAATAGATTACCAACTGTATGGTGTCTTCATTAAACTGTATCAAATAACAAAATTTCAAATTAATTATTATACTAAATTTCCTCTAGCTTCTAAATTGAAGAAATTTGATATTGGAGCTGAGCTGGTGGTTTTTAAAATATGTCTGTACTATCTCAAGGATAAGCTAAGTCCACATCTACAGGGGTGCAAATACATACTCACAGATCATGCTTCTCTGAAGTGACTTTGTTATATGAAAAGTCATGAATTATATACTCTGATTACCTTCAGTTCATCTCTTACAAGGATTTATTTGTAAAGTTTGGGCAGCCAAATAAATCACTCATTTTGGATCTAAGCTATGTAACAGGAAATGAGATACCCTATAAAGTTGGAGAACTGAATAGACATTGTCACAAATTGTAAACACTCTCAAAGTATAGATTTATAGAATCATGTACATAATATATAATCAGATCAAGTACAAAGTGATCATTAATACCTTTTAATCAGTCCTCTTTTTGCACTGAACAAAATTCTCCTAAAGAAGAAAATAAACATTGTCCATGAGGACATTTTGTAAGATGTACTCATTGGACCTGTTCTGATTGATTAAGCATAGTGATCTCATGTGAACTCTCAGGTCTCTCCTCTCAGGTGAGATTCCCCACAACCATGGAGCTGTATAATACCACAGTGACAGAGTTCATCATGTTGGGGTTCACCACAGACCCTGTGAAGCAGCGAGTCCTGTTTGTGGTGTTCCTGCTGGTGTACACATTAACAATGGCAGGAAATTTCACCCTCATCGTGCTGATATGCAATGACCCCAGGCTCCACACACCCATGTATTTCTTCATTGGAAATCTCTCCTTTCTGGATCTTGGGTTGTCTTCTGTCTACACACCAGAAATCCTGATCACTTGCATCTCTGAGGACAAGAGTATCTCCTTTGGTGGCTGTGTGGCTCAGTTCTTCTTCTCTGCTGCATTGGGCTACACTGAGTGTTACCTGCTGGCAGCCATGGCTTATGACCGGTATGTAGCCATCTCAAAGCCCCTGCTGTATTCTCAGGCCATGCCTCTAAAGCTATGTGTATTCTTTGTAGCAGCCTCATACCTTGGCGGCTTTATTAACTCTGTCATCATCACTAAAGACACATTTTCCTTGCACTTCTGTAGTGACAATGTAATTGATGACTTCTTCTGTGACATCCCACCCTTGGTGAAGCTGGCTTGTGGCAAGAAAGATAGCTACCAAGCTGTCCTGTTCTTCCTCCTGCTTTCCAATGTCATAGCCCCTATTGTGTTCATCCTGGCCTCCTACCTGTTCATCATCACCACCATCCTGAGGATGTGCTCCACCCATGGCCGCCTCAAGGCCTTCTCCACCTGCTCCTCCCACCTGACCTCTGTGACCTTGTACTATGGCTCCATTCTCTACATCTATGCTCGCCCTCGATCTAGTTATTCTTTGGACAGGGACAAAATTGTTTCTATATTTTACACTGTGGTGTTTCCCATGTTGAATCCAGCGATTTACAGTCTAAGGAATAAAGATGTAAAAGAGGCTATGAACAAACTCTTCAAATAAATCACAACTATTTTTTTCTGAAGAGGTTTATTTTTAAGTTTTTTTTAAGTTACTGCATTGCAAACAGAGCTGCTCCTACTGGACATAGATGAAAGTGAACCAAGCAACTCAAGGGTGGTGATGAGAGGGAGGGAATGAAAGAGAAAGAAGAAACAGCTGACACTAAGCAAAAGGAAAGAAGTGTACACTACTCAATTCAGAAGAAATTATTTTATTGTTAAAGTCTGTAGAGTTCGTAAGCTTTGTAGATGACAATTAGCATAGTGAAGGTTACAATGTGTTGGCGACTTTAGCCAAGTATCACTATGCCTCAATACTGTGAAATTCATGTAATTACTTGATCTCAGTAAAGAAATAAAAACAGATGTTGATGAACTCTATCATAATAATGGAATTTATAGTGTTTCAACTCTTCCCATATGCATTTGTGTTAGGATACCTAAGATAACTTAGGTATTACCTAATTACCTAAGATAAAATTAAAATAATTTTGAAGATAAAAGTTTAACATGAATTTTATCCATTTAATTAAAATGCATATTATTCTAAATTTAAAACAAATACACAAATCACCTTCTAATATCTTCTTTTGCTCTTTCCCAAAGTGACATAAGTGCTCACTACATTTATTTTTCTGGTACTTTCTCTTGTATGGCTTTTTCACTGAAGACTGGAGCTCTGTCACTTGAATCATACCTTTACTCCTAGGACTTTTCTGGTGTTTAATTAGAGATAAAACAATTTGTTTTCTGGGATGGCTTCAAACCAGGATCCTAAGAGTGAGGAGCTTTACAATCATGAGTCATCAGCACCTGATTAAGTTCACTATCCTTTGTGCCTTCCTAGAGTAATATAAGATTTCATTACTTTTAACTAATAAGATTTGGGTAACTTTATATTGAATACCAGCAATGTAGAGCTGTTGTGGCATAATCAAACCATGCTGAGTTAAAGTTTTAATACTGGTCTGGGAATATGGCTTAGTGGTAGAGTGCTTGCCTAGCACTTAGTACCACATGAAAAGAAAAAGCTGGAAGTTGTGCTGTGACTCAGGAACAGTGCTCAGGCCCTGAGTTTAAGCCCCAGGACTGGCAAAAAAAAGTTTTAATATTTTCATAATGTTAAATAACAAACTGACTTTCTATTTCTATAATGAGATTTTCATAAACGTTTTATGTCTACATTATTGAAATGTAAGTATTAACACACCAACTTCAATATTTATCTCCAACATATGTTTCTCCATTTAAAAAATGCAATAAACTGTGGACAAAGAGAGAGCAATTGCCCTGTCTTTACCAATAAAGGAAATAGTAAACAAGGGCATCTGTGAGTTAATAGATATAAAAGTTGTAATAAAAAATATAGCTAAATAACATGTTACATATTTTTCCTCTATCATTGGAAAATTCTTCAGAGTGCAAATTTTGTAAGGGTCAGACTCGAAATTTAATCCATTCTTTTGTAAATTTCTCATTTTTTCAATGCTTATCTTTCAAAAACAATTTTTGCTGAAATGTTTTCATGTTTCAGATATAATTGTAATTATATGTCCATTAGCCTATTCATGAGCTGTTGAAAAGATCTTAACTTTTCCAGTTGAAGTTATCAATAAAATTTGAATATATCATACCTTTCTAAGGAAATGGAAACAAAGGCACCGAAATCCCATAGATACATATTTATTTTAAGAGGTGAATTGACAAGGGCTTCTACATCTGAGTTTTTGCATAATGAGCATGGACATAAAACACAGTAAGATATAAATCATCTTATTACATTTTATAAGATAAAATTTCTTGTATGCACAGAACAAAAAATTGATTGCATATGGAGCATTCACATGAAAAATACATACAATGGTAAAATATTACAGTATGTCATGGTAAAACTATGCCAATGTAATGTATGTTTATAAACATAAATATGGATTTGTTTCTATCAAGAATTCTGCAAGAATTTGTGAGTTATTCAAAAAGAAAGTATAGAAACTTCACACAGAGAATGAAATACTGGTCCAGACTGGTCCAAATTTGATTTAGATTATGTTTTAATAAATGGAAGTTAATTATGCCCATGCGCCCTTTGTATTGTGATCCTTGTAATTGTATCTCCTGTAATTAAAAAATATATCTGAAACTTCACGTTACAATATTTTACTGTGCTTGATTGGTGTATTATGAGGGTATGTGTGTGTGCATATATATATATTATCAATATATATACTGATACACATCAACATAGAAGGAAATCAATTCTTTCATGTTAGCTTACTGGGACTAGATATTACACCATTCTAAAGGGAATTCCAAAGCTAAAATTTAGATATTAAAAAGTCAATGACTTATTAGTAGAAGATTTCTCTTTTTTTTGGCCGGGGGGGGGGGGGGGGGGGGGGCTCCGGTCGTGAGGCCTGAACTCTGGGCTTGGGTGCTGTCTCTCAGCTCTTCAGCTCAAGGCTAGCACTCTACCACTTGCGCCACAGCACCACTTCCAGCTTTTTTCTTTTTGCTTATGTGGTGCTGAGAAATCAACCCAGGGCCTCATGCATGCAAGGC
Source organism: Dipodomys spectabilis (assembly GCF_019054845.1). NCBI lineage: Eukaryota > Metazoa > Chordata > Mammalia > Rodentia > Heteromyidae > Dipodomys > Dipodomys spectabilis. The sequence goes on from NW_024870707.1 coordinate 4,610,673, forward strand.
AAGCGCTCTACCACTGAGCCACCTTCTCAGCTCCTAATAGAAGATTTATATATGAGGGCTCTTCTCACATTCATTTTTTTAGGAGAAACAATCTAGTTCTTTCTTTCAAATAAGATTCAAAATGTACTTAAGAACTTTAAGTGTGACTGGGTTGGTGAATGTTAATTTTACTTTCTGCGTACAAGAGTTATTCCATCCCTGCATAGCTGTTTAATTCATATAACCAACACCCCCAAAAACAGACAGTACAGCTAGTAATAAACATTGGAAAAGAAAAAATAATGAGAAATTATACAATGTCATCAAACATCTGGCGCCAGTATTTTACAACATGTTTTAGATCGCTAAAAAAAATTAAATTTAGTAGTACATTCTTCACTCACTGTTGGCAATGTTTCATTTGGTTTTTGTTTTACTAAGTTTTATTCTAAGTTAATGGTCTACAGTTGAAAAAGATGTATGGGATAGAAAGTGATAAAATGATTGGTGAAGTTGGTGAATTGTTTCAAACAAATTAGCATGTTTCCCTCAAATACTTATTTTTGTGATGAAAATATTTGAGATTTTACAATTTGGAATTACACGAAACACTGTTGTCAGATGTAGTCACAAAGTTGTAAAATTCTTTACTGAAAAGCTTTTGTTCCTCTGTCCACTGAGATTTTTATGCTTTCTTCAATATCCCCCACTTGTCCCTCTCTGGAGCTTTCTGTGGCTGCCTTTAGTTGAACTACTTCTACCCTGCCATCAGTCATAGATTTCACATGTATATGAAGTTCTGAACTTTTGAGTGATTTGTAGCTGTCTAATTTCAGTTTACTGAAGGTTCAGAAATTCCATTTATGTTGACAATGACAGCTTCTTTCTCTCTTAAGGAGAAGTATCATTCCCTTACAAATAGATACCACAGTTTCTTTCTCTGTTCATCCACTCAGAGAGACTTGGTTTGATTCTATATTTTGGCCATTGTAAATCATGCTGCAGTGATCTTGAGACTGTTCATATTATGGGCTTATTAATTTCAATATTTAATTATTGGGTTATTATATGTACATTTTTAATATTTTCATTTTCAGAATCATACGATTACCTGTTAATAATTATAAATAACTGATTAATAATATTATTGAACATACTATATTAAATTTTCCAAAACACCCACAAATGCAATGGATAAAAAAACAAGTAAATTACAATTAAGTACACACTTTATAGACTGAAACTCACAGAAGAGCAAAGGATATTTTACCAAAGTAGAGCCAAAAGTGAGAACAGATAGCTACCTTTAGGCAATGTAGACTATACAACTTATATACAAGTGATGTATAAAGACAGAATAAACAGGTATAAAAATATGAAAAATGAATAAGCAGTGAAAGAAAATCTAATATAAATCCATCTCAATCTCTTCTAAAAACAATAAAGGAGGTTGTACTTCCAAATAGTTTATGTAAGGTCAACATTACACTGATAGGAAACTCATAAGAGGGAACATTTTTTAAGTATATTCCTTTATAATTTATCATGTGAAAATGTTGTTTTTTGTCTTTTACCCTACAGTGTGTTTACTCGTAGCTTCATAGGCATATTCTAATTACAAATAAGGGACATCATACAACCTATGTCTTTGGGTTTGGCTAAACATTCACACAGTGAAAGCAAAGGAGGTCATTCTTAGGAGAGGATCAAAAAGGCCCAATAGCTATGTGTATCTCACCACATAAAATGATTTTATTGAAATGAAATACAAGAAATGGAAACAAGAGGTCTTTTGTTATTGTGCGTTTTTGTTTGTTTTCTTTTGTTTTTATCCTCCTTTGTCACTGTTTTTGACTTCTGTATCTTTTTTTCATATGTAAGTTTAACTCTTTGAGGGAGGGTAAGGGGGACACAGAAATGGTGAGACAAAGGGTGGGCATATGCAACAAGTAGACACTATGTGGAAAATGAACTCTACAACTTGTGGGGAGGGAATCTAGAAGGGAAAACCTGGGAGAAAATGAGGGAAGAGGTGACATCATTCAAAAAGAAATGTACTCGTTACCTGACTTATGTAATTGTAACCTCTCTGTACATCACCTTTACAATAAAAATAAATAATTTTTAAGAAGAAAGATAATAAAGGTGAACATAGATATAAAAATATTCAACAAAATAATGAAAAATTGAATTGGAAACATTAAGAGGATTATCCATGAAATTCAAGTGGAATTTATCCCTGAAAGGCAAGTAATATTCAAATATGCAAATCAATAAATGGGACACATTACATTAAAAGGCTGGTGGAAACAAAACATAGAGTCATCTACCTAAATGTAGGAAAATCATCGGAAAATATTGGAGTATAAGTTTTCAAAATATTTCTGGTAATTCTCTGGATAGTAATGATATCTGTCATGTTAGTCCCCTATTCAAATGTGATCTTATTAATTTGTTTCTTCCCTATCTCTCTTTAAGTTGATTTTGCTAATGGTTTTTAATCTTGTTTATGTTTTCAAATAACCAGTTCTTCCTTGCATTGATTTTGTGTACTGTTGTTCAATCTTTATTTCATTGTGTTCTTAAAAGGTATTTATTATTTACCTACTGATTTTTAAGGTTTGATTTTTTTGTTTTTCTGAGAATTTGAGAAGCTTCATTAAGTTATTTATTCGAAATTCTTAATAATTATATTGTAACTTAAATCACTGTGTCATCTTTCAATCAATAGCAATAATTTCATCATATCCTAATTAATGTACTATTTTCAAATTCCTAATTCTCTACACCTTTGGGAAATGAGGTATATCTTTCTTCCCTAGTGTATGGGATAAATCTCCAGGGGCTGTTGAGGAGAGGTATATAGTGCATGAAACAAAGGCTTGCCTGATGTCAGCAAGCAAAGAATAGGATGTTACTTCCAGGAGCTGGCCTTTCTGACTAAAGGTAAGATCCAGCCATCCAGGATCAGCCAAGCAGATTAGTCTCTCTGTTGCTTCCTCTGCAATTACAAGTGGGGAAATTGTATGACCTGGATCTAAATGGAATATTCTTGCACTACACTCACACAAGTACATTTATTCACAGATATACATATAGACATACACACATTTTACACACACACACACACACACACACACACACACATACACACACAGAGAAACACATTCCCTTCTAGTCTGTCCAGTGACATGCCTGATCTTCATTTACAACAGGGGTGGGTAAGGTCTGACCCATGGGTTGTAAAAATCATTTGGTACATGACAGATACAGACACATATGTTTTTTCATTGGCTCTCATCACCTGCCCAAGCCTGTCTGTGTCTTTCAGTCTTGGCTTGATATTAGGTCTGATTTCATTTCTTTTTTTTGCATGGGGAGACTTCAGTGTCTTAACATATTGAGAAGATTTTTCCTGTTGTTATCCTTACCTGTAATTTCAGGGTTGAGTGCAATAGGCACCTTTCTGGCTTTCCATATTTAGGGCATATACATCTGTTTTGCTGATGGTAATATATAGAATGTAGTGGCTTTAAATAAATTTGAGGATTTTTTCATATTTCTGTAAAACTGACACTCTGGTATTATGAGCATGGAGAAGATGATTACCTGACCCACTGGATCAGATAAAAATGTCAAGTACAATGTATTCAGATGCACAAGGAGAATCTAGACAAAGGTCAGATATAGACATGAAAGCATTATTGGATATCATTTACTATGGAATCATAGAAAAGGAGAATATGGTGATAGAATATGAAGAATTGGAAAGTAAGAATTGGTACTCACAGAGCAGTGTAAACAGGTGAAGATAAATAAGGCAAGGGTACAGTTCAATCGGAGAGTACTTACTGAGGATATGTGAAATATTGATTTAATCTTCAGCCTTCCCCCTGCTACACAGACACAGACACAGACATGCCGATATACACAGAGACACACATACACAGAGAGAAACACACATATATAAATACACATATGAATAATAGTATGAACTGTATGCACAGTGTTGTGACCACACTGGATAACACTGTATTAGATACTTGATATTTTCAGTATTCTCACCATGAAAAGTGTGGTAAAATGTTAGCTTTCAAAATAATATGAGAACAAAATAATATGAGAGTCAGGTACCAGTGCTCATACCTGTAATCCTAGCTACTCACAAGGCTACGATCTGAGCATCGCTGTCCAAGAATAGTCCAGGCAAGAAAGTCCACATGAGACTCTTATCTCCAAAACTACTCAGCAAAAAGTAGGAAGTGTTGCTGTGGCTCAAGTAGTAGAGTGTTAGCCTTGAGCACAAAGAGGCTCAGGGGCAGTGTCCAGGTCCAGAGTTCAAGCCCCAGGACTAACAAAAGAAAAAAGAAAAAAAGATAAGAGAGTAAATGACAAAAATATCATACTGGAGATATCATTATCTGACTTAAATGCCTTCTTGGTGAAAGTTGGGCCATAATTGTCCTTTACATCTCAATTTATTCATAGTAGTTAGACATTATTTTTCTCTCCTGTTATAAAAAGAATTACAAGAAGTTAGGTGTATGTTGTTTTCAACCCCTGGGCTGTGCATTTTAACTAAACACAGCTGATATTTCCATGCACTTTCAGATGTGAAGATTTTCAGTTCAGGAAGGGTTTAATGCACTTTCCCAAATCCGAAAGCCACCAGGTAATAATGTTCTGGTTTGAACACACCACTGCACTTACGAAACTACACCGAAGCCAAACCTGTCTGTGCTCATGCTCATGGGAGAGACGGTTCCCTCAGTACAGGTAGAGGTGGGAACATACAGGCTGGGTCTCTACTCTCCTATCTTTAGTCAGCTGAAGCCAGAGAGACAACAGCCAGATGAAACCATCATCTAGCCAGTTCTCCCTGGCATATTGACATGGTATTGGCACAATTCCAAAAGTGAGCAGAGAAGCAGGAGGAGACTCCTGAGACTCAGGCTTGCAATCCTCATGGGACTGCTACTGATGAAGCCTGCTTGAAAAAAAAAAAAAACGAAGCCATCTCCCCTTCTGCAAGGTGGAAACTGGAATCTACTCTTGAAAGCTGGAAATCCAGGAAGAATTGTGCCCAGGTGTGGGGGGCAGGCCGGAGAGGGCTGTGAATTCTGTATAGACAGACTTTTTCCTTTCCATTTAAATTTAAATCTTTGGTGGGTGGTAAAATACGATTAACAGATGTACAACAGCCAGAAAATTGACAACATAATGGCACTTTTAATGCTGTGCTCTGTATCTCTCATCAGATTCATTTCCCTAATAACTTTTTTTTCCTGTAAATATATAATTAGAGACATGTTCTTAAAATATACCTAGATGTCTTTTTAGGCTCTCATGGTGCCTAAAAGGATACAATTGCAGTGAAAATTCAACTCTTGAAGTGGAATGTTTGAGACTAATGACCGTGAGTGCTGCCTTCCAGATTAAGTTCCATTTCGGGCAATTCGTAGTAAGCTTATGTGAAATCGCACATGCTTCTCTTTTTACCCTCCCTAGGGATACAGGATAAGAAGGATTTTACAGTTTCCACTTCAGCCTCAATAGCTGCTCTCTTCTCTTATTCTCTGAACTACAATTCCTTATCATGGCTATGGTTTAATTTACGCTGTTTAAATAACTTCAGTGTCTCATCTGAGACACCACACTGCACTCCTATTTATTTATCTCCTCAGTTCCTGAAACTCACTGGACATTCTCTAGGTGTAACCTCAGTAGTTTTCTTGTGCTGAGGTGGTTCTCCCCATTTCTTTTTTTCTTAAACTGGAAATCATAGCTTTAAATTGTTCTTATTCTTCCTGTATCATTTCAATGATTTTTTTTCTTCTTTCAATATGGCACTGGAAACATTAACCATTGTTTGACTTCCTAGGATTCTATCTAACAATTCATGAACTTATTTCTTCAGCTACATTAGAAAAGAGCTTAAACTCCAAATCAGAAGTCTTCACTTATATGGATAAATGATGGTGTAATAAAATTCATAGTATTGAGAGCGTAACTATTAATATTATATTAATATCCAATATTCTACATGCTAATAATTAAAAACCTTAAATTACTGCCTTAATAATTTTATCCAAGCTTGAGTAGACTCAGAATAAGATGTAGTAGTAGAGAAATATGATATCAACTTGTATGTAGAATTTGTGTAGGGGAGGATCAGTTTTGCAAATAACCTAATGAGGCTGAATGTCCTGAATGGACAAAGAGAAATGAAAAACACAAATGTATAAAGATAATGTAAGCCACAGGTGGAGGACTAAGCACATATACTTAGAAGCATGTATTAAATTTGTACTAAGAAGCATATTATATAGTGAAGATGCACCAAAGAATCTTCAGAAATCCAAGTTGTTTTTATTATTATATAATCCATTATGTTATGGCTTCTCTGTTATATCATGTCTTCTCTAAACATGATGAGCTCTCTTTGAGAGATGATAACTAATTCTCATGTCCTTCAAACCAGGATACTATACCAAAGGGTAGAACTCTTGGGTTATAATCTAGTTACAGCATTATGGTTTGGCTCCCAGTTATATGATTACAACATAGAAATTAGTAATAATCCTTCTTGCTTTGAAATTCCTACTCTGCTTTACATACATACAAAGTGTTGAAGACATAGCTCAAATTTATCTTACCTAAAAACATACACCCAAAAGACTGAGTTCCATCCATAGTGCACGCACGCACACACACACACACACACACACACACACACACACACACACACACACACGTCTTCATTCATGGACTTCATAATTTTAATCCAGTAATTTAGAAGAAATTAGAAAAAGAACACATAAAATAATAATTTGAATGAACTTTACAACTTTGGTGGGGGGGGAGGATTGGGTGGGGGGGTGGGGGGAGGCTGGGAAGGGATGGGAAGGGGAAACAGAGGAGGCTACAATGCTTGATAAGAAATGTATTCATTATCTTGCCCATGCAATTGTAACCCCTCTGTACAGTATTTTCACAATAAAAAATAAATTAAAAAAATAATATTTTGAAAAAGTTTTTTAATTGGTAAAAATATATTCGGGCAAAAAATGTATTCAGGCAATTTGAGAGTTCTCTCATAGTGTTCTCTATTTTTAAAAAATGAGAGAATTATTCAGTTCTAAGATTGGTAGACAGCTTAAATTGGGAGAACATATTTTTAGTTAGCAAAATTTGGGTCAGCTCAGAGCCAGGCTGTTTATAAACTCTGTGTCCTTCAACTTTCTGCTCAAAGTCCATGATTCAATATTACCGATGCAATGAGAATATTGTTCTACTTAGAGCATTGAATGAAATTAGACATCATAGGACTTGTCTTTAAGTTGTACAAATATTAGCATAGAAAGAGTACCATAAATTGGCATTTCTACAAATATCATGATGCTTAAAAGAGAAGTTCTCATTGCTTTATAGAATATTGATTTAGGGGGAAGTGTAAGTTGTGTACAAAACATTAGCTTAAGTATTTTTGTGTCTATCTTTGGCAATAGGATAAGAATGTAATACAGTAATTATCTCTTGAATCATATTTTCTCTTTAGTTTGATAAAGAACTGACCCTCACAATAACTAAAAATATCAGGGAAAAAAATGAGAAAGATTTCATTTCAAAATTTCATTCCTCTTCTTTGGTTGTTTCCAATACCACAAATGAAGTCTGACGAGTACAAATTTTAATAAACAGGGTGCTCTAATAATTTGTTTAATCAATTACTCCCTTATTCCTTTTTCACTTTGTCATTTTATTAACAGTACTGTGTTTTGTAAGCAGAGTCTCCTGTGTACCAAGAAGTACACTACTATGGCAGCTACCCTTCCCACACTTAAGGACGTTTTTAAATGAAAATATCACTAAGTGATCCTTTCCCCCTCATCGTGTTGATCAGGCTTTCTCCACTGCGGACATGGAGCTCAGAAATCACACCAGCCTGACAGAATTCATCTTGCTGGGCTTCTCCACAGATCCCCGTTGGCAGGTGGTTCTATTTGTACTATTTCTATTACTCTACTTGTCCACCATGGCTGGGAATATGACTCTGGTGTTTTTAATCTGGAATGATCCCAGGCTGCATACGCCGATGTACTTTTTCATTGGAAATTTGTCATTTATGGATTTCTGGTACACGTCGGTCTATTCGCCTAGAATACTGGCCACGTGTCTCTCCGAAGATAAGCGCATTTCTCTCCTTGGCTGTGCAGCTCAGTTTTTCTTCTCCTGTGTGGCAGCCTATGCAGAGTGCTACCTGTTGGCTGTCATGTCCTATGACCGCTATGTGGCCATTTGTAGCCCGTTGCTTTATTCGGCAAAAATGTCCACTTCTCTCTGCATTGGGCTTGTCGTAGGCTCTTATCTAGGAGGGTTTATGAATGCCATAGCTCACACTACCAACACATTCAGGATGAGTTTCTGCGGGGATAACACAATTGACCACTTTTACTGTGATGTACTGCCATTGATCAAAATGATCTGTACGGACACTACCCTCTACGTGAAAATAATTTCCATCTTGGATGGCGTCACCGTCGCCTCCTGTCTGATTCCCATCGTCCTGTCCTATCTGAACATCCTCCTGACAATCCTGAGGATCCGCTCAGCCTCCGGAAGGCAGAAGGCTTTCTCCACCTTCGCCTCCCACCTAGTCTCCGTCACGCTCTTCTATGGATCCTTGCTCTTCATTTACTCAAATCCCAGCTCCCAGTACCACAAGGAGACAACCAAAGTGGGCGCCATGTTCTACACCCTCATCAACCCCCTGCTCAACCCGCTCATCTACAGTCTGAGAAACAAGGATGTCAAAGAAGCCTTCAGGAAAGCCAGGCAGACCGTAGAGCCACAACGATGAAAGTGGTCATTTGAGATGTTATCGTGTGGATATCTAATCTACAGTGTGGTAGACACTTGTGTAGTTGATAGTTTTGAAACTCTGTGCTTGTGACAGTGAAATATACTGAGCCTGAAACTCTTTCGCTGTTATTTAATTCTCCTTTGAAAAGCCTCTATTACTGGGTTGTTACAGTTCTGCTATATGCACCCTTGTCTCACTACACAAGTGACAGCTTCATAAAACTTATCCTCTTTCTTTTCTTTCATGGGTGTTGGGAAGAGAATGTAGGAATTGGAAAAGCCCCGTTTTAAATGATTGAATTTTGAGTTAGGATGAGCACACTGTATTTGACAAGTAGGTTATACAACTGTAAAAAGCTCAACAATTAAGATATTACCACTATTAGATTTCAGTAAGGTATCTCCTATTTTCTTTGCAAAATTCTAATTACATATATATTTGTATAAATCTTGTCTTTTCTAACATAGAGTAATTATGGAAAATAGTTTTTAAAATGCTTTCACTTGAAGTAAAAACAAAGCTCTAATCCATAGCAAACAATGTATTTTGAGGAGCATACATCTATCTTGAAAGATTGTGCTCTCCCATAGAATAAACTACTGAGGTCAATCAGTGTTAACGCTGGACAATGGTAAATTCACATCATCAAGTAAAATAAAATTAAGCAATCAAAACTCCCCTATATGTTCTAGAATTCATGACTTTTATTTTTAGAGAAATTTTATGAAGAAACCTACAGTGTTACCCGACTGAACTAAAGCAACCAAACAAATGGATTGTTTCTATAATAAAAACTCAATCTTTGGAAAAGAAATTTAAAAAAAAAATACAAGGAAGTAGACAGGCTTCCTATGTTCATAGAATGGCAAAGTTAATATCATGAAAATAGCCACACAGCCAAATTCAATCAACAAATTAAGTGGTTTTGATTAAAATTCCAATGTCATTCTTAGATAAGAGAGAGAAATCAAATAAAAAGATCTATGTCAATATTGAGTCTGTGAAAAATTAGAAACTGGATCTGTTTCTCATATTTTAATAATATCAATTCATATAGAATCAAAGATCTCAACGTAAGACCTGAAACTTTGAAAATAGTACATCAGTAAAGGGAACACCACATTGGCAGATGCAAAAAACATTCCAGGAGCTCAACAAATAGAGGAGAGAGCTGACAAATTGAATTGCATCAAGCCAAAAGTTTCTGCATAATAAAATATATAGTTACAAGCTAAAATTTATAACCTAGAAAATGGGAGAACTTACATCTCACAAAGGTGAATTTACCAGAATATACCAGGAACTCAAAAAACTAAATTATAAACAATAAGCCAATGAACAACTGGGAGAAGGAGCTAAGCCAAACAAGAAATCTATTGAAAGATTTAGGAGTCATTAGCCATGGTGTTACAAACCTGTAATCACAGCTACTCAAGAGGCAAAGAATGAAAAGACCTCAGCTCTAAGTCAGTTTTGTCAAATAAAAGACATTCTCTCCACAAGTAACCCAGATATTGTGGCATGCACAATGAATTTGAAAAATATAAATAGATTTACATAATCTTTTACTTAATTTTTCGTAGTAACCCTTAAGAGAGGTAAATTATATGTCTGCCATAAGATGCACCTAGAACTTAATCTTTGTTAATACCCTTCTTGGCAAATGACTATTCTATAATAGCCCCACTGTTTTACTACAAGAAGTCAGTCCTAATATTCATTTTCCCCAGTGGGGCATAGAATCACAATCTTGCTAACATGAAGAGTAATTTTTCCCTCTCTTCTTAGGCCCACTTTATTTGCAAAAGTGTCATTCAGCCACTTTGTAGACAAATTTCTTTATTCCTGCCAGTGAAGCATACAGAACACCAGTAAGCATTGTGATTTAAAAAAAAAGGATGAGACAATACAGTCATCTCCAATTAAAATGACATTAGTGGAAGGCATCTGCAAATTCAGTTCACTGACTTCTTTTTCTTTCATAGCAAGTCTACCTATGCATTCATTTAGTCATTCATTAAATAGATACTTGCTAGGGTCTGTTTTATGCCAGCTACTATTCTAGGAACTGAGTATATGTTAATGAGCACCAGAAACAAATAGTTTAAGTATCTCATGGACTTTACATCCTCATGGGCTTTTAGGTCTTCTGGCCTTAAAAACCCAGGGGACTTCTGAAGTAGTGGAGAGGGCCCAATAGTCCAATGTAATTTGATATCTTGGAGAAAAGTTCCAATTAGTGTCCATATTTATCCACAGAATTCATAGAATAAATCTATGAAAAATCAACAGCTATATGCTAAACTTTGGATCACACCTTTTGATGATAATATTTGAAAAAAAAATGTGTGGCTGAATCTAACCATTACAAGGATCAAGGGCTGGAAGTCATTTAGTATTTTGTAGGCAGGGACTGTACTAAGGGCAGGAATACTGTTCTGCCATCTTACATCCAGTGTCTGCATCAACATTTATGCATCAAACAGATGATAACTATGATAATATACATGTGAAGTATATTTTAATGGAGAGATTTCCATTATGCCAAAAACAATTGCCACAAATTATAAGGAAACAAAGGTTAGTTGAACTCAGATTTATAGACTCTTCATTTATGATGATTCCTTGGTCCTATTGCTTTGGTCCTTGGGCGACATTATGTGGGTGAAGTTTTGCCTCAGGGCTGGAATGTGAAAGAGGAAAACAAAAAGTGCAAGAGTCCATAAACATTTTCAAAGATAAACCACATTATACCTGTCTCTGTCTATCACTTGAAGTATCCAGAGATTTTCACTAATGTCAACCCAGGAACTGTGTCTGTAATACATGGGCCTTTGATGGATAAATAAGATAAAAATCATAGCAATAAATAAACCCATTATAATTAAGAAATTCAAATAGACAGCTACAATAAAGAAATATCACCAGTTTATTGCATAATGAATGTAATTTTTTTCTTCTATGATGTTTGAGTCTGACTCTCAATGTAGTTTTCCCATTTGGAAATTTTTGATAAGTGTACCAAAACCTTCAGCAGGGTCACTAGAATAATCTTGTTGGAAATTCTGGAGGACTGTTCTCCATTCTAAACTATGGGAATGGTCTACTTCTCATGGGCCATAAAACATTTGTCTACTCCTAAATGGGAATTAGGAAAGTGAGTTTTTCTCTCACTATTGCTTCTGTGCTTAATTTTCTCTTGCTGCTTTAGCTGGGTGGTATAGCACTGTCAGTTTCTACATTTAAATTCTTTAGGGGGAATAAAGCATCATTAAATCTACTCTGTAATGGACAGCTTTGTTTGTGACCTATTACTCCATTTGATGATCTGAATTTGTCTCTGTGGGGCTTATGCTGTATAAGCTCAGGTAGTCACTTGTGAGGCTTGAACTCAGGACTTGGGCACTTTCCCTTAGCTCTTTTGCTCAAGGCTACCAATCGATGACTGAGCCACAGCTTTATTTTCAGGTTTTTATGTACCTTTTTTATTCTCAAAATACTGTACAGAGGGTTACAATTACATGAGCAAAGTAATGAGAACATTTCTTATCAAGCATTGTTGTCTCCTCCTTTGTTTTTCCCCTACCATCCCTTCCCTCTCACCTCCACAACTACTAGTGGTTAGTGGGAGAAGAGACTAATGGACTTCTCTGCCTAGGCTGGCTTTGAATCATGATCTTCAGATCTAAACCCCCTGAGTAACTAGGATGATAAGAGTGAGCCACCAGCAGCCTGGCTCAAGACAGAGTCTCTCTCTCTCTCTCTGTCTCTGTCTCTGTCTCTGTCTCTGTCTCTCTCTCTCTCTCTCTCTATATATATATATATATATGTTTGTGTGTGTGTGTGTTCTACTATGATATGAAGGTAGAACATAGAATATTTACACAAATATATGTTTAATTAGAGATTTGAGAAGCAAGTATAAAGTGATGTCACTTCAGACACATATTTATGAGATTTGAAACAAATTTTCAGTAAACCTAGTTGCATAGCTTCCTTATCTAAAAATATTTGTTCGCCAAAATTCAAAATTACACCATTTAAAACAAAGTCATTCATACTGCCTTCCCAACATCTCTGAAAGAACAGCAGGAAATATATATTCTGTTAAACAGAAAGTACCCAGAGAGTCAAAGTAACACATGTACGTCTTTAACAAAAACAGTATTATAGGTTTTTACAAAGCTTATATCAAAAGAAAGTAATAATAATAATAACAACAATAATAATCATAATAATATCAACAGACTGTCTGGCTCCACATTTTATTGTTAGAGGTAAAAAACCCCAAAACTGAATCACCTACACAGTATACACATACAAAACTCTCAGTCAATCTTTGTATAAACAAATGTCAACTTTTATGACTGTGGTCGTATGGTCTGTATTGCTTTCTTGAAGGCCTCTTTGACATCCTTATTCCTCATACTATAGATGACTGGGTTGAGCAATGGGTTGATGAGGGTGTAGAACAGAGAGCCCACCTTGTTGCTTTCTGGGTGGGTGGTGGAACCAGGATTTGAATACATGAAGAGCAAGGATCCAAAAAAGAATGTGACGGAGACCAAGTGGGAAGCAAAAGTAGAGAAAGCCTTGCGCCTCCCCGAAGCTGAGCGGATCCTCAGAATAGCCACTAGGATGTTCAAATAAGAAATGAGGATGGGAAGAAGACAGGAGGTGACGGTGATGGCATCCAAAATAGCAATTATTTTCACATAGGCACGAGTGTCTGTACAGACCTTCTTTATCAGTGGCAGAACATCAGAGAAAAAGTGGTCAATAGTGTTATCTCCACAGAAACTCATCCTGAACGTGTTAGCAGTGTGGGCTATGCCATTCAAAATCCCTCCTATGTAAGAACCAATAACAAGCCCTGAACAGAGAGAACTGGACATTTTAGCTGAATAAAGCAACGGGCTACAAATGGCCACATAGCGGTCATAAGACATGGATGCTAACAGATAGCACTCGGTGTAGACTGCCATACAGGAAAAGAAAAACTGAGCAGCACATCCAGGAATGGAAAGGCGTTTGTCTTTTGAGAGACAAGTGAATAATATTCTAAGGCTGTACACAGATGTATACCAGAAATCCAAAAAGGACAGATTTCCAATGAAAAAGTACATAGGTGTGTGCAGCCGAGAGTCAATCAAGATTAAGACCACAAGAGTCATGTTCCCACACATGGTTGCCAAATAGAGCAATAGAAACAAGCCGAAAAGAATCAGCTGCATTTGGGGGTTGGCGGAGAAGCCCAGCAAGATGAACTCAGTCAGGACTGTGCGATTTCCCACCTCCATGTCCACAATGAACAGTCTTACCAACACGATGATAAGAAAGACTAAGCTAGTGGTATTTGCATTAAAGAAAAATGACTATAGTTGGAAGCATGGGGCGAAGAGCAGAGCACTTGAGTAACAAACCCGAGGCCCTCCGTTTTATTTCACAGTACTGTCAACAAAAGAAAAGAAAGAATAATGCCATGAATGGGTTAAAAAGTTATCCATTTAATTACTTAATATTTGTTCTGATTTAAATTTTCAGCTTTGAAATTCTTCGGAATTGGAATAAGAATTAAATCTTTGAAGTTAAGGCTTTTATAGTGAATGCCAGGCCAGTTCCTTATCAAACAAAAGGAAAAAAGTTTATTTCAAGAGATTACTGCTATTATAATCTGGCCATTTTTGTTTGATTTAGGAGGATACACTTTAAAACATCCAAACCATAAGTGGTACAAGCTATTTTTAATGGAAAAAAAATTCTCAGCCCAATATCTGGTGTACAGTTTTCCATTTAAACAATTAATATTGTTAAATAAGTTAATGAGAACTTCCTATGTGTTTGCCACTGGATGCGGTACAAATAACAATTTGCTGTGCTCCTTCAATACTGGGATATTAAAATTTAAATGAAATTTGTATTACTCACTATGTGCCAATAACTACTCTGAGCAGAATAATCTCACTGCATTGGCAAAACTGAAACATGGAATTTAAACGGAAGGTCAGTCCTCATCGACTGATAAACAGGGTGGCCCCAAGATGAACCCAGAATTTTCCTCACTAATAGTACATGCTCCTAATTTAAAACCAGGGGTCAGTCTTAGAAGTGAATAATTTTTTCCTCCCATTTAGTCATAGCTAACACAATGAGATTGATAACCAGTAATATGAGTTTTCTCTGCCAATTAAAATTATTTTCAAAAAATATTTTCTCCAGTGTCCCTTTTGTTCCATTCTACTCTAAGTAAGTTAATTGCATGAGGATTACCAAGTATGGATGAAACTAGGTATGTGTGTGCATGTGTGCATGTGAGTGCACAAATATATGTGTGCATGTGTATATATGTGTATGTCTGTGTGCATGTGAGCGCACACATCTATGTGTGTATGTGTTTATATGTGTATGTCTGTGTTTCTGAGAAGGAACTCAAACCATTCTGAGAAAATGATAGGGATAAATTTGACGAGAATGGTCTATAACTTGACCTAATGGGTTTTACCTCTTGAAGAATTGAGATTGCCAAGATTCACCGCGGCACCCAGCTGAGTAAAGCATTTCCTGCTATTCCAGTGCCTGAGCATGTGGAAGGACTCAACTCAGTTTTAATTTTAAAATACTGAAGCAATAACCTATATCCTGAAGCTCTAAAATAAACAAATATACTACCTATTTTAATTACATCAATTTCTAATAAATATACTGCTAACTATCACCCTGTGAACAATTTAACTGAGTATCTAACAGTTCTGATCCCTCACTAGTAAAGAAGAGAGGACAATCTGAAAACCAAGAAAATGTGATTGATGATTTCTATGATGTAATCATTTAACTTTGAGCTAAGCCAATGTAAATGTTGGAACTAAAAGGGATTCAAGACCTCTACCCCTAGGTACAAGGGCTTTGTTTCATAGTAACTGAGAATTAGTCATCATCATTCAAATAGACTTGATCATGTTCAGAGAAGGCATAATAGTAAAAAAAACCACTGGGAGTTCCAAAGACATTTCTATCCTCCATTAGTTTATAATCTACCTTTTTTAATACAGATAGTGCAGACTCCTAAATTCATGTACTTAGGCTTCCACTTGTGGTTCTACAGTGGACTTGTATTATCTTTATAAGCCTGTCTCACATCATTCTTTGTCCATTCAAGACTTTCAGCTTAAATCAGGAAATTGACAAAAATGATTTCCCCAAATAATAATATTAGTACAAATCTCTGGAACTGCATAAGTAGACGAAAAGTTGTTCCCTCAAGCCTTTGAATACTGATTTTCTTCTTAGTCTACCAAAGCTTAGATAATATTACCTAGGCAGTTATTGTTATTAAATAATTAATGTAGAAAAGTTGAGTTTTGACTTTTCTCTAAATAGTTACTGTAAAATTTACTATACTATGTTTGCACAAGGAAAAGCATCTCAGCTTGACTTCAACATCTTTCTTAAATATAAGGTGGAGAAAAAAATGAAAAGATAAGGATATAATAAATTTCAATTTTTAGATGGAATCACAGAAAAGACAAGTGATGGGTGAAGTTTCTGGGGCCATATTGAGGGGATTCCAAAACAAAACTATTGAAAATGACACAAAGACACCTGAAGTATAAGAATAACTTAAAACTATGATTCTCAACAGAAAGAAGAAATGTGAAAGCACTACATCACAAGAAAACTACTTACAAAGGTCTCACCTGGAGAACACACAGTGAATTTCAGAAAATGAGGCGATAAACAGGAGTGCAGTGTGCTGTCTCAGATGAGACAGAAGGTCTCAAAGTTTTGGAAACATTGAAATTATATTAAACATACAGCTGATCAAACCACAGTCATTATAAGAAATTGTACTGGCTACATTTATGAGATGGACAGGTAGGCTAATAAAATCTCAAAGCCACTATATATACTCAATAGATTTCGTTGAGATTTTTAGTCCCAGTCAAAAACATTTTGATGAGCCCCTATCATGGGCCAAACACTGTTTGTTGAACTCACTCACTCCTCACCTGGACAGAGTGTATTAGCCTTGCGAGTCTCATCCCTCCTCTAGGATTTTTGTAAGCCATGCCAGAAAATGAAGATGTCACAGTGCTCAGCCTTCAGAATGACTTCGAAACCCACAAATGTCTAGAAGAACAGAAAACAAAACTTTGTCTCATGTGTCAAGCATTGTTAGAATTCCTGTGCTCACAGCAGTTTGTGTGTCTGCAGCTCTGGTTTTGAAACACAAATGTCTATAGAGGTTGGCATCAATTTTGTCAAATTAAACAACTGTATGATTCAAAAAAAAAGAAATTGTACTTCAGAGAATAAAAGAACAGTTATTGAGACTGAAGTGGAAACTGTAAAACCTCTCCATTCCTTTGGCACCGATTGAGACCAGTCTCTTCAGAAAGTTAAAAAGAGAGACATGCATAATTTCATATAGGCTTATTAAGAATTGCCCAAATGGAACCTTAATCTGAAAGACAGAACTCAGGGTCATTAGGTTCAACCAGTCTTCTTCAAGAAAGTTCATTTTTCATTGCAACTTATTCTCTCAGAGCTGGAGGAGCCTAGAATGAAATCAGAGTACCTTTTACAAGACGTTTCTAGTTTTTTTGTTTTGTGTGTGTGTGTGTGTGTGTGTGTGTGTGTGTGTGTGTGTGTGTGTGTGTGTGTGTGTGTGTGTGTGTGTTACAGAAAATCTCTCAGGTAAGTAGACCCTGATGAAAGATTCAGATTGCAACATGAAAGCCACAATTGTGGTTTTGCTCTTCAGACTTCTGGGTGTGTGCTAATCATATCTCAGTATCACAGACTAGTGTCGCTCTTATGTTGAAAAATAGAACAGAAAATGTTTATCCATGTAGACTTCACCTGTAGATTTGAGGACCAGAAAATTCAGCCACAGTTCTATGTGGATTTCCAGATTTCAAGAGTAAACTTCATTTTTCTGCCTTGAAGAAGGGAGCTGGCTTCATTCTTTTTCTTTTTCTTTTTTTTTAGTAAGTATATTTTTTGTGTGAAAATACTGTAGAAAGGGATTACAATTACATGGGCAAGGTAATGAGTACATTTCTTATCAAGCATTGTTGCCTCCTCCTTTGTTTCCCCTCCCATCTTCCCTCCCCATCCTTTTCCCCCACCCCCAGCCAAAGTTGTAAAGTTTGTTTTTCAACATAACGTCTTGCACATCTCATTGTTGCAATGGGTCTACCTGTATCCCCATTTAAACAATTTGTTTTTTCCCTTCCCCTCCACAAATTATACTAACATCAAACACAGTGAAATGGGGGTTATACCGTGGGGGAGGGACATACAAAACAACAAAGAAACCATCTTATAAATATGTTAGAAACAATCACAAGAAAGAAAAAAAACAGTTTAATCATTATCTTGGGGTTCATTTTGCCTAACAATAGGCTGCGTTATTCACAGCCCCATAAGGACTGCAAGCCTAAGTCTCAGGAGTCTCCTCCTGCTTCTCTGTTCACTTTTGGAATTGTGACAATACCATGTCAATATGCCAGAGGGAGCTGGCTAGATGATGACTTCATCTGGCTGTATCCCTCTGTGGCTTCAGCTGAGGAGAGACAGGAGCACTAGTGGGGACCATTCTGTATGTTCCCACCTCCACCTAAGGGAACCATGTCTTCCATGAGCACAGACAGGTCTGGCTTTGGTGGAATTTCGTAACTGAAAGGATGTGTTCAGACCAGGACTTTATTACCTGGTGGCTTTTGGATTTGGCAAATGTACTCAACACTTCCTGAATTGGCCATCTTCACTTCTGAAAGTGCAGGGAAATGTCAGGTGTGTAGAGGATGAGAACAGAGTATTTTTTATAACAGGAGAGAAGAACAATGTCTAACTAATTGGAATAAATTGAGCCGTAAGGGACAATAATGGCTGGACTTCCACCAAGAAGCCATTTAAGTTAAACAATGATATCATTCAGAATCATGTTAATATTCTCCAGTATGATATTTTGGTCCTTTCATGCCATCTTAAGGCTAACATCATACCAACATTTTCATAAGAAGGTTTTAAGTGTTTCACTGTGTATTAATTTTGTGACACAGTGCTATTCAGTATTCAGTCTTATTCAGTACCCTCAAGATTCTATGCATTTAATCCTCAGTACTTATTTAGGTCTATGTGTGTGTATTTGTGTGTATGTGCATCTCTGTGTGTGTTGCCGAGGATAGTATCATCTTTCATCCTCAGTGAGTAGTTTGCCACTGAGCTATGCCTTTCACCCTGCTTTATCTTTAACTGAGTGTTTACATTGCTCAGTGGCTTCAAACTATCTCCTACTTCCCCACCTCCCAGCTTCTGGTGCTGTAATTCTGTTCTCTATTCTCTATGTCCTGTAATTCTATTCTCTATTCTCTGATTCCATAGTAAGTGAAATGAAACAAGATTTGTTTGTCTACACCTAGCCTCTGTATAGATTCCACCTGATTACAGAGCATGTGGAATTTTGATCTGACTTATCTGGTTAGAAAAGTAATCTCCAAGTTGATGTTAGGCGAAATGAACCCCAAGATAGGGGTTCAAATGTTTTTTCTTTCTTGTGATTGTTTCTAACATATTTATAAGATGATTTCTTTGTTGCTTTGTATGTCCCTCCCCCATGGTATAACCCCTGTATTTGATGTTGGTATAATTTGTGGAGGGGAAGGGCAAAAACAAATCATTTAAATAGGGATTCAGGTGGACCCATTACGACAATGAAATGTACAAGACGTTATGTTGAAAAACAAACTACAATTTTGGTGGATGGGAGTGGAGGGAGGAGGGGGGCTGAAGATGGGGGGAGCACAGGGGAAGGGATGGGAAGAGGAAACAAAGGAGGAGGCAACAATGCTTGATAAGAAATGTACTCATTATCTTGCCCATGTAATTGTAACCCTTCTTTATGGTATTTTCACAATAAAAAAAATAAAATAAAAGTAATCTCCATTCTCATAAAACCAAGATGTCATTTTTACAGAAAATTTTTGAAAAAATTCAGATTTATTCAAAGCCTTGAATACTCAATATATTACGATCAGCAAGAGAGACTTCTATATAAAATTTTGAACCCCCCCAAAAGAAACCACTGCACTAAGCCTTGACAAAGCATGTGAGAATAACAATGGGAAAGGTGTCCTCGATACATGGGGTTAAAACACCTGCATCCCTCATCCGCAAAGAATGAAATCAAACCAGATCTCAAACCAAGAATGAAAATTAATTCTTGATGGTTCAAAGACATGCATGTTACCTTCAACTCTAACACATTGAAAAGAAAGCAAGAGAAAAGCAACCTGGTATTTATCTTAATGACATCACTTATGACACTGAGAACACAGAAACCAGAAATAGCTGCAAACATTAACATACATGATATCAAATCTCCTTATTTGATAATGGAATGACAGTGGACTGCAAAGTTTACTGACCTTTGACTGAGACCTCTAATAATTATGAGACTATCTTGGCACCCACTGGCAAAGTGACTTAGGAAGACTGTTAGAGAATATATGCATAGCCTTCACAGGCTCTGGCTTTTTATCCCCAGGACCACTGAAACAGATGAATAAATAGTTCATTATAATATATAAACAAGACAGTTATGAGGTCCCTCATGGCTAGGCCCATAGATTATCACCTTCAAACACTTATATTTAATTATATCCTCCAGCCAGATAGCAACATCTCTAGAAGAGAAAGTCTATCCCAGCCTTGGTGTGCATAAAGGCCTTCAACATTATGGTGGAATGGAAGGAAATATATCTGTGTGTGGTGTTTGTGTGGATGTGTCGGTGTTCACATGTGTTTGTATGTGTAGTATTTATGATCAGGTCATACTTTCTCTCCTTTATAACGTGCAGTTGAGGTATCAGAGAGATCAAAGTGATGTACACAGTGACTACAGTTACATAAATAAGGTAAGTACATTTCTTGTCAAACTTGTTACCCCTTCCCTCATTTTTGTTCTACTTTCCCTCCCCCCATCCCCCATCCCTATTATTTTTACCTTTGGTCAGAAAGGCCAGCTGCTCAACATGGCATCCTTTCTCCTGCATTCTGGCTTTTGAGCCTACCTTTGTTTAACTCTCTAAATATACCTCTCAACAGCCCTTTGAGATTTACCCCATGCAGCAAGGAAGAAATGTGTAACTCATCCCCCCAAGATTTAATTAGGCCACATCTGGAATTTGAAGATGATACATTAATTAGGATATGAGGAAATCATTGCCATTTGTTTAAAGTTGACATGGCCAATTTAAATCACAATATAATTCCTTAAGTGTGGCTGATAGTAGAATTACTCCAAATTATAAGAAAGAGATTTTTCTACGACGTATCCTGTAGACTTTTTTTTCTTTTTGACATTTTATGTAGACTCTTACACTACAGACTAAAAGAATACTACAATGGAGCTGGGAAGGTAGCTCAGTGGTAGAGTGCTTGCCTTGCATGCATGAGGCCCTGGGTTCGATTCCTCAGCACCACATAAGCAAAAAAAAAAAGAATACTACAATGACTCAGTAAAGCAAACCAGAGTTTCTCACCAATAAGCAAGACTGATAAACCGTGAGGAAACTAATGCAAAGAAATCAAAGACAAAATTAATAAAAATGAAGACCAAAGAAGAATGTTGGTACAGAGACTACTGATATCCAAATAAGAATTGGAAATTTTATTTGAAAATTTGAAAGCCTATATACCAATACACTGAAAAAATCTAGAATGAATGGATAAATGTCTAAATACGTATACCCAATCACAATTGATCCAATAATATATGAACAACTTATATGAGTCTGAAATGCTCAATCGGCACAATGCAGCAGAAATGATGTTCTCAACAAAGAAAAAGCCAGGACTACATGAGGATGAGTTCATTGCTGCATTTGAGCAAGTGTGTTAAAGAAGAATGCTGTATGTCCTTCAGTAGATGAATGGATCAAGAAAATGTGATAATAACAAAATACTGAAACAAGGACACAGGATGACCCATTGCAACAATGAAACTCAAAAGAAACTATGTTGGAAATGAACTTTACAACTTGTGGGGGGGTGAGGGAAGTGGAGGAGGGAAGGGGGAAGGGATAGTAGGAGAAAAACAAAGGAGGGGGTAACAATGCTGGACAAGAAATGTACTCATTACCTTACTTACCCCACTGTACAGCATCTTTACAATAAAATACAATTTTTAAAAAGAAGAAGAATTCTCCTCAAATTATTTCATAATGAGAAAGAGAAAGGATGCTGCCACTTAAACTTGACATGAATTCAAGTAAGTGCAAGAGTGCACCCTGTGTGCACACATGCACACACACACAATGAGATTATACACCTGTGTTCTCAATAAGCCTAAATAAAACACTGTCAAACTTACTTGCAAGTTGAATTCAATGTGTGTGCATATATATATATATATATAAAGTATATGCATACATGCATACAACCATGTACCATGATATAGAATGAGGGTTACATCTTAAAATGTGGACTTGAACATCACTACCTCTGTCTAAGTATTATGGGTTACTCATCTTCTATGCTTTCTGGAAATTAAGGAAGTTAGAATGACTAGAGAAAGCATCACAGAACACCACAAAGCTCCCTAAACCCTAATGTTTTACTTTATGCAAAAGTGATCACCAAATGGAGCAAAGATCTTAACATAAAATCTGAAACTTTGAAACTACTACTGGAAAACACTGGATCATCCAGGCACAGGTAATTACTTTTCTGAATAGGACCAGAAAGAGTAAAAATTAACAACTGGGACTTTGTCAAGTTACAATGTTTCTGCATGACTAAAAAATAATATCCAGATGCAAGAGACAAATCATTTAATGGGTGAAAATCTTCAACATCTAACCAGAGGGCAAAGAATTAATATCCAAAATCTACAAAGAATATATAATCATTTGAAGTATATATATGCACTGAAAGTTTTTATAAAACATATATTACTGGACCTAAAAAGAAAACTAGGTATAGATAATATATGATAGGATATAGCAGTAAGGTCATGAGGCCCTTGATAGTTATATATTTGTCAGATTATTTTTATGATTCATGATTCTATAGGAATAAATTGAACATGTCCAGAAATTTAACCATTTTTCCTAGGTTAATTAGTGTGTCAGCTCCAAATTTTCCTCTTTGAATGTTTCACATTGCAATGGTATTAGTTGTACTACCTCTCCTCATTTCTGGTCTTGTTACTTTGAATTGCCATCTTTTTCCTAAACCTGTCTGAAAGTTTTTATATTTTACTTTATCAATTCAACAACCAAGTGTGTATATCAGGGATCTTTCTATTTTTCTAGTAACTATTTTCCGTCATATCTATGTGGATACTTTTTTCCCTTCTGATAAATTTAGGCTTAATTTATTCCTTTTTTATTTCCTTGAAGTGTTTCTTTGTAACTTTTCTTCTTTTGGATGTAGTGATTTGTTTTGACAGATAGCCTCTTTAGAGCTGTTGTTGTTGTGCTCCATGAATTTGGTTTGTTGTACCTTCATTTCCACTTATATAAAAATGTTTTTAAATTATTGTTTTTTTTTGTCAGTACTGGTGTTTGAACCAAAGATATTACGCTTATTATGATTGCTTATTCTATACCGCTTGACCTATGCCTCCATGCCCTGATTTGATCTAGTTATTTTGGAGATGGAGGCTTTTCTGCCTGGACTGATCTTGTATCCATACCATCCTCATCTCAGCTCTTGAATAGTTAGAATAGCTGACAAGTAACTATGCCAGCTTCTCTTCTGAAAAGCTCTTCTTTAACTGTGTTTTTTTTTTTTCAAGAGCATAACAATTAATTCCTATGTACTTGTGAATTACCCAAAATTATTCCTCTTACTGATTTCTCTTTTTGTATGTTTTTTATTGTAAAAATGCTGTACAGAGGGGTTACAGTTACATGAGCAAGGTAATGAATACATTTCCTATTGAGCATTGTTGCCTCCTCCTTTGTTTTCCCCCACCATCCTTTTCCTCCCACCTCCACAACTCCTTCCTCCCCCGGCTGAAGTTGTAAAGTTCGTTTTCAACATAGTGTTTTGTACAACTCATTGTCACAATGGGATTTCTATGCTAATACTTTGTAATTAAATTAATGCTTGTTATTTCAGTCAGATCATTAGTCCATAAGACAAGTCTTATGGATAACATGTAGTCTAGAGAATATTCTATGTTTATTTGAAAAAAAATGTTTTTTTGGGGAAAAAATGTTAGGTAGATACATGTTAGATCCTCTGATCTTAAGCATTCTACAAATCCAATGCACCTGTATCAATTTTCTGTATTTATTATCTACCCATTGTTGAAAATGGGATAGTGTATTCCTTAAAAAATTATTATGATGCAGCTACTTCTTCCTTTAAGTAATTTAATGCTAGTGTAATGCACTTGGGTACTTAAGTATTGAGTACACAAAAATTTACAATGGTTGCAGCTTCATAAGCTGACCATGCTGTTATTATGTGCTAGGTCCTGTGCTTCCTTTCACAATACTTTACTTGGCATCTGCCTGGTCTGAGAGTAGCTACCTGTTCTCCCTTTGGTTCCACTTGGTAAAATGCCATTTACTCCTCTGTCACTTTCAGTCTTTGAGATGCATATGGTGAACAGAAATTTGCTTCAGTCTTTTAAACCCATTCAACTACTCTGAGGTTTTACTGCTTTTTTGGAGAACTTAATCAAGTTTTATCCAATGTAATTATTAATTGAAAATTGGTATGAGCTATTTATATAGTTTGGAAAATAATCCCTTTCTACCACATGAAGTATATAAATTCAGAGTAATTTTGACAAAATGTCATTATCAGTTTTCAATTAAATAAAAAAGAAAAGTGGAAATTAAAAAACAAAAATTTTACCTCGAGAAATAGCCAAATTATCTTGGAACTTTAATTCATATGGAAATAGCAAATTATCTTTGGAAATAGCCAAAATTATCTTGTCCAAAATAACAAATATGAAAGTAGCACAATCTCTGATTTCAAAATACATTGAAGAGTGACATAATAAAAGCATCATCATAAAAATGAGAAAAAAAATATTTACAAGGCATACATCACAAAGCTTAATATACCTATAAGAAAGTCAAAGAAAAACTCAATTAACTTTATTAAAAACTGGTTCATGGAATTAAGCATTTTCAAAGAGCAGTTACAGACAATAAATAAATTTCTAATCCTTCCTTAATCTTTAGTCTATTTAAAATTATATTGAGATATTATTATTATGCAATAGCCATTTAGAATGGCTGAAAGATATCAAGTTTACCCAGGATATGTTTAAAAGAATATGTGCATCATTCGTGAAAATGTAAATTATTACAGCCATTATGGAGTTATAGATTCCTCAGATATTAGTACTAATGCATGATCACACATTTGCTTATCTGAATATATTAGAATTAAAGAATTAAAATGAACATATCTGATACTAATTAGGGGTTTTAAAATGTTTATACATTAACCCAGTAATGAAATTTTTTAAATTAATATGTCCATAATATAAGCTCTATTGTTTTATTCATTTATAATATGTATTTCTAGTCCCACTAAACTTACATGAAATAAGTTACTTTTTCTTACTATGAATTGTAAGTATCTATGTACATGTATTTATAATACATCCCTGCATTACAAAGATATATTTAGGTGCATTTCTAATACACCAATTAAACATATTAACATTATTTTAAGTTGTAATTTTATTTTTTCTTATCATTAGGTAAGAGAAGACTTTCACAACACAAAGGGCATATTGACATAATTACTATTCTTTTATTAGAACATGATGTTCATCAACTTGGAGCTTTTATTACATATGTATCAGTCACTCAAATCTTATATCAACAGTAGTAAAATCTCATGTCACTATAGGAAAGACAAAAGAAACTACTTTGTGTTTGTTTTCAATGTAGAATACTATACAAAAAATTCAAATGCACAAACTTCATATCTAAAGTTTATCTTTAAAATTATCCTAATTTCATTACCTTCCCTCTCCTGAACACTAAAAAATAAAAAGTCAAAATATGGTAAACCACGTTGTATTATGATAGACTTAAACAATTCAATCAATATTTAACCAATAATTATGTACCTCTTTAAAGGAAATGATCTTTATTTATTTAAAAAGTTTATTCAAAGCCTCTTTCACATCTTTATTCCTTAGACTGTATATCACAGGATTCAACATGGGAAATACCACAGTGTAAAATGTAGAAACAATTTTGTCCCTGTCCAGAGAATAACTAGCTCGAGGGCGAGCATAGATGTAGAGAATGGAGCCATAGTACAAGGTCACAGAGGTCAGGTGGGAGGAGCAGGTGGAGAAGGCCTTGAGGCGGCCATGGGTAGAGTGCATCCTCAGGATGGTGGCGATGATGAACAGGTAGGAGGCCAGGATGAACACAATGGGGGCTATGACATTGGACAGCAGGAGGAAGAACAGGACAGCTTGGTAGCTATCTTTCTTGCCACAAGCCAGCTTCACCAAGGGTGGGATGTCACAAAAGAAGTCATCAATTACATTGTCACTACAGAAGTGCAAGGAAAATGTGTCTTTAGTGATGATGACAGAGTTAATAAAGCCGCCAAGGTATGAGGCTGCTACAAAGAATACACATAGCTTTAGAGGCATGGCCTGAGAATACAGCAGGGGCTTTGAGATGGCCACATACCGGTCATAAGCCATGGCTGCCAGCAGGTAACACTCAGTATAATCTAGGGCAGCAGAGAAGAAGAACTGAGCCACACAGCCACCAAAGGAGATGCTCTTGTCCTCAGAGATACAGGTGATCAGGATCTCTGGTGTGTAGACAGAAGACAGCCCAAGATCCAGAAAGGAGAGATTTCCAATGAAGAAATACATGGGTGTGTGGAGCCTGGGGTCATTGCATATCAGCACGATGAGGGTGAAATTTCCTGCCATTGTTAATGTGTACACCAGCAGGAACACCACAAACAGGACTCGCTGCTTCACAGGGTCTGTGGTGAACCCCAACATGATGAACTCTGTCACTGTGGTATTATACAGCTCCATGGTTGTGGGGAATCTCATCTGAGAGGAGAGACATGAGAGTTCACATGAGATCACTATGCTTAATCAATCAGAACAGGTCCAATGAGTACATCTTACAAAATGTCCTCATGGACAATGTTTATTTTCTTCGTTAGGAGAATCTAGATCAATGCAAAAGGAGGGATATTATTGATCACATGTTACTTGATACAATTGTGCATGCAATACATGATTTTATCATTTTATCTATTGAGCTTACTCTTTGATAATAATGACTATAGAAATCTGAGTGCTGGTGACTCTCACCTGCAATCCTAATTACTCAAGAGGCTGAGATCTGAGGACAGCAGTTCAAAGCTAGCCCAGGCAAGAAAGTCTGTGAGACTCTTATTTCCAATTAACCATTAGTTAACCAGCAGTGGTACTGTGGCCAAGGTGGTGAAGTGCTACCCTTGAGCAAAAGAGTTCAGGGACAGTGCCCAGGCCCTGAGTTCAAGCCCACAACTGAAAATATAACAACAATAATAATATCTATAGAATTCTCCAATGCTATAAAGAATGTTTTATGGTTCTCATTATATAGAATACATACAAAATAATTAATTTGACTGAAGTAATCTTGTAAATTAATCCTTGTTTAACATGAATCTAAGACTATTCGAGTATATAATTATGGCTTTGTACATACCAAGGGCACCTTAGGGAAGCATGCTCTTTGAGTATTTTTCCATCCATATCCCTATAGAGATAGAATTACCTTATCTTGGGTTCACACAAATATATTTTGCAGTAAGTAAGCCTATCTAATCTCAAGTTTCCTCAATTCTGAAATAATAAGAAATATATCATATAATTAATGTAAAATATATCATATAATTAATGTAAAATTCACTTTAACCAAGGTATTTAGTATTTGAAAGCTATTTCTTAACCCTCACCATTGCTGATCATATGAACTTATTGGACATTTAATACGTGCCACTCTACTTAATGCTTTAAAATAAATGTGCATACTTCCATTTTCCACATGAACTGTCTAAGCTACAGGAATGATTGTGTCTACCCCGTTGAAGACCACACAATTAAATTTGAATGGGCATTATTCAAACCAGTACTCTCAGGGTCCCAAACCTTCAAATCTGGTTAGAATTTCTGTTTTCTAGCCAATCTGCAGAGCCTAAGGAAAAACAAATGGGACTGAGTTAATTTCATAGGCATGACATAAGGAAGTCGTAATTCAGTGAGAGTATCAAATATTTGTAAAATCTAGGCGCACTTGCCTAGCCCATTCCTTCTTACCACACTGTTTAAGGCATAGGGCTCTCCTGTCTCTTTTCCCACTCCATCAAAGCCGATTCTACTGTTTATGTGGAACCTCTAACCTCCTCTCTCTTCCTCTGTCTCTGTCTCTCTCTTCCTCTATCTCTGTCTCTCTGTCTCTCTGTGTGTCTATGTCTCTGTGTGTCTCTCTGTATCTCTCTGTGTGTCTCTGTCTGTCTGTCTGTCTGTCTGTCTGTCTGTCTGTCTGTCTGTCTGTCTGTCTGTCTGTCTCTCTCTCTCTCTCTCTTTCTTCCCAGAAACATTAGAAAAAGAACATTGGCTAGTGAGGACTCCAGTACATGTACTCTTTCATGTTAGTACAAAACACAAAGACAATGTCATTTTTATTATAATTATTAATATGCATTTTTTAAATTCTAGATCCACAGATTCATACAGGTAAGCTGAACAGATGATCAGATGGGATTTTTTACACAGGTTAGAGGCTAAAATCAAGGCTTTCAACATTACGATGAAGCTTTTTGAGGGTTACAGTGTATTACAACAACTAATCTCAAATATAGAAATCAGAAGCTGAACAACAGCAACAACAAAGAAAGCCCGGAACAAAAAGACCTGTTTTGCTATACGTAGAAAACAGATCATTCCTGCCAGTCTAAGCCCTTCCTCAGCTCTCTCCCCTTGTGCCAGAAATGAACCCATGTCCTCACAAATGAACACACGACCTTGCAAAATGCTATCAAGCTTTTCAGTGCTGCCTACTATTTACCAAACGTTCACTGTTTTCCAAGTACAGTGCTTATTACTTAAAGTGAGGTATTTTGAGTCATTTTCCACTGTTCTAGGAAATTAATACTATCATATGTTAAAAGTTTAAAAATAAACATAGCATACAGAGTATCACTTATTGTTATTAGTTAGAAACAAATCTAAATGAAGGAAAAATTAGCATGGGAGAATTGGGTTTTATTTTTGCTCTATTTTAAACTATGGTTTTAGAAGAAAGCACTAAGGAAATGAAGTGCCGAAGGTCTTATCTTTGTTTCTCAACTTGATCCCACGAGGTTGCTGCATGTAAGGAAACTCAGAGCTTCTGGAAAAAGCCTGGAGACCCCAGAGATCACAGTGGTAAGCAGCAGCAGAGATGAGCTAGGATCTCAGTGCTTCTAAGGCTACTTTTTTCTGATATAGCTAATTCCTTCAGAGTCTTCTTAGCCATAATATCATTCTTCCTATTTTTTAGAGCTTCTGCTATCAGTCATATTGAAGAGAATAAGGAAATAGTTTCTTTATCTGGAACCACCTTCCTTATGTTTTTCTTTTCTTTTCTTTTTGTTCTGTCTGCTTATTTATCTAGTTTTGGGAGTGCACATGGTGCAAAGAAATGATGAGGCAAAGGGTGAACGAATGCAGCATTGTGGACTTGCTGGACACTATGTGGAAAGTGAACTGAACAATTTGTAGGTGGGGACAGGGGGGAAAAACTGGGAGAGAGTGAGGGAAGCGGTGACATTGTCCAAAAAGAAATGTACTCTTTTCCTGACTTATGTAACTGGAACCCCTCTGTACATCACCTTTTTAATAACAATAAAAATGCTTTTAAAAATAGAACAGTGGATAATCCAGTGAGAGGGAAGAGGGGGTGAAGATCAGACAGCCTCACCCAGAAGCACAATCCAGTTCTCAGGAAAATCATTGCAGAGTGAATCTAGAAAATCTGATTTGTCTTCCCTTCACTAATAGCCCATTGAAGTTTAAAACTCAATGTTTGCACTACTTTGTTAATTCTGCCCAAAACATTCTTTTATCCAATTTATTGGTTCAACATTATGTCACCTGCACAATGAGGTCTTCCTTGACCATGCTCTGCCACTCTGTGCCTCTTCTTTCTCTACACCCACAGTCTCTTGCCTCTCTCATGGCTTAATCACTGTTCATGGTTGAAGTTGCTGGCTGTCCTCACCCACGAGGATGCCAACTCAACTAAGACGTGTGTGTGTGTGTGTGTGTGTGTGTGTGTGTGTGTGTGTGTTATTGTTTTCTCACTGTTCCCTGCCAGTGCTCAACTCTTTGTCTGTCCCCAAAAATGGCACAATTTTGTTTAGGTGCTGAGTGCATGCATGCATGCATGCTAGAACCCTCAAGACACATGTCTTGAGAGGTAACCAGCCACGGCAGTTACATCTTTTATAATCCCACATTAGTTTCATTCTGCATTTGTTTATTGTATAAAGGGTCATCCCACGTTTCTTTCCCTAATCAGAAACATTTGGCTAGCTTATGTTTTTCACTGGCAGGTACAAGAAAAGCCAGTGAGAAATGACTATAGAATTCATACTCAGGCTACTGAGAGTTTCAGAAGAAATCCATTGGAGAACAAAGTATATCTGAAAGGAAGAAAATTTCAATTTTAGAGGCAAACTTTTGTTCATATTAAAGAATTGATAAGACCCATGCCCCTTCTACATGGGGCCACCCACAATGAGATAATCAACAAGCAAACTTGTACGCCAACTTGATAACATAGATTCATCCATCTCACCAGTTACCAACTCTTTAAAGACCTCATTCCGTGTTCTTAAGCCTCCACTGCCTCACTTGTAAAGTACAAAAATGGCATGGGAAAGGCATGGAAAATATTCAAAAAATAACTGCCCTTCAAAAACATAAGGATCAAATGACAGACTGCTAGCCTAGTGGATTCCTGGGGCCTCATCTCCCAGGAACTAAAATGTTCCAGGGAAAGTCATTTCCTTCCAGTAGCCCAAAGTAATTCAGACATAACTTGTTTTGATGCAACACTGTAAGAAATGTTTCACTGTTGCCTATATTACTGGAAAGACAGCAGTCCAACATCACAGTAGTGAGAAGATAAATGAACGAACACGTGTACACACAAAGACATTTTTGGAAGAGAGATGGGAACGAGACAGCCTCCCATTGAAGTTTAGAGCCATGAGATTTAGAATCAGAGAGGTTTAGGTAGAATACTGATTCTACAATTTATAGTTTGGTTACCTTTGCAAAGTAATGTTAGCTACCTGGCAGGCAATTTCCCCATGGGGAATATAATGTCCATTTTAAAATTTATTAGATTTAACAGTGATGTTGGATCAAAGGATACTAAGAGTCTTGCACATCCAATAAATGACATTAAATGCTGAGCATTTTGTACTATGTTGCTGACTGGAATCAAACCATTGTAATGCATTTGGATGTTAGTTTCACACAAGGAGTGAAAAACTGTTAACAATGACCTTTTAATCTTTGCTTTTTTGCATCTGCTATTGAAACTCACATCTCTCCGGTATAAAGAAATATTCCTGATGACTTCAAATTGCTCATAGCCCTGTCCCATGTCTGTTGTCTCTTGACTCAGTTGTTTCTCTTATGCTTGGTTGCATTAAAAATAATTATGACTGGTTGTGGGCTCCCCCATGTCTTGATGACTATATCTTTGCAATAGAAAATGCTTAAACCCATAAAGCAAGCACACACATACACATACACACACACAATAAGGGACGACAAGGGTTTTCATGGTATTTTAGATCCAATAAGGAGAAGCATTGGTAAGATTTAATAAAGGAGTTTGATAAACTATATAGAAAAAGAAGGCTTTGCAATTTCTTTCATGTACCAGAATACAAATATCTCCTGAATCCTTACAAGAACAAAACAAAATGTCTTGGTACTTAGTCATTTCTTTTCTTGTGTTTTAAGAACAAAACAAAATTGCAATGAGATGGAGAACATCTGTATCACATGACTTACCAAGTTTTCAGCAAACCCTTCAGTATTTGAAGATTCGAATCAGAAAACCCCAGTACCTTTTATAATAATTATTTCATCCCCAGAGTTTCATCCTCGCAGTTTTGCAGCTTGGGGAATTATAAACAGGCAATTAGAAAAAAATGTATTAATAAGATTGGTTTCATTTTATGATAAAATCCAGAAAGGTTTAGCTCAGGAAGTACTATTTTCTTTCAATGGATCCATTCGAATACATGTTTATATTCAGTATTGCTCTACTGAATTCAAGTAAAAATGTATATATCTCTGTGTGAACATATGTATAACCAAATATACACTTGAGGAGTGGTCAGCTCAGGGTTTAAGTATTTTTGTAGGCACTGGATTTCTTCTACTTCCTCTATACCAATTGACATCTATTTCTATACTACTTTGTACTCCAAACAATCTATCTGGAAAATTTGTGCAAAGTAATTTTGCCAGGATGGATAGGAATTGAAAAGAAGAAAAGGCTTAAGTCAGAATTTTAATCCCCAAACTCTTTTCCTGTGTGGGCAATGAAGAACCCATTTTTCCCTGGGTGAATGCCAGAGTTCTTCCTACCCACATTCTCCTCAACAACTCCAAATGAAATCTGTCTCCCTCCATCTCTCTCTCTCTCTCTCTCTCTCTCTCTCTTTCTCTCTCTCTCTCTTTCTCTCTCTCTCTCTTTCTCTCTCTCTCTCTTTCTCTCTCTCTCTCTCTCTCTTTGTCTGTCTCTTTCATTGTCTCTCTCTTTCTATATTTTTCTCTCTCCTTCCATTTTACTTCCCCTCCCTGAAAACTGCTTTATTTCCCATTTCCCTTCAGGCCTGGATGTATTCACACTCTGACACTCTAGACACTAGATTCTAGACAATTCTGTCCCCTCTAGTATTCCATGCTCCATCATTCACACCATCCATTTCTACCTATCCCTCTGACTACATTCTCCTTAAATGGTCCAGAGTCAGTGGGTATCTGTTTCCAGACAGAACTCTGACCAATACAGTATATGGTATTAGGAAAAACTCCAGAATCAAAACCTCATACTGAGTTACTCAGGAGTAGTTGGCTCACATATTTAAAGAATATTCAGCAGAAAGAAATGTACTCATTACCTGATTGATATGTAACTGTAACCCCTATTGTGTCACTTTTATAATAACAGTAAAATATGTATGTGTTATTAAGTTACCTTGTTATAAAAATGATATAGAGCGGGATTACAATTATATGAGTCAGGTAATGAGTAATTATATTTTTTGTACAGTATCTTCTGTCCCCTTGACTTAAAAACACATTAATATATATTTTTAAAAGACTCTTCATATTTGTCTGCTGCCACTGGGCCTTGAGTGAGGTGTCATGCTGAGCATTTAAATCACCACCAGTGATATCATGAAATAAGATGAAAGTGTAACCTACACTCTAGCCATAATGATATCTACCACAACAACTGGACTTGTTTATTTTAAAGGTTCAAATGTCATACCAGTGCCAGTGGCTTGTACCTGTAATCCTAGCTACTCAGGAGGCTGAAATCTGAGGATCACGGTTCAAAGCCCAGCCCCAGCAGGAAAGTTTGTGAGACCCTTATCTCCAATAAACCACCAGAAAACCATAAGTGACACTGTGGCTCAAATGGTAGAACACTAGCCTTGAGCTGAAGAGCTCAGGGACAGCACCCAGGACCCAGAGTTCAAGCCCCATGACCAACAAAAAATGCTAATGTATTACTTGAAAAAAGAATTTGAAAAAATAAACTGTTGTTTTGAAGGAGGCTGTTACTAAAAACTACAGAGAAGCAATATCAATTAAATCCTAAAGGTTGATAGTTACTGTGGTTGATTTTTGTTGTTGTTGTTGTTGTTAAATCTGATAGGTAGACCATAGATTTGGGGATAGGGAGGAACATTAAGTAGACAAGTTAAGGAGTAACAATAAAAATACTTTTCTGCAGAAGCAAACATGTAATTTGCACACACACACACACACATACACACACACACTAGAGGGCATCATCACTACCCTAGACAAAAGTCTTCTAATTGCTGAACTAGAGAGTTGTCTTAACTAAGGCAAAACTCTCCAGCACTGAAACCATCAGTCCACCTTGTGATGAGAATAACAGTAAAATATGACTACCTGGAAGGAAGAAATCTAAGACTTGCTTTCATAGCATATACATTAAAGAGCATTCAGATCTCACCAACCTGTATTGAAAGTAAACTGGTAACCAGGATTGGGTTTTCAGGTAAATAAAATAAGGTATTAATTAAACTCAACTGGTCTCACCCAACTGAGAATTAGAAAATTCTTGTTTCCTGAACTGCCTATGGTGGCTCAGTAGTGCTAACCGTATAATAAAGAACACCAGCAGTTTTGCTCATCAAATCACAGACTCTTCAGTATGTCTTGCTGTTCCTCATCAGATTTACCAACCCTGCTATGAAATTATTCCTGCCTAGTCATTGGAGAATTTTTCATTTTGTTTGACTTCTTGGAAAAATATTGGTTTTGCAGTTATTATTTATTTCTTCTGCCAATAGGCTACAAATAATATTCATTTATTTAAATTTCTAAATTTCTTCATAGTACTCTACAGGGTATATGTATCACTATATAAATATTTAACTCAAAATGAAGCAATGAGTTTTACCCTTCTGTTGGTTAAAATTACTTTCTTTCAATTTTCTATATTATATAGTTTTAAAATATCCTAGTTGTATAAATTGCAATTTAAAATGATGATTTTTTTTTCTTCTTATACTATCACAGCTACATAAACAGGATGCTTTTTATGTTGGCTATTCATCCTAATCCTCATACTTATAGAAGCAACCATGTTTCTAGAATGACAAAAAAAATCAGATGCATGTTATGCAAACTTTAATACCCTAGAATTGAAAATCAATACTCTTTTAAGAATTCCTTTTCTTTTTTGCAAGCATTAGTAGATAGAACCTAAATCCATGTACAAAGAATGTAAATGAAGAATAGCTATGGTTATTTTGTACTGTCTTCTTTGACATAAAAGGAATGATTATCTTGGTGGTAAGTGCCATGGGTTCAGACAAAAAGCCAAGAATGCCCTACCCACATTCTCTTTTGTGACATTCACAATCACTGGAAAAACTTATTAGATCAAGAGTAAATGGGCCAAATAGACACATGAAGAAATGTTCAACATCCCTAGCCATAAAAGAAATGCAAATCAAAACAACATTGAGATATCACCTCACTCCAGTTAGAACAGCAAAAATCAAGAACTCTAACAACAACAGATGCTGGAGGGGATGTGGACAGAAAGGAACCTTACTTCATTGTTGGTGGGAATGTAAACTTGTTCAACCACTTTGGAAAGCAGTATGGAGGTTCCTCAAAAGACTTCACATAGAACTCCCCTATGACCCAGCAATCCCACTTTTGGGCATTTACCCTAATGTTTACAAAAAAGACCACACTAAAGCTACCAGCACAACTATGTTTATTGCAGCATTATTTACCATAGCTAAGATATGGAACCAACCTAGATGCCCCTCAGTAGATGAATGGATCAAGAAAATGTGGTATATATACACAATGGAATTCTATGCCTCCATCAGAAAGAATGACATTTCCCCATTTGTTAGGAAATGGAAAGGCTTGGAAAAAATTATATTAAGTGAAGTAAGCCAGGCCCAAAGAAACACAGGTCCCATGGTTTCCCTTATTTGCAATATCTAGTATAGGTATGAGTCAAGGGGAAAAAGTCAGATAATGTGATGTTAGGAAAACGAACCCTCAAATATGTATTTTAATGTTTTTGTTTCTTTCATGCATGTGTTTCTAACGCATTTATAAGATTATTTCTTTGTTGCTTTGTATGTCCCTCCCCCACAGTGTAACCCCCGCTTTCACTATATTTGATGTCAATATAACATGTGGAGGAGACGAGAACAAACAAGTCGTTTAAGGATTCAGGTGGACCTGTTGCAACAATGAGAAGTACAAAATGTCATGTCAAAACCAGCTTTACAATGTCGGTGTGGGGGGGGGGAAGGGGGGTATGATTGGGTGGGAGGAAGGGGGGAGGCTGGGAAGGGAGGTGAAGGGTAAACAAAGGAGGAGGCTGCAATGCTTGGTAAGAAATGTATGCATTATCCTGCCCATGTAATTGTAACCCTTCTGTACAGTATGTTCTCAAATAAAATAAAATAAAATTAAAAAAAAAAAAAGAGTAAATGGGCCAAATGATATGCTTAATGTAGATAGTATGCTAGAACAAAGAGATTAGATGGAAGGAAGATGGATTTAGAGGTACAAATGATAGCCAAATTATAACATAAATACCTGTATAAGAATATATATACTTTCCAATGCAGATAGACATACGTGATAGAGTATATACTATGTATGTAATTATATGTAATATATAAAACTATATTTCGTATATTCCATATCTGTAATATAAAACTCTATGTAGCTATATGTTATTATATAATTTATATAGTTTTTCATTACCATGTATAACTATACATAGTTATATTTAATTAAAGTATATGACTCTATATAAGTATATATGTTATATAATATATAGTTATATAATATGTAGTTATATATTACATATAATTACATATATAATATATAAAAGTAGAAATTGTACCTATGATTATATATTTAATTACACATACATGGAATTTATGTGTATATAAATATTTGTCTTGGACTCAAAAGACAACAAGAATTAAACATGACTTTTTCACCAGCGATACATAATTACCTAAAGTTTTTGTTCATCTTACTTAATATTATGCAACTTGTTAAAACACAGTTGTTTAATTGTCCTGTTAGTTCTTCCCAAGCTATGCAGTCCTGAGGGGATTTCAGAAATCAACAAGCTTGGGAATACAGATACTGCCTTAAAAGATTCATCAATGGGCATCATCAATGAGATGATGCTCTTCCAGAAAATGTTTAGGTGAGTTGCTTACATTTCTATTGCTAGACATTTTTATTTGTTCCTCACAATCAGCCCAATAACCCTTTACATGGTAAGTCCTAACAATCACAGGGCCTCTGGAGGAAAATCCCCATTATTTTCCTTTTGACTTCTAGGTTTCACATACAGAAGTAGAATTTCTGTTCACTAGAGGTAAATGATGAGTAATTCATAATATCGAGAAATACAAGGAAACACTAACTTCACAAACAACTACCAGGAACCAGGAATAAACAAAGCCTTTGTTAATAGCACAGGAAAAATGAAAGGAAGACAATAAAGTAGCGGGGATTCTTAGGGACACCAGATGTCAAAAAATTGAAAGTTTCTTCAGTATGATATTCTTCTCTAAAGTCTAAAAGCAAATAGTGTTTTTAATAGAAGCTTACTCCTAATGTTTAAACAAAATATTATGTTAACTATTTTTACCTTCAAATACAAAAATATAACCTAAGAAGATGAACATGCTGACTGGTTAGCATACACTGCCAGGTATTCTGGTTTTCTTGCTGCAATAAGAAAATATAAACTCAAGTCATTAAGCCAGTTT
This sequence comes from Dipodomys spectabilis, assembly GCF_019054845.1. Taxonomy (NCBI): domain Eukaryota; kingdom Metazoa; phylum Chordata; class Mammalia; order Rodentia; family Heteromyidae; genus Dipodomys; species Dipodomys spectabilis. The sequence continues at coordinate 4,648,135 of NW_024870707.1, forward strand.
TTGTCAAGGCCCAGAAAGTGTTAAGTGAACCGCAAAGATAACATGATTAATCTTTCTTTGTGTGGCCCAGGGTGAATTACAGACGTTGTTTTCCAAAGTGAGAAAAAGGTTTTAAGTGTCTCACTGGAGCTGGAAGCAATAAAAGTTAATGACCTACTGCAAAAAAAATAGGAATATGAAAGGAGGGATGAGAGGTTGAGTCGGGTGGAGTGATGCTCTGGAAGATTGCTGCTCAGAGAAAGGGGCGGTGATAAAGAGGAGAGAAGGTTGATGGGAAAGTGGCAGCACTGCCTGGGTCAGTGGAAAGACAGGAAACGCCGGTGCAATGTTATACAAAATAATAAGACCAATGCATTACAACTGGATATAAGGTGAGGTGCTTTACACAACAATACACTAAGAATTTCATCAGTAATACCTCCTTTTACTAATTTTTGGATAATCGTGTGAAGAAATTGTTGCCATCTCCTTTATCAGAAGCCTGAGATCAGGCGATTTAATTAAGTGTTCTGCAATCACACAATTATATAAGTTATTAGAATCATGATTGAGATGAAAATCAGTTTGTGCTTCATCGATTACAAATTGGTAGCATTATGGAGCATATCTTTGGCGGGGCGGGGCCTGTGAGGAACAGTACTGAGTCTTAATCCCAGGGCCTGGGTATTATCCCTGAGGTTTATTGTTTCCCCTCCTTCTCCCCGAGAACTATCGCTCTACCACTTGAGCCACAGCTCCATTTCTGACTGTTTTGGTGATTAATTGGAGATAACCATCTCATGGATTTTCCTGCTGAAGCTGACTTCAAACCATGCTATTCAGATTTCAGCCTCCTGAGCAATTAAGATTTCAGGTATGAGCCACCACCGGGGCCTGGCATAGATCACATCTTTATTTTAACTCATTGAGTCTTCTTACCATTGTAATTCAGGTAAGTGTCCTAGAAATGATCATTAATAGTAGTAGTAATTATTAAATAATAGCCTGTATGACAGCATTTCTCAATGTGATCTACAGGAAACACAGATTATAACCATTGGTACTGCCTTTATGAACGGAATGTTCTTGGTGCCATTTTACAACCTGCTAAATTAGAAACATCTGGATATTTTATGTACAAGGAGTTCAAAAAGCAATTGTTATTCTAGTGTTCATGACATTTCAAGTATTGTGCTTTTCTTTGGTTAACAACTTGGCAACCACCCTACAAGAGAACAATTAACCCCATCTTAAAGGAAATCAAGGCTTTCTATTGTTGACTAGTAGTTGAGAACTTGTATAATTTTAAGTTACTTGAAAGTCAAATGCCTTTAGCTTTCTGTGGTTTGGTCAGTGGTGACATCTAAGGCATGATACCTAATTATCATGGACATACAGTGACAGTTTGTTGCAGACATGAAAATTACTTTCTATTCAAACATACTTCATTTGTATACTAAAATATTTGGCAAAAGTAACCATTATGTTGGATGATGTCTTCATTTCTTTCTTTTTCCTATATGAGTCTGCAAAGAACACAAATGTCAGGAAATGCCTGAGGACATCAAAGACCATTTTGAGATAGTTTTACATACAATTATGCTAATTGATGCCACCCAGGGCATCAGTCCTATGACTTCACTCTCCTCCAAATCAAGACTGACCATTTGCCAGGCACCAGTGGCTCACACCTGTAATCCCAGCTACTCAGGAGGCTGAGATCTGAGGATCACAGTTCAAAGCCAGCCCAGGCAGGAAACTTTGTGAGACTCTTATCTCCAATAAAACCACTAGAAAACCAGAAGTGAAGCTGTGGCTCAAGAGGTAGAGCGCTCACTTTGAGCTGAAGAGTGCAGGGACAGCGCCCAAGCCCAGAGTTCAAGCCTCATGACCAACAACAACAAAAAAAGATTGACCATTTATTTGTTCATTCATTCATTCATTCATTTAATCCATCATTCAGTGGTTGCCAGGTATCTGTTTTAGGGTCTGTACTGTTCTAAGCTTTAGAGACAGTGATATGAGAAAATGGACTAAATTACTTGTCTCATTGAGTCAACATGATAGTGAGCTTTTCTCTCTTAGATCACAGGGATAGAAGTAAATGGAGGCCTACACAATTATAGGCAATTAGAATACTTGGTGATATTCTCAAACTATTTTATATTTTTTTATAAAAATCTGAAAGAGATGTTGAACATTTCTTCATGTGTTTATTGGTCATTCTTACTTCTTCAGAGAAGTCTCTCTTTAAGACTTTAGCCCACTTATTGATGGGTTGTTGGGGGTTTTTTGAGGATTTGTTTGTGGGAGTTAATAGTTTTTACCCCTAAGTATATTTTAGATATGAGGCCCTTGTCTAGTGAATAACTATAAATATCTCCTATTCTGTAAGCTATTTTTCTTGCTAGTTATGTCCTTTGCCATGCAGAAGTTCTGAAGTTTAATACAACCCCATTTATCCAGCCTTTCTTTGATTTGTTGTGTTTCTGGATCTTTACTTAGGGAGTTTCTACCTGTGCTAAGGAATAGAAACACAAAGATTTTTTCTTGTCCGGTTTGCAGTTATTTATTTTTTTCTTTCTTTTTCTCCTTTGGTTTATTTCCTGATGTCACTGTTTTTTTTATTTCTATAAACTTTGTCTTATATATAAGTTTATGTGATTTGGGGAAGTAAAGAAGAATCACAGAAAAAGCAGGGCAAAGGGAAAACCAATTCAACAGTGATACTCACTAGACACTATGGTGGAAATGAACTTTACATCTTGGGTGGGAGGGGGGTCAAGGTGGGGAAATCAGAGAAAATGAGGGAGGGTATAACACAGCTTGAAAAGAAATGTACTCATTGTCTTACTCATGTAACTGTGACCCCTCCATACGGAGGGGTCACCTTTGCAATAAAATTTAATTTAAAAAATTCTGCAAGTACACGCAATGGTTCACAAAGTAAAATGTGAAAGAGTGGAGTAGAGCTGGTTTTTTTATCTTTCATATTTTTTATTATTAATGTTTTTATTGTGAAAATACCATACAGAGAGGTTACAATTACATGAGCAAGGTAATGAGTACATTTCTTATCAAGCATTGTTGCCTCCTCCTTTGAATCCCCTTTACCATCCCTTCCCATCTCCTCCCCCACCCCAGACCCCACCACCTGCCCTCCCACCCCTTCACCAAAGTTGTAAAGTTCGTTTTTCAACATAACGTCTTGTACATCTCATTGTTGCAATGGGTCCACCTGTATCCCTATTTAAATGATTTGTTTTTCCATTCCCCTCCCCAAATTATACCAACATTAAATACAGTGAAAACAGGGGTTATACCATGGGGGAGGGACATATAAAGTAACAAAGAAATCATCTTATAAATATGTTAAAATAGATGGTTTCAAGTAACAGACAAGTGTTGACAATAAGTATTTTGCTCTAGGGCTTCTTTCAAGGAGAAGCACATGATGCTTTCAACTCATGCAATTTTCAATGGAAATGGAAACCATATATAGAAACCATATATCTTGTTCATACAGTTTGAAACACAGACTTATTTCAAGTAGCAGAACAAGCTGATATACTCAACATTTGCTACTCCGATGTTTTTACATGAATTTACATAATGCCTTCAAATCAGGCACTTTTTCCAACATGAGAAAAAGAGATATTTCTCCTAAATATAAAAACTGGGTCTTATCTTCATAAGGTCTAAAACAAATTTCTATCAAATAACGTAAAAAGTTTTTACATTCAACATTTTGCTCCTAATATACTTGTAAATGAAGAGTAACAGAAGGCTTTCAAGTCAGTCATTACTTGTGAAATCAGAAAAAAAAAACCCTATGACTGTCTCTATAAGAAAAACACTGGATCTGTGGCTAAAGTTTTGATTATTATAAATATTAGGGCCCTCCATGCTCTTAATATGTAGTAAACAAGAATGAAAATAACTTGTATTCATGTGATAGTCTATACAAAAGAGAAAAAAAACTTATCCCACACATTCTATGTAGAGGCTCAAAGGATATTTATGCCCTGAGAAAGCCATCTGTATTTAAAAGAGTATGAAGTCCAGTCCACACTATAAAGTAAATGTGCATTTGCAAAGTTTTTCTGTTTCAAGGAGGAATTTAAGATTTAGGAAGAATTGTCATTAGTCTTTATAAAAGTGTGTCAGATATCATCCACCTTGGTAATAGAACCTTGGCACACTGTCTATATCCTATCTGTTATCAATGCATATATTGATAATGCTACAAGAATTATCTACTTCACTATATGGACATATTTCACCAAGTGAATCATTTCACATATTGAAATTTACATGCTTTTGGGACAAAACATGCATTGTGATTATAATAGAAATATTTTACTAGGGAGCAGTTTTTGCTTTCAGTATTGCCTTTGTCCCATGGAAATTTGCAAATGTCCATATATATGATTATGGCTGAATTTAATTTACTATCAGAGTTTATCACAGAACTATAAAGGCAAAACTTAAAGAGTTATATGAAAATGAAGAATTTTTTAGGTAGTACTATAGTTTGAGCTCAAGAACTTTAACTTGGTTTTTCTTGCTTGCTAGGCTGTAACTCTACCACTTGAACAAAACGTCTATCCTTAGTTTTGCTTATTATTTTGGAAATGGAGTCTCCTGGATTCTTCTTCCTTTGCTGGCTTGAACTACAACGCTCTGAATCTCATACTCCTGAGTAGCCAGGATTATATGCATGAGCCACTGGTTTTTGTCTCTAAAATCATGATTTCTCATTTAAATATGACTGAACTCAAACTTGCTATTATAAAACATAATAGCTACTTGGGATAACTGTCATTAGGGATTAGGCCTCTGTTATAGTTATAGAAACTGGGAAATATCATCAGGCCCTAACTTTTAGAATACTAGGTCATTCCCACAAAAACATGAAAGTCTATTTCTTTATTTTTTGTTTATTATAATTGCATTTTATTTTATTGTAAGGGTGATGTACAAAGGGGTTACAGTTACATAGATAAGATAATAAGTACATATCTTCTCAAACAATGTTACCCCCCTCCCTCAGTTTCTCCCACTTTCCCTCCCTCTCAACTCCCCTTCCACCCAAATTGAAAAGTTCTATTGGCCATTCTTATTTCCTCTTCAGAGAGGTCTCTCTTTTAGTCTTTAGCTCACTTATTCATGGGGTGGGGTTGTTTCTTTGAGGATTTGTTCTTGGGAGTAAAAATTTTTGAGCTGTACATGTACTTTTGATATGGGGCACTTGTATGATATATAGCTAGTTAAGATCTTCTCCCAATCCATGGGCTTTCTATTTATCTTGCAAGCTATATCCTTTACCATGCAGAAGCTCTGCAGTTTAATGCAATCCCATTTATCCAGTCTTTCTGTTCATTTTTGTGCTTCTGGATCTTTATTTACAATGTTTCAACCTGTACCAAGGAGCCCTAGTGTATTCCCTATCCCTTCCTGTAATATTTTCAGGGGATCTGCTCTTACTTGAGGGTCTTTGATCCATTTGGAGTTGATTCTGGTATAGGGTGATATCTAAGGACCTGACTTAAGATTTCTGCACATGTATAGCCAATTCTGCAAGCACTATTTGTTGAAGAGACGTCTTTCTTCCATCTGATTATTTTGACTCCCTTGTCAAAGATTAGATGACCATAAGGCTGTGGGATTAGCTCTAGGTCTTCATTTATTCCATTAGTCCTCAGGCCTGTTCATATGCCAGTAACAAGCTGTTTTTGTAACTATGGCTTTATAATAAAGTTTGATGCTTGGTATGCAGAAGGAAGAATCTCTGGAATGTAAGATACTCTAGCCTTTATAGAGAAAGAACAAACAGATATTCAAAATAAAACCAAGAAACAAGGGAGTGGGTAACAATGTTCAACAAGAAATGCACGCATTGCCTTACTCATGTAATTTTAAACCCTCTGTACAGGATCTTAACAATAAAATAATTTTTTAAATATAAACTCTATAACACATACAAGAAACAATCAAAAGCCCTAACTTAAGGTGAATAGGTACTAAGGAGAGGCTAGAGAAGGAAGCTAAAGAAATAGGAAGTATATTTAACAGAATCCTAGCAGAGAACTTCCTGAATATCCAAAGGAAAGGCCCACTGAGGTCCAATAAGCCTTTGGAATCTCAGACCAGACCATTACAGGATATCACATTGCCACATTTTAATCCAAACAGGATCAATAGAGACCAATGCAAGGATCCTTGAAGATCTCAAGGAGAAAAGATCAATCACCTATAAAGGAAAATCAATCCAAATAACTTAGACAGTTTATTTTTATGTTACCTAAAAAGATAGGTTAATTTGCTCAATAAGTTGATTAACTCAAACTTCACCCAGATTTTCTGACCACCATCTTCTCTGGAAATATGAGATGTATCGAAGTTTTCTTCAGAGTGCTAGATGTGAAAACAACCTCTGTCATTATGGAATAAGACAATGTCATTACTCTCTAAACTACAGAGACCTTCTGAGTTTATAGAATGTTTATAACTTGTTCTTTTCTAGCTGAAAAAAATGGAAAAAGCGTCTTTTTGTTGTTTTCTATATGTCTGAATTCGGTTGATTTCTGGTATGTTACTATCTAAAATGCCTTGTCTCAACATGATAATGAGCTTTTCTCTGTTAGATCACAGGGATAGAAGCAAATGGAGGCTCGTCTTTCAACATAGCGTCTTAAAAACGAACCTCCATTCACTTCTATCCCTGGGGGATGGGAGGGTTGTAGCTGAGGAGGTGGGAGGGAGGGGATGGTAGGGGATAAACAGAGGAGGCAACAATGCTGGATAAGAAATGTACCCATTACCTTGCTCATGTAACTGTACCCCCTTTGTACAGTATTTTCACAATAAAAAACTTAATTATATTTTTTAAAAGAAGTAAGTGGAGGCCTACACAATTATAGGCAACTGAACTACTTGGTGATACTCCCAAACTATTTTATATTTTTTTGACAAAAATCTGGCAGAATCTACAATGTTTCACAAAGAAAAATGTAAAGCGGTGGAGTACGGTTGTTTTTTTTAAAGATTTTAAATTCAACTGGTTTCAAGTAACAGACAAGTGTTGACATTCAGTATTTTGCTCTAGTATTTTGCTGCTTTTCGAGGAGCAGCACATAATGCTTTCAACTCATGTAGTTTTCAATATTGCAAAAGAGGTATCTGTGTCTAAAAACAAAACCACAGATCTTGTTTTTATACAGTTTTAAACATAGACATTTCAAGTAGTAGAACAAGATTTTACATTCAGCATCTTGATAATACTCTGTTTTTGCATGAATTTACATGACTTTCAAACCAGGCACATTTTCACACATGAGAAAAAGAGATATTTCTGCTTCTAAAAATAAAAACTAGGTCTTGCTTCTTAGGTCGAAAACATAGAGTTCTATCAAATCATGTAACAAAATTGTACATTCAATGTTTTGCTCCTAAGGTACTTGTAGATGAAGAGTAACATAATGCTCTCATGGCAATCATTACTTCTGTGATGAGAAAAAGAGCTATATCTGCTTCTATAAGCAAAATATTAGAACTGTGGCTGAAGTTTTGATTATTGTCAATATCTGGGGCCCTCTTAGCTCTCAATATGTAATAAGCAAGAACAAAAATATCTTGTATGCATGGGATAGTCTTATAAAAGGGGAAAAATATGCCCCACCCATTGAAATTCTACCTAGAGTCTCAAAGGACATTTATGCCCTGAGAAAGATCTCTGTATTAATAGCAGTGTGAAATCCAGTCCACTCTATAAAGAAAATGTGCATTTGCAAAGTTTTTTCTAAGTTTCAAGTGAGAATTTAAAATTGAGGAAGAATTGTCATTATTCCTTTTTAGAAGTCTATCAGGAATCTTCCACCTTGGTACTAGAACCTTAGCATAACTGTCCATACCATGTCTGTTATCTGAGTCACTAATGCACACACTGATAATGCTATAAGCATTATGTATTTCTTTATATAGACATATTTCATTAATGTATCATTTTATATATTGCAATGTGCATTCTTTTGCAACTAAATATGCATTGTGATTCTAATAGAAATATTTTACTAGGGAGCATTTTTCTTTGACAGTTTTGCATTTGTCTCATGGAAATTTGCAATTGTTTACATATATACATATATATATCATAGAACTGTAAAGACAGGACTTAAGGATTTGGTCAAAATAAAGTTATTTTAGGTGGTACTAGAGTTTGAGCTCAAGGACTTTAACTTGGGTAACCTCCTTGGTGGGCTGTCACTCCACCGCTTGAACAAAACCTCCCTCCTCGGTTTTGCTACTTATTTTGGAAATAGATGCTCCTGAATTCTTCTGCCTTAGCTGCCTTTACCTATAGTCCTCTGTATCTCATACTCCTGCGTAGCTAGGAATATATACATGAGCCCCTGGTTTTTGTCTCTAAAATATGATTTTTTTCAATTAAATGTGATTGAATTGAGACCTGCTACTGTCAATCATAATAGTTACTTAGGATAACTGTCTTTAGGGTTTAGGCCTGTGCTTTGTTACAGAAATAAATAAATTTCATTAGTCCCTGGCTTTTAGGACCCCACAAGGACATCAGAATTTTGGGGTTTTTTTTCTTTTTTATTGTCAAGGTGATATACAGAGGGGTTACAGTTACATAAATAAGATAATAAATACATTTAATGTCAAACTTGTTACCCCCTCCTTCACTTTTCCCCTACTTTCCTCCCCCTTACCCCCACCCCCCAAGTTGTCCAGATCATTTCCAACATATTGTCTTGTGTAGATCACTGTTGCATTGGTTCCCACTTGTCCTTTGTTTCACCATTCTGTTGTTCCCCTTCCCTTCCCTCCCCTTCAAATAAACGTCTATACAATACCAGGGTACCAGAATCAAATACAGTGACTACAGGAGATATACCATAGGATGAAGAACATACAAAAGAAACAAAAACCACACAGTACATTAAAAACAGCAACCACCTCTTGAGTCCATGTCTTCGAGTTAATTTTGCTTAGTTCCATCTTATATGGTCATAAATGTTACATAAAAGATAGGTTAATTTGTTGGTCTTAAATGTCACCCTGATTTTACAAACAGCTCTTTTCTGAAATATAAGATGCATCAAAGTTTTATGCAGAGTGCTATTACTCCTTAAAACATAGAGACCTTCTGAGTTTACAGAATCCATATGACTTGTCCTGTTCTGAGAAATGGATAATAGATCTTTTTTTCTGTGTGTAAATTTACTTAACTTCTGACACATTACTATCCCTTCATCTATTTTTTCATTAGTATCATTCAGTATCATCATCAGTATCATCAATATTTACCTATTCATGGTTTTTTTTGTTTTATAAACAGGAGACATATAGGTAGAGAATATCAGTCCAAAAATGGTCCTGAGAAAAGAACACAAGACTCTGGCCAAATAACTAAAACAGAAAATTCTGAGGATTTACATACCTCAGGGGTAAATACAAACAGTTCAAATACCAAAAATAAAAGTTCACCTGAGGCGAAACAAAAAAAACTATTAAAAATTAGCCACTCCAAGTTCATTTAGACTTCCATTATAATCAGTGTATTTTTTATGCATTGTTGTTTTTTTGTTTGTTTGTTGACTTTTTATTGAGAAAATACCATACAGAAGGGTTACAATGACATGGGCAAGGTAATGAGTACATTTCTTATCAAGCATTGTTGCTTCCTCTTTGTTTGCCCTTCCCATCCCTTCCCATCTCCCTACCCTTGTGCTCCCCCTCCCCCCACATTCCCACCTTTCCACCCTCCCCCCCCTCCCCCCCCCACCAAAGTTGTAAAGTGCATTTTTTGACATAACGTCTTGTACATCTCATTGTTGCAATGGGTCCACCTGTATCCCTATTTAAACAATTGTTTTTTTCCTTCCCCTCCACAAATTATACCAACATCAAATACGGTGAAAAGAGGGGTTATACCATGGGGGGAGGGACATACAAAGCAACAAAGAGATAATCTTATAAATGCGTTAGAAACAAATGCATGAAAGAAAAAAACATTAAAATACATCTCCAAGGGTTCATTTTCCTAACATCACATTATCTGACCTTTTCAGCTTGACTCATACATATACTAGATATTGCAAATAAGGGAAATCATGGGACCTATGTTTCTTTGGGCCTGGCTTACTTCACTTAATATAATTTTTTCCAAGCCTTTCCATTTCCTAACAAATGGGGCAATGTCATTCTTTCTGATGGAGACATAGAATTCCATTGTGTATATATACCACATTTTCTTGATCCATTCATCTACTGAGGGGCCTCTGGGTACCCTCACTTTCTGTTGATGAAAGCAGTGAAACTCTTCTCCATCTGCAGATCCAAATTCTGCAAGGCATGGAGAGAGGCAACCACACAGTGAGGGAGTTCATCCTGTTGGGCTTCACAACAGACCCTGTGATGCAGCTGGTCCTGTTTGTCCTCTTCCTCGGAGTGCACTGTGCAACCTTGCTGGGAAACACCACGCTCATCGTGCTCATCTGCAATGACTCCCGGCTCCACACACCCATGTATTTCTTCATTGGAAATCTCTCTTTTCTGGATCTCTTTTATTCTTCTGTTTACACACCAAAGATTCTCCTGACTTGCATTTCTGAAGACAAGAGCATCTCCTTTGCTGGCTGTCTATCTCAGTTCTTCTTTTCTGCGGGCCTAGCTTACAGTGAGTGCTATCTATTGGCTTCTATGGCTTATGACCGCTATGTAGCCATTTCCAAGCCCTTGCTCTATGCCCAGGTCATGTCAAGGAGATTGTGCATCTGTTTGGTGCTATATTCCTACACAGGGGGTTTTGTCAATGCAATAATATTAACCAGCAACACATTCACATTGGATTTTTGTGCAGGCAATGTGATCGATGACTTTTTCTGTGATGTCCCACCTCTGGTCAAGTTGGCATGCAATGTGAATGACAGCTACCAATATGTTCTCTACTTTCTCTTGGCTTCCAATGTCATCACTCCTACACTGCTCATCCTGGCCTCCTACTCCTTCATCATCGCTGCCATCTTGAAGATCCGCTCTGCCCAGGGCCGCCTCAAGGCCTTCTCCACCTGCTCCTCCCACATCATCTCGGTCACCTTGTACTATGGCTCCATTCTCTACATCTACTCTCGGCCAAGTTCCAGCTACTCTCTCTCAAGGGACAAAATGGTTTCTACCTTTTATACTGTGTTGTTCCCCATGTTGAACCCCATGATCTACAGTCTGAGGAATAAAGATGTGAAAGCAGCCCTGAGAAAACTCTTCAAGCTTGCACAGACCGAAGTCTAGATCCATTCGCTGGCCTTTCTGAAGATCAGTGCTAAGTGATAAAATGCTACTCAAGGGAAGTTTAGGGACTGGATTTCAAAAAATAAAACTCCATGAATGGAAAATTTAGCTTAAAACATTTTTGTGTTAAGTTGTTTTGGTATGGATTAGAGATTAGACTCTATTCCCTAAAGTTAACTGTAAGACCAATACCATTTGTCAAAAGCACTTCTAGGGTTTTAATGCAAAAATAGAAAAACATGGTATGTTTCTAGAACCTCTAAGGATTCTATATTCTTTTCTTCTCTCACACAATGTAAAATGAGTTATATTCTCTACAAGATTACTCTGATGGAGTGAATCTGTGATTATTGGCATTTGGGGAACATATCCTAAATTTTGTTGGCTCCCTGGGACTCTTCAGTTATAGAAGAATGTAGAATGTCAAGATCCCTTCTATGAGAAGAGAGAAGGAAATGAAGTACAGAAAAACAACAGCAGATAAGAAGAAATATGAGCGAATCTCTGCCAAATCAAATGGCTCAATGACCAGAACTATTTGTATGATATTTGTTTCTAATTGTAATGACATTTTAGTGAGTTCCTTTCATCAATCAAAATAACCTTTGGAAATAAAATTCTGTCCTCTGAGGTAGCAACTTCTCATTTGTAAACTTTGTAATATTCCTTCACTTAGACTCTTGTAAATGGTATTAAATAAAATAGCAACAAAACCTACTATGTACTGACAATAATTTCCAAGTTGTTTTGGTTTGTTTTTCTGTAGTTCAATTCTTCTGTTGGAACCATACTAGCATTGGGCTTAGGAATGACTTATCTCTTGTGAACATAGACTGAAAGATTCCCAAAAAACATTGTCAAAGTTCTCCCCAACAAACCCTAAACTGTCCAATGCAATGACTTGATATGATTGTAAGGAACAATAGCTAATTAACAGGTTAATCAATGCATAGAATTTATCCAGGGAAATGACACATAGATGGCTTACAGTCAATAAATAGTAAGATAAGAAATGATCTACAGAGCTGAGATGCTCTAACCTACAACTGGGGGAGTGGGGTATTGCATTCATATGATGGCTGAGGTTTTGTAACTCCAGGAACTGGGCTAGATTCATTATGTTTGGCAACACATCTTATCATTCATTGTTCCAGGAAACAATCTAAATAATTTTGATTATGCTTGATGAAGGTTCTGTGTTGGGATCAAGACTATAAAAAAATTCACAACTGACTTGGACATAAGGACTTAGGTATTTTATTTTATCATTCTTGAGAACAAATGGAAAACCACAGGGACATATGAGTAGACTTGGTTGTTTTATATTTCTATGTTGCATATTGCTAGATATTATCTACCCTTCTCCCGGTAACATTGATCTGGACCATTCAGGAGAGTTCTCTCTGGAGTATACACTCTCCCTAGAAGAGAACATACTCTTCAGAGTGATACACAACCATAAAAACACATATTGCTTTAACAGATTATGTTGTTGCAATTTTGTTTTATAATCTAAACTACTACAGAACACATCATTTAATATTATTTTGACATAGAAGACATTGGTTTACCATGCTCAAATAGGAGTTTCAAATAAGTTTATTAGAGAAAACACCTCACTGAAGAGAAACTTGAATAAAACCTTGTAAAAATAAAGTCCAAGTTTTTCAAAAATCTTGAAAAATATTCCACATCTCCTCAGCCAGTGACAATTACTCATCCAACTTCAGATCAAGCTCTATCCTTTATGCTCCATGACTTCTGTCTAAAACCATGAAGGATTTTATGGAAAAAAAAAATTAAAGAGGCAACATAATATATTGACCCCTGTGCAGCAGCCTTAAAATGGATCATGTCACAACAAAATATGAGTAATTAAAAGACCCTTAATCAATATCTTATTGTTTACAAAATCACCTGTTGTAATTAAATGAAATACACAAATGCTTGCAAGCCCATTAATCCCTCAGTTCTTGGATAGAGATAACTCCATTCACCAGAACCAATAACTTTCATGATTGTGGCCGTATGGTCTGTGTAGCTTTCCTGAAGGCCTCCTTCACATCCTTGTTTCTCAGGCTGTAAATGAGAGGGTTGAGCAGTGGGTTGATCACAGTGTAGAACAGGGCAGCCATTTTGTCTTTCTCCAGGGAATAGGTGGAACTAGGCCTCGAATACATGAAGAGCAAAGATCCATAGAAGAGTGTGACGGAGATGAGGTGGGAGGCACAGGTGGAGAAAGCCTTGCGCCTTCCCGAGGCTGAGCGGATCCTCAGGATAGCCAGCAGGATGTTGAAATAGGAAATGAAGATGGCGAGAATGCTGGAGAGCACTGTGAAGCCCACCACACCCAGGAGGACTTTTTCGTAGACCCGTGTGTCTGTACAGGACATTTTTACCAAGGGTGGCGCATCACAGAAAAAATGGTCAATGACATTTTTCCCACAGAAACTCAGCCGGAAGGTGTTGGCAGTATGGGCGATGGCATTCAAAAACCCTCCTATGTAGGAGCCTGCAACCAGCCCAGTGCAGAGAGAAGTAGACATGGTGGCTGAATAAAGTAATGGACTGCAAATGGCTACATAGCGGTCATAGGACATGGCTGCCAGAAGATAGCACTCCGTGTAGGCTACAACACAAGAAAAGAACAGCTGGGCCCCACAACCAGCCAAGGAAATGCGCTTATCTTCCGAAACACAGCTGGCTAGAATTTTGGGGGTGTACACAGATGTATACCAGAAATCTAAAAAAGACAGACTTCCGATGAAAAAGTACATAGGCGTATGAAGCCTGGAATCAAACCGAATTAGGACAACCAAAGTCATATTCCCTGACAAAGTTAACAAGTAGATAATTAAAAATATTCCAAATAGAATCAGCTGCCAGTGTGGATCTGTGGAGAAGCCCAGCAAGATGAACTCAGTCAGGATGGTGCGATTCCTCACCTCCATGTCCACAGAGGAAAAGGCCTGATTATCATTAGAAGAATAAAAAAAAAAAAAAAAACACTTAGTGATTTTACAATTGAAACAACGTAATAAGTATATTTCAATTAAACCAACAATGTCTAAGAAATATGTGGGATTTTATTTCTTAGTATACACAATTATAGATCTCTAGTGTCTTTGAAAGGCCATAGGAATTGGAGTTAAAATGACCTTGCAATTAGAGGATTTACTTAGCATTACTGTAAGGCAAGTTCTCCTAAGATAGACAAGAAAAATGAGGAAGTGGCACTGTGGCTCAAGCGGTAGAGCACTTGCCTTGAGCTGAAGAGCTGAGGGACAGCACCCAGGCTCAGGCCCAGAGTTCAAGCCCCACGACTGACAAAAAGAAAAGAAAAATGAATCTCAAGATGATAACTAGATATCGAGCTTCAGATCTATCTGAATATATATGTTCACAAACATATATATGAGAACTCCGACCTACCTATTGTTCTTTTATATACATTGGCCATTCAAAAAGAATGTCAATATGGTTCTATAAGTTACTAAAAAGACCTTGTGTAAGAAGCATTATTTGCCTGTATTCTATACTACTCCTCTGCTATTAGCACAAGTAGTAATAAATATGTATTACTAATTGTGCCATGTTCTACTTTAGGCTATAGATTTAACCTACTTTGTTGCCATTTCAACTTTGTAATACAGTTGCATCATGGTCTTGATATTGTTCATAATTCTTAACCACAAATAATATAAGTAAAAACATTCTCAGAACTGATCAAAAGCACAGCTACAATTTAACCCCATGTCTGGTTAATAAGAGTATGTTCTTAGCTGAACACTTGTGGCTCATGCCTATAATCCTATCTACTTTGGATTTCAGTTCAAAACCAATCCAGACAGTGAAGTCCAATAAATGACTCAGAAAAAGCTAGAAGTGGTGCTGAAGCTCAAGTGGTAGAGCACTAACTTTGAACACAAAGAATCTCAGGCACACCACTCAGGCCCCAAGTTCAAGCCCAAGCACTGACAAAAATTATACAAAACAAAGGAAAAAATAAACAGTATGTTCCTTGATACTACATTATGATGGCTACAGCACAGTAGGATATCTATAGATGACAATGATTTCAAAGTGTGAGCAAAAAGATTCTAAATATTTTCCTATAAGGAAAAAATAATGATTGAGAAGATAGTCATGTTTACCCTGATTTTAATATTATAAAAGTATATATGTTCCAAAACATCACACAACATCTCATACATAATTACCAATTAAAAATTAAAAATATTTAAAAGGGGGGAAAAGGAAAGAAAGAAAAGATGAAGGGAAGAGATATAAGGAAGGGAATGAAAGTGTAAAATAGGAGGGGAAAAGTATGAGATCTCAATAGTTGTTACTTATTTCTCTTTCAGGTGGAAATCTTCTTCTTTTTGTGACTGCCCCCCTACTGAAAGCAATGCGATACCTCTCTTACAATCTGAAAAACTCTCAGTTGACATGATTTTCAAGTGTCATTTCATACAGCGATGCTTAGTTCAAGAAAAGTCATGGCATGCCATGGGTAAACCCAAGATCATGGTAATGGTAAACCATCCTGGCTCCTTTAAATTTCATATTTTTTACTTTATTTTATTGTAAGGATGCTGTACAGAGGGGTTACAGTTACATGAGTAAGGTCATGAGTACATTCCTTGTCAAACACTGTTACCCCGCCTTTGTTTTTCTCCTACTATCTCTCCCGCCCGCCAACCCCACGCCAAAGTTGTAAAGATCATTTCCAGCATAGTGTCTTGTGAGTATCATTGTTGCAATGGGTCATCCTGTGTCCTTGTTTCAGCATTTTGTTATTTCACTTCCTCTCCCCAAATTAGATAAATGTATATACAAGATGCAGGGTACCAAAATCAAACACAGTGACAACAGAGGATATACCATAGGGAGAAGAACATTCAAAAGAAACAAAATTCAAAAGATTCAAAAGAAAAAAGAAATCACATGACACATTGAAAACAGCAAGAACAAAGAAAAACCTCTTGTGTCTATCTTTGGGTTCATTTCATTTAGCATCATTTTATATGGTCATATGTACATAGCTTTTGAGTGTTTCTGCTCATCTGATAAGATTATCCAAGATGTATACTAAATTACAAATAAGGGAAATCATGGGACCTATATTTCTTTGGGTCTGGCTTACTTCACTTAATATGATTTTTTCCAAGTCCTTCCATTTCCTAACAAATGGATCAATGTCGGGATGTGAAGGGTAAACAAAGGAGGGGGCTGCAATGCTTGATAAGAAATGTACGCATTATCTTGCCCATGTAATTGTAACCCCTCTGTACAGTATGTTCACAAAAAATAAAAATAAAAATTTAATTAAAAAATGGGGCAATGTCATTCTTTCTAATGGAAGCATAGAATTTCATTGTGTGTATATAAGTATATATATATATATATATATATATGTATATATATATATATGTATATATATATATATATGTACATATATATATCACATTTTCTTGATCCGTTCATCTACTGAGGGGCATCTGGGTTGGTCCCATATCTTAGCTATGGTGAATAATGCTGTGATAAACATAGTTGTGCTGGTAGCTGTGGCCGTAAAAATAATGCAAAGCAAAACAATATTGAGATTCCACCTCACTCCAATTAGGATGGCTATAATCAAGAATTCTAATAACAACAGATGCTGGAGGGGATATTGCCAAAAGGGAACCTACTGCATTGTTGGTGGGAGTGTAAACTTGTTCACTCTGGAAAGCAGTATGAAGGTTCCTCAAAAAACTACACATAGAGGGCTGGGAAGTTGGCTCAGTAGTAGAGTGCTTGCATCGCATGCATGAGGCCCTGGGTTTGATTCCTCAGTACCACATAAGCAGAAAAAAGCCCAAAGTGGTGATGTGGCTCGAGTGGTAGGGCACTAGCCTTGAGCTGAAGGGCTGAGGGACAACACCCAGGCCCAGAGTTCAGCCCCCACAACTGATAAAAAAAAAAAAAAGACAACACATAGTGCTCCAATATGACCCAGCAATCCCACTTCTGGGCATTTACCTAAATGATCACAAACAAGGCCATACTAAAGCAAATAATGTTTAGATTTTCTAGTCTATTGCTCAAAGATTTCCCAGAGAATGAGATAGACAAAAATTGCAAAATGAGAGTGAAAAAAAACTCTTACTGGGGTGTAAGTAGAAATAGGAAAAGAATTCCATCATAGTAAATACCAAGTGACCCATCAAGTTACTGAAGTCTTTGACAAAGTAAAGAGACTGGGAGATGTTAAATGAAGATGGACAAAAGAGTCACCAGATTTGAAAAGTATTTGGTAGACGGTAAAACTTTCCTTTTATTTTTTCTAGCAATAGAAATTGAGACCTCAGCATCAGAAACTGTTAACATTATCATGTCTGCTCATACGAAGTTCTCTCTGGCTGCAGATCTGAAAATGGACTGCAGGACAAATTGCTTACTCTGAAATCCTTCTTCCTGTAACACCTGTCAATATTAATCCTCTACTCTTCTGAACAGGAAAGGGAGGCAATAAAAGCTCTAGGGAAATCAGTAGGTCTTACATAAAGAAGGATCCTATTCTGGAAGAGGGAATTACAGTCAGTTCTAATCTTACCTCTGAATAGAAATTTCTGTCCACATGATCATTTCTCTTTAAAATGCTGTTGAACTCTAGAGACAAAATCCTTTCAAAATATGGAGTGAGAATGTTGAAAGTTGTGAAGTTGATCAAGAAATACGCACACATTGCCTGACTTATGAAATGGTAACCCTTGCATACAACACCTTAAGAATAACAATAAAATTGTATTTTAAAAAGGGCAACTTCGGGGCTGGGAAGGTGGCTCAGTGGTAAAGCGCTTGCCTTGCATGCCTGAGGCCCTGGGTTCGATTCCTCAGCACCACATAAGCAAAAAGAAAAAGCCAGAAGTGGCGCTGTGGCTCAAGTGGTAGAGCGCTAGCCTTGAGCTGAAGAGCTGAGGGACAGTGCCCAGGCCCAGAGTTGAGGCCCCACGACCTGACACAAACAAAAAAAGGTGGGGGGGGGGCACGGGAATTCTCTGTACAAGTACTTAAAGATAATAAAAAATAAAGCAGAATTTATTGAACCTTAAAATAATATGAAAAAAATAATATGAATTGATGGTATCTTTTTCTATCTTTTTGTTTAGAATATAGACAACTATGAAACCTTGGGAAGTAGATAAGTAAACTTGATAAAATATTAAAAGACATAATGTCAAAGTCCTCATTTTGAGTTTATACAGAATTTCACCACAGATTTATCTCATTTTGTTTTTGTAACAGAGATCTTGTGTTGAAAAGAGAAAGTCAAATGAAAATTAAATCCTGAACCAAAGAGCTATGTGGCATGGATCCAAATTCTTGCTTGATTTTATTAGTGGAATCTGTTAGTTCCCTCCTCCCTTTCCCCGTACACACACACACACACACACACACACACACACACACTGAGAAGTAATTTGCTTTGCCCAGAGATGCTCTTTATACTTCTCATTTTTCTCTTTCCTGTATGCGGGCATTTTTGTAACAGATGAGTGATAGATTTATGCATTTAAATATACCATGCTTAAAGTTTAACTCATAAGCTTTACTTCCAAATGTTAGGATTAACTTGTACTTTCTTCATGTTACTTGGTGAAACCCAGGCCTTTTTAAAAATCTTGGAATCACAGGATTTTTTTTCTCTCTCCTGTCTACTTTTCAGTCTTTCAGTGGATCCTGGTTTCTCTTCCTTTAGAACTTTCCCTGAAGCTAAGCACTTCATACCACTTCATAAGCACTTCATATCATAAGATAAAGGTAAAAATTACCTTTATCTTTTACCCGGTTTTTGAATATCCATCTAACTGGTCTCACCCTTATCTCTTATAATAGATTCTCAATATAGAAAAACAGTAGTATCCAATATGTAAATGAATAATACAATGTCTGCCTCATATTTAAAACCAAGCAAAGCCACACTTGCTGGAATTTTTCTATCATCTGACCCTCTCTTAACAAGAGGACTTAATCTTCTAACATTCACCGTGCCTGCCTCTCCATTCTGCAGCATGCTTGCTGACTTACCACTTTCTCAAACATGCTAAATGCAATCTCAGCATTAAACTCTTTTAATGTAACTGTTTATTCCCTCTCTCTGAAACACCACTCTCCAGATGTTTACATGGATTATTGATCTCCCTCAAGTACCTCTGACAAATAAATTCCTGACTATAGCTCATCCAAATCAATTATTGTTAGAATTCTTATGAATAATCCCAGACTTTATTACTCTACTGAGATTGTGGTTTGTTAACTCTCCTCTCATATTCTATAGCTTGTTATGTTCTAACTTTTTATTTAAATTATTTTCTGCTTCTCCAATATTGAATGCAATACCACAAGGGAATTTTTTTTATTTTTTTTATTTTTTGTAAGTTATGGGGCTTGAATTCTGGGCCTGGATGCTATCCCTGAGCTCTTCACCTGAAGGCAAGTGCTCTACCACTTTGAGCCACAGTGCCATTTCCAGTTTCCTGTGAAGATGAGTATCACAGACTTTCCTGCCCAGGGCTGGCTTTGAACTGTGATCTTCAGGTCTCAGCCTCCTGAGTAGCTAGAATAACAGGTGTGAGTCACTGACACCCAGCTTATTTTATTTACTGTGGAATTCTAGCTTCAAGAACAGCTCTGGTAACTTAGTGACAATCAATACATAATTATCAAACTTATTACTTGCCTTTGCACCTTCAACCTGATTTTCTTAAAGTACTTCCAAATAAGTTTTTTAAACTAAGGGTAAAAGTCTATCCCAAACTGGACTTGTGTGATACAGTATACCGTAACATAAGAACATGAAAAAATAAATAAAAGAATACTAATTTCTCTAAGCTGCAAATCCATCATGATTTTGAAACAAATTACTAGTCATACATGAAGCTGAAGGAAAATGCATAGGAAATGTGAGAAAAACTCATACTAAAGCCAATCATATAAAATGGCAAATCACCATCACTTTCCCCCACAGTGACCTATTCTCTGTCCCTCGCTCATTTGGAGCAAGAAAAAATTCTGGAGAGAAATGAGTCTCTCTGACACATAGAAATTAGTTCCAAGAGTTGGAAACTGGTAGCTGACATCCATAATCCTGGCTACTCAGGAGACTGATATCTGAGGATTGTGATTCAAAGCCAGCCTATCAGACTCTTATCTCCAATTAACTACCAAAAAATTCAGAAGTAGAGCAATGTCTCAAGATGTAGAGTGCCATCCTTGAGCAGAACTTAGTGACAGTGCCCAAAGCTTGAGTTCAAGTCCTAGGACTGGCACAAGAAAAAAAATGATTTCCAAGAAATGAAAATCACATATGCCAGTTGGCTGAACAGGACAGTATAGCACAACCCGTGGAAACAAAAATGCACTATTTGGACTCTTTCGTTATTGAATATATGATACACCAACATAAATATCAGACTTACAGCTGAGCCATTCCTTGTGTTTGATTATTTCCCTTCTTGCTAAAGCTTAAGTTATAGGAAGTCCAAAGTGCTAAGGATGACTAATACAAATGTTCTCCGGTGCTTACCCTTGGTCAGGAAGGCCAGTTCTTGGAAGTGACACTCTTTCCACCTCTAAGCTGGTCTGATGTGACTTTGTTACACTCAACCTAAGTATTTCCTCAAAAGCCCTCAGAGATTTCTTTTACACAGCAACCAGAAATATGTAATTTGGTCTCCAAAGACATAATTACAGTTTACTTACAATTCAGGTATGTTAATCATAAATATAAGTAGTATTTTATTTGAAGTTGAACTCTTATTGGAGAGTTGATCCCTTATTGGAGGATTTCTTCAATATATTGTACAGTCCACAAATTTTTTCTTGCCATATGCTCTTCTCTCTGTCCAGACCACTCTTGCTTATTTATATCCTTCCTTAGAAACTGTCATCTATTCCTGGTGCTATAATTTGAAACATGTCTCCCCACAATACATGCCAAACCTTCATTCCCAGAACCTCAGAATAGGGTGAAAATATCCCATCCTCTTCCTCTGGGTCTCCCTCCTCTTTTTCTTCCTCCTCATCTCCCTTACTTTTTCTTATTTGGCATTGCTAGAGTTTGAACTCAGGGCCTTGTGTTTACAATGCAAGTCTTCTAATATTTTAGCCGTGTCTCCAGCCCTTTTCCTTTAGATTTTTTTTATTGGAAAAATACAATACAGAGGGGTTACAATTACATGGGCAAGGTAATGAGTACATTTCTTAGCAAGCATTGTGCCTCCTCCTTTGTTTCCCCTTCACATCCCTTCTCATCTCCCACCCCCCACCCCTCACCCTCACCCCCTACCTCCCCACCGCTGCCCCCAGCCAAAGTTGTAAAGTTTGTTTTTCGACATAACAACTTGTACATCTCATTGTTGCAATGGGTCCACCTGTATCCCTATTTAAACAATTTGTCTTTTTCCCTTCCCCTCCACAAATGATACCAACATCAATTACAGTGAAAGCAAGGGTTATACCGTGGGGGAGGGACATACAAAGCAACGAAGAAATCATCTTATAAATATGTTAGAAACAATCGCAAGAAAGAAAAAACATTTGAATACTTTTTTGTAATAATAAAGTCTCCTGTATTTTATCCAAATCAGCCTTGAATCACAATCCTCCTAATTATGAATTCTGTGTAGCTGGAATTAGAAGACATGGGCCACAACACCCAGCTTATGCTTGGAGATAAGGACTCATTGGATAATTGGACAGGGAGGCATCTTGGGCTGTGCTGAAACCTCAGTCTTTCTAAATCTGCCTCACAAGCAGCTTGGATTACAGGCTTGAGTCACTATACCCAGCTCTTGATATGATGGATTGTTTTGCAGAAAGGAAATGTGAGCATAGAGATACCAGTAGTTTAGCTACACAGAGGATTGACTACTCAAGAACAAAGCAGTAAGTCAGCCATCTGAAAGTCAGGGAGCAAGAGACCCCCAAAAAATATGCTCTGCTATTCCCTTGAAATTGGACTGACACCTTGAAGCACTGTAAGAAAATAAACATCTATTTCTAAAGCCATGAAAGGTGTGGTGTTACGACATAAATATCTTCTCAAACTTACATGCTTGGCGGCTCAGTGGTAGAGTGCTTGCCTTGCATGCATGAGGTTCTTCCTCAGCACCACATAAGCAGAAAAAACCATTAGGGGCACTGTGGCTCAAGCTGTAGAGCACTAGCCTTGAGCTGAAAAGCTGAGGGACAGCGCCCAGGCCCAGAATTCAGGCCCCACGCACGACCTTGCTTGTCAACAGTTAGGTCTTTTTATTTTGGAACAACCTTGGTTTTTACATGTAAAAAGACTATTATATTGAGAAATGTGATATAGCACAATTAAATATTTCCTAATTTCATTAATTTGTGCTTAAAATCAAAGAAATACAAACATACATTGATCCTTTGTTAAGATTAGGCACTACATTGTCCAATAGATTTATTTTCTATCATTAGGCATTTTCACTCTGAATCATTTCTGTTACATTTTTTAATCTTCCTCCTTTCCGATCTGTTTTTGTATTCTTGGCTAGATACATCTCCCATTTTTATGTGACACAATTGCTACACTGTTACCCTTCACTTTCTAATTATTAGGGAAAATAGTCTTTTATTAGAAATACACAATGCTTCCACCTGATATTTATCCTACACTTCATCTATTGATAAAGAAATCTCATCTTAAATAATGGCAAGTCAGAAAGTGAGAACCAATAAATAAGCAAATAAAATTGATTTTAGGAGAAATGTACAAACTTATATATCCTTTTCTCATTTTCTAGTGAAAGAAGTCCCATTGTTGCTACATCAATGAGCTGAATGATTTGAAGTAACTTTAGTTCACCAAATCCTGACAATGATCATTTCCATTTTCATTTAGAATAATATGAAGACAACTTATAAAGTGTCAAGGGACATTTTTAATTGATCTGCTTTCTCTCCTCTTTTATAAACTATTCCAAGCTAGCATAAATAACCATTTTTTGCAAATGTTCCAGTTTCATTTCTTTAAAAAAAATATCCAAATACATTAGTGGTAACGTCAAAAAAAAATGCCAACTGCTACTTCCATCCTGTGAAAATGGCTTCTGTTCGTTTTATTTATTTCTGAGAGTACAGACTAGTGACAACACCCTGCTTTCAAAACGTTTTACCCAACTCGTTCCATCTGAGAAAACTTGGCTCTCTCTAACATTTTCCTCAAGGCCTCCTTCACATCTTTATTCCTCAAGCTATAGATCAGCGGGTTCAGCATGGGGATCACCACGGTGTAGAACACTGACACCACTTTGTCCCGTTCCAGGGTGTAACTAGTGCTGGGCCGAGAGTAGATGAAGAGAATGGAACCAAAGTACAAGGTGACAGCCGTCAGGTGAGAGCCACAGGTGGAGAAGGCTTTGAGGCGGCCCTGCATGGATGGGATCCTCAGGATGGCAGCGATGATGAACAGGTAGGAGGCCAGGATGAGTACGGTAGGCGTGACGACGTTGGAGGCGAGGATGAAATACAGCACAGCCTGGTAGCTTGCCTTTACGTTGCAGGCCAGCTTCACAAGTGGGGGCAGATCACAGAAGAAATCGTCAATGATGTTGTCGCCACAGAAGCTCAGGGTAAATGTCTCGCTGGTGATGAGGGTTGAATTTACAAATCCACCAAAGTAGGAAGTTGCCACAAGACCGACACATAACTTGGAGGACATAGCCTGGGAATAGAGTAAAGGATTGGCGATGGCCACATAGCGATCATAGGCCATGGCCGCCAAGAGGTAACACTCACTGTAGGCCAGTCCTGCGGAGAAGAAGAATTGAGCCAGGCAGCCAGCAAAGGAGATGCTTTTGTCTTCAGAGATGCAAGTCATCAGGATTTTGGGGGAGTAGACAGATGAATACCAGAGGTCTAGGAAGGACAGGTTTCCAATAAAGAAATACATGGGTGTGTGGAGCCGGGAGTCAGAACAGATCAGAGATATCAGGAAGAGGTTTCCTAAGAGACTGATGATGTAGATAGTGAGGAAGATGAAAAAGAGCACCAGCTGGAACCCCACATGGGCAGTGAGCCCCAAAAGGATGAACTCTTTCACTTGAGTGAAATTTGTCTTGTCCATGATAATGGTTTCTATGTTCTTTCCTGTGAAAAGAATAATGCTTGCATTATAACTCCACTGTTGTTCTAGACCATTGGAAAACTCTGTTGCTCTATCTATATAGTTGATGGATTTATGATGGACCTGGTACCAGGCCTTTGGAGAAGAAGATAAAGCAGTTCTATGATGCCAGAGCAGAGCATTTACTGTGTACATCATGGAGCAGGTGCCACTTAAGATTCTCATTCCCATTTCTCCTCGTTTTCATTCTTTATTTTTAGTAGCAGAAGAAATTTGTACTTAGGACTCAAAAACCACTTCTAAAAACTGTTCTTGTCATTTGTGTTAGAACTACTGAAATCTCACCTAAATGAAAGCCTTTCTGAAAATCAGGGCCCAGTAAAATACTACCAAATCTGAGTCACGTATATTTTTTTTGCGGGGGGGTCTGGTCATAGGGCCTGAACTCTGGGACTGGGTGCTGTCCCTCAGCTCTTCAGCTCAAGGCTAGCACTCTACCACTTGAGCCACAGTGCCACTTCCAGCTTTTTTCTTTTTGCTTATGTGGTGCTGAGAAATTGAACCCAGGGCCTCATGCATGCAAGGCAAGTGCTCTACCACTGAGCCACCTTCCCAGCCCCCACATATATTTTTTAAATGAACATGCCTTCTAAGATGAATGAAATCTGGGATTTGTTTTATTTTATTTTCATTTATATCTGAGATGTCATTTCATTTGTTGCTTGCTATTCCAAAGCAACTTTAAAATACTTATACTGAATATGTTGCATTTCTCTTATGTGGATTTTGACAATCTTCCGTGACTTGCTGTAGTATTAAAACTAGAGTAATACCCATTTTATTGACATCTTGAGGTGGCAATCCCTGGTGATTTTTATTTTCAATAATAACCACCAAGTCAAGTGGTACAGTCCAACTTCAGGGCATCAAGTGCAGAACTTTCTGGGTTTGGTTTGGAAATAGGCTAAATTCTAGAGGTCTAGAAGTATCATTTATTGGTTGAGTTAAAGCAAATCAATAGAACTAATTCAAACAAAGTAAATTTATTAGTAAGAATACTGAGTGTTCTACCATGTTATAGGTATTCAGCATTTCCTTATCTATTAAATATATTGAGAAGGTATTCATCTTCAGCTCCTTTGCCTTTTATGTTTTGAAAATGTTTTAATTTTGATTGTAAATATAAGGGGCTCAGTATGATATTTCAACACATTCATATGGTGTGAAATAATCAAATTCATTCTCCCTCTAACCTCCTTTTCCAAATTTTAGTGATCACTATTTACACTAAAAGTGATCTTTAGCATCCACATAGAGGAAACATACAGAACTTGTCTTTCAGTGACTAGCTAATTTTAAAATATAATTTCCTCCAATTGTATCAGTTATGCTGCAAATTGTAGGCAATCATTTGTTATGCCTGGACATTATTCCATTGTGTATGAATACCACAGGTCCTTTGTCCTTATATCCATTGATGGGCACCGACTTGTGTCTATAACTTAGTAATTTTAAATAATTCCCCCGCTAAACAGAGACATACAGTTATCTCTTCTGTGTGCTAACTTTGTTACCTTTACAAATGTTCTCAGAAGTGAGTGGAACTGATGGATCTTGCATAGATTATATATTTACTTTTGAGGACCCTTCACACTCTTCTTAATAAATCTACCATCTTTTATTCCCACCAATGGTGTGTTAGTTCATTTCTCCTATCATCATCACCAGAGTTTTCCTTTTCCTTTATTTCCTTTCTTTTTGACAACAGTCATCCTACCTAGATATAACTATATCTCCTTTGATCTGCATATCCCTTGGGGTTAATGATATCAATTAAGCATTTTTTTCCACATGTAACAGAATCAACCCAGAGACTTGCAGTCAACTCATTCTCAATAAAGATACCAGAAAGATTCACTGGACACACTATAAATATCTTTCACAAATGTTGCATTGACTACTGGATATACATATGCAAAACACTAGACTTGATTTTTCTCCCCTTGAATGAAACTCAGCCAATACTGAATCAAACATATAATCATAAGACTTGAAACCATGACACTACTAGGAAACAAAAAACAGAAAACATTTCACTATGCTGCAGTAGGCAGTGTCTTTTTGGAAATGCCTCCATAAGCACAAGACACAAAAGAACAATAGATGAGATTGTATTTAACTAGAAAGTTCCTACATATCTAAGAATCAACAGAAAGAAAAGCCATCCTACAGAATGCAAGACAAGATATGACTCTCAGCCAGAGAAGTCAAAGCCAGAACTTTTACTCTTAGCAACAGTCTCATTAAATAAACAAATGATCTGACTTGCCTAAATTCTCTTCTGATTGCAAGGTATGTGATTAAGGATCAGGGGACCATATGAAAAAAGGAATTTGAAGGAATGATACTACTTTTCTTTAGGCCTTTGAATTAATTTTTCTAGTGAAATAAATGCAAAAGCATGATCTTTTTATTCTAATTACATTTTGGAATGCAACTAAAAGTGTATTACATTGCAAAGTCCTTGAATCCTTTCATCCACAAACCAAGAAAACAAATTTGTTACAAAGTAGAAAATAATAGAACAGATTTAAAATGGGCACTGGTGGCTCACACCTGTAATCCTAGCTACTCAGGAGGCTGAGATCTGAGGATCACGGTTCAAAGCCAGCCCAGGCAGGAAACTCCTTGAGACCCTTATCTCCAATAAACCACCAGAAAACTAGAAGTGGCACTCTGTCTCAAGTGGTAGAGCGCTTGCCTTGAGCTGAAGAGCTGAGGGACAGTGCCCAGGCCCAGAGTTCAAGCTCCATGATCAACAAAAAAAAAAAAAAAAAAAAAAAGATTTATTTCCACAATAGAAATTTGAGACCACAACCACCCGCAGTCAGAGTGGTAACCTGAAAGGTAGATGAAAGTGGAGTACAAAAAAAGTGACTTTTTGGATATTTGTGTTAATAATGTGACAAAGTCCCTGGAATCTCCTTAATTTTCTATCCATGATAATGAGTTTGGACTCAGGACCTCCACAGCTTCCACAAAGTAAATTTCCATTGTTTAAAATACCTGTTGTGTGGTACTTTTTGCTGACAGCTGAAGGTGAAAAATAAGAAAGTCATGGATTACCACCTCAGAGTCCTCTCTCCCCCAGTAGTAGAAGCAAGAAAAGAATGGCATCAATAGTGCTGCCAGACGCTAGAGAAGGCCTTGTTACCACCAACTCTAATCCAAGAAGGGCTTACTAATGATTGGTGTGGCTGCAGATTGATAGTGGTGTTAAATTTCTGCTATTCTACCCAAAATATTTTAAATAGTTTTTGCAGCTGGCTAATTTATACAGTCTTGAAAACTGTGCCGCCCCGCAGTCACACACATTTACATCACCCAGTAATTACTGGACTTATCTTTAAATTTTCATTTGAGAATGGAACTTGCAAGAAAAGAATTTGTTCCTGACCTCCCTTGTTTTCATCTCTCATTACATAAAAATAAGTGAAAATGTATTCACATTTGAGTAAATACATCATTCTTCTCTTAAGTAAACTATATCAAAGGTGGCTTTGTGTGAACCATAAGAAATTAAGCCAGCTGGGGCACCAGTGGCTCATGCCTGTAATCCTAGTTACTCAAGAGGCTGAGACCTGAAGATTGTGGTTCAAAGTCAGCTCAGGAAGGAAAGTGACTCTTATCTCTAAGATGAAAGTTTAGCTACCTTTGAGCATAAAGGCCTAAGTACAGTACCCAGGCACTGACTTCAGTCCCCAAAACTGGCACACACACACACACACACACACACACACACATACAAGTAAAGAAACACTAAGCCATCTTCCACATTTGTACAGGTGAGTCATATAAACAAAATTAAAAGGAAAATTTTAGCATAAACTGAAGAGATTAAAATCTACCCTACAAGCACAAATCTTATCCATTTCTTAGTATGGGTTCCTCATTTGATTAAAGATTTTCTGTCATGACATATGTACAATTGGTTATGTACAAAGGCAAACAAATGAGCCATGCTTTCATGCAACACATTTCCATTGGGCATAGTAACTTCAGAATCATCTTTCCAAAGGTTTCATGTACAATGTAACAACACATAACATATTAAGCAGTATTGCTTCTACAATATGTGTGTATAGATATGCTAGATAGACAATGATAATCAAGATATTTGATAGATGATGCACAGATAGATAGACTGTAGATGGAAGATAGGTAAGTAGATGATAGATGACGGATATTAGATGATAGGTAGACAGATCAATCAATAGATAATTTTCATAGACATAAAGTTAGCAACATACATACTGGATTCAAAACATATTAAGACAATTTATCCCAATAAATCATCTCTTATCTATCAAACTAATCACCTCAGAGAAGCATTGTTTTAACCTGTAGATAGCCCTTGGAATGACTTTGCTTTAAAGGTAGCCATTTACTGATTTTACATTTCTTCTCAGGCTTTATGCACCTGCTCTCTGTGCTAGTCCATTTCATATTTTATCAGAATATTCCTCAGCTATCTATTAATTACACATACATGAGATGATGCATATATGTGTAAATAATTTCTTTCATTTTAAGCTTACCGGTCCACTGCCTAAAACAGAAAAAGAAATGAATATTCATGAGAATATTGACTCATCACCTTTTTGAAACATGTTGGTCTTCTCTAAGCATTAAACTGGTTTCAGTAATATCACTCAAGAGATAAACAGTGGGCCAGAGCTTTAAAAGGCTGATTATAAAAGAAATATGAACAAAGCAACTAACTACCAGTTTCACGGAGAGAGAAAAATAAAACTTCTCCACTTTATTCTCTATACTGATGGAAAAGAAAACCTTAATTCAAAAAGTTGAATTATGTCATGGCTTGCTTACATAATCTTAGCCCTTGTCCACATCATAATTTACTGATGCTTTACATTTACTGATTAAATACAATACTTACTTTCATGAATATAAATAGCTCATTTGAATGTCAACACAGTGCAGAATTTCCCCCATTAACTTACAATGAAAAGTGCCTTCTATTCCAAGAATCTGCTTTTTCTTGACAACACTGAGAGACTATATATAAGCCTGCACATCCCTCTGGGATTCCGTACTAAAAGAAAAGATGAGCTTCATGTGCTGTTCTGGTGCCAGGTGACTGATTATAATGCTCAGTTCTTTCCAGAATGACGTGGGGAGAAATCAATTATCAAGTATCTACAAGATCCAATTAACTTCACAGCAACAATTTAAAATCTTTTTGGTATGTGAGTTTATATGTCAACTTCAGATAAAAAAAAAAGAAGCCACTTAATATAATTTCTTCCAAGTCTTTCCATTTCCTAACAAATGGGGCAATGTCATTCTTTCTGATGAAAGCATAGAATTCCATTGTGTAAATATACCACATTTTCTTGATCCACTCATCTACTGAGGGTCATCTGGGTTGCTTCCATATCTTAGCTATGGTAAATAATGCTGCAATAAACATAGTTGTGCTGGTAGCTTTATTATGGTCTTGTTTGTGATCATTTGGGTAAATGCCCAAAAGTGGGATTGCTGGGTCATAGGGGAGCTCTATGTGGAGTCTTTTGAGAAACCTCCATACTACTTTCCAAAGTGGTTGAACAAGTTTACACTCCCACCGACAATGCAGTAGGGTTCCCTTCTGTCCACATCCCCTCCAGCATCTGTTGTTATTAGAGTTCTTGATTATAGCCTTTCTAACTGGGGTGAGGTGGTATCTCAATCTTGTTTTGATTTGCATTTCTTTTATGGCTAGGGAGGTTGAGTATTTCTTCAAGTGGCTATGATTTCTTTGTTGCTTTGTATGTCCCTCCCCCATGGTATAACCCCTGTTTTCACTGTATTTGATGTTGGCATAATCTGGGGAGGGGAATGGAAAAAACAAATTGTTTAAATAGGGATACAGGTGGACCCATTGCAATAATGAGATGTACAAGACATTATGTCAAAAAACAAACTTTACAATTTTTGTGGGATGGGGTTGTGGGGGGGAAGATAGGAAGGGATGGGAAGGGGAAACAAAGGAAGAAGCAACAATGCTTGATGAGAAATGTACTCATTACCTTGCCCATGTAATTGTAACGCCTCTGTACGGTATTTTCACAATAAAAATAAAATAAATAAAATAAAATAAAAAGCCAGAAGGACCTCTTAATTGACAGAATAGCCCACCAAAAGTAAATGATTAGAAAATATTTTATTTATAATAAAAATAATAATCACAATAGCATAAGCTGATATTTTAGGTTTGAAAAAATCAACTTTTGGGAGATAAAAATCTGTGAGATTTATCTTCAATTAAACCAGTAAAGAAATCTGTACAGGAGGAGTGGCTCAGGTAGTAGAATGCCAGTTACAAGCAAATGAAAGAATGCTCTTTAATTGGATGGAAGGAATAGGTATGGTCAGAAATAGATCATCAAACTACTTGGAGGTTATTATATGACACGTAATACTTAAAATGCAAATATTTTATACATTAAATATATTAGATATTGAATATTTACATCTGAATGTATAATGACTTATTATGGTTACAAATAATGTATGTACTATCTATATCATATATGCTATGTGTTACATGTTATTTATATATATATATATATATAATAAAAATATTTCTATCAACACACACATCTCTGGAGAGAGTAGGTGATACAGACTTTGAGCAGCTCAATGTGATTTACATATCTATGAAAATGACCTCAAGTCGCCTCAAAGATAACAACCCTAGCTGAACAGAAAGGTGAATTAAAAATGGTGACCAGATGAAAAAACCCTTTCTGTACATTTTTGGGAGTCTGCATGTACACTGCAGCCCACAGTGTGCCATGAATTGTGTGCATGTGTCTACAGGCCACATGTCTAGACATCTGATTATGCCTGCAGCAAGTCATTTTCCCAGTCATTTTCCTCAGCTCTGGTCTAAATTCAGAAGAAGAAAGATTTTCTTAGGGCTCATCAGTGAGTAACTGAACAAGAGCAATGTTCTCTGACCAAGTTACTATTTTTATTTTCATGATTTTTTTGGGGGGGGGTCGGGTCATGGGGCCTGAACTCTGGGCCTGGGCGCTGTCCCTCAGCTCTTTAGCTCAAGACTAGCACTCTACCACTTGAGCCACAGCTCCACTTCCAGCTTTTTTTTTCTTATTGTTTATGTGGTGCTGGGGAATCGAACCCAGGGCCTCATGCATGCAAGGCAAGTGCTCTACCACTGAGCCATCTTCCCAGTCCCTGATGATATTTATTTTAAGTACAATAATAAATGAAAGGCAAATAATAATAATTCTTGTCTCAGTAAATCCATGGGTAAATAATGACTGATGACTATGGGTAAATTCGCTAAGTATAGGATATCCACAAGAGATACAACAAGGCTCTCATTAGGAGCCCTGGTTCAGAGCCATTGTGCCACAGGTTAAGATTCACCGCTCTCTAGTGAACGCCTCCAAAATTGAAGTTAAAACTTTCTGAAATCAATTTTACTAAAAAATAAAATGGACAATTGGAAACCTGGGCACATTTCCTTTAGAATGCCTTAGAAGTCTAATCATTTAAACATGAATGCTGAAAATAATTAATTGTCCAACAGTATTACTTATCATTTTACCACTTAAGCAAAGCCAAGAGAAGGAAAAACCTATTTTAAGAAGAAGATGAGTATAAAAAGGAAAGAAAAATCTGTATGCCAACAATGAGAAAAGTGTGGCTGAAATTAGGAAAGCAACTCCATTTGTAATAGCCCCACAAAAAATAAAATACCTAGGAATTAACTTAACCAAAGAAGTGAAGGACCTCTATGATATAAACTTTAAAATCTTGAAAAAGGAAATCAAAACGAAACTTAGAAAATGGCAAAAACTCCCATGCTCCTGGATTGGAAAGATTAACATTGTGAAAATGGCAATACTTCCCAAGGCTATCTACAAATTCAACGCGATACCTATCAAAATTCCAACCTCATTCTTCAAGGAAATAGAAGAGGCAATACAAAAATTCATATGGAACAACAAAAGACCCCAAATAGCAAAAACGCTCCTCAACGGAAAGAACACTGCTGAGGAATATCAATACCAAATTTCAAACTCTACTATAAAGCCATAGCAATCAAAACAGTTTGGTACTGGCATAAGAACAGACCTCAGGACCAATGGAATAGAATTGAAAACCCAGAAATGAACCTACAGACCTATAGCCATCTAATCTTTGATAAGGGAGCTAAAAAAATAGAATGGAAGAAAGACAGCCTTTTCAGTAAATGGTGCTGGCAAAATTGGTTAACTACTTGTAGAAAACTAAAGCTAGATCCTTATATGTCACCCTGCACCAGAATCAACTCCAAATGGATCAAAGACCTCAGAGTCAAAGCAGACACTCTGAAAACATTACAGGATGGAATAGGAGAAACCCTAGGTCTCCTTGGCCCAGGCCCAAATTTTCTGAATAGAGACCCGGAAACACAACAAATCAAAGAAAGGTTGGACAAATGGGATTGCATGAAGTTGCAGAGCTTCTGCATGGCAAAGGACATAGCTAGCAAGATCAATAGAAAGCCCACGGATTGGGAGAAGATCTTTACTAGCCATACAACAGACAAGGGTCTCATATCTAAAATATACTTGGAACTCAAAAAATTAAATCCCCCAACAACAAATCCTCAAAGAAACAACTGCCCAATAAATAAGTGGGCTAAAGACTTAAAGAGAAAGTTCTCTGAAGAAGAAAGAAGGATGGCCAGTAGACACATGAAGAAATGCTCAACCTCCCTAGCCATAAAAGAAATGCAAATCAAAACAACATTGAGATACCACCTCACTCCAGTTAGAATGGCAAAAATCAAGAACTCTAACAACAACAGATGCTGAAGGGGATGTGGACAGAAGGGAACCTTAATTCATTGTTGGTGGGAGTGTAAACTTGTTCAACCACTTTGGAAAGCAGTATGGAGGTTCCTCAAAAGACTTCACATAGAGCTCCCCTATGACGCAGCAATCCCACTTTTGGGCATTTACCCAAATGTTTACAAACAAGACCACACTAAAGCTACCAGCACAACTATGTTTATTGCAGCATTATTTACCATAACTAAGATATGGAAGCAAGCCAGATGCCCCTCAGTAGATGAATGGATCAAGAAAATGTGGTATATATACACAATGGAATTCTATGCCTCCATCAGAAAGAATGACATTGCCCTATTTGTTAGGAAATGGAAAGACTTGGAAAAAATTATATTAAGTGAAGTAAACCAGGCCCAAAGAAACATAGGTCCCATGGTTTCCCTTATTTACAATATCTAGTATATGTATGAGTCAAGCAGAAAAGGTCAGATAATGTGATGTCAGGAAAATGAACCCTTAGATATGTATTTTAATGTGTTTTTCTTTCATACATTTGTTTCTAATGCATTTATAAGATTATTTCTTTGTTGCTTTGTATGTCCCTCCACGACAGTATAACCCCTGCTTTCACTATATTTGATGTCGGTATAATTTGTGGGGGAGATGGGGAAAAACAAGTCGTTTAAGGATACAGGTGGACCTGTTGCAACAATGAAAAGTACAAGTTGTCATGTCGAAAATGAGCTTTACAAAGTTGGGGGGGGGGGGTTGGGGGGAGGAGGCTGGGAAGGGATGTGAAGGGTAAACAAAGGAGGAGGCTACAATGCTTGATAAGAAATGTACTCATTATCTTGCCCATGTAATTGTAACCCCTCTGTACAGTATGTTCACAAAAAATAAAAATTAAAATTTAAAAAAAAGAAAAAAAAAGGAAAGAAAAATATCCTCATAATTAATTGGGGACCTGAAAAGAAAAGTTTTCTACGTAACAAAATTAAAAATTGAATGCAGTAATTATACTTCCTAAGTGTGAAAAATAAATATGGTTTGTTTCCATTGCTTCCAAATGGTTTCATATTTCAATTTTTTATAAAGAAAGAAACAGAGAACCTGCTACCATTAGCTCAATGGCACAACAGGTGAGATGCTTGAATTTTGGTGGCACACAGAAAAAACTACAGTTCCCAGTATGCCTTGCAGTTAAAAACAATCATCTGACTATATTCTGGCCAATGAGATATGAGGAAAATTAAAGAACACTTTCTCATTCACCATAAGCACTGTATACTATTAACTATATTCCATCCCTCTTCTTTTGCTAAGCCTTGGTGGCCATGTGGTAGATGCCTTGAAAGAGGCTAATGCGTTACTTCTTCGAGCCACAGCTCCACTTCTGGTTGTCTAGTGGTTAATTGTAGATAAGAGAGTCTCACACACTTTCCTGCCCAGGCTGGCATTGAACTGTGATCCTCAGATCTCAGCCTCCTGAGTAGCTAGGATTACAGGCGTGAACCACCAGTGTCCAGCATGAATACTACACTTTAAAGTTTACCTTTTATATATTGTTAACATGTAGACAGCCAAAGAACACATTTTCTTGGAGAATGTTTGCCATCTTGTGGTGAATGAAAGCAGCATCCATGTTTAGCATTAACCAGTAGTGTGCTAGACACAGAGCTACAACTACTATCTCCCAGTCACCCTGTACCACTGCTCTAAATAATTTATAGAATGTGTACGCTGTGCATGGTTGTAACAGTTTCCTGCTCTGGTCTCAAAACTGCAAGTCCTGAGAAAACTAATTCCTGGTTTTCTTCCCCGTGGAATATATGCCTTCCTGAGCATTGCCCACACAGCATAGATAATAAATAGTTGTTGAGTTATGTTATTAAATCATTGACATGCATGGATTGCATCATCTCCAAGGCGTTTTTAATTTTTTTTTAAAGAAAGCAAATCACTGAACTTTGCACAAAACAGCTTCCCACATGCCTTGTTGTGCATATTAAAATGTGCTCACGGATATTCTTGTTTGTAAATATCCTCCATTAGGAAACATGGGAGCTACTAAAGTGTACTGCTTTCAGAGAAAGAAGTCAAATATTAGAGCTGTGATGACTTTGAAGTTCTTATTGTACCCTTATTTACTTACTTGCCTTCTCTTTTTATTCTTCCCGCCCTTTCTTATTGGCAGGGTGTCATGGCAATCTAAATGGAA
The DNA here is from genome assembly GCF_019054845.1 of Dipodomys spectabilis. Classification (NCBI taxonomy): domain Eukaryota; kingdom Metazoa; phylum Chordata; class Mammalia; order Rodentia; family Heteromyidae; genus Dipodomys; species Dipodomys spectabilis. The sequence goes on from NW_024870707.1 coordinate 4,683,644, forward strand.
GCTTACTCTAAATATGAAGAGAACCAGGTTAAACTGATTGCTCCTAACTCACTGTAAACTTGGCCAGATCAATTCAACAAGGAAAAGGCTAAACACAGATCTGGTCTGTTGTAATTTTGTGTTCTCCTATTTCTATGGTTCACCTCAAGTGAGTTTACTAAGAAAACAGTACATAGTACTTAACAGAAATCATTATAGCAAAATGTAACTTAAATTATTTTTGTCAATGAGAAGCAGAGCTGAATGGTTGAAGAGGTGGTACAGATCTTTCTAACAAGATGCCTTGGGCATCACTCATTATGTCTGATTAGATGCTCAGAGACAAGCATTCATTAAACTTCAGAAATGATCTCTTTCACTCCTAAACAAGTTTCATAGGAACTAATTAATCAAGGCAATTTTAAACAAGAAAACTTCCCAAGTGATCATTGTTCAGCTCTTAAAGTTATCTCTAGGGAGGTGGTAAATCAAACAGCAAAGAGTAACTGGCTGTGCAGATTAGCCAAGCCTTTGTAAATTGATGAAAGGCTGCTGGCTACTTCTCAGCTTTATTGATTCATTAGGTTCACCCTCTCGTCTTGGGTTTTCATCTCTTCCCATACAAATTTAAAAGAAAAAGAAAACTTAGTCCAAATTTTTCAGACCCAGGAGATCATATCAACTCATCAAGAATTGAAAGCAGGGAAAATTACAGTTCAAATCCTCATTACGTGGGAAAGCATAGATCTTTGAGAAGACACCTCAAGGCTCAAACATCAGCTTTTGACCTTGAGCTCATTATATTAGAGTCTTGAGCTTTAGCCCTCTCAAATATAAAAAAAAGGGAGGGAGAGGGTTAAATGAAAATCCTTCCAGTGGAGACTTTCAGGAAAGTATGTGTTTGATGTGCTGAGAATAGAGTAAGAACTCAATAATTACTTATGACTTTGTTTGGTCATCAGTGTAATTGTTACAGTGTAATTGTGACAGTACCCCTACCAACTCACAGTGCCGTGAATCATTCTTCCCAACCATTCTACACCAAACCAGCTCTCCAACTGGATCTCCTATTCATTTAAAAATGTCTATTCATGGTCTCTTCCTTCAAAAAACAGTTTTAAGCCCCAACTCTTCAAACTATCTTATAAAATCATACCATCTAATTTTTCATTCAAATTTCCTACCATTTGCTTTACAATTTCCAGCGAAGACAGATTCCTTCTGTGCCATTTCATCATGTTCTTATTGACATTATCCCTCTGTCTAGTAACCCCTCTAGTTGGATGTGAGAAGTTTATTTGCACCACCAGTCTCTAGGCTGGAAAACCTTTTCATGAAAACACTGAAGGCCCTCACTAGCCAACTGCACTAACAATCTACCGACTAAAGCCGATCTACCTTCTTTCCTTACTTAGGGTCTGTATTTGCTTGTGTTTACTTCTCTTTTTATCTACTTTTATCATCTTTCAATAGTTGTACAAGAGTTGCCATTCAACAAAGCAGTTTATGAATTCAATGTGTCTTGATTAGTGTTACCCCTTCCAACATTCTCCCCCATCCCTCCCAACCCTACTCCTTTCCTCAGTTGACTCAGTTTTGTAGGATATGTGTTGAATTTTATGACTACATTCTCCCTCCTGTACATATTATATTGCCAGACATTTCAGTCATTCATGTATTAATCATAATATATAAATATGTAAGATGTGTACATACCTGCACGAGTTATCTAATCTATTTCTATCCACGATGAAATAATCATCAAAATCAGGCTACACAAAGAACAGGTTCAAATAACATTTCATTGAATTAAACTTCAACTCACTTAAAAGTCAGCATTCTGTAAAGATTGTTTGTAAATTGCCATTAAAAATGTTCACATGGCCGGGCGCTGCTGGCTCACGCCTATACTCCTAGCTACTCAGCAGGCTAAGATCTGAGGATCACGGTTCAAAGCCAGCCCGGGCAGGAAAGTCTGTGAGACTCTTATCTCCAATAAAGCACTAGAAAACCAAAAGTGGCGCTGTGGCTCAAGCTGTAGAGTGCTCACCTTGAGCTGAAGAGCTGAGGGATAGCGCCCAAGCCCTGAGTTCAAGCCCCACGACAGACAAAAAAAAAAATGTTCACATTGAATTTTTTTATTTATACTTATGTCATGGCACTCATGAGAGCAAATGTAAAGTTCTCTTCTAAAAATTAGTATAAAATTATTTATAAATTGAAATCAGTTTCCCTAGTTCATATTTTATCTTTGTTACTATAGCACAATTAAAATTTTATTTTTGTTATTATAACATAATTAAAAATTGATGAAATCCCTTTTCAAATCTCACTTATCCACCGAAGTTTTTACAATTGTTTTTATTACTAGGCTATAATAGGAAATATAGTGAGCATTAATAATAATACCAAATGACATGAAGACATCATTTTACTCATTTTATAAGAACTGATTGTGTAGTAGCTACTAGTATTATCAACCCTCTAAATATGAGGTATGGAGGCCCACAGGAATCAAGTAACTTGCTCAGCTTCAAAGAGCAATGAAGGTGACAGTCAAGATTTGGCCCCAAGTGTGGATCTGAGGCACATGTTCTCATCTATGGACATATATACATATGTGTGTATACATATACACATATACATGTGTTATACATTACATACATACACATGTACATATGTATATGTATATACACATATGTATATATGTCCATAAAGCTGAAGATAAATATGGTTTATCAAACTACAGCTTTAGTCCTGTTACTGGGAAGTGTACTAATCTTATTCGGACACAACCAGCATCATTTTTGTTGTTTTTTTGTTTTTTTGTTAGTTGTGGGGCCTGAACTCTGGGCCTAGATGCTGGTCCTCAGCTCTTCAGCTCTAGGATACTGCTCTACCACTTGAGCCACAGTGCCACTTCTGGCTTTTTCTACTTATGTGGTGCTGAGGAATCGAACCCAGGGCCTCATGTATGCAAGGCAAGCACTCTACCACTGAGCCACCTTACTAGCCCCAACCAGCATCATTTAAAAGAATAGAACAGAAGTACAAAGTATCAGTTTTTTTTCTTTCAGTGTTGTATGGCAAATAATTTAGGCCTTGCAGGGGTATTTTTCCATGATAATTATCCAGCACCACCATTTTTATTCTAGGACTTAAAACATGCCTTCTGCTTTTCCCTCACATCCTTGTTTTTAATGGGTATCTCAAGAGATCAACTGATGCTAACATTTTAGAATTACTGTTATTATCAGTTGTGTGAATGTTATTCCATGAAAAGGAAGATTACTTTTAAGGTGCTTTAAATTTGCCAGATGAGTAAAGAAAAAATCATTTGCAAAATATTAAAACCAACTGCTAAGAAGTAAAGATGGAAATCAAAATGAAAACAGAAAAACTGCATTAATTTTTATTTTTTTCAAGTAGTGAAGGACTGCATAGGACAAGAACTTTCAGCTTACATTAGTTAGCCTTTGATTTACTCTTGTTAGGAGGAGATGAGTGTGTTTGTGGGGTCAGTCTCTAAATAGTGTGCATGTGGAACAGGCATTAAAGTTATTCTGTCATGTGACATGGGGAAACCAATACTACTTTGTCCTTTAATTTTGTAAACTCAACAGCTCTGAATGGTTAAGTAGAACAATCATGTTGTTGCATTCTATGAAGTTAATTCATGGAAAATACCTGTCCATCCTTATGAAATGAATGTGCACAGGCCCAGGTAAAACTTTTATATGATTTCTCAGCCCTCCAAAATTCACTCCTCCTTAGACTTTGAAAGATATTTCTAACTCTGGTTTTAGAAATGATCCCTTCATTTCTAAAGATGACAGCAGTGGACACAATCATTGTGGTTGATAAGGTGATACTGCCACCTCATGGCAATGTCTTGCAGCAGCTGAAGAATAACACCATTTCACCAGGAAAGTTTTGAGCTTCTGTATCCCTTAAGACCACGTTGACAGGAGATGGTTGAATAGAGAAAGAGAGAAGAATAAAAATTAACACCTGAGTGTAAGACTTTGCATTTAATGAGTAATGTAAAGTCAAGCTTTGCCACTTGTATTCTTAAATAGAACTAATATTTAAAGATAAGTTTGTAAGGAAATAAAGTCATCTGGTGAGAGATTTAGTAACAGAAATTAGAAAAGGAAAATACAGTAATAACTGATTCTTTTTTATTTTTTGTCAGTCGTGGGGCCTGAACTCTGGGCCTGGGCACTGTCCCTCAGTTCTTCAGCTCAAGGGTAGTGCTCTACCACTTGAGCCACAGTGCCACTTTCGGCTTTTTCTGCTTATGTGGTGCTGAGGAATCGAACCCAGGGCCTCATGCATGCAAAGCAAATACTCTTACCACCAAGCTACCTCCCCAGTCTTAATAAATGATTCTTTACATTCCTCTGAAAATGACACCTGCAGAAAACCAAAGGCTGATATGCCCAGTTGTGTTTATTATTAAACTTCTTTGAAAGAAATGCCTGGTACTATGCTGGAGTCTAATAAAAAAAAGAAGTAATATCTTGTCAGGATTTTGACTTTGCTATTAGAAATATAAAACATAATTTTATATTTTCTTTCACATAGAAAATCCTACGAGGCTGGCATTCACCAACAGAGATGCCACAATACTGAACACTGGTTAGCTGGGTTTTTTTTTTCAGAGAAATATACTTACATAATTAATGAGTGCAGACCTTATTTCCATCCATTATGGATACTACTTGTCATTTTAAAGAAGTCAATAGAAGTAGCTCTGCTTTCCAGTAATAGGACAGATTTCCTGTTATGGCAGTGAAAAAGTAAATAATGTTCAAGTGCTCAGACCACTGAAGTTTGCTATGACTTCAAATTAACTGCAAAATTAAAGACTAATAATCTGGATGATAAAGACATAAGGACCCATGTTATGCTATCTTGTTATCTTATACAACCAAAATTTCTCTGTATCATAATTGTCGCTTATCTCCAATAAACCACTCAGAAAATCGGAAATGACACTGTGGTTCAAGTGGTAGAACGCTATCCCTGAGCTGAAGAACTCAGGGACAGTGCCCAGGCCCAGAGTTCAAGCACCTCAACCAACAAAACAAACAAAAAAAATCATATAAATTAAGTGGCAGAACTTTCTAAGAGAAAATGAGGGCCTATTAAATAGCATCGTTTTGCTACTGTTTCTGTCTCTCTGGCTGCCAATCAACACAAGACCCATTGATTTTTCTCTGGGAAAACTGCATCAAGAAATGGTGATTGCCCCTGGTCTATTTAATATCACCATCTCCTATCTGTCTAGGTCTCGCTTTCTCCCTGAGGATTGGCCAATCCTGCTGAACTCAACCTGCCCTCATCACAGGTTCTATAAAGTGCTACCTGGGGAAATATTGTAACACTCAGAGCAGATTCAACTACCTCCTGGAAGTCGAAAATGGGGCTGTCATACTGTTTTATCCACCAGTGTCATCTATGAAAGTGCTTCCTTACCCAGCAACCTCATTATGAAATCCATGTGGGCAGTAGCTTGAGTTAAATCTAAACTGTGAATTTTCCTTGTCTCACCAACCACAGGTTTACCCTGCTCTTTTTTTTTCTTTTCTACTCAGGTATACATCTTTCTAAAATCTAGACCTAATTTTAGGTTTTTATATTATGCCTAAATAGCAGAACTGAAAATGACCTGCTGACTCTATTTTGTATCAAAACAAATACTTTTCCAACATCATTTTATCTTCCTTCAAAATAGTTGTAATTCTTGAAGTATTTTTATGTTTTGAGGAAGTATAGAAAGGTGCTAAGAATGTTTTCGTACTTTGTATTTCCATCTTCTTAACTGAGAAACAAGAAAAATATGTGAAAATAGGATATAGATTTTTCTGCCCTTCATGTTCACTTTTGACCTTATTGTTTTTAGTTTCTATTTCTATTCGTTTGTTTTTATTTAAAAAAAAACAACTAGAAAAAAAGCAAATCTCAAATAATAAGTAATAGAACAACTTAAGAGTTAAATACACAAACATCTTGAGGTTATTACCACTATTTGTCTCAAGATGGAAAAGTGAGATTGAAGGAGTTTTATTTTCACTGCCATTCCTCTTATGCTTGCGTATATCCCCTCTTTATCTACAACGGTTGTGTCATTTTATTTTTAGAAGACAAGAAGAAAGAAAATAGGAGTGAAATATAAAGAATACATATGTGGAATTTTCTTAGTTTAAAAAAATCAGTATATAAGCTAGTAATCTACTCTGCTTGCTCTTTTCCATTCTGCATGCAGGAAGTGATCACATATATGTGGTTAGAATGCATTTCACTTTGGCTGGACATTTGCATAATTGCCAGTAGTACATCTTGTATGTAGCAAGGTGATCCTAACATTTATTCAAATCTATCATAGGTCCAGCAATAAGATAATTTAAAGGAAGTTGAAACGCCCTGACTCTGATGAAGGTTGTTTTTTGTTTTGTTTTGTTATCATTTACAGGAATATAGTAAAGTGGAGCTTTAAATGAAATAGTAAAGTCAACATCAAGTCCGTGGGAAGAGAGAAAGATGTCCTCCTGCGATCCCACAGACCTTAAGCATGTGGAGGGAGAGTTTAAGTGGTCCATTCATGAACAGGAGCTGCCCTGTGGTCTGTCTTCTGTTTTCTGTTCTCCATAGGGACTTTAATTTGTAAGGAAGAACTTCCTGTTGGTGACCAGCCTGCCCATGGCGGCTTTCACTTCTTTGTTTCTCAAGCTGTAGATGAGGGGATTCAACATGGGGATCACCGCGGTGTAGAACACCGACACCACCTTATTGAGGTCCAGAGAGGAGATGGCACTGGGCCGCACGTAGATAAAGAACAGAGTCCCGTACAGGATGGAAACCGCCGTAATGTGGGAGAAGCTGGTGGAAAAGGCCTTGCGCCGCCCATCCGCAGAGCGGATGCTCAGGATGACCACGAGGATGTAGAAGTAAGAGACGATAATGGTCAGGCTGCTCACCACCAGCACAGCCCCGGCCACAATAAAAACCAACAACTTATTGATCCAGATGTCAGCACAGACAAGAGAAAGCAAAGGAGACATGTCGCAGAAGAAATGATTGATAACGTTGGAGCGACAAAAGGGAAGCCGAAAAGCAGCCGTGGTGTGGGTCATGGTGTTGAAGAAACCAACCGCGTAAGGTCCAACGACCAACTGTATGCACAGTCTCTGAGACATAGCCACTGAATACAGGAGGGGGTTACAAATGGCCACGTAGCGGTCGTAGGCCATGGATGCCAGGAGAAGACACTCAATGGCCACAAAGAAACCAAAGAACCACTGTTGCAAAGCGCATCCCAGGAAAGAGATGGATTTCCTTTCGGCGAAGAAGTCGGTGAGCATCTTGGGACCCACGACTGAGGAGAAACAGATATCCACGAAGGACAGGTGGCTGAGAAAAAAGTACATGGGCGTGTGAAGGCGTGAGTCCACCCGGATGAGAATGATCATGCCTAGATTTCCTGTCATCGTAACAAGATAAAAAAGCAGAAAGAGCAAGAAAAGGAAAAGCTGCAGCCGAGGGTTGTACTTTAAGCCTAGGAAAATGAATTCTGTGATTCTTGTGTAGTTCTCGTTAGCCATGGATTTGTTGGTTTGGATCTCTCTGGGGGGGAGAAAAATCAAGAATGGATAACATAAGCCATGTCATAAAATCATAGCAATGCGTGGGAAAAGAAATTACTGGTGGAAGTTACTTCAGAACACTGGGATTTAAATCGTAAATACATTGTAGACAATTAAATATATCACAGCTCTAAAGAGAAAGTTTTAAAGAGAAAGTTAAGATTTAACTCAGAAATTATACAACCCACCCCAAACAGCTATAGATCTGTAACCTCATTATTATGATGGAATTGTAAAAATAAATACATAAATAAATAAGAAATGAAGTTGAATGAAAGTTCAGAACTTAATTTTTAAAAAATTAAGGATGTAATAAAAGGATGTAAAAGATGTATAAACTTTTCTGTCCTTGAAATAGAACTATTTGTGCTGGGTCTAGCTCAGTGTGCTGAGTATATACAAGGCCCTGGATTTAATCCTAGCACCAAAAGTAAAGCATGGAAAAATATATGTTCATTTGAAAAAAATTAAACTGTGGGACTTTTACTGACACAAAGAAAGATATGGCTAAATAATTAGGGAGTAAAATTCCCTTTTATAGATCAAAAAAAAATCTCAGCTACCAAGATTCATTTCCTTCTGAGAAGAAAGTTAGCTCATACTGGGAAAGCAAACACCTGCTTGACCATTCTTCAGTCTGAACTAGCTGACACAAAGGAAGTCATCGGTGGTCAGGAGAAGCACATCCATGCCCCGTGGATAAGCCACAAATGCTGACAACCCTTTTCTTTCACTGATAAATATTTTTTTTTCTCACATGTGGGTCTTCTAAAATCTTTTAGTTTGAAATTACACCAGTGGTGGAAACAGATAATGCTTTTTTTTTTGGAAGAACTGTCGCCTTGACATTGTGAAATTGTCTCTGTTTCTATCGTAGACATGAAGTGTCAAGTTCCGAATGTGTCATTCCACATCTGTATTAACTCAGTGATTACTATGTGTCTGCTTTGATGCCTATACCTGACATTGATTTCTTGACCTACAACTTGTTTTGTTTCCAATCTATCCAAATGTTGCTCAATATTACTTTTTATCTAGACTCAGCCTTTGCCAATGACCCCATAAATGATTAAACTTTTAATTTGTTCAGTGAGATAAAACCAGTGGTTCCTGGGTGTGTGCTTTCTTTGACCGTGGTGGAGCAATAACAATGATTGATCAGAAAAATGGGCTTGCTCTGGTTTCCTTAGGCTGATTGGGCTAGAATACTCTTCCAATTCTTTGGATGATGCAATTACTGCAATTCCAACCAAATCTAAAAATGATTTCAATGACACATCCTATTTTAAGGTTAATGGAAGGGAAATGCATTGTAGGACAGCCTAAACAGCCAAGATTAATTCACCATAAAAAGCTACTACATGAGTGAATTTGAAGAAAAATAAAACAATGTGATACCAAAATTCGATCCATACCACTTGACTTTCTAAATTTTTAGCCATAAATACAGGATGAGAAATCATAAGAAATGGAATTATAATTTTCCTCTTAGGATGATCCTCTTAAACAAAGCATAAGAAACAGAAAAATAATGTGTTCTTTGTATTATAAGTCTACTGGAATGTATGCCAACATGGACTATCTTAAAATTAAGACATTCACATTGGGGGGAAAATGTTGCCACACATATTCCAAAAGAATTAAAGTTAGAACACACATACATAAACATCATGGGGTGGCCGATCAAAGATGCATAACATCATACCACAAGAAAGGAAATCTCAAAGCCCAATAAACTTGGAAAATGCTTCATCTCTCTAGTAATCACAGAAATAAGATTAAAATACCGATACCACACAAGTTTCCCCTTAAGAAATATGAACACAAAGTATTAATGAGACAATGTGACATCAGTGGTAACTCAGACTTTGGGGGTTGGGAGGGTAGATCTCTTCGTCTTGATTTTCCATTAATTAACATTATAAGCTTTAGAGAGTATATCTAATGATTTAAATTACTTAACCTCTGCCCTGAGGAAACACAAGAAATAATAATGATGTCTTCTCCACCATGTTTAAAATGATGAAAACCCATATGATTCCTTACAGATATTCTTCAAGGAGAGTAATTGCAAAATAAACATTGTTATAGTCATTCTAAGAAACACTGTACAGAAGTTTCAAAATGAAGAAGCTTTGCATGTAGGTCCATAATTCTTTTCCTAACATACATCAAAAAGAAGAAGTAGAATAATGAACACAGTACAACATTATGAACATTGTTTAAATCCTCACACTTATCTTTCAAATTTCAACTTTGAGTGTCAACAAAATAAAAGCATCTGGAAGGATCAATGCCAAAGTAACATTTGTTTGTCAAAAGGACCAGAGTTTATCTTTGAGTGAGGTATCAGAGAGAACTCAGCATACCTGCGAGTTTTAGTTCTTCTTGAAATTTTAAGGTTTTGGTACAAGGAGAAAGTACAAATGTATGATTCTTGTGGTTTAAAATAATATAAGCTTGGCACTGGTGGCTCACGGAATCTGGGCTCTGAGGATCACAGTTCAAAGCCAGCCCAGGCAGAAAAGTCCCCATGAGACTCTTATCTCCATTTAACCACTCAAAAACCACAAGTGATGCTGTGGCTCAAAGTGGTAGAGTACTGGCCTTGAGAAAAAATGCTCAGGGACAGCACCCAGGCCCCATGAACAAAAAAATTAATAAATAATAATAATAAATAATATTATAAAAACCTAACTAAAAGAAGCAACAAAAGCAATTTCTTGAACTATTTTAATAATTAACCAAAAGAAAAGAAAATGACTGTTATCATTCTGGATTGAGAAATAAAATGAGAGAAGACATTTGTAAACCATCAAATTGAGAAATAGTCCCAAGCTATGCGCTCAGAACTCTTCATTTCTGAATTTCTAAGAAACTAAGAGAACACTAGCCTCAATTTTCCTTAAGAAAACTGAATCACACACATATACACACACAATATAATTGAAAACCACAGAAAGGGTGGCAAATTTTTTATGTGAATGATGGTAGTTGTTTTACTTTTATTAATGTTATTGTAAGGTAAAAGTAGTTCCTGCTCTGTAGTGTTAAAAATAATATAACTGGATTTGTGACACAATAAATTTGATAGTATAATACTGTGAGACAGCCAAAAAAATTGTGCAGTGAAGATATTACCAGGCTGTACCATGTCAACACATTTATTTTTTACTCCAGCCTAATAAAGATGAGAGTAGGCCATCCTTATTTGACAGAGCAAGCCACCAAAGCCCGGCGTATGAAAAGTGGTGTGTTCACAATCCCAGATCTAGTGTTTCCTGAGAGGACTACAAAAGTGACAAAGCTCTGTCTGAATTCAGAGCCACTTGTCTTTCAACAAATACCATTCTTCCAGGAGAGAATCTCAGATCTCTCAATATCCCAACCCAAGCCCATTCCATACTGAAGCATATTTAACTGTGAAGGGGTTGGTGGTTGTAAAAAAAAAAATGAATGAGGTCCCAGAGAAAGCATGAACAAGCTCATGTACAAGAGCTCTCAAATATTTGCAAATTCTGCAGATTCCCTTATTAATCTCCACACTCCCCTTCAATCTGACACACATATTCCAATGCAATATTGCATACTGACAATATCACATGTGGAAGAAGAACTCTTAACAGCTACCCTGCTCAGGGATAATCATTATGTAAATGTGGTTGAAGGAAAGGTGAGGCTCTGGGTACTCAGAGATGGATTCAAATTGGCCGCACGATCTCTCTGTGAATTTCTTAAGATTTTACAACACTTCCCGGTAAATTTCAACATACTATTCTAAGCTATTATCATCTGACAGTGGATATTCCTCGAGGTCACATTTTAAATGGTAGTCATTTTAGCTTTCCTATGAATATATGTTGTTCATTTTTAATTTCTTGAAGAATAAACAGAGACACAGAAATGGACTTTTTAAACATAAGCTAGACTTACATTGTGATGAACTCCTTTCATCTATGGAAATGTCTAGAAGAATTAAAACTGAAATCATACTCCTTTGTTACCATGGAGCCCATCCTCTTCCCCTACCTGTGCCTCTGCACAGGAGATCATACTTCATTGAAGTTACTTCATTTTATGTTTAATCCACTGCTAGTACGTGTTCATTCTGCAACAAATTGTTCCTTGGCTGCATTAAAGTTCCCAGATGCATTGCATCATTTTCCATTCTGGGAGAAGGTATGTCCCTAAAGTATGCTATACTTTGGGAATTTTGATGTTGAGAGAAGTAAATTAATCTTGCTACAATAAACTCTGTAAAACAAATTAATAATATAATCCAATGGGACCAACTTATTTGTTCTTCGAGTCTGACAGGATCATCTAAACAGATGATCTAACTCGTATAGAGTTAGAATTCATGTAGACTTACAGAGTGCTTTCATGTAAGGATGTGACAACTGTTGAGTTTTCCCTGAGAAAACCAATACAAAATTCCTGCAAATGCTGAGCCAAAATATATTACGGCAGAGAACTAGCCACCTAGATAACTTAAACATTTGGTTCCCAAAAGTCGGCCCTCTTAAAAGTCTAAAGGCCAAAGAAATGAATTTAGACATAGCTAGCCAAGTTGAGACAACCTAAGTAATACTGAAGAGAAGTCAAATCAAGTACACCTATTTATTTCATTGGAATAAAAATGTGTATATCTATACCCCCAACCAATTCTTACTATAAATAAAGGTAACTATACCATTAATTATTTTTATGTTTTTAAACTTCATATTCAATTTGAAATCCTGGATGAAATCTTTGCTGACTATAGACAAAACCTATTATGATATTTGTGCCAGTAAATCCATATATTGTAATGGGAAAAAAACTCATAGTACCACACAGGCATGTGATTTGGGGCATGAACAAAAGAAGTTCTGCTTTCTGTTCACAGTATCTATGATAGACAAAGAAGTAGAGACCAAAAGTAGACCAAGGTTTCTTAATCCTAATTTTCTGTGGACCCATGAAGTATCCACTATATCACTATGTTTTCTGCAGAACACAAAATTTAATCAAATGTAGTCTTATGTCCAAATTTACAAAGGCACAACTAATATATTCTGTTTATGCCAAGTCATTCTTCTTGATGAGCTTATCAAGGATAATTTCCCATGTTTCTTAACTCGTTTCTATAGATGTGTCTTCCAGTCTCAATTTAGGACATCATTTAACTTGTTTCTCTGAAGAAACAAAGTTTTAGTGGGGAAAAATAAGTACTGGAGAATATAGAGAGAGTTATTCGTGTGAATGAGCCATATATGCTTGCTAATTGCTGAAACTATTGAGAAACAGGGTGAGAGTTACACAGGAATTCACTCAAAGTGTTTCTGTACTTCTAAGTTAAATGACACTAAAATGATCAGAAAATATTTACCATAACCAGTTTGCAAACACCGCCTTCTCACTGTGTTCTTTGATATTTGCCTCTGGTAGCACTATACCAAACTCTTTTGAAGTCAGACAGTTTTATAACATCTTACATAACAGAATCAAACATTCAGTGATAACTGAATTCAGTTATAAATAATTTTCTTCTAATTTGAGTATAGGGAAACTAAAAAAAGTGTTGCTTTAGCTAATTTGGTTAGTGATTAATCATAAAGCAGTAATAGAAAAATACTCTATGTAGTATATAATTCTTTAAATGGAAACCCGCTATTTGTAGACACTGGAGGGAAGTCTGGGAAACCTTCATATCACATTGCAGAGTACATTATAAAAGCTTCATTGATGAAAATTGTTAACAAGAGGATTCAATCATTCAAATTGGATTCAGTGATAATCAAAATACAGACATTTAAGAACAACCCCAGTCTCTGTCTTAAGAGTTAAATAGAAATAAATTAGTACATTCCTTTGTCCTGGGATGTATTGAATTATCAATACAGCAAGGACTCGCAATTAACCATATGCTGATAAAATGCCATGAAATCCAGAAGGAAATCCGCCACTATAAACTGAGTGAAATTTAAAAAACATAACTAACCTGCATAACCAAAGAGTAAGATCAGCTTTCCTTTACAAATATGTCACACAACTTACAACCAATGACAAGAGAAGACAGCCACAAAGGACAAGTGACTGGGAAAAAGTCCATGGGGAGGGGAAGGTGATAGTTGAGAATCCATCCAGATGAGAGTGATGTTACCAAGATTTCCCAGAAAAGTAACAAGACGCTCAACGAGAAGTGTCAAGAAGACAACTTGGAACTGAGGAAATTTGTTATACCACTGAACAAACAACCATTGCTGTCTGATTTCTCCATGTTAAGTCCACATGTTACTCAATTTTTACATTGATTACACACTATTTCACAGTGAAAATATCCTTTCCTTTATTTCTAGTAATGGATATTCACGTTCTTCTTTTAAATAACCTTTATCACTAAACAGAATGTGACAATATTGTTCAGCTTTGACTTATAAGCGCCCCTGGCCCAATTTCCAAATAATTTGGAGTAAAGATGAATTGAGGGAGTTTAAAAAACAATTCCAAACACAGTTTGAGAGAAAGAATAATTTCTGCTATTCTGTAACACGAGGGGGTTGACTATAATTTAATATAGCCATTATATATCTTATGGAATAGGTGATCTGAAATACCCAAATATAAAGACACAATAAGGAAATGGAAATGGTAACTATCACAACCTGATCAGGGTACATACACAGTTATACATCTGTTGAATAATCACACTAAACCTTGCAAATATTCACATTTTCTATGTATTAGGCAGAGCAAAACAAAAGCTCTAAGAAAATGCCATGAAATTACCATGTTAAATGAAAATTATCAAATTCCTTTATGGTAATGAAACTATTCATACTACTGTCAGAACTATGTGAGTGGACAAAAATAGAATGAGAACTTCAGCATCATTTTAATCTATGAATGTTTTACCTTCAAAGAAAAGCACCATTTTTTTCCTTTTGCTTCATTTATATAATAATGACATTGAACAAGATTTTCATATATTTTTGTTACTGTATACCTTTATGTTGGAAAACTGTTCATTTATCTACCCATTTACCGTGTGTGTGTGTGTGTGTGTGTGTGTGTGTGTGTGTGTGTGTCTGTGTGTCTGTGTGTCTGTGTCTGTGTCTGTGTGTGTCTGTGTGTGTGTGTGTGTGTGTGCTGGTCCTGGGGCTTTAACTGAAAGCCTGGGAGCCGTCCTTGATCTTTTCACTCAAGACTAAGGCTCAACTACTTGAGCCATAGCTCTAGTTCAGCTTTTGGTGAGTTAATTGGAGATAGATGAGAGAGTGGCTTCAAACCACAATCCTCAGATCTCAGCCTCCTGAGTAACTAGGATTATAGGCGTGAACCACCAGCACCCAGCTCTTCATTTCTCATGTATACTTTAATCATATTCACCCTCTGGCCTACCCATTCTTATTCTCACTCTTCCTTTTCTCTGTGAATTTCCCTACTAGTTCCCTTTTTATTCCCATGTTCATTTTGGACACTAAATTTAATTAAATTTTAGGAAGGCAAGTGATAGACACTGCACTCAGATGCCAGCCAAGCCTTGAGTAGAATCGAGGAATTTTTTAAAATTTTATTTTACTGCAAAGATGCTGTACGAAGGGGTTGCAGTTACATGATTAAGGTCATGAGTACATTTCTTGTCAAGCGTTGTTACCCCTTCCTTTTAGGAATTTTGTAAAAATATAAAATAAAGTAAAAAATCTGGGGAAAAAATTTTAGGAAGGCTTCTTCCTCCTTTTTTTAGGTACAAGATAAGGACTCAAACTGGGTACCTGATGCTTTCATTCATTGGGTAGGACTCGACCAATGGAGCCCCACCTCCAGCTACCCACCGGAAGTCTTCTTTTTCATCAATGGAGTATGATGCTTTAAGCTATCAGAACCACCACTGGAATGAACTGGTTTACCCAGTGCATTCAGATGCCACATCACTTAGGAATAAGGCTCAGTTCCATAGTTCACTGGCTGAGTCATTTTCCATAGTCTTCCAGTTTTTCTCTACCTTGTTCCCTGATGTCTAAAATTAAAAAAAAAAAAAAAGAGTAGTTTCTAGCTCATTTAGATTGTGGAAGGCTTTGTTGAAATTAATACATTCAAAAAGCATCAGTGTCCAGCAACCACAGAGTTACACTGTATTAGTCAATGTATTTATTATTGTAAAGGACCTGGAGCATACTTTAAGAGATAATACATAGGTTATAAAAGGGGAAACAAAAGAAAAACAGCAATTGGAAAGGACTTGTCCCCCAGTAATCTAGGCATCTAGGTATGCCACATTCATTCATGTCCACCTATCTGAAATAGAATCTCAGGTACATGGCCACAAGGAGTCATTGTGTCTTAGAAAGGCAATGGAAGAAACCAATAAATGGTAAATAGTTGGGAGAGCAGAGGAAACCCAGTAATACCTATCCTTCGATCTGTAAAAGGAACAAAGAATTCTAATATAGAGGCCCCCCTCCCATCTAAGAAGCACATAAAATCCTGCTTGGGTGGTGATATTGGGGGAGAGGTGTTGTTCTTGTTCTTCTACCAAATAACTGCAATAGCAGTGATGTGCCATATAAAGAGCCATTTGTAAGGCCTCTGATCCATGACATATACCGGTGACTTGCAAATATATTCTTTCCATTCCAGTTAGGAAAGAAGAACTGAAATCACCTGCATCCATGGAAATGTAGCATGTACTGAACATAATAGTCATTTATGATTTTTACCCCAGGCAATATTAACTCTCCTATCAGCTTTCAAAATATAATCTGGAGAGATGAACAGTGTTTTAGCACCCTCTAAAACATGATTCTAGTCCTCTATATTTATATTTATAACAGGATGTCCCAAGAAAAGGTTGTGCAAGCAGTCCTCAGAAGTCCAAAGGCCCTAATAAAGCAAATGTGCTCCGGAGAGTAAGAAATAAACTGTAACAAGAAATAGGAATTTGACATTTGGGAAAGCTTGCACTGGCTCCTAAGAGCCATATATTAGCAAGCCACAAGTAATGTGAGAGCCATTCTAGAATTCCACAGCATCATTCAACAAAAGAGTCACAGTGCCTTGCTATACATTGTGAGTGTGATGGCGACACACTTCATGAACCAGAATGGTGATCCCACCATCATAAAAATGATAGCGAATGCTTCCAGCATTTAGTATAACATAAAGGAGAAAATGACAGCGACAACATAGCAGCTTTGTCACTTGATACACATGAAAGAACAGACTTTATGACGTGGAAAATGGTAATGGTGGGGAAAGGCAGCAGGAAGTACATCGGATCTACAATCGGAGGTTAATTCGGGTCCTCAGATTCAAAAGCCTGAATTGCGTGTCTTTAAAAAGTGGTGTCCTCTGTTCTGTGCCTGGTGCATGACACCATACGTACAGTCCGGCCCATGAGCTGGGGCTTGTCCTATCCTCTAGCAAATGAAGATAGACGGGCACAGCGGAGTTCTATCACAAAGCCCATAGGGTACAGCAATGTCACTCAGGTAGAAACAGAGAGCATAAGTCAACTGGAAATCAAAGTCTCTGAAGTCTCTTCTTTCCTCACTCCAATACATTCCTGCTGATGTCATCCATGTCCACAGGTCAGTTTCATCAAGAGTCATTCCAGGCAATGCTTGCTGACCTACCATCCTTCAAAATGCAATCTGCAGAGATCTGGTCCATTTAGCCTTCCCTAAAACATGATGCTAGTCCAGTCTATTTATAGAAGAATAACCAGGGACAAGTTCATACAAGCAGCCACCAGATGTTCTTAATGTCTGTGTTGGGGAAATTGCCATATGGATTTCCATGATGGCTAGACTCTCGTACATGTCTACCAGCATTCATGAAGTTCCTTTTCTCCCACATTCTCACTGACATCTGTTTATAATGTTTGTTCAATTATGGCCATGTTGATGGGGATGAGGTGGACTCTCAAAGTACCCTACCTTCCACAATCATTAGGGTCCCCACATGCAGAAGCATATATACCTTTTACTCAATATAACAATGTTCCCTCTTTATTTAGCATGTACAACTTGTACAAAATAATAGCTTTCCTTATGAACATGCCTACAGATTTGTGATATACTTTGACCATTTTTAGTACTCTATACTCCCATTTTTCCCTTCCAAGTGCACAAAATAGGCCTGTTTACCTTTCAAGTCCTCTTTTTCTCCCAAATTCTACATAGAAGAAAGATGTGATACGTCAGGCACTGGTGGCTCACTCCTGTAATCCTTGCTACTCAGAAGGCTGAGATGGCCGGGGAGGGGGGCAGATTGGGTGGGGGGGAGGGGGGAGGTAAGGAAGGGATGTGAGGGTAAACAAAGGAGGAAGCTGCAATGCTTGATAAGAAATGTACGCATTATCCTGCCCATGTAATTGTAACCCCTCTGTACAGTATGTTCACAAAAAAAAATTAAATTAAATTTAAAAAAAAAAAAGAAGGCTGAGATCTGAGGATCGCAGTTCAAAGTCAGCCTGGGCAGAAAAGTCCTTGAGACTCTTATCCCTAATAATCCCTAATAATCTGTGGCTCAAGAGGGAGAATGCTAGCCTTGAGCCGAAGATCTGAGGGATAACACCCAGGCCCAGAGTTCAAGCCCCACAACTGAAAAAAAAACCAGAAGTGTGATACTTTTCCTTATAGAACTGGCTTATTTCTCTTCAAAAGAACATAATGTCAAACTCCATTTTAGCTGAATAATATGATGTGTATATACCATATTTTCTTTATTCAACGATGTGTGCTAATGCTGATTCCATGACTCTGATATTGGGCAAGTGATAAAATAAATATGGAGCCATAGGTATCTCTTTAATAAACTGACTCTGATTGGGTGTAATAGGATCATTTGCTAGTCTCAATTTCTAATTTTTTGCTTTACTTTTATGGCTAAAGATATTAAACATATTTTCATGCATTTGTTGAATATTTAATTTTTGAATGTATTTTCAGCAGTACACAGATCTACAGCTGGATATTTTCCATTCTAATTGTGGTTGCACAAAATAGCTCTAAGTCAGCCTATGAGAACTTAACTTGTTTTCTATTTTCTACGTGACATTTCACATCACACATTTAGTTGTATGGATCAATTTTATTGACTCTATACAATGTATGCAAATGACAAATGTAAGAAAGCACATATTCTTTCATTTGTTATTTTGTCTTTAAGATTCTTTTCATGTTTTGAGCTATCTTTTATGAGGTTAGTTTTCTTGTCTGAATTAGAAGTTATTCATACTTGAGATGGCATAAATGCTCCTATAGATTTTCTTTTAGTATGTTTGTTTATTAATACTCTTAAACCATCCCAACCTTATTTTAAAATATGCATCATAACACAGAGAAATGCACAGATACAGAAAAAAATATTTAATAACTTTTCTTTTTCTGTTGGTCCTGGAACTTGAACTTAGTGCCCAGGTACTGTCCCTGAGCTCTTTTGCTCAAGGCTAGTCCTCTATCACTTGAACCACAGCTCCACTTCTGGCTTTTTGGTGATTAATTGAAGATAAGAGTCCCATGGATTTTCCTGCCTGAGCTTGTTTTGAACCTCAGTCCTCAGATCTCAGCCTCCTGAGTAGCTAGGATTACTGGCATGGCTAACTTTTCCATTTTCAAAATAATGTGTGAATTGGAGGAATCAAGACTCTCATGAAAGCTGTAATTCCCATTCAACTTGATAATGTCGCATGATCACCTCCCGGTGATCATTCACCCAATCAGAGTCAGTTTATTAAAGAGATACCTATGGCTCCATATTTATTTTATCACTTGCCCAATATCAGAGTTATGGAATCAGTTGAATAATGAATAAAGAAAATATGGTATATACACACCATATTATTAGGGATGAAACAAATAGAATTCTATCTAACTTTAACTATTAGAAAGTGCTTCCCATTCAACCTTCTCCTGAATGCATCTTTTACCTCCTTGTTCCTCAAGCTGTAGATGAGGGGGTTCAACATGGGGATCACCACAGTATAAAACATGGAAATCACTTTATTGATATCCAGGGAGGAACTTGAGCTAGGTCGCACATAGATAAAGAAAAGGGTGCCATACAGGATGGTGACAGCGGTCAGGTGAGAAGAACACGTGGAGAAGGCTTTCTGTCTCCCACTGGCCGTCTGGATCTTCAAGACTGCCATCAAAATACACCCATAGGAGACCATGATGACGAGACCACTGAGCACTCCGATTGCTCCAGCAAAGACAAAGAGCACCAACTTGTTCATCCCAGTGTCCACACAGGCCAGAGAAAGCAATGGGGAAATGTCGCAGAAAAAGTGATTGATCACATGTGAACCACAGAAGGGTAAGCAAAAAGTGAAAGTCGTATGGGTGGTGGTACTTGTCAAAGCTGTGGCGTAAGACTCCACAAGGAACAGCACACAGGCCTGCTGGGACATGATGAGAGGATACAGCAGAGGCTTACAGACGGCCGTGTAGCGATCATACGCCATGGCAGCCAACAGGAAACACTCTGTTGCCACAAAGAGACCAAAGAACCACATCTGTGCAGCACAGCCTACAAAAGAGATGCTCTTTTTCTCTGCAAAGATATCACATAGCATCTTCGGAGCAATAGAAGAAGAGGAACAGAGATCTACGAAGGACAAGTGGCTAAGAAAAAAGTACATGGGGGTGTGGAGTCTGGGGTCAACCCCTATGAGAATGATCAACCCCAAGTTACCCCCCAGAGTGACTAGGTAAACAAAGAGAATAGTGATGAAAAGGACAGCCTTCTGACAGAGATTATCTGTGAGACCCAGGAAAATAAACTCAGTCGCTACCGTCTGATTCTTTCCTTCCATGGCCAGTTGCAATCTGTCATTAGGAAGGGGAAAAAAGAGAGATTGATTGTTTTCTCAAGCCGATTTCTTTACTGAGATCATTTGCATGTCTTACAATGACTGCCTTATTTTATTAATTTGTTTACCTGTGCCTTATCTCTTTTAGCTCTTTAGGTATACCCTCTTTGAACTCATTTATTTATTTGTATTCACTTAAAATTCTTGGGACATTTATCATGTCTTTATGCTGAGTACATTCAAATTCCTCTCATATGCATTTTTTATTTAATTTTATTGTCAAGATGATGTACAAAGGGGTTACAGTTATGTATGCAAGGCAGTGAATAATTTCTTGTCAAACATTATTACCCCATCTCATTTTCTCCAGTTTCCCTCCTCTGCAACCTCCCATCCAAGTAGTACTGTTCAATTCCAACATATTATCTTGTGAGTATCACTGTTGCACTGGTTTGCTCTTTACCCTTTGTCTCACCATTTTGTTGTTCCCTTTCCCTTCCCTAATTCAGATAAATGTATATACAATACCCAGGGTACTATCTATCCTGAAAATCAATTACATTAATAATATATATTCAATGCCAAATGTATCTTTTATCCAGGGAAAACTCTCATGACTATATTTTTGAGTAATTCGTTAGCTAAAGAGCAGCAAATAAAATTAATTAAAACTCCTTGAAAGTAGATGATTATGTATAATGATATATATGAAAATTTTAAATTATAACTATTATATATGAAATTTTTAAATTATAACTATTATGTGATGAAATTCCTCTATAAGGAAAGCAACATATCACTTGCATTACATAAGATAATTTTGGAGCTCAATGTTTAATATTTTCAGATAGGTAAGAATGATTGTACATATTCGATTGGTGACAATTTCTAACATTATCTTGATTATTTGCCTAATTCTACTTGGGCATATTTTATCCACCAAAAAGATTATTTCAAGTTTTTATTGAGACTGTTACATACAAATACATACACATATACATATATGTACAAATGAAGGCAGCATACTGAAACCCACCAAATACTGTTTGTAAAAGTGGAGATGAGGGAAAGGAGGAAGTGAAATACAATGTAGAGGTAAACCTGTTTACAATCTACTGTACACACGGACAGAATCCTCACAATGAAATCCCCTCCTATGATGATGTATACTGATTCAAAAATAAAATTTAAAAATTGTCCAAACTGCAAGGTACTCACTTCGGTAATGGTGATCTGTTCAATGCCTCTTTCCTCTACTTCAAAGGGAATGACCATTCCCTGGAAGGATAGAGGATTCTGTGTCCTTCGTGGCAGTGCTTTTGTGACGATACATGACTTTCTGGGCACGTGTGAAGACATATATTCCCATCTTGGTGGGCCTGAGCAGAAAAAGATGATCCTTGACCTGAACATTGATTCATGTACTGCACAGACCAGGGACCTTTTTTTCTGGTGGGGCGGGGGGGTGGTTATACTAATTTAGAGCTAGATCTCCTAAGAACTTAAACCTCAAGAGATTATACCTGGAGGGAAAAAATTAAGATAATTTCAATTACCATTTTGGCCAAGTACCATCTTATAATTATATCTTATTTCAAACAAAGAATACCTAAGGAAACTCTGTGTGTGTGTGTGTGTGTGTGTGTGTGTGTGTGTGTGTGTGTGTGTGTGTGCATGTGTGCACTTTCTTCTAGGATCTTCCTTGTCATGAAAGCCCTCATTTACTTTTAACTCCTTTGTTTTTTGTTTTGTTTTGTTTTTTGCTGGTCCTGGGGCTTGAATTCAGGGCCTGGGCACTGTCTCTAGGCATCTTTTTTGAACCACTTGAACCACAGTGCTGCTTCTGGCTTTTTTTGTTTATGTGGTACTAAGGAATTGACCCCAGGGCTTCATGCATGCTAGGCAAGCACTCTACCACTAAGCCACATTCCAAGCCCTTCATTCCTTTTATCTTTGCCTGACTGTTTCCTCCTTCAGCTCCTGATACTCTAGTTTTATTTTTTTCCCATTCTATTAGAGAAATTTTTAATAGGGCTTTGGGGTTATAGAACTTTCCATTTTCTTAGTTTGGATTTTTTTGTAGATTTTTGTATCTCTTTTGAATTCCTCCTTCATATCTTGTGTTTTCATCATTCTGCTGTTTGGTTTTGGTTGGAAGTTTTAGTTTCCTCAATCATCAAATATCAGTCTCATAATGTATCATTAAAACCATGTAAAAGGAGCTGGGAAGGTGGCTCAGTGGTAGAGCACTTGCTTCGCATGCATGAGGCCCTGGGTTCAATTCCTCAGCACCACATAAACAGATAAAGCCGGAAGGGGCACTGTGGCTCAAGTGGTAAAGCGCTTGCCTTGAGCTGAAGAGCTGAGGGACAGCTTGCAATCCTAAAGTTCAAGCCCCACAACCAACCAAGAAAAAATTTAAAAAAATCTATTTAGTAGTTTGGTTATGATGAATTTTCTTGTCACTCTACTCCGGGGGTGGCTCAGTCGCCAAACATTTGACCACACTTCTCAAGATATTAGGCCCAGAGATCTATTCCACTCAGGGAAGAGTGAAAGACTGCAGAGGCAATCACAGAAGATGCACATCAGCCATGGGATTCCATGTCCAGTCTCTGTTCCAGTATCTTGAAAGGAATAAAGGAACTAAGATGAGACTGTGATCTATCTGCAAGATAGTTAATAGAGTGACAATAAATAGGAGCTAATGGAGATAAAGAGAATAATGCTATTGAGTAATCCAAGACATATGCTGCTAGAGGACACAAATGAAAAATTGGCAGCTGAGATTAATAGAAGAGGTAATTAAAAGATGGAATTCATAGAGGGGAAAAGTGTACTTAGTAAGACCCTGAGAAAGAAAGGCAATGGGAAAAGAAATAGATGAGCACACAAATAAAGGGAGAAGTAGAACTGAAGACAAAGCAAGAGAGGGAAAAGGGAAGTACTCGTCAAATGTACAAAAACCTAATAATGGATAAATATATAAACCTAAGAACAAATTAATGAAACAACAATGCAAACAAAGGACAAGATCAGATCTCTCTTTTGCTCTCCATAATTACTGTTATTTTCCCTTCTCAGTTGCTGTACGGTTAGAGCCAATAGATGGTAAAAGTAGCTGGAGGTTTAACCTCCTAGAATGGCTGGTTTTTCCAGCCTAGCAGTTGATCAGCTGATACCCTCCAGCAAATGCTTTGGGGATCTAGGATCTTCACCCCCTCAACCTCATTCACTTCCCACTTCATGTATGGTATCTCCTTCTCCCATGTCCGCACCAACCCATGCTCAGGTAGACCTCAGAGCTCTATCTTCCATCTCAGAGCAAATCCTCTGAGGTAGACAGTGTGCACAGGCCTGCTGCCTCCATTTCCTTCCAGCAATTCTTTCTGTACCACTTTCAAGCCCCTGTATTGAATTTCAATAAGCAGCAAAGGGTTCGTGGATCTGCACTTGCCTGCAGCTATCAGCATGGGATGATGCTGTGCCACTAACTCTCATTTCTTTACTAGTTCTGTGGGCGAGCCTGGAGTGTCCATGAGAGGAATGCTAGATGACGTCATTCAGTCATCATCTTTCATTTCTTTGTGTGTACCGGTACTGGGACTTAAACTCAGAGCCTAAGCACTGCTCCCTAGCCTTTTCATTCAAGGCTAATACTCTACCACTTGTGCCATAAGCCTACTTCCGGATTTGGGGCGGTTAACTGAAGATACGTGTCTCACTGACTTTTCTTCCCAGAATCTTCAAATCAGCCTCCTGAGTAGCTAGGATTACACCTACTTGATTCCTCATTTTAAAGTCTTTTCTTTTCTTGCTTTTCAATTGCGTGAAATCCTTCTATATTTTTAATATTAGCCCTTTATTAGATATATGGTTTGCGAATACTGTCTTTCAGTCCATAGAGTTGTCCCTTCACTCTGCTGATTTTTTTCCCACTTGGCAGAAGCTTTTTGGTAGATACCACTGGATGTCTAATTTTGTTCTTGATGACTATTTTGCGAATTATATTGAGAGAGTATTGTGCCTCTTTGGAGATTTTTCTCATATGTTTTCTCCTAATAACTTTACTATTTCAAGTCTTACACAAATTTATCTTTGTAAGATAAACACAAATTTCAGGTACAAATTGCTCTGTTCCTAACATATTTTAGCTTCCATGATAGCCTGAAGGTTTACAGAAGATGTAAATGATCATTGTGCAATTTTTTTTTTACCTAACCTCATTTCAGACCAAGAGTAAGAAATCCAAGCACAAGACCACAAAAAATTACTATACTTTTCTTTGTGTCAGAAAGCTCTGGCCTGACTGCATGGTAATGGATCATTTATAGCATTAGGATAAGGGTTTGGGGATGGCAACCAGGGCAGGAAAGTCCACCCAAAAAACTGGAAATAAAGCAGTAGCCCAGTGGCAGAGCACTAGCCTTGAACACAAAAGCTCAGGGACAATGTCCAGCCCTGGACTTCAACACACACACACACACACACACACACACACACACACACACACACACACAATCCCACTTAGGGAGAGTATTGTTTGTCACTGAAAATGTTTAAAATGTATGGACTTGCACTTGTGTATCTGAGGGCTTTCATTGACACTGGTATGGCTATCCAAGCGGGTAGGTAATCAACATCTCTCAAAGTCTTCCTTAAATATATACCTAGTAAAACTGGTGTTTCGATATCACATTCCCCTCCGTCCTTAGATGGCTTAACTCTAACTCTGGAGTTCAGACTCTGAACTATCCTTAATTGCCATTGCAATTGTTAGCTTTTTGATCACCTTCTTTGTCCTGTCTCATTTTCTTATCCCAAAGCACTTTATTCAGGCTTCAATCTTTGTCTCCACTTGTGCTTCTAAAAAACAGAAATTGAGGGGTGAAACATGGAGTCGCCTTTGAAACCTGACCAATGACAAGTAATGACCAGCAGGTGGCAATGTGTCCACATACAAAGAGATGAGCCCTCAACCAGTCTACAAGGGCTCAAACTCACAATCTAAAAATCTAAGATGATAGTGGGTTATCTAGATAAACCTCAACTATTCCAGATTTGAACACCGGTACCCATGGATCTCTCTATGGTTTATAGGTAGATCACTGGGATATCTTTCAGGTCTTTCTTGTTTTAAAATAATTTTCTCCCCTTGATACCCTTTGGTATCTCTTCCTTCTTAAAAATAAAAATAAATACTTTAAGTAAAAGAAAAGTCGAATTTTCCAGAGTGTAAAACTGAGTAAAGAAAAATAACTGCGAGCAAAAAACATAAAAAGGCACTTATAAAAGAACTTTCCAATTACACTAAGGAGAAGTCAGATTAAAATATTGCTTTATTTAAAGTTGGAACAGACCCACTAGAAGAGGAATTTACAGAACTGAATCATAAACAAACCTCTAAAAACAGAGGAAAGGCTCAGAAGAATACAGAGTAAGAAAGCTAGCAATGTTCTTCCTGTATCTCTCTCAACTACTACCAAATATTCAAAGTATGCCTATAGCTCTCTTACCCATTTCCATGTCCGCAAAACAAACTTTACATCTCTTTCACCCCCGTGATTCCCCAGAGAGCCAGAATGATTTAGGCCCCCATTTGATTTCATGTCTATAAAAACCACATACATAATTATATCTCCTGGCACTCTATCTGTAAGAATTATTGTCTTTCCAAGTTTTTTGGTGTTTTGTGGGGCAGAGGAACTCACATATATCATTAGCAATTTAGCACCTGTAAGTCCAATTGCCATTGAGATAAGATTCTGTACTCTGAAACCTAACTAGATGCTGGTTAGAATTCCAGAGTTTCCCAAACTAAGTAAGGAATAAGACTCTTATCACAACTGTTCGCCTTCCTTTGCTTCTCATCATTTAGTATTATGTTGGCTGCAGGTTTCTCATAAATAGCCTTTAGTGTGTTGAGGAATGTCCTTTTCTATTCCTCACTTCTCCAGAGCTTCTATCATAAAATAATATTGTCAAAGGCTTCTCTGCCTCCATGGAAATGATTTTTGTCCTTGGCTCTTCAATGTGCTGTATTATATTTTCACCTTCCTCTTGGGACAGTGAGAGGCCGGAGGACTCATCTTTCAAACACCAACCTATTTGCTTTGGGGGATATTCAGCATGCATTTGTAAATGTATGTATAGATGTATGCATATGGCTAGGCCATCTGCCTACTTCCTAGACTTCCTAGAGGTTGTTAATTTGTCATGTAGTCTCTTGGCCACTCATGCAGGTAATTAGACAGAGGAATGATAACAGAAAGAAGGCCCAAGCTCAGGTAGCAATGTAGATTCCAAAAGAAAAGGTAAATTTAAAGTACTATAGAGTTAGGCCAAATGAAATGACAACTAAAAGCGACACACTATTTATTTTTCAATTCAAATCAAGTGTATGGTTAATCTTTCATGTCATGGCTCCTTTCTCATATTTGGCATGACAGCGAAAAGTGACTGATGATAACAACTTCACACAAGGGTCTTACCTCTTCTGTCAAGTATTTTTGGGTTAGGAATATATCCATGGTCACAAAAAGGAACCAAAAAAAACACATTTGAGACAAAGAGATGATACGTGGGTAAAATATTCTCAGTTGGTGACTCTAAGTGATTAGTTTATAGATGTTTACTCAGAATGAATTCTTGTTTCAACTTTGCTATAGGTGGAAATATGTCCAAATAAAAAGTTTAAAAGGGTAAGGAGACTAACATGTTTGATGAAAATAACAAAATATCATGTTAAGCTTAGGAACCCCCTTTCAAAAAAATAAAGTCATCGCTTGGACTCCTTTGACTTATGTATATTTGCCATTTTGTCTGTGATTTCAGCAAATTACTTTGAAAATCCAGTTTTGTATGGAGGTAGCATTTGCATTGAAGGAGAAAACTTGATGTCTGTATTAATCCTTTTACCATAGTTATTTGACTTTTTTTCTTTCTGTTTCTTTTTTTTTTTTATTTAATTTAATTTTATTTGTGAACATACTGTACAGAGGAGTTACAGTTACATGGGCAGGATAATGCGTACATTTCTTACCAAGCATTGCAGCCTCCTCCTTTGTTTACCCTTCACATCCCTTCCCAGCCTCCCCCCTCCCCCCCTAATCCCAATCCTTCTCCTTCCCCCCTTTCCCCCCCCCCCCCCCCCCCCCCGCACCAACGTTGTAAAGCTCGTTTTGGACATGACAACTTGTACTTCTCATTGTTGCAACAGGTCCACCTGTATCCTTAAACAAATTGCTTGTGTTTATTTTCAGTAAATATTTTGCTATGTTGCTTGGGGGAACAAAACACATTCAGCTGAAGGTCACTCCCTAGATTAAAGAATTTAACCTCTTATTTTACATATAAGAAAATAAGGACTGATTCACACAAACTTCCTGTCCCATGATCATGCCATTCTTTGGTGGCTGAGCTCCCGGTGAAGCAAGAAGACACTAGTACCCTGAAAAATGACCTCCATAGGAGCAAAATTAAGATTTCATCAAGAGGAGAATTCATCAACTTAAATTAGATGAATACTCAATGACCTTCCCAAGTTCCAAAATGGATTTGTGGTCCCAGTAATCCACATCATTTGAAATTCTCTGAGGTTTCTGCTTAAAATATATATGCAAACACCCAATACACCTGACTCACCTACAGACAAGCAATGCTTGACATGCCACATTTAAAATAGCACCACGTTAGCTCAAGGGTTTATACACCTGCTACATTTGGAATGCAAATACACCCGTGAAATATTCTACCCAGTCAACATTTGAATAACTCTTCAAAGTAAAAGTATTCCTTAAGAATTGCTTGTTAACTCACATCTTTGATGATGTGTTTAATAAGTTCCTACTTTCATCAGAGACTTGCTGAGAGTTAGGAGTGAATGAGTCAGGTGGATTGTCTTCACAGATTTCCCAGTTTATCAGGCCACAGAATAAAATGGATTGTGTCATCTCGGCTCTGGGAGGAAAAAGGTGCTTGGGTAGATGCAGAGGAGTGAGGACTGATGTTACTTAATGGACATAAGTGAAGTTGAATTGGGAACTCAGGAATTGGAACTCAGGCAAAGCTTCATACTTGCTAAGTGGCACTTTATTATCTGAGTCTTGTCTCTGGTTTGTTTTGGTTATTTTTGAGATCAAATCTCATTTCTTTCTCCAGCATTCCTATACTGTATTCCTCCTATTAATCTGTCCCAACATAGTTGGAAACACAAACATGTACCACCAGCTTTTCCGGGTGATATTGGTTCTTGCAAAAACTTTTGCTCAAGCTTACCAGAAATGACAACTCTCCTAGTCTCAGTCTCCTGTGTCAGTGGGATGATAGGCAAATGCCACAGCAACTCAGCAACTGATGAAGATGGAGTCCCATCAACTTTTTTTTTCCCCCAGCTGGTCTCAAATCATGAGTTTCCCAATCGCTACCTCCCAAGTAGCTAAGTTTACAGGCATGAGTCACCAGCACCAAGCTTAGAAAAGTTTCTTAAAGCAGTCAACATAAGTCATTGATGAGGTACTATAAAAAATTATGAGGCTACTATATATGTAAAGGATGTGGCAAGAAGGTAGTATGAAGGGAAGATATGAACAGAAAACCGGGTGTTTCACAACTACACTGTTGGTGGATATATCAACTGGTTTGACCACTCTGAAAAGCAGTACATAGGTTCCTCAAAAGACTAAACACAGAGCTTCCTTATGACCCAGCAATCCCACTCCTGAAGATTTATCCAATAGGCCACAAACAACACCACACTAAAGCTACTAGCACAGCCATGTTCATTGTAGCATTGTTTACCATAGCCAAGATATGGAATAAACCCAGATGTCTCTAAGTGGATGAATGGGTCAAGATAATGTGGTATAGGGGCTGGGACTGTGGCTCAGTGGTAGAGTGCTTGCCCAACATGAATGAAGCCATGGGTTCTATTTCTCAGTACCACATAAACAAAAAAATAGCTACAAGTGGCACTATGGCTCAAGAGGTAAAGTGCTAACCTTGAGCAAAAGAAGTTTAAGGACAGTGCCCAGGTCCTGAATTCAAGCCCCTGGACTGGCAAAAAAAAAATGTGAAAAAGTAAAGAGAAAATGTGGTATATATATATACACAATGGAATTCTACACTTCCATCAGAAATAATGATATTGCCTCATTCATAAGGAAATGGAAAGACTTAGAAAAAATTATATTAAGTGATGTAATTCAGAGCCAGTGAAATAGAGGTTGCATAGTTTCCCTCATTTGTAGTAATTAGAATGTGCCTATAAGTCTATAAGTAAACATGTCAAAAAACAAGTCAAAAACAAGTCAAAAAACATAATCGCATTTGGACATGATAAATTAAACAGGACACTAAATATTCACACAGTGAGATCAAAGGAGAATGTTGTTAGGAAAGGATCACAAAAGCTCAAGAGCTATGTGCATATGATCACATAAAATGATATTTATTGAAATTAACTCCAAGAAATGGAAACAAGAAGTTTTTTATTTTACTTTTTTGTATTTTTTTGTTTTCCCCCTTTTGTCTGTTTTTGATTTCTGTACTTTTTGTCTTATATGTAAGCTTATATGTTTGGGGGAGAGTAAGGGGGAGCCCAGAAATGGTGGAACAAAGGGTGAACTAATTCAGCAGTGATACTCACTAGACACTATGTTGGAAATGAACTATACAGCAATGAACTTGTGAGGAGGAAGAGCCAGAAGGGAAACAAATTGGGAAAAACCAAGGGTGACACTCTTCAAAAAGAAATGTACCTGACCTATGTAACTATAACCCCTATGTACATCACCTTTACAATAAGAATAAATTTAAGAAAAGAAAATCAGGTGTTTCAGTTGCTCAAAGAATGATTTCATTTTCTGCCTTTTGACCTAATGTAGGTAGATCTTAGATGCTAGAGACGTGAGCTGAAAACTTGAATGGATCCTTAAGAATATCATATTCCATAGTGAATACAAAACAATACAATGCCTTAATTTTATCAGTCAGCTAACTAAAATGGTTCATGAGATGCCACATGGATGTATTCTTAACAAAGGCAAAAGGTAGAAGAAATCAGAAGCCAACACAAAAGTGGCCCAAAATTTCCATATTCAACTTCAAGGATCTTTTCTCCATTGATTAGGATGTACTTTGGTATATGAGTCAAGAATTACCAAGGTAGGTAGAAGAGAACAGGCTTGGGAAGCCAGAGCCTGGTCTAAAGTTCAAACTTTGATACAGAGCTGCATGCATAACTTGACTGGACAACGAAAAACAAAGAAGGAACCAAGAGAACAAAGCAGAAGCTAATTGCCAATCATTATTCGGTCTTCTGCTTCTTTTTTTACTTTCCCTTCCTAGGCTTTGAACCTCAATCCTCAAATCTCAGCCTCCTGAGTAGTTCAGATTACAGGTATGAGCCACTGGTGCCCAGCTCATTCTGTCTTCTTACTGAGCTAACAAACTTATTTACAGTTGCTCACTTGGCCAGTTGCAGATGGTAGCCTAGAAATATGTGTAATTATTAGGTTGGATTCATTCTTGTGGGTAAAGGGTCATCTCTGAAAATAAGTAGATGATTCCAACAGGCCATCTTACATTAATTAATTATGTCTTTGTGCATATAATCTGTGTTTCTTCAAACCAAAAGAAGATCTTTAAAGAAACAAGAGGAAATATACCTTCTGTCTCTTTTTGTATCCCCTTAGCCCTACCTTTCTTCCATTCAAATACTTCCCTCTTGTACTTTGGCATCCTCCCCTTAGCATCAAAGTTAATTATGACAGTTACCAGTACATTTGATCATAGATGACTACCCTTGTCTTTTTGGTGGATTTCCACCAACTTCTTTCTAACTTCTACAATTTTCTGGCACAAAAGGAAGAATCACTGTTTCTCTGCCAGCCGTGGATAGAAAAGCTTTTAACTTTCTGCCATAT
The DNA here is from genome assembly GCF_019054845.1 of Dipodomys spectabilis. Lineage (NCBI taxonomy): Eukaryota > Metazoa > Chordata > Mammalia > Rodentia > Heteromyidae > Dipodomys > Dipodomys spectabilis. The sequence goes on from NW_024870707.1 coordinate 4,714,996, forward strand.
TTACAATGATATACTTTGGCCTTTTCTCTCTTTCTTTTTTTTAAAATTGTCTTTAAGTAGTTGTACAAGTTGCCATTTGACAGAGCACTTTACCAAGATAAGACATCTTGATCTACAACCCTGGGCCTTGTCTACTAAGGTCAGGATGGGTACATATGACACACTGAAGTCACTTGGAACAACTACTTTCTACTCAGACTCCAGAGATTTCCTAATGGTACAAAGATACATAGGCCCAGAAATGCCTCTATCTCTGATATTTTACAAGGGTTTCTCTTAAGGGCTCTTGATGGGGCTCAACTCCATTAAAATGGCTACCTCTCTCAAATAATGACTCACTGCTCTTGAAACAAGGTTAGCCAGGATACATTCTAACAAGGATTTGGATGACAAGTTAGCAATTCAGGTCCCAGCTTGAAAAACCACTAAGGCATGCCCTTTTTCAACCACAAAAAAAAAAACCACTCATGAGCAAGAGGGCTCACATTAAGCAATAGTTAGCCAGAACTTATTAAATAATGTTGAGACTTTACTCCTTTGCCAAAGAGTCAGCTGTTAATTGGATCTAAATATGACTTGGAATGTATAAAGCAAATCACACTTGCATACACAACAGGTTATAGAATTGAAGGAATGAAGTCCAAGTCAAGGAGGGCCACTTCAAGTAGAGATGAGTAAATGCTATCCCCACCCTACTTGCAGCCTGAGTCCATGCTACAGACCGCACGTCCTGACCCTCCCAGCCCTCTATGGGAGGCCATCAAGGAAAGGTGAGTCACGTAACCATGTACACTCACTCTCTCAGAAATTGGAAGTATGGAAGAACAGCCCCATACTGTGCTTCTAGAGATGGGTTCACGGTAGCTCCTTTGCTATTTTTTCCTAGCCAAGAGTCAGGTTGTAGAAACAGACTACATTCTAATTCTGATGACTGTTCTCTTGAGAAAAACAATTTTCCAACTCAAGGTTTTTCTCAGTGATGCATGCTCCACCCAGTAGCAATTCTAGAATTATCAGGGATGAGTACAGTTTAATAGATGGTGGCAGAAGAAAAGTATGTAGACCACTCACTTTACATGAGTAAACAGAGATTAATAGACAGTAGTAGGCATCATGTCTGAGTGAGCACCTTTCTTTCTTCAGCTTCTCAATCCAGGCAAAACAGTGAGTCTTTGCCATATTCTCTAGAGTAAGGTCAGGAATGGTATGAGCAGAGCTGAAAAGGAAAGTATCAGAGTAGAAAATGTATTACCCTCTCGGAACTGGAACAAAACAATGCGTGTTAATCATCTGGATAGATCATCACGAAGAAGGAAAAAACTGAGTGGAAGCAGTAGAGAATGGCAAAAGAGATTAAAAGTGGGACACCGAAATAGGAGGAAAAAGACTTCTCAAGCATGAAACTGACTGGCTTCTCTAAGTCATGAGTGCTAGAAGATTCCAGTAGGTAAGTACTTTTAATTTTATTTTAACATATTTTAAGTGTATTCAGAAAGTTAATAAGATTCTTATCTCCAATTAACTACCAAAATGCTGAAAGTAGGACTGTGGCTCAAGTGACCGAGTTCCAGCCTTTAGTGAAAAAGATAAGGAACAGCATCCTGGCCCTGAATTCAAGCCCCAGTACCAGCAATCAGAGATTCATGAAAGGGCTGGTGTCCTTGTGGCTCTCAATCTCAGTCCTAAAAAATAATAATAATTACTGTCCTTTGACACATACCCAACAATGGCAGGGTCCTAGGCAATTCTACTGCTCTGTTCTCTACAGGTATCTATAATTTTCTTATGCCATTAATTTTTTATATCACCTTCTGTCCATATACAGAGAATCTTGAGGGAGCCTAGCATTTTCCATAATTTATGAAGCTTTGTTGTTTCCTATTTGCTTTGTGGGTTTTTTGGGGAGGAGAGAGACAAATAATTTCAAAATATGACCTATGGAGAATGTAAACTCCCGGCATTGGAAAGTGGCAATGAAGAATAATAAAGAATTTGGAATTTATGGTTCTCAAGCTGAAAACCAAGAGTTTGCTGGAATGTAAAATTTAGCAGTAGCTTTACAAAGCAAATGAACTCGAGTATTCTCTACACAGAAATTAGAGAAGAATTTAACAACAGAACTTTGGGAACTGAACCGGCCCGCAAAACCATTACTCAAAAGACAGTTACAAAGGTAACAAATCTGGAAAGTTGTTGTTTTTGTTTTTGTTTTTGTTTTAGTGGTAAAGGAGCTAGTGACCCTGCACAGGCCAAATTTATAATTAAGTAGAGCTTACTACTACTGAGCTGGCATGAAACTCTTAAGAACTGTAAGTAGAGATTACCCCTGAAGTGGTATGAAAAATCTTAAGAAATGTTTTTTCTTGCTTAATGTAAATTTAATCCAAAGAAACACAGCTGCTTTTATGATTCAGTTATTGTTGTGTTTACTTTTCTTTTTCTAAACTCAAAAGGCTCATCACAGAACACCAGGAATCAGGACAAAGCCTCAGGACAAACAACATCTCCCTGTCTTAGAGGACAATTAGTTGGCATACAAAGACATCCCAGGTGGAATGAAGTTCTGAGATTAAAGTGGGAAGGAAAGGATTCATTCTTCTTTGGGGTAATGTGACATGTTTGGGGGAGGGGCACTTACTGGAATTTGAACTCAGGGCTTGCCCTTGTTAAGCAGGAACTCTACCACTTGACCACACCCCACCTGGGCTTTACTATTAAGTTGGTCTTCATCCACCATTAAGGAAACTTCATGACAGAGTGGTAACAGTAAGAACTTCCTGCAAGAATATTGGATAGTACCAAAACTGGAAAACAAAATGAAGGACAGAGACTTAGATAGGCCACATGAAATAAATGATAATAGTAGTATTTATTTTAGTTGCTTTACAGATTTCTTTTTTTTTTTTAACAGATTTCTTCAGTCATGTATTTATAGAGTTACGAATATCCAAAGGTGCCATAACTTGATTGAAAAATGCAAAACTGAAAGTTCTCAGGAGACAAAATGTAATTGCAAACCCAAATATATCAAAAAGTACTTATATAGAAAAGTCTTATATTTTTCTCTCACAAAATAAAAGTCTTACTATACATAAGTAATACTTCTCACCTATTCAAATGGCAAACCCCAAATATAATAAGATGCCAGCTGGGCAAAAACGCTGTAGAGAAACAGGGCCTCTCTCCCCTACATGGCTGGTAAGTATGTAAGGAGTTTCCACCTCAGGATGCAATTGGGAAACTCCCACAAACATGGTCAAGTCATAACTTTCATTGACAACTGAATGGATTCAATAATGTCCCGTATCATACAGAAGAATATTACTCAGTCTCAAATAAGGAAAGATAACCCTGACATTTGTCACAACTGAGTTAGGCCTGGAGGACATGACCTAATTGAAGTAAATCCAAACACTGAAAGAAAAGTAACTGCATAATTCCCATGCAGATAGACTCTAAAGGAGTTAACGTCACAGAAGGGCTTCTGGAATCATGTCTGCCACGGAGGAGGTGGAGACAGGAATGAGACAGATTACACAAGATAAATTAATTCATTCTGGAGAGAACATCAATAGTAGAGTGCCCATAGCTAATTATGTTCAACTGCACACTTAGAATTTGCAGAAAGCATTAATCTCCTGTTACGTAGTCTTACCACACAATAATAGCAATACTGACAACAACAATAGTATAAAAAGGGAACAGCAGAATACTCTTTGACCTTCCTGAGTCTGTTTTATTTAATCTGTAAAAACAGGATAATAACAAGCATTGACTAATTGTATATTTGTATTAAGTAAAATAATGAATATGAAAGATCTTGGGGACATTTCAGAATACTTTCTGAATGTAAGGTATTATTTTCTGCGTGGTGTGTGTGTGTGTGTGTGTGTGTGTGTGTGTGTGTGTGTGTGTGTGTGTGTGTGTGTGTGTGTGTGTGTGTGTGTATGTATTGGTATAGGGACTAGAACTCAGGGCCTAACCACTGTCCCTTAGTTGTTATCTTTTTATTTTTTCCTGATCAAAACAGGCACTTTACAAATTGAGGCATCCTCCTCTTCCAGCTTTTTGTTTTTTCTGTCAGTCGTGGGGCCTGAACTCTGGTCCTGGTCACTGTCCCTCAGCTCTTCAGCTCAAGGCTAATGCTCTACCACTTGAGCCACAATACCACTTCCAACTTTTTCTGTTTATGTGGTGCTGAGGAATCAAATCCAGGGCCTCATGCATTCAAGGCAAGCACTCTACCACCGAGCCATCTTCCCAGCCCCTCTTCCAGCTTTTTTATGGTTAATTGAAGATAAGAGTTTCATGGACTTTCCAGCCCAAGCTTGCTTCAAACTGAGGTCCTCAGATTTCTACCTCCTGAGTATCTTTAGGATGACAGGCATGAGCCACAAGATCCAGGCTCACATAAGGTGTGATTTTGATCCCAAACTTTCGGGGGGTTATATGTTTGTTTGCAGTGCTGGAAATGGGGAAAACTGAGGCCTCACACATGCTGATGGTTAAGTGCTCTTCCACTGAGGATCCCCCCAAACTTAGCATGAATTCTGTGAACACTAACACACACACACACACACACACACACACACACACACACACACACCTGCTCATTCATTGGCCACTGGAAAGTGAAGATTTGATCAAAACAGAGATTCTGTCTTAAACTTTCCATAATTTAGTGCGCATAAGCATCTGGCTCACCAGAATTGCTCTCTGGATTCTCTCTAACTCATCACAGAAATGCTTTGTTTCACACTGAGGGAGAAGGTTTAGACTGAGGAAAATCATAAGGTTTGGCTCCGTTGTGTTCTCCTGAAATGAGTTTTATCATTAACAACCCCTTCATCCGTGAAAGTTGCTACTGCACAGCGAGCTATTTCCTTGTACACCAGGCACACCGGCATCATCTCACAGACAAGGATAGGCAGTTCTGTACATGGTTCTGGACTTAAATAGATGCTCAGAGAGTATCCAAACCTACTTCTGGGAGATTTCAGTCATCCTCCAAAGTGCAAAACAGAATCTTGAAAGAATCCCTTGTATCATGTTTGCAATATTATGCATAAATCTCCCAGCTTGTTTACCTCATTAATCCATTCCATGTATGTCTAGTGGGAAATTGAAGTCATCAACCAAATAATGAACCTAATCATTTGCTATGGAAGGAACCTAGAATAAGTCAGATAAACTGCTAACATTAAGTGAAATGGTTTGAGAAATAGTTCCCCTTTCCATCTCTTTGCTAGGATTATACATATATACATATATATTATATTATTATACTATAACATGGCAAACTACATTTTAAATTAAGCACAAAAAACCAGCTTCCCATAGGACCCACAAAATAATATGAAAATTAGAGAGAATTAAACTCATACCGCAGTACACATATTAGGGGTATATTAGGAATCTAACTCTCTATGCCATTCAAAATACTTATCTTGAAAACAGAAAAACAGCTTTAAAAAAAAATCGGTCACATAAAAAAAATCCAGTGTGGCTAGAAGCCACATGACCCATAGTCCTACCTATTCAGGAGGCTGAGGTCTGAGATTCCTGGTTTGAAGCCAGCCTAAGGAGGAAAGTCTGTGAGACTCTTATTCCCAAGTAACCCAGCCTAAAGTTGAAAGTGGAGCTGTGGCTCAAGTTGTAGAGTGCTAGACTTGAGTAAAAAGCTAAGGGACAGCACCCAGGCCCTGAGTCCAAATTCCAGTACTGGCAAAAGTTGAGTGTGTGTGTGTCTGGGGGTTGGGTATCAGTGTGCAGGTGTGTTTTCCCTCTTGCTCCATCCTCAAGGTGAAATCAAGTCCATTGGCTCTAGACTTCCTTAAGAAGGAAAGAAGAAAACAGACCTGGAGCTTGGTCTCTGGAGATTTTGACAAGAGATGGTTAGGCTTCTTCTCTCTGATAAGATATGCAAACAATTAGGCACAATTACTCCTTGCCAAGGTACACACAGCTGTGGGTCTGCTCTCTCCCTCTGAGCCTTCACAGGGGGAGAGGGGAGTTATGGTTCTTACATGTGACTATGATGAGGAAAACCAAACTGAGAACTGTTAAAAGATGGGAGAATATCAGATGTCAAATTAAAATGGAAAAGTAGATACAGGGATCAAGAGAAAGGGGTTTCTAAGACAAAGCCCAACAAAAGAAGTAACGGGAAATGCAAGAGGGAGGGGAGGGCCAAGGGGAGAGGGGGAGAAGAATGGAGGGGAAGGAAGGAGAACTCAGGCAGGCAAGAATTCATTGCATGTATCACAGAATGGAGAAATACAAAGGAAGGGGTGAGTATATATACCACTCTGAGGATTATTTTTTTAACTTTGTTTTGGCTTTGTGAATAAGTAGGTCAGGTACCTATCCATCCAGGTACAACAAAAAGCCCTTCGAAAGGAGGGTTCTCTCCTCCTGGTCCACATCACCACACCCCTCATCCCTTCCACCACTGCTAGTGTGAAATAGTGAAGGTCTAGATTTGCTATCCAAGCATCAATGCATTGCGATGGAAGCATGTTCAATGGTACATTCTCAGCTTTCTTGTTCAAACACAATTACCACGCAAACTGCCATGCATCTTTCTCATTTCAGTGGAATGAGAACTGATGTACCTCGGTCCTCAGTTGGTAGAAATGTGAGTTGTCTCTAGGTCTTTGCTAATACAGCATCCTATTCCATTTTGCTCAGGGGAGATTGGTGAGTCAGAGTAACTGATCAAGTTGCTTCAATGTCTTCTACTGGGGTACTATATTTTTATCCAGACTAGTACTCCATGGAGGATTTTCCCTACAATATATCCAGAAAAATACTTAGTAAGCATTTGAATATTGGCTTCTCAGATAGATGAGAAAAGAATATCCCTGTAGGGACCCTAATGCATAGTGACTAACTTTATATTAAAGAAATTAACCTTATCCTATTTAGCTTCCTGACATTACACATTTTTTGTGTTTTTGTTGTTTTTTTTTTTTTATGTAGACGATCTCACTTGGCATTATGCATGCTTTTGTTGTTTATGGTAATCAAATGTATCAGCCCTTTCTTTTATAGATATCCCCGTCACAATAGAAGTTTCTCTCCAATTCAAGACTATAAAAAAGTCACCCCACGTCCTTCATGTGATATTTTGTTTTTAGTTTTTACACAAATAGTCCTTCTACTGTCTGGAATTTATCCTTGTGTATGGTAATGGCATGGATCTAAATTCTAAGAATTCTAGGGTTATAATTCATATCTGGTTGTGCTCTTTGGTGATACATGGAATTGAGGCATTAATCATAAATGAAAATCAGCTCAAATTTTAAAATACCAATCCGACCTGGTCAAAATCAGTTTGGTAGTACTAAGCATCGTAGATTCCTGTGGTACTCTTGGCAGGTGCTTTGTGTTACCACTATTCTTCTCCAGCTTCTTCTAAGGGTAGGAGTATGTACATGGAGATGTGTGGATGAAAAAGAGAATGAGTAACTAGCTACTCTAAGCAATTGGATAGTACGATTTCCCCATGAGGTGTTGGTATCCACTGATAGTACTGGATGTGAATAGTGAAATACCTACAGAGGTATTTTAATTCTCATCAGAAAGCCTAGAGTTTAGTCTTACCTTGGACACCATTATTTCTCCGGTGTCTTAGTAACATTCACTGTAGGGGCAGAAGGATGTGACTCCTCATCCTTTCTTGTGTTATCTATGATCGCCAGTGGTCCAGCCAGAACTTGAATCTTGTCATCTACTGTTTTGATGGTTTGTGAAAACAATAAAATAGTAGTTTATTGTCTATGAGCCACCATTCTAAGCAACTGTCATGTGTGAACATGTTTAACCTTCCCAACAGCACTGAGAGGTAACATTTCTGGTTTCATTTTGTAGACAAGGAAAATGAGATGCAAAACTTCCCAAAGCCACCCAACACAAGGCAGTGTGACAAAGCAAAAAGTGACAGTTGAGAGAAAAACAGTCATAATGGATTGTGATTAAAATGTCAAATTTTACAGAACTGCAGTCGTGAGACCATATTGTTTGGGTTTCTCACATGTCATTGAAAAAAAAACAGTCAAAGAGAAGAACATCCCACCACATCTTTTTCAGAAAGAAATGCTCTCTTTGGAAAGTATTTATTTGGAGGTTTTTAACTGATGACAAAGTAGTAGATCAGACAAAAATACAGAAAAGAGGTAATTTTTTGCAAGAGTGAACAATTAGTGAAAGTCTCAAGACAGGAACAAACAGAAGATGTTAGAGGCATTGAAGGACAGCCAACCTGTAAGATCTGTATCTTCCATCTTTCTAACAACGGCACTGGAGAATTAAGTATGGAATTTCTGTTTGAAGACGCATGTGTAACTAGGAATTTAAATAAATATCTGATGTCATCTAACCACACAAAATGCTCATTGATAGGATGTCGAGTACAATAGGGTAGTTTCTGCAGAGGCTGAATAAGCTCTCTACCCCAAGTGCATTGCTCTGTCTTCCAGTGATTGATTTTCAACTCCTTCCAAGAAAGTGTTTAGGCTGGAGACTCTATCACTGAAAGAAGTTGAAAAGCACTGAACCCAAATCTCATCCTTTGATCATACAAGGCAGGGAAAATGTGAAAGATTGAGTTTTCTCACTGCCAGAGTTGCATTGGAGAGAGAGAAAGAGACAGAGACAGAGACAGAGACATTGCAAGAACTTTGACTTGAGCTCTTTCCAGGATAGCTTACTGTGGCTCAAATCCAGTCTCCAGCAATGTGCTTGCATGCATTTGTCATTCTTTTCAATAGCAGAGTAGTGGGAAGATGATTTCTATCCATGTATATTTTCTTCCCGTCAGGAGACAAAGATTTGTAAAACATAACTCAGGATAACAAATTTTCCATTTTCCTCAGTGGAAGCTAGGAGGGAAAAAATGATTTTTTTCCTGCAGCTATAATTATACGAATTGGAGATTCCATACGGAGTAGTATTCCTTGATACCTCAACAGAGAAGCTAAGGGGTGAAACCTGTGGCCGGAATGCTAGGAGGTGTCATAAGCTTTTTATGACCATTCTCTCCACCCCCATCCCTTTCAAGCCCTCGTTACCTCTCACCTTATGCCATTGCCCAAACTTCCTGCTTGCTCTCTGCTCTTCATACTCTTGCCCAATAATTTATCATCTCTCAAGTAAAGCTCTTGAAGAAACATTCTCATTCAGTCAGTCTAAGGCTTTCCTATCCAATAAAGTTATAGAAATAGCAAAACTCTCTGAGACTGTGTAAGATCCAATCACCTGAACTAGGCATTTACAATCCAATGCTAGCATTATCATTCTTAAAGTGTAAACATTATAATTCTCCAAATTCCTATTTTAATGGATACTATGAGCCAGAAAATTTGAGCGTTCCTCATTCCTTCATTCCCTGAGCCAGAAAATTTGGTTCTGCCTTTGCACCAAGGGAGGTCATTGCCCGTCTTAAATCTGCCTGTGCTCTCTCCTGACCACTGCCCATGGCTTCTCCACCTGTCATAGTTGAAACCAGGGTCATCTCTTTTAAAAGGCTTTTGATCATGGCAAGCAAGGAAGAATCCTTCCAAATTTTACTTTCTGTTCATTTCATTGAGTTTGAAGGTGCTACTTTATGCCATCAGTATTTGTGATGCTATCTTGGTTCCATTATAGGAGGCAGAGCCAACCCACAAGTCTTTGTAGGTTATTCTAGTAAAGGGTCTTATACCATGTATGTGACATAATGGGGGTTTATATCATATTTTATCAGCCTGTACTAGTTCTTGTGATATTTCCACACATGAAGATAATGTACATGACTATCTTCTTTCATGGAAGACTGGTGTCAGCCCCTCTACTTTAGAATCTCCCTATAGACAATAAGTTAGGAGCTAAAGAGATCCCTTTAGTAAATACAGAGAGATATCCTGAAAAGAAGAGAGAAGATGGAAATTTGCTCACCTGCAGTGAATAGACAGCCAATAAAATTAATTATAGCTGAATCACCCACCATGCCAAAACACAAAGAGCTGAAGATATGAAGCTACTTAGAAATGTGTCCAAATCTCGGTCACATTTGAGCTATGTGTGACTTTGAGTGCTTTCCTCCAGATTCTGTTCACAATAAAGCCAAATATCATCCATGAGGACTACCAGAAAAATTGCCACTAATAATATGGATCATTGTAGTTACATAGTAAAAAATTAAATAAATAAAACGACTCCAAGAATCCGGAAGCTAACTGCATTACAGAACATTACCCCCACAGAGTCCTAAAACTGTCACTTAGAGTAAACAGTGTTTGGAAATGGGATTTGGCTCTTTATCTTGTCACCTGAGAGGTTCATTTGGCCTCGTGTCCTCTTGTGAGATATTTGCTTTGCAAGCTCTGCAATTATCATCAGATCTAAACATCCGATGCAAATTACATGAGAGTCAAAACAGCACATCTTAGAAGAAGGGAACAAATGCATGTACCTGGAATGAAAGACCTAAGGACATCTAATTAAGATGTGAAGACAATATTCAGATGACCCTGAATGGAGACAACAGGCTGAGCATGAAGAGGAGAGGCCTCCTCCCCTGGGGTTTCATTTCATTAAGATTTACATCCAGTCACATGACCTCTCTGTGACTGTGCTCCGGACGTTGTTAGTCACTCTGTAATCAAATGGTGGACACTGGGTACTGCCAGGCTTGAGGGATGCAGAAGAGGTGGTTTGCCCTCACATGATCCAAGCTCTAATGAAGGAGCCACATGAGGAGTAGACAGTGGGCTCTTGGTGATCCCACACGCCATATGATTCCTGGCAAGTGGTGGGAAAACACAAGAGGGCAGCAGGGGACAAGCCACTGAGGAGCAGAGACCACAAATGTTTCTATCTTCCAAGAACTCCTGGTGAGGAGGCTGAGATGAATTCTCCTGAGATGAATCCTGCCATAATTTCCAAAGCAAAACTCCCTGAGCTAAAATGGCGATTCCAACTACGGTAGCCAATTAGTTTTAATGCATTTTTATTTAAGGTAAACCAATGAAGCACTGGTACTCACTAGACATTATTTTGAAGATGAACTCTACAACTTGTGGGTGAGGATGGGAAGGAAAAAACTGGGAGAGAACAAAGGGAAGAGGTGAGATTGTTCAAAAAGAAATGTGCTCATTACCTGACTTCCATAACTGTCATCCATCTGTACATCACCTGTCACTAACAATAAATACATTTCTAAAAATAAATACAAATTGATAACTAAAAATATATTCTTTAGATAGTCGCACAGAGTGATTGCCATTCAACAGAGTAGTTTATGAATGCAGAGCCTCTTGATCAACCCTTTTATCATTTTCACCCACCCCTCCCACGCCAACCCTTCTTTCATTTTTCTGAATTCATAAGATATGTATTGAATCTTTTGCCACTTAACAAAGCAATTTATGTATACAATACATGTTGATCTGTGTTATTCACCCCCTTTCACTGGCCTCTTCCCTTATTTTTCTGTCTGTGGCACACACAATGCTGTCTTGCCTGCATTCTACTCATTTCCCTCATTCATTTTTCTCCTCCTCTCCTACCTACCCCATATGCACTTTGATAGGCTTTGACTTAGTCTTTCTAGTCACTTACCATCCTACAGAAGATATAAAATGTTCTAAGTTCAAAGCAATCAGACCCAGCTATCCCTTTCCTTCCCCCAGCTACTTCCTCTGCTTAAGCAATCACGTATTCATTCATTGAACAAAATGATTCCTAAATGCCTACCACACTGAAATTGAAGAGACAATGGTGACCACAGTATACACAGTCTTTTACTTTGGGAGTCTCAGTCACTCACTAGAGTGCTGCAAGACAAACCCATAAAAATCTGTAGAGTATGTACACTTGGTTTACTCCCCCTAGCATCTCCTTATTTTTCACACTGGCTCCAAACAAGCCTTTCTGGATTTCTAGTCCAAGTAGTTGGAAGGGACAACTGCTAATAGTCCTTGGATTTACATTTCCTCTCTTCACAATGGAAATCACTTCCAAAAGAAATTGAGAGGCTAAAGTTGGGTTGGGGAGCCCAATCATGTTATCAGCCCACCCTAGCCTAAAGGAAAGAAAGATTGGGCTGCTCCTATGGTACCACATCCTTAGAGGAGAGGTTATACACCATTTCATTAGAAAATGGCAATGCTTTGACAATTCAAAGCATTCGACCAACAGTTCTTTGAGTACATATATTCGTATCACAGCATCAATACTGTGGCATTGATTCAGGCTTCCCAGAGTTTTGTTTCACTGTCTGATTTCTTTTACTGTATAAACAATGGAGTCACTTTATTCATTCTTTCATTCTTCACTTGCAAAACATTCCTTCGGCATTGACCTGGTCCAGGTCGTGGAAATAAAAAGAAGACAGGAGCCCTGCATCTTGTATATACATTTTTCTAATTTGAGGAGGGGAAGGGAAATAACAAAATGCTGGAATAAGGATACAGGTTGACCCATTGTAACAATGAGATGTACAAGACACTATGTTGAAAATGAACTTTACAGCTTGGGGGGGGAAGGGGAGTTGGGGATGTGGGGAGGGAAGGGATGATAAGGGAAAAACAAAGGAAGTAACAATGTACTCATTACCTTACTCATGTAACTGTAACCCCTCTGTACAGTATTTTTACAATAAAAACATATATATATACATATATATATGTATATATATGAAGACAAGGCAGGGAAAGTGTAGTTGTGGAGGTGGGAGGGACAGGATGGTAGGGGAAAAACAAAGGAGGAGGCAAAAATGCTGGATAAGAAATGTACTCATTACCTTGCTTATGTAACTGTAACCCCTCTGTACAGTATTTTCACAATAAAAAAGAAAAAGGAAATAAATATTATAATAGCAATAAGGGATGCATGTCAGAAAGAAAGTTTGTGGTCACGAGATGAAATCACAACTGTGAATGAAAACCACGGGGACAGGGGAGAGGAGAAAGGAAGGATGGTAGAGAATTATTATTCTCTTATTATACTCAATTCACAGCTAGTATGTGGGTGGTTATATTTTCTAATTTGCAGAAGGGTTTAGAATAGAGCTAACATACCTTGACTGCTTAACAAATGATTTATTACTGACCGCTCTGATGATGACCTTTATTATCACTACATCGAATAAATGCGCCACTCTTCAGTGTCTTCACAAAATTCCACTTGCGAAATAGAAAGATCTGTGCAATTGAGCAAGCTACCACAGAAGTCATGACTTGGGCTTGGTCCAAAGGATAGAATAATAGGTTTTTCTATCACATGCTTTAGGTTTTAAGGTCAAGGTAGATCTCAGCAGGATTAGGAAAGGAAATCAAAATGTAACCTTGGTCTCTCACAGAGCAGCATGCCCAGGTGAAGATGCCCACTGCTTTTGCATAGTTCATACTCTATTCGCAAGAAGTAATTCCTTTCAGCTGGGGTAAAGATATCTTATTGGACACACTGGTTATGCACCTGATCCCCACCAAGAAAACTGTATTCCAGAGTCTAGCCATTTTCCTCCAGAAGAGCATTCCAAAGCATGAGACAGTCCTGAAAAATACAATCCCACACCCTACAGCTGCCACTGTGAGATGTTCCTGATACCCTGGCTCAAGGGATGAGCAAAATGCCCCATTACAGAATTCTTTCTGTTCTTTCTTCCCATTTATGTCTTTAATTGCCAAAAAAAGTGACGCTAGTAACAGGTGATAGAGAATACAGACCTGAAAGTCTTAGCCTCTGCTTCTAATTGGAGAAGAGAGTCCCAGAGAGGAGCAGAGTCAGACAATTAAAGAGTCACATACAATACAATGCAACCAGAAACAGCAGAAACAGCAGCAGAAGGCTGGTACACCACAGATGTTCCACAAGCAATGAGCTTGTGTTCATCTGGTCAAAGGTAGCAGCCAGACTTTGCAACCAGGCATGTCTGGCTCTTTTCATAACACTGCTTTCCTCTTGCTACAAAGTTCTAGGCACACAAACTTTCATTTTCAACTCCTTCAACAAGATTTTCTGTATATGTGGTTTATATTTCAGAGGCAGGTCTCTTTTTTAAAGAATAATTTAAAAACTCATAACTTTGTATTAAACCCTTACTGAGAATGTACCAACCAAAATAAAGGGCCATTTTTATTAATCATTAGATACAAGGACATTTTCCTTCAGGCATTTGGAGTCATTGGATACTGTTTCTCCATCTTGACTGTTCAGTCTGCTAATTTTTGTTGTTCTCTTTTTTTCCAGAATCCATGTGATGAAGAACACTTCATCCTGGACCTGGTTAGTGACCTTTTCCTGCCCAGCTCCACCTGCCTGACCTAGCCTCCCACGTGGGCTTCTTTGCAAAGCTCCCTAGATAATTAGTTTTGTGGACATAAAGCTCAAATCCACTAGCTACTACAATTTCATCCAACTCTCTTGTCTCCAGTGTATGTTTCTGGATCATCCTTCAGATGAATTCAGCTGTGATGTATATGCTATTTTTGAGTCTTCTATAATGTTTCACTCATCTTGATATCTGTTTCTGTACTTGTTACTATGGCCTTGTAGTATAATTTGAAACCTAATAATATGATAGCCTTGATGTTGCTCTTTGGGCTCTGGATTTCTTTAAGGATTCTAATTTCTAGTTCAGCAAAGAATGGCATTGGGGTTTTGATGGGTATTGCACTGAATATATAGATTCTTTGTGGTAGTAAGGCCATTTCGTAGTATTCATTCTGCCTATTCATGAACATAGAAGGTCTATGTCTTCTCAATTTCCTTCTTAAAGGTTTCTTGTAGTTGTCATCACAGACATTGCTATTTTCTTGGTTAAGCTTATTCTCAAGTCTTTTTTTAAGGGGGGGCGGTGTATTGAATATGAATAGAATTATTTTCCAGATCTCTTTCTCAGCCTATTCATTGTTGGCATATAGAAATGCTACTGGTTGTTTTGTATGTTGATTTTGTAGCTTGCTAACCTGCTGAAAGTATTTATCACATTGAGGAATTTTTTTTGTGTAATCTTTGAGATCTTTTAGGTGTAGAATCAGATCATCTGTCAACAGAGATGAGTTTATTTCTTGCTTCCTCGTTTGGATCTTTTAAATTTCATTGTCTTGTCTTACTGCACTGGATAGGATTCCAGTATTGTGTTGAATGAAGAGTGGGAGAGTGAACACTCTTCTCAGCTTTCAAGAGTCAATGTGATATTGACTCTAGGTTTCTCAAATATAACCTTTATTAGATCCAAGTACATCCCTTCTATTCCTATCATCTTCAGAGAGGTTGAATTTTTGTCAAAGGCTTTTGATACACCTATTGAAACAATCGTGTGTTTTGTCCTTGATTCTATTCGTGTGTTGTATTCCATCAGTTGCAAGTTGAAGAGACTGTTTTGGTAACTCAAGTGACTGGACAGCTAAAACATTGAATGGCCATCATATTTATAAGACCCACTGACAAAAATGGGAGGGGGGAGAGAGTCAAAAGAACCAAGACACAGCAGTCATTAAAGGAAATCAATTGTTGTCACACCTCAAAAACAGTGCTGCTTCAGTCAAATATTTTGTACAATAAAATGCCTTTTTTGAAAGGCAAATCCATTTTATTTGTTAAGTATGGAGGTCATGAGTAGTTAAAGATGGAAGAGGTCACTTCCTGTCTTTTAGAGCAGCAGCAATCTGAGCTGGGTCCTACAAGAAAAAGAAAGAAAGATAGGCATCACAGTCAGAAGTAAGCTGGAGGTCTCATAGGTGTAAATGTAAGGTGTTGTTTACACTGACATAGGGAGTTGGTTAGAAAACAGGAAGTGATATCAAGAACCAAAGTGTTGATTGACAGATTAATAGATTTAGACATTATGCTATACTCTTGATGCAGTAGCTCACACCTATCATCATCTTAGCTACTTCTGAGATATCAGGAGGATTGCCACTGGAAGCCAGACTGCACAGAAAAGTTCACAAGACCCCTTCTCAACCTTTGTTTGAGTATAGCGACAAGACCTGTCATCTCAAGTTACACGGGAGTTTGTGACAAGGAGGATGGCAGTTCTAAGACAGCCCTGGCAGAAAAATCTTTGAGCCTCTATCTCTGAAGAAAGAAGCTAGATGCAGAGGCACACACCTGTGATCCCAGCAATGATATTAAATAATGATCATGATATTAAAAAGTAGGTGAGTTATAGCTCAGGCGTGTGCCTGTGTGGGAAGCCAGATCCTATCTCAAAAATAACCAGTGAAAAACTAGGTTGGAGGCATTGCATCGCAGGAAAGCATCAGCCAAGCAAGTGTACGACCCAGAATTCAAACCCTAGCTCTTCCAAAGGAGGAAGAAAAGGGGAAGAAGGAAAGCAAAAAGGAGGAAGGGATGGAGGAAAGGAGGGAAGGAAAGAGGGAGATGAGTCAGTTGCGCACTAAACAATGAAACAAAAGGGCCGTCAAAGGTACTTTAACAAGATGTAATTTATAGTAAACAATTCTTCCAGGCAGGGAGCATCCTGTCGCATAAAAAAAGTGAAACAAGGTGTTCCTCTTTACACCCGTTTTTATTGCTCTTTTCATCCTAGGATACCATCCTGGAAGGTGAAGGACAAATACATATGATCAAAGTGCTCCATGCACCTGTGTGAAAATAGGATTAAGAAATCCATTACACTTGTTTTTTTTAAAGGGATGTGTGGGGTGTATGAAAAAGAAGCAGGTAAATTTGATCAAAGTATGTTATATACAGGTATAGAAATACCACAAAGAAGCAAATTATTTTGTTAAATAGCTAAAAGGAAGAGAAGGAGGGAGAGGAAAGGAGCTTGGGGGGAAAAAAGAGATCACAATGAAACACCTTTGTACAATTAATGTCTGTTTTAAAACCATGCTAAAAACTTTAGGAGTGAGGTGTCAGAATATCAGTAACTGGGTTCTGAAATCAATCAGCAAAAACAACTAGAAGAATGGTTGACTGATAGATATATGTAAATGAATGGGAACGACGTATGGGTGGATAAAAATAGATCATGCATAAATAGGAGATGATAGGTAGATATAGATAGATAGATAAATAGATAGACAGACAGACAGACAAACTAATAGATGTGGGTGAAATAAAGCAAAATTGGTAAAGAAAAATCCTTTTATAAAATTATAGAAGATGAATATATATAAGTGTAGGCTGAGTAATTTTATCTGAAATGCTTAGGACTATTAAAATTTTTTTCAAATTTTGGACTACTCACCAATATGTAATAATATAGGTTGGATATAAGCCCTAAGTCCAAAATACAGAATTATCTATACTATATATTTCACACATATCTCATACACAGAGTCTGGGCATCGTTTCATGCTGTGTGTGCACTTGCATCCTGATTGCAATCAACCTGGTACATGAGTTCCAATGTGGAATTTCCTGCAAATGATGGCATGTGACCTCATAAAACTTTCAGATCTTGGAGCATTCGAGATTTTTGTTCTCATCAATAGCCAACTAGTATTCATTTATCTGTACTTTCTGCTCTTCTGTAAGTTTGAAATATTAAAAATATTAAAGCCTAGAAATCAAACACTAAATTATTTGGTTCTTGAAAGATTATGAATTAAATCTTTCAAAAAATGAAGATGAACCATCATGATCAGTCAACAAAAACCCCATCCTGATCATTTAGGGTCATTTGTCAAAATTTAATAAACTCACTACGGGATGGATTTTATGTTTTATTTCATCACTGGTTATTTAATATTTTATCTCCATCACTTAATTTTTTCACACTTCCTATATGGGGAATGTTGTTTTGATGTGATACAATGCATAATACAGATGAAAATAAGCTTTAAAAATTCAAAATAGCCCATAAAGACACTTGAATATACCACATGCCCTACTCTCAAACCACAAGAGTCACAAGACGAGTCCTTGTCATCACACATGAACATCTGCCTAGTTTTTGTTTGCAAAACAGATTTCCCTCAGAGTAATATAGACCCATAAGATTTTCTTTCCATTCAGCTGTAGAAATACTGGAGAAGGAAGACACTAATATTCTGTCTCACCGAACCTATAAAGAAGAAAAAGAAGGAGAAAAAAGAAAATAGTGAGCCAGGAGAAGAGGGAAGAAGGAGAGGGTGAGAAAGGAGCGAGAAGAAAAGAGACAAGAAAAATTAAAGCGTCCGGTGAAGACAGGCTGTCATTAAATAAATCACATTGGAATCTTATTTCCCTGCAAATTCAACCCTACGCCAGGCACACATGAATAGGCATATAGAAAGAATGTGTAAATGCCACTAAATGTGGGCTCTTCCTTCTGGAGGAAAAATGATATCACACAAAACTCATTACACCTGAGACCAGAGGTCAAGGACCTCAGAAGCCCCAAGGTAGACAAACCTACAGAATCTCCAGAACCTCAACCAAGCAGTAAGCAAAGTTTATTACTGAGTCAGAAGCAAACTCGCCATGAAATTTTCATGGAAAAAAAAAATCACATTACCCAGTCACGGAAACCTAGCAGAAGCCTGGTATCCATGCATGCATTTCTTTCTTCTTGAACAACTATTTAGGGAGCCTCTAAGAAGAAAGGTCAAGAAGCTGCATCCATCTCTCCCCCCTTTAAGCCGTCTCCCCCTGGCGTGATATTTAATCTTGTTGAACTTGCTTCACCCTGTAGGACACGCAGTATTGACACTTCTGACATGCCACTATTATGAGAATGAAGCAAAAGAAGATGAGTAAATATGGGATGTACAGGAAACGCTTGAAAAAATGTCTCTTCACTGCTCTCATTGCAAATAAGCATGCCTGAGGGACCAGGGAAAGGTCATGGATAGACTGGAAATTAAGTCTCAATCCCTGCTCATTCTGTTCCTACCTTTATTCATGTGTGAACAAACACTTGAAGAAAACGCAAGGCTGAACATAGGTCCCATGGTTCCCCTTATTTGCAATAACTAGTATATGTCTGGGACAAGCAGAAAAGCTCATATAAGATGATGTTAAGCGAAATGAACCCCAAGATAGGGGAAAAAGTGGTTTTTTCTTCCTTGCTATTGTTTCTAATGTATTTATAAGGTACCATGTGACTTTTTGGTGCTTTGTAGGTCCCTCCCCCATGGTATAACCCTGGTTTTCACTGTATTTGATGTTGGTATAATTTAGGGAGGGAAAAAACAAAATGTTGAAATAGGGATACAAATTAACCCATTGCAACAATGAGATGTACAAGACACGATGTCGAAAAACAAACTTTACAATTTAGGTCGGTGGCGGAAGGCGGGGGGGGGGGGGGGGGGGGGGGGGGGGGGGGGAATTGAGGAGGTGGGAGGAGGCAACAATGCTGGATAAAATATGTACTCATTACCTTGCTCATGTAACTGTAACCCCTCCGTACAGTATTTTCACAATAAAAAAAACATATTAAAAAGAAAAGAAAACCCAAGGCTGCTGTAAACTGTACAAATAGAGCAGTGAAGAGAGAGGGGGAGAGAGGGAGAGAGAGAGAGAGAGAGAGAGAGAGAGAGAGAGAGAGAACAAAACTCCTTGAGCTTGGGACATTCCAATCTCTAGCTCTCTTCTTTCCTTTGGCTATCTAAGCACAATCTAGAATGTTCTTCGGATAAGACCATTCCCCGCCCCCCTTTCTCCTAATGAGATAAGGCTGCTTCTGGACGAAAACAGGAAAAGGACGGTGTGAAATCTGTGAGAAACCTGAGCTGAGCTGTCCCATTTGAATCCTGGCCTTGGCAGCTTCAAGGCAGCCAAGGACAGTTTGACAGGGGACAGGATAAAGCAGTTTGTCTCGAATGTTTACCTCAATGCAATGGGACTCTTTTAACCTAGGGCACCAGCAACTAATTGCAGTGTTCTTCAAGCAAATTTTGTCGAAATGATAAAGCTGTGCTTTAGAACAGATTGCCCTGGGAAAATAAAACTGGGTGTGTAGTTTGTACAATGGCTCATTCACACACAGAGCCAAGGGTGTGCCCAGAGTTAAGCTGGAAAGCAGGCTGGCCACTTACAACCATATTGGCATTCGTACTCATGTACATGATGTCAATCATCAGGGAGCTCCAAGTCATAGTGCATAGATCGCGAATCAACAGAAGGCCTAACCCCCCAGACAAAGTTTAACACTCTGTATGGTTCAGTGGCTAAGAATAGGGTTTTTTTTTCCTTTCAGACGGCTTGCATCCAGTTGAATGAGTTCTCGTGGAGAGGTTTCTACTTATTATTATAAAGTCATAATTATAATAACAGACATCTACAAACGATATTTCTCTTTTGAGTCTCCCCACAATCCTTTGGAGGCAAGCATTATAGGCATCTTAGGCAAGAGAAAAGAAAACTGAGGTTCAGAGAGGGTAAGGAACGCTTGAAAATATAGTATTTTATCAAATTTTATAATTTTAACATATGAAAAATGTCTGGACAGTTCTGCTAGTGCTAAGGCCAAAACTTTCTCACTCATAAATGTCTTCTTTCTCAACTAGTTATAGAGTTTGAATCTTCAGGAGCTAAAAGTAGCACGCACTGGTATCTGAGCCTCCTTTTTTTTTCCCTAAAAGAATGATGTCCTGGTTTTGAGGGAATTACTACAAGACTGTGTGTAAGTTTGACTTTTTTGGTTCTTCTAGGGACTTACAAGAATAAGGGATGCCCAGATATTCATATGGAATTTATAAAAACACACAGCAGAGGCCAGGTATTGGTGACTCCTACCTGTAATCCTAGCTACTTGAGAAGCAGAGATTGGAGGATCACAGTTCCAGACAGACCTAAGCAAAAAGTTCATGAGACTCCATCTCAATAGGAAAAGCTGGGCATGGATACACATACCTGCCATCCCGGCTAGAGAAGGAAGCATAAACAGGGAGACTGTGGTGCAGGCCAGGCAAAAAGCAAGACCCTATCTCACAACTAACCAGAAGCCGGATGGTGGTGGCACAGACCTACACCTTTACCTGCTCAGGAGGTTGAGATCTGAAGATTGTATTACAAAAATAGGCCTGGAAGACAGACCCATGAGAGTCTTATCTCCAATTAATCAACAACAGCAACAAAGAAGTAGAACAAGGGATGTAGATCAAGACTACCTGTTAACTAAGCTCAAAGCCCTAAAGTCTAACCTCAGACGGGCGCGCGCTCCTGCACACACACACACACACACACACACACACACAGAGGAAAGAAAGTAGAAAGGGGGATTCGTTGAGAAAAGCAAGGAAATTGCTCAATGAAGCCCATTGTTTTGAACAATTAATATGTGCTAGAGGAGTAGGAGATCAAGAAAAAGGAGAAAGGAGGAGCCTGAATAAGATTCAAGATGGTAAGGTTGAATTCTTCCAGAAAAATCCAGCCCTTGTAAGTGAGAGAAGGAAAAATAAAATTCAACCTGTTTCTACCGCCTGTGATTGACGCTTGATACCCTTTTCCTGGTTTTATTCACTTTCGATACATTGACTTCTGATATATGTTTGTCCCTTTTCTTCCTGCCCATTGGCTGCGTACCATCCTATTTCCCTTTAGAAAAACCAAATTATTGTAAAGATTCAGCATGTAACAGCAATTTCTCGTCAGCTTCTGTCATGGAATTCTATGCTGGTACAGAGACAACCAGAGCTGGCTAGTTTGTGGAGACTGGGGAACTCCTACTGCTACTGGGAATATAAGTTAATATAATCATTGGGCTTCAAATCAAGGTCCTCGACCAGAAATAGCACTACTGAAGAATATCCAAAAGATGCATTTATTACAGTATCACCCTTACATTCACAATAAGCCAGAAGTAAAATCAACCAAGGTGTTTAGCCACAAATTAATGAATAAATGAAATATGCTACACACAAACACAGAGGAATAGTGTGCAACTCTATTAAAGAATAAAAATTGCTATTTCGAGCCTCAAGGATGAAACTAGAAGACATTATGCTAAATGAAACAAGGCAAGGATGCAAAGGCAAACACTGAATGTTCTCACTTCGATGAGAAATTAAAAAATTAATCTCATAGAGGTAAAAAGAACACTGATTAGAGACTTTGGAGAGTAATGGGCAAAAGGGGTGACTAACAGATAAAAGGGTGACACTGAATGAGAGTAACTTTTAATAACTTGTAATGTAGAGTAGCTGGGTAGCTACAGTTCACTAAAAATAATTGTATAGTTTTCAAAATATCTACAGAGAGGATTTTGAATTCCCCCATCACAAAGAAGCATGTGTGTGCAGTGGCAGATATACACATTATAAACCTGTACTGATCCGTGAGCCAGTGGCTCATGCCTGTCATCCTAGCTACTCGGGAGGCTAAGATCTGAGGATCACAGTTCAAAACCAGCCCAGGCAGAAAACCAGAAATGGCACTGTGGCTCAAGTGTTAGAAAGCTCACCTTGAGCTGAAGAGCTCAGGGACAGCACCCAGCCCAGTGTTCAAGCCCCACAACCAAAAATAAATAAATAAACAAACAAACCTGTATTGAAATATGAAACCATGCCTCGTAAATATATGTAATTATTATGTCAATTTAAGAAGAATGGCATTAGCTAATTGCTTATAGATAACTTCTAACTGTATTGTAAGCACTACAAATGAATTAATGTGTTTAATTGTCACCAAGGAAAATCTACGCAGCATTGGTGCTAGTAGCTTTACAATGAGGAAACTGAGGAGCAGAGAGGTTAGGGCACTTGTCCGAATTCATAATCCTAGAAGCGTTAGTTCTGGCTTTTGAACTCTGTACAAAGAAACTGAATGCATAGGAAACAAAAAGGTTCCTTTTAATTGTCTTTCAGCAGTTTTACAAAGAAGTTGCCACTCTTTTTTGTGCTTTTAGTAGATCTCTGTAGAGAAAAATGAAAGTTATGTTCATTTGTCATTTCCAGTTTATCTAGCACAGCAACAGAAAACAATAAATTCTTGGGAAATCTTTAGCAAATTACTAAAGGAAGAAGCTGCAAATATTTCTGTAATAACTCTGAACCATTTCAGGCTGACAGGCTAGAACACCAGCATTCTGAAAGCCCCGTATCAGGGATACTGCCTCAACTCCTAAGCCACTGATGTCTTTGAGTCATGGTAACCCCTAGTCTAAGGTCCTGCTGAATGATGAAATAAAAAAGACTCAGTTGTTTCTAAAGATGGTGAAAATGCCAGGAGGCTCAGTGCCAGCCCACAGAAGCCACTCAATATGAACTCAATTAATGGATTTGTAAAGAAATGACTGGATGACTCACTCTCAACTGATAAAAGATGTCAGCCTCTGAAAAAGCTCTTTGTAAGATTATTGGGTCAGGATCTTATCCTTAAAAGAAATTCTGGATTAAATATACCTTAATGTTTGTCATCATAACCACCTGGAGTATTACATCTGCATTGAAGCACTTACTTAAGTGTCCCCAGTGAAGAATTAGAATGTTTTTAGGAAGCTAGGGACGGTACTGAGAAGGACCAACTCTTTGTATATCTGGGATAGGCTCCTATATGTTTTAGAAAGACCTGAATGCAGTATATATGTGTGCACATATATGTATATACATATATACTTACACATATATATATGTGTAGGTATATATATGCATGTGTATATATATATATACGTATGTAGAAACATACATATACACATACAGATTTGTATGTGTATGTAGTTAGAACACACACACACATATATATAAAACTAACAGAAAATTTAAGAAGTACCACAAACATTGTTTTAAATTTAATTTTGAATAGAACTATAATCCAGGTTGAACCACTGCCAACATTGGTGACCTACTTTCTGCTCATCATCTGCCACTGACTTAATACAATCCACTAAATAACTTGCCCCTTGCTGTGAAACGGTCTACCAAAGTCTTTGGAAATATCTATACAATATTCAGTATATTCATCATTCATAGAGCCTTTCTTATAGCTGAACAGTTAGGCAATTTTTGCTTTGGAGGGGAATTCGGTAAATAAATAATTTATAAGAAATAGTGGGCTAAATCACTTTGTATGGGAAATTTGGATTTGATTTTTAAAGATGTAGTTCACCACATAGATTCCCAATCATAAAATATGCTTTTGCTATATACTTTCCTTAGCCTCTTATTTTATATATATTTTCAAAGTCAGAATTCCCCCTTTGTCTTCCTCACTTACCACTTATACAATCTTTTCATCATCTTCGCTTATTCAACCTTCTTCAATTTCTGCTTCTGAACCACGAAGTCATATTATTATGTCTGTTATCTAGAGGTGAGGAAACAAAGTCAAGAGCTTGGAATATTGGATAAGAGCCTATGGGGGTCACTTGTCACTCACAGAATAATACTGCTGGAATCTTACCTGTGGCATCCAGTCCTTGTTTCCTCAGCTGGAAGATGGAATACTGAAGAAGGATGGGAGGATTAGATGAGATAAAGCGTGTGACAAAGACTTAGTAAACCGTCATGAGTTCTATCTAGCACATGTCTGTTGTTGTTACCTTTATACATGGTGACAGTGAAAAGTGGTGGTTGATGTTGATTCTCTCAAACTACAAGGAAGCTTTAAAAAAAAAAAAAAAAAGCATTTGAATTCCCTGACTTGTGATGCATGATAACTGTCAGAAGAATATTTCCCAAGTCCACCAAGCATTTTGTGTCGTCCTGGAGAGTTGGAAAGTTTTTGCTCAAAAGCTGAACTTGCAACCTTCAAGGTCTATTCACAGGCACTTCAGGGAACAGACTGACCCAACCCAGCTCCAGGAGCACGGGGCACAGCCGCCTCCTCCCTGGGGGCGGAGCTCAGCATTCAGCTGGGCTGCGATTGGTCCAGACTCTTCACTGAAGGGACATTTAATGATGAAGGAGGATGCTGTGAAGAGACCAGCCAGCCTGGGGAGAAGTAAAGACTGAAAGAATGTGCAGCCTCCCTCAGAGCAGGAGAGGTTGGTGACAGACCAGAATAGGGACAGGTGGAAAGTTTGTTTCACTATCAGGCTTGTGGAGGGTCAACTGAACTAAAGAGTGTTTCTGCTCAGGCATCATATTTCAGGGGAATGAAAGGGAAGAAAAGCGGTCATTTCGTGGCCCAGGTAGAACAATAGAAATCTCAGGAGTCCATCTAGATGATCCCTGGGATTCGGTGACCATGAAGCTTGAAGAAAAACTTGAGGACAACGGGAGCCTTGTAGGAACGAGTCAGCCCTACCTAGCTGAGACGCATCAGGCGAATGGGAAACCCAGAGCAAATGGGAAAGCTGAGAGCTATGTAAAGCCAGAGGCAAATGGCCAGAACAATGTGCTCAGCAAGAGTCTCAACGCGTACACCTGGCAGGAGATCCAGAGACACAATCAGGAGGCCGACCAGTGGCTGGTGATCAACCGCAAGGTCTACAATGTAACTAAGTGGGCAGAGAAGCATCCAGGAGGGCACAGAGTCCTCAATCACTACGCCGGAGAAGATGCCACGGTAAGGACTTCCCGGCTTTCTCTCTGTCTCTTTCTCTCTTCTCCCCTCCCTTGCTCTCTCCCTCCATGCCCTCCCCTTTTCTGCCTCTGCCAGCTGCTACATGGCTCAGTTCTTGGCTCTCTTCCCAAAAACATTCAAGTTCGTGCTCAGCTCCACCATCACTCATCTCCTCCCAAACCAATTTTTCAAGATTCCTATCTAAACAAGTCTAGTTAATATGCACACCCAGTTTGAGGCATATTCAGATGTTGATAGTGGATACTGCTGGTGCATTCTGGGTTTGGCTATGTTCTTGGTGTTGGTTTTCATTTGAATAGAAGTGCAGTCACACTGTCTAATCGGAAGAAACTGGCAAAGGTGAAGGTGAAGGAAAAATCTGGGGGGGAAAAAGGAATATATGAAGTTCACACAGAACTTTTTGACTCGTCATTGGAGTGAAAGAAAGAAAGCCATCCAGTGGACACAACTCTGTGTCAATAACAACGAAAGAGCCAACGATTACCAGGACTTTCAGTGTTTGCAGAGCTCTTCTGCACCTGGTAACTCATTCAGTAAGACAAAGGTGATACAACCCACTTCTATGGATATATTCAAATGTGATACCTTGCTTCAACCTCCCCCAGTGAAGCTGAATATCATTTCCATATTACAGATGAGATAGCTAATATTACAGATGAGATAGCTAATATTCACAGCGGTGACCAATGTGTCACAAATCCAGCAATTGATAATGACAAATTCTATTCTTTTTTTCACGTTCTAAGAATATGTACAATACATATATATGCATATATGTCTAAATAAATTTGACCATGTCTATGAAGATGTTAGTGACAAATTTTATAATCTGAATGGATCAAGAAGATGTGGTATATATACATAGTAGAATTTTGCTCATCTGTTGAATGAGCATTTGCAAAAGAATGAAAGGATTGGGAGGAAATTGTGTTAATTTGAAGTAAACCTGGTCCAGAGAAATAATAGTTGTGTGTTTTCTTTCATATGTAGAAGCTAGAATCCGTTTATAGACACATAAGTAAACACATTGGGTGGTGTGCACGTTCATATGAATGCATTAACTGAAATACAGTCCATTTAAGGGAAACCAAAACTAGGGTAATCCCTTAGAAAGGCAAAATCAAAGTTAAGCAAAATAGACATTGATATATGAGAGAAAACATTTGCCCTTCATCTTTCTAAGCTTAGCCCGGCTTACTCCACTCAATATGATTTTTATTCCAAGTCCATCTGATTCTCTGCAAATTATGTTATTACAAAATTTCATTCTTCCAGATGGATGAATAAAATTCCATCGTATGCTTGTGTGCACATAATGCATATAAACATATTTATATTTACATATGTGTATATGTGTGTGCTTGTGTGTGTATGTGTGTGTGTGTAGATTTCATTTTCTTAATCCATTCACTAGTTATGGACCATTTCCACAACATTGGTATGGTGAACAGTTCAATAGTGCTGCTATGAAAACATACGGGCAACTTTATTGGGTCTTATTAAGTCTTATGCTTTTATTATGTTCTTTTAGATAAATGCTTAAGGATCACTGAATCATATGATAGTTCTATGTTTAGGCTTTTGACAAACCTCCACACTGACTTCCATAGGAGATACACTAATGTAACATTCCAACAAATAGCACACAAGGTTTCTTTATCCCTCATTTCCTTGCATGCACTTGTTGCTGGTCATACTTTTGGTGATGGTCATTCTGACTGGAGTGACATGGAATCTCAATATTGTTTTTATTTGCATTTCCTTTCTGGCCTTGAATGTTAAGCATTTCTTCATCTATTTATTGATTGTTTGAATTTCATCTGAGAAATATCTGTTTAGCTTCTTTGCCATTTATTGATTGGATTTAATGATTCCTTGGGATTTTCTTTAAAACTCTCTGTATATTCTGGTTATTAGATCTTCATCTGATGTAGAGCTGGCAAAAATCTCCTGTTCTGTATGGTGTCTTTTTAGCTTAGCGACTACATCCTCTGCTGTGTAGAATCTTTTTGTCAACCTTCTCTCCTTGTTTGTTGTGAAACAGGAGTTTATTCAGGAAGTTCCAGCTTATAGTATTACATGGGCTGTGTATTTCCTCCCAACTGGAATTTTTATTTTCCACATTGTATAGATAAAGAAATAAAGGTCTAAAGAAACAAAACAACGGGCTGGGAAGGTGGCTGAGTGGTAGAGTGCTTGCCTTGCATGCATGAGGCCCTGGGTTCGATTCCTCAGCACCACATAAGCAGGAAAAAAACTGGAAGTGGCGCTGTGGTTCAAATGGTAAAGCGCTAGCCTTGAGCTGAAGAGCTGAGGGAGAGCGCCCAGGCCCAGAGCTCAGGCCCCACGACCGGACCCCAAAAAAACAAAAGAAAAAGAAACAAAACAAGCTCGAGGTTGTATGACAGAGCAAAATCTGAAACCTAGTCTTTTTGTTGCTGTTGATGTACCTGTTGATTACAAAGAAGCATAGAACTTCTCCAGCTGGGTTTCCAGGCCAAGGGCTGAAGATATCATTTTGCTGAGCAACAGTCTAAAAGGAGGGTGTGCTACTAAGAAAATTTACAAATGACTGGTAGATTTATAAGGCACAGGAGACCGAATCTTTGGTGCCATCAGCATCTGTTCCTGCAAATCCTAGTTTTCCTGAATTATCCCACCAATGTCTTATTTGTTCATCGCTTTTCTGTCTTCATTCTCTCATCTGGACACACCCTGCTAGCATCCCGTGTTCTCTTATCCGAATAATAGTTTTTAAAATAATGATAACCTTTCCTTGGGAAAAGAATCCTGTAGCAAGAGATGGAAGTATCTTAGATGTTGATACATGTCTAGAAATCTAGCAAAGTGGGGAAATATTTCTGTATAAATAACAGACAAATAACAAATGTAAAAATGATTTGAAAGAGAAACACTGATCTCTTTTTCTTCTGTTCCCTCAGTCCTACAATTTAGGTACAATGGATCAGGCTTTTCCAACACACATCACAAAACTAGCTCAAGGATGTTCTGGCAAAGACATGGGCTTTCAACTATGTTGAAAATCTCAGATAAGGACAAACACAGAGGCTCAAGGTTGTAATTCCAGCTGTATAAGAAGTGTGGGTAGGAGAACTGCAGTTCAAAGTTAGTCCTGGGGAAAAAAAAGTATGATCCCTTATCTAAAAAATCACATAAGTCAAAACAGAAAGAAAGAAAATGTCTACAAACATATATCAAATTATAGAGCACTTGCCTAGCAATAACAAGTCTCTGAATTCAAGTCCATGAACCACCAAAAAATAACTAGAATAATAATGAGAAGGAAATAACCCAGCCTCACTTGAAGTAGCCAGACAATAAATCTATAATTTGCTAGTGATCATTATCTCCCAGAAACCAGGGTATTATTATGCCTCTACTTCCTACTCTAAACAATGAGGAAAATGATTAGTGTAATACTAGCAGATCCTTAGGAACAAAAGCCAAGCAGCCTTAAAATATGTATGTGGCAATAAAGAAAAATCACATGCACGGTCAACTATGTATTACGTACCTTAGAAAAATAAATCTAAAGCTGTTCAGAGGAAAGATTTTCTCCAAGGAAAGCTGGCTCCAGATTACTAAAAAGTTCCAGAAGGAGCCTCTGGTTACTCAGAGGGCTGGGAACTTGAGCCTTTGAATAGGTTAGTCAAATTTAGGAAAGTCACTGAAATGCTCTGAGAATCAACTTCATCATCTGCTAAGGAGAAATGGACCTACCCAGGTTTATAGTAAGTGGAATGTATATTTCATTAGTAAGTGGAATGTATACCAGACATTAAATTATGGTTCACTAGATGGTAGCGATGAGTAGTCATACCACTAGAATCCACAGTTCCTTTATAAATGTCATCATTAATTTACGTTAATTTATCATCTGCTTAGATGCTCTGATTATATTGTATGCTCTCTAGTTGGAACAGAACAGTATATGATGGGAAATGCATTGTGCATCCTAGCTAAGAAGTCAGAGCACTTGAGATCAAACATTCTCTATAGAACTTAAAATACTGAGTATAAGTCTCTACATGGCAGCCCTGAACCCATGTTTGCACCTGCCCCATTCTTTTTGCTCACACAGGAACTCTTTTCTAGGCCTCATAGAAAGTGGATATGATTCCTACCTACATGATATATCCATCCCATGGGATTATTAACTCTACCCTTCATTTGCTCTAAAATGCTTGCTGCATAGAGGTACAGTCTGATGCCTAAAGGCAGAAGGTTTGGAATGAAACAGGTCTAGTAGGACCTCTGGACTCTGCACTTAGTAGGACCATCCAGTCTTCCATTTACTAGGCTGGACCATAGAAAGTTGTTCAAGCCTTTGGAATCTCTTTATCTATAAAGGGAAAATAACATCTTAACCTTAGTTTTGTTGTTACCATCTCTGAAGTGGAATGAAGTGCTCTTTATGGTGCTCAGCACAGATTAAATACTCAATGAATGAAGGTTACTTTGTGTTCTATTATTAGTTCCTTTCTTCTGACATGGGTTTGAATGTTCTCTAAGAAGCTCAATTTTCTCTAAGAAAATAAACACATCAAAGGAACGTTGACTTAAGTGGTCTCTTTCAAATGATATGATTCTTAAACTATTGTTACAGTACTAATTACTAGAGTTTTGGCCTGGGTATTTTTACTTGTGTGAGCTCACCCAAGAAAAGCCAGAGACAGCTTCTAAGTGCAACAGTGAGGATCAATTATAAAGATTGCCATATAATGACAACATAATGGTCAGTGCTGCAATCTTTAAAATGAGGATCATGAAACACTTTAATAACAGGACACACATATGAATAAATAGCTGGCTATCAATTTTATAGACAGCAACATTGTTCTAAGCTCCACCAAAATGTAAATGCTGCCTTGCATTCACTGATACATGTTTGGAACAAAGAAATGAGATTTATGATCTTATGTGGAGGGCAGCCAGCTTCTCATCTCTAGACAACCTCCCCCATAAATGTCACAGGAAAAAAAAACTTCTGCCCTGAGTCACAGATGAATAAGACAATGATGGATGATGAAAGCTCATAGTCTTCAACCATCTTGAAGATTTCTATGTAGAGAAATGTAGCATAGTGTTTAACTCCCAAAGAAAATTCCTTGCATGTAGCTTGGGATAAACAGTGTCAACAAATGCAAGGCTGGAACAGGAGAAGCAAAGGAAAGCAGAGGTGGAGTGCATTATGATTCATTAGTCAGTAATAGCACACTCTTCATCTGAAATATTAAAAGTCTCGCTCTAGCCACTACCCTTGAAGCACGAAAGATCTGGAAGAACAGCAGAAAAGGAGTTCCCCAAAGGTATGGGAATGGGAACTTCATCTTTGGCTGATTATGAGAGTCTCATGAGTAGTTAGCAGTTAGCAGAACTGGGGTATGAACCCAGAGCCTCATGTTTGATAGGCAGGGGCTCTACCACTTGAGCCACCGTCTCAGCTTGTAAGCTTTTCGAAGTAAATTAGGGGAAAAAAAAACCTATATTTCAGTTATCTTATTCATGACATATACTCTCTCCATTGGTATTTTTTTAACATGTTTGTTTCTTCATACCCTTCTGTTTGAAAATTTCAACCCATATCAGTGGACCCAAGTAATCATATTGGTAATTGTGTGCAATTATTTATTAGTGTGTCTAATTTCAAAGCCTGTGATTTTAGCCACCTTTTGCCATTTCAAAGCCTACGATGTTAGCATGGATAGGCTTGAGAATGAGTAGGACTAAATGAATGAAGGAACTAGTAAATCCATGTGATGGATTACATAACATTATCTACATGGATAAAAAAAGACTTAGGCTTAGGAATTGAGGTAAATCACCCCATGCAAAGGTGCCTGATCCATCATTACCTCCAAGTAGCTTAGTCTCAATGGCAAAGGGCAGACATTTTGTGGTGGTAGCACCATAGACACAAGGTTTGACAAATGGAATGTCTGGAGGATTTCAGGACACATTTGCCCTCTTGGCTGGGCGTCTTCCTGCAAGGAACAACTTGAGTAATATTGTTTAAATTATAAATTCAGTGTTTGGCCTCAGGCCTTCTGACTTACATGTGTTTCTCTTTTACTAGGGATTATATTGCTTTTATAGGAAAGCATATCATTTCCCTGTTGATGATAGCTAAAAATAAATTAGCAGCATTTCCAAAATGTTTGTAAAAGAAACATAATAATCACATCTTTGCTATATTGATTGATCCATTTCTAGCTGAATGGCAATATAAATTAGTGAATAAGTTCAGAAGAGGAGATGATAATGGAGAAGAGAGCCAGAAGGCTAGTGAGGGAAAATGAAAGAAGTGAAAGTAGTAAAATGTAAAATAGAGATGTGGGGGCGGACAGAAAGAGCATAGGCATTTACTACCTGCATCCTTGGAAAGCAAGGCCTCAGTAATGCAATGCTTCCCGTAAAGAATTGTTACATCCATGTGTCTATGCACCTGTTCTCTTGTTCACCTGGCATGTAGTCATCACATGCTATGTAAGGGGCAATGCAGTGGGTCTTAGCCACACATTAATCCATAACAGTTAGTAGTTCTGGTCTTCAGAAAACTCACAAATAATTAAGAAGCCAACATACTCTTTTATTGCAACCTAATACGAAAAGAT
Organism: Dipodomys spectabilis; assembly: GCF_019054845.1. Classification (NCBI taxonomy): domain Eukaryota; kingdom Metazoa; phylum Chordata; class Mammalia; order Rodentia; family Heteromyidae; genus Dipodomys; species Dipodomys spectabilis. The sequence goes on from NW_024870707.1 coordinate 4,747,038, forward strand.
CTAGGAACAAAGTGCCATGAATGCCTAGAAGTGATTAGAGTTAACTTTAGTAAATGAGTGAGGGGAGGAAATTTGTAATATAAGTCTTAAAGGCCAAAGAAGAGCTTAGCTGTATGGAAGGAGGAAATCAAGCAAAGTGAATTGTACATGAAGAGACACAGACTATTTGTTAAGTGTAAAAGATACAGAAGAAAGTAAGGCTGAGAAGGCACAGGAAATGCCTAGATAAACATACCAAAACAAAATTCCCTTTGCACCATGAATTGATGCTAATGTTTTTAATGAACTCTGTGATTTTTTTTTGCTTCTTTTGTATGTTCTTCCCACTATGGTATATCCCCTGTTGTCACTGTATTTGATTTTGGTACCCTGCATCTTGTATATACATTTATCTAATTTGGGGATGGGAAGAGGAATAACAAAATGCTGAAACAAAGACACAGGATGATCCATTGCAACAATGATATGCCACAAGACACTATGTTGGAAATGATCTTTACATCTTCCCACGGGGTTGTGGGGGAGTAAGAGAGGGAAGAGATAGTAGGAAAAAAATCACAAAGGAGGGAGTAACCATGTTCGACAAGAAATACACTCATTACCTTACTCATGTAACCGTAACCCCTCTGCACAGGATCTTTACAATAAAATAAAATATTTAAAAAGTTAAACCTAAGATGGAGAAATACCATTATCCTCTTTCCAGTAGATGCAAACTGATTTTAGCATCATTTAAAAGTGATCTTGCATTGTGTCCCATAGAAAAACAATTATACATATCAAGAATGGAGCCGTTGCTTACAACTTCATTGTTTTAGGCCCAGATAATCCCAAATTTCAATCCTGGTTTTGCATTGATGGTGGGATATGACATCAAAAGGACTCTCACTTTTCAAACTTGGTGTCTCTTCCTGTGTAACGTAAGTTATACCCTACAAGTTGGCCCACGGAACATCTTTCACATAGGATGCACGGGGTTAACTCTAGCTCTCTCCCCTTCTCCTTCATTTTACTCCCTCTCCTTCCTTCAGCAGGACTATACTTGCCCAGGAATGTAAGTAACTGAACCTGTTCTTGCAGGTTTTCAACAACAGATTGCACAACTTAGTATCTGGGTTCTATTAGAAAACTATTGAATTTTCTAAAACTTCCGTGCTATATTTCCCCATGAATGCACTGAGAACAAAGGTCCATAAAACAGATCAATACTTACTGTTCTGGAAAAGTCTATACCTCATTGGTATTTGTCATCACAGTATAGACCTCCCTGGGGATCAGGAGAAATGATGAACTAAGAATAGTATAATCAGCACATTGTAAGCATGTAATTGCAATAGATTACATTCTGTTTTGCCTTAACATTGATCCTTCAACATCCACCATTCTATCCTGCTATGAAATAGCAAAGCAGGTGTAAATTTTGTCAGGATGTATTGCCATGAGAGACATTCAGCATTCTCTTAATCATTGACTCATTCTTTTCCTGGTCAGAACTAAACTGTAGCCACATAGAATGTGGAAAAACTTTAAACATCCTTGAAATACCATCATCTCCCAAGGAGGATGTAAGAAGTATACAGAAGGAACAGTAAAGCCTGGAGTGGTTCTAAAAGACAAAAACCTGAAGTAAAAAAAAAAAAAAGCCCTAGTTACATCATTACATCTACAGATCCATATGTGAAATAGTTGATATCGAATCTATTTCATTACTCTAATCAGTGTATAAGCCTTTTATACAAGTAGGTATATACGTATTTCTTGGATATATTTAAAGCAGCTACATGATTTGAAGATGTGGGATTTATTGTATTCATTGACATATTCATTAGCCTTAGAGTATAGGAAGACTGTTATTGGATTCTTGTACTAAAGTTTTATAAGCAACAACATGTGTTAATAGCTATTATAAACTTCATATGTGCTAATCCACATTCCAAATTAATTCATTTGATCTTCATGATTACTCTATAAACTGAGCGGCTACAATCACCTTCATTTAGGGATGAGAGGATAGAATAAGACACACAAGTCAACAGACTTGTCCTACAGTTACTAAGCAGCAACCTCAGATTTTAAAGGTTGGAAAACTGACTCCAAGGTTTGGTCTGTGGATCCGTACTGTTCACAACCACCATTCTTGAGTATTCTATGGCCTCCATATGTTCAACTTACAACCTCTGTTGTTTTGTTTTCCTTTTCAATCCCTCTCACCCCAAAACCATGACAACACAAAGTCCAGCATCTATCGCTTAGAGGCTCTTCTTCCCACCCCACTCCCCAAAAAACTATTCACATTCTTGTAGAAAGAGAGTCTCTTACTTCCCCATATAAGAAGACCTAAGAGCCCCACTGCTCCTCCATACAATGTGGAGTGAGTAGATGATGTTGACAGGAAGTAGTGGTGGTTTTTTGTGGCGTTGTAGGAGCCTTTCTATAACAAACTTCGTGAAGAGTGTACTCCTTTAGACAACCCAGATGTGAGGAATGGGATCTCGTGACTTCTCATGTCTTTGCTTTTAGCCACTGTCATTAAATCAAATGTCTTTCTCTGGAAAGACCTAAGCAGGAAGTCTCATTCTTCTGGGTCTTGACCAACCACTTAAAGGAGGCCCTCTTTAAAAGAGTGAATTGTCATCGACAGTCTTAGATACTGTGTGGCTCAGACAGTAGAGACCACTTCCATATGTAAGCTTATGAGTTAAAGATTCATCTTGGCCAAGAGACTCAAGAAACTCTTTCCTCTGATACTCAGTCAAATAAACAGTGATGTTCCGCCGATGTTCCAGAAGACCCTGACCATGTTGGCTGTGCCTGAAGAAACACTACCTAGGCTAAATGGGTCTCTGGCATTATGCTTTCATAGGAGAGTCCTAAGTATAATTCATCAACTCAAAGCTTCCACATGGAAGAATTAGAAGCCAAGACTGTGTGTTGGATGTTGTGCTGAGTTGGGTACAGGACAAGTAAGAAGAGGTGGGTTGGTGTCTAAACAAACGTGTTCCCTCTCCCACACTTCCAACAAGTATCTGTGATTTCCAGGATGCTTTCATGGCCATGCACCTGGATCAGGACATCGTGAAGCGGTACCTGAAGCCACTGCTCGTTGGAGAGCTTGCCCCAGGAGAGCCCAGTCTGGAGAGAAATAAAGATGTAAGTAATGGGTCAGGAACCCACAAGGAAGAATGATGGAGAAAGGGAACATTTCAAGGTCAATTTAGTATTGGGTTGGGGAGGGGACGGTGTAAGAAAGTACATGGCACGCATGTGTAAGCCCACCAGACAGTACAGTAACAGAAGGTACATTTCATGACCTCAGTGGGCACTTGAAACTTTGTCTGGGACTGGGCCCTATGTACAAGTAGTGTGATACCATGAGAGATACCTTGATTGCCCCCATCACTGACCACTAGAAGGGCAATATGTAAAACACGGATATATAGTAGACGTGGGGATGATTCGTGCTCTGAACAGGGAGAGAATGAATAGCAAAGAGATTCCATCATGTGACTCAGAACAATGCACCATTTAAAACTGAAGAATTCTCTGCTGCTGGAATATTCTACCTAGTATTTTCAGGGGAGGGGCTACTGGGAGTAACTGAAAGACACAGAAAGACAAAAGAAGGACTAGTCAGAGGGGATTCTGCATTTCTCTAAGCAGAGTCATTTCTTTAGATCCTCAGAACTTTTAAACTACTGTGAAACAAAGAATGGAATTCTTACCGCTATACTCAATAGTCGTTCTGTGTCTCAACGTGCCCGCTTTATGTCAGGAAACTTACACATATTTTTATTTCAGTGACTGCCTGTAATTATGAGTTTGGTGTCTATGCCTATATTCCTTGTTACAATTTTTAGCACTCTACTCAAAAGTAGCTTTCTGTCTCTAAGCACCTGCTTTGTGTCAGGAAACTTACGCATATTTTTATTTCAGTGACTGCTTGTAATTATGTGTTTGGTGTCTGTGTCTCTATTCCTTGCTACAATGGATTTCATGAGCAGGGAATGTGTTTCTTTTCCTTATCCCAGTGTCCTTTTTGCTTGCCTGCACAAGATCAGACATGTACTAAGAAGCCCATAAAACAATGCTGAATGAAAGTTTTAAATATATCCTAACTCTTGCCCATTTTATATGCGGGCAAATTGCCACTTGTGAAGAATAAATGGCCCTTTGAAAATCCCACCGCTTGGTATATGAAAGAACTGGAATTCTAAGTCATTTTCTCACAACTTCTTCAGTATTCTCAAGAATACCATTCTCTCTTTAATATTCTCAGTCTATGAAATAATGTCATCCAAAGGTTTCTATAGATGAAAAATTTACCTAGATGGCTTTACATAAAGCTTAAAGCGATGATCCTTAATGGTAAAAATTTTGAATTTGTAATGTTGTGTGTGTGCACGTACAGTACTAGTGCTTTAACTCAAGATCTCCAGTGTCCCTTGAATTTTTTCACTCAAGGCTAGATCTCTACCACTGGAACCACGCCTCCCACTCCTGAATTTGAGGTGGCTAATTAGAGATAAAAGTTTCATGCCCTTCCTGCCTGGGCTAGCTTCTAACTGTGATCCTCAGATCTCAGTCCCTTGAGTTTCTAGGCTTATAAACGTGAGCCACTAGTGTTCAGCTGTGATTTATTGGACAAGAACTTAAGTTTGTTAACTTTTTTAAATCACTTGTACAAAGTACTGGTCCATATATCACTGTGAAGTAGAGAAGGTAGGAGTTTATTTCCTCTTTAAGAAATGAAACAGAAATGTGAGGAGAATGTGAGGCACAGAACTGATTCTGAACAGAGCTGAGACTAATGGCTTAGAGTCACTCCATATGCATATATAGATATCACATGGCCATGTATCAAGCTCTGCTTTGAATATTGGGCTCTGAGGAAGAGCAGCCTGCACTAATTCACAATCCCAGCCACTCTCAAATTGTTCAGACTCATTTCCAAATCTCTCTGTCCATCAATTTCTCTCCACGTAAAATATCAACTTTATTCGAACTGTCAGGAAGAAGAATGAGAGAACTTAGAACTTAGAACAACATTGGACATATAAATGTTTGATCATTTTAGGTGTTATCATGACCCCAATGATGATAGAGCAACTTACAAAATTCCAGATGTATTCTCCTCATGTGGGGAAGATGGCCCCAAGTTAGTGTGAAAAGATGACACCTCGCTTAGTTGATACCTCCTAAAGACTTTCTGTCAGGAAAAGACCACTCTCGATAATGGCTGAGAGCTATAAGATAACCAGGATTTAAAACCATGCTCATCTCTGGAAGGTGAAGTCTGCCACAAGTTTTCTTTAGGTAGTCCATGCAGATACTCAGGTCTTCGTACATAAAAAACTATGACCCTGGGTGTCAGGAGTTGGGTTGAGATCTCCCATTTGTCACTGACTAGATGAATATTTCAATCCAGTCACTCTTCTGGATTTTGATGACTTCTACTCAATCAGTCAATTAGAAAAGCTGATCAGACTAGGAGCAACCTGAGAGGTGACTGATAGCAGTTATTCAAACTATCTATGTATGGTCACCAGAATTGTAAGGTTAATGGAGTACTGAAAGATAAGCCCCATACAGACTTTGGGCCAGTAATGGTTTCTTTAAAAGTTGTACCGCTAGCAGAGGATGGTAATTTCTCAGGAAGTAGAGATGGGAGGATCACCTTCAATGCCCAGAAAGCAAATGTTAATGGTGCCCTGCCTCTAAAACAAGCCAGGTATGGTGTCACATTTTTATGGTCCCAGCTACATAGAGAAGATAATCTCAGATCTAGGCCAGGCCAGGGCAAAGTTAATCTGAGACCAGCTCTGAAAAACTAAAAAGCAAAAGGACTACATGTATAGCTCAAGTACTCCAGTGTTTGCCTGCCAATCTTTACTGTCCACAGTAAAGAAAAACAAAAATTTAAGGTTACATCAGTGTATTTTCAAATGAGACTCTGGCATCTAGAATTACTTTCACAGCTGCTTATTGTTTTTATTTGGAATTTCTCTCCTTTCTTCCACCTGTCCAAACTTGATATTTTTTTTCCAAACTTCAGTCACCATCTCAACTGTTCTGGCTATAAAACCAGTATAGCATCAAACCAAGTGATACCTCTCGCAAGTCCCCACACACTTCCCTAGGTAGTGTGGCAAGCTTGATCTTGCAAAACAATATGTATTGTACATAATCACACACAGGCACATTCACATAGTAAATATATAGGACAATGGAAACCTTAACCTGCTCCCGAAAATCTGCTGAAATAATCCTCAAAAATTCATCCTTAGAGCTCATATAAGTGAATTATGTGGTTGTGTGTTCACACTTTTCCATAAAAGAATTCCTTGGACACATTCAAGGGCTGAAAAGAGGAAAGGCATCTTGTAAAGATCACCAGTAACTATGGGAATATTCTGGAAAATACAGATTCATACGCACAACCAAGTTTGCCATTAGTAATTAGTAAGAATACATTGTTACGTCTTTATACTCTCTTCTCCCCTTGGAGTGGGTAAAACTAATTCTTCTTCCCTTTAATATGTATTTTACAGCCACAGTTGGTGGAAGATTTCCAAAAATTGCGAAGGACACTGGAAAGCATGAACATGTTCAATGCCAACCTGGGCTTCTTTTTCCTCCACCTTGCCCAGATCCTGGTTTTGGAAGTCCTAGCATGGCTAATCCTGTGTCATTTTGGTAGTGGCTGGACGGTTACAATACTTGTTTCTTTTCTCCTCACAGTGTCTCAGGTAAGCTGGTATTCTAATTCTACGCAGTAGCCTAGGTGAGATGCACGTAGACTTTTCATCCCTTTTTTGATTGGTGTCGGCAGCTCCCTGATACATCTTGGCAGGCTATCATCAAGGTTAAACATTTATCCACATGTTACTAAACTTCACTAAGCCCGGATTCTCTCATCCATAGAGTAAGAACAATCATGAATATTTAAACAAAGGAGGGGGTAACAGTGCTTGATAGGAAATGGACTCATTACCTTGCTCATGTAACTGTAACCTCTCTGTACCATAACTTTATAATAAAAATATATATTAAAAATTCTGAAGAACACAAAGCAAGTTAATATGGAAACCATCTAGCATGATATCAAACACCTAGTAAAGGTTTAATCCGTGACAATTGCTATTTTGTTTTGTGTCTGCTCCCCACCCACAATTTCAGTAATTATAATCTTGTCCTTGGTCCTGTAACATTCCTCTTTACCTTTCATTCATTGATCCACCTACATGTATCAATGAACTAGACTGTGATTTCAAGAACAAGGACCATTATCTTACAGAGAATAGCAAGAATGTCTTATAAGGGACAAATAGAAACTGGTGCTTTGGAGAGACTTTGAGAAATCTTGGCTGAAGTACATACAGTATGATTTCTGCACGTGGCTCCCAAGATCACAAGACTGTACTGTAGATATAAAGGGAAATTCACACACTCTTCCTCTAGGAATGTGAACATCCATGAAGGTAGAAGCCACTCTGCTTCTAGAAGGTAGAAGACATTCTGCCGGGCAGAATGAGATACAGGCCATCAGGAGGAAAGAATACATGCTGCTTTAGAATAGAAATTCATCTCATTCTCTTTGGAAGAAGTGGGAAAGATCTTCGTAGAGAATTAGAAGTCATGTACAAGTGGTGTCCAAAATGTTCACATCATTCATTTTTTCCTTTGAAAACCCATCTTGCTTTATTCTTTGGAGAGCAACAGTTGGAAAGAAAGAAGGAAACAAGTATTTGGTGCCTGCATGTACTGAATATTTTACTCTATATAAATTGTACAAAGGCCCCACACATCAGGTGTTATTGCCTTCATGTATGATGTAAATACCTGAGAAGAGATCTACCGAGTCATGCAGCTCCTAAGTGATCAAGAACCCCAAGGCCTGGTGTTTCTACTCCACACTGGGAGATTGTTAATAGTGGTCAAGAGAGAATTCCGACACCTGTACAAAGGGAGGGAGATTAGGAAGAAGATGGCATGTGTGGGAAATAGAAATACTTCCCAATTTTTTCTCTCCTAGGCTCAGAGTTCATTTTTGCAGCATGACATAGGACATCTTTCCCTGTTCAAGAAGTCCAAGTGGAACCATCTGATGCACAAATTCGTGATGTGTCATCTCAAGGTACAGGGTGTCAGACAATGAGATGGGGATCCCTCATTGCTATTCCCAAAGACAGGGTTTCCATGCCCAATTGTGTATGCACGCCAGTAAAAAAAAATGTTTATCATCTCCCCCAAATATAAATGTTCTAATTATGTAGCTTATACATACTAATAGGCAATATAACATCATAAATAGGTGATAAATTACAATCTTCATTTTTTATTAGAAAACTTCATTTTTATTTAAGAAACTTATATTTTGGTTACTCTGAAGCTATTTGGCACAATCCATGGCCTCTCATTGTCCTAAAAAAAAACCATTAAATTAAAGATATCACTGGCTGCTAGTGGATCATATCTGTAATTTTAGTTAATCAGGAGACTGAGGTTTGAAGACTGAGATTTGAAGGCAGATCAGGCAGAAAAGTCTGTGAGATTGTTATCTCCAATTAATCAGCAAAAATACAAAAGTGGAGATGTGGTTCAAGTGGTAGAGCACCAGCCTTGAGCAAAAACAAAAGCCTGGCAAGAGCTACAAGTCCTGAGTTTAAACCCCAGTACTGGCATGTAAAATAAAAGATTATCTAGCATATATCATATCATATATATATATATATATATATGTAGGTATATATACACTATATAAAGTTTACAACAGTCCCACACATCAGGTCTGTCTAGAGAGACAGAGAGACAGAGAGACAGAGAGAGAGAGAGAGAGATACTATAAATTCATGAATAAAATAGTCATCTAGCATGGTGCTGGTAGCTCATGCCTGTAATCGTAGCTATTCCAGAGGCTGAGATCTGAATGTTGCAGTTCAAAGCCAGCCAGTGCAATAAAGTCTATGAGAATCTTATCTCCAATAAAAAAAATCCCCCCCAAAAATCCAGAAGTAGATATGTGACTCCAGTGGTACAGTGCTTGCTTTGGGCAAAAAAGCTCAGAGACAGTACCCAGGCTCTGAGTTATTTGTAATATTTATATTTTATATTTTACATATTGCATATTAAATATAGTCATCTTAGAAGAAATGTGAACCTTTTTGCTGGTAACTAGAGGGAACCCAGCAGGTCTGATTGATTCTGAAAAAGTAGCACTAAGAAACTAGAGAAAAAAAGCTGAAGGAGACCAGGTAAAAGTGAAGAGGAAGGGAGAGAATGGTCAGCAAAAGCCAGGTTGGTTACAAAACCTAAACGTATGGACAGATCAAAATGGTGACAGCCGGCCTCATCCGCCCTGGTATAAGCTCCATGGGGCAGCTCCTCTAAGCAGTGGCTAGCAGCATGCCACGCACACAATAGGCCTTCAAATAAGCATTTTTTGAATGAATGACTAGAGAAACAACTGAAACAAGATGACAGTGCATCATTGTTTAGAGTGACTTTCAGCCTTAGCTCTGACATTACTCACAATTTCATCTCCATCACCATCTTTAAGTAGATATACAAAGGGGCTGCTATTCAGCATGTCCGTTTGTGAGCTCAATGCACCTTCATCAAGGTGATAGCATGCTTGTCTCTGTTCTTCAGTGTTCTCATCTACAATATTAGGAGTGAAGCAAGATCTCTACTTTGCTTTTAGCTTTCTGGGGTTTGTAGTCACTAATGCCTCTGATGCCCACCTCCCTGGCTCCCCCCACCCCACACACTAAACCAAATCCTTCAACCCTTTTAAGGAAAAAAAATTGGAGGACATAGACTCCGAGCCTATGTGTTAGCATAGAAGTTACTAATTATTTATTTTAAAAGCTATTTTATGGTTTACCAGCTGGCAGCCCCTTAGAAGCAGCCAGCTACTAAGGAGACAACAAGAATGCTGGAACTACAGAGAGAGCAGTAGTCATGGGCAGCGAAAGAAAAGGGAGGGCCCAGTGGGAGATCACAATAGCTGGAAGCTGCCATCTTCAGCTATTAAATCCTGTAATTTTCACAAATGGGGGTTCTAGTGCCCCTATTTCACTATGGTAGGTAGTCAAAGGGTTTGACTATTTAAGCCAATGTCAATACATTGGTAATGGAAAAAATTGATAGCAGAGAGTTACATGGTACAGACTTCTGAGCAGTGTTTCTCAATTCGACCTACCAGTTAGAGAGGCACTAGAACTTTTTTTTAATGCTTATCCAGGCACAGTTGGCTCATAACTGCAATTCCAAGAACTCAGTAGTCTGAGATTGTGAGAATCCTGGTTTTTTGAGGCCGCGCCGAGCAAAAGCAAAAAAAAAAAAAAAAATGTGAGAACAGTTGAACAAATAAGCCAAGCGTGGTGGTACATGCCAGTAATCTCCACTCTGTGGGAAGCTGGAGTAGGAGGATCATTGTATGAGCTTCATCCACTCGAAAATGCATGACCTTATCTGAAAAAATATAATGTTAAAAAAATTAAAGCACACAAAGACTGGGAGTGTAGCGTAAGTGGCAGATTGCCTGTCTAGCAAACTTGTAGCACTGAGTGCAAACCTCATATTCCCTCCTACCCCAAGCTGTACACTTTTTCAGATGTTCTGATAAAATTCATTTGTGGGAAGATCTATCAAACCAGTTTTGAAGCTTGCCCTCCCCCAGGTGATTCTAACTTGAACCAGAATGACATACTACTGACCCAATGACAGAGCTGCCTTCCACGCAAACTCTGATTAGCTACCGATTAGCTAGGCCACTTTGAACAAGATATTACATGTGTTTGAAGTTCACTTTCTTCACTGGTAAAATCAGGGTAGATAATGGCTTCAACACAGAGGGATAGAATAAGGATTATATAAAGCATCCATGCGCCATATAATAGTATCTGAAAATGCTCAGTCATTTCTAGCTGTTCCTGATATTCGGAACAATCTTTTCATAAAGCAATGGCCCAGACTCATTAAGAAAAGTATTTAATCATGTTAGTATTAAGGTAGGAAAGTAGACCTCAAATCTCAGACAGTCTCATTGACTTGCAAAGAATCACTCCCTCTTACCTTCCATGGAGCAGATTATACTATTTTTACTCTATAAATACAGTGGAAAAAAAAATCCTCGAGTTAGATTTCCGGTATTAAAGATATGACTACCCCTCAAAATGCTTAGAATGAGTAGTAAAAAGTCATTTGATGTGACAAGTTTTATTGAAGCATAAGATTCCCATGGCATACAATGCCAGTAGCATCTATCTGCCTGTGCTGGATATAGCAGGTGAGTGTGGCAGAATTCACTGAGAAATACCACAGAATAAAAGCAGAGCTCTTTTCTTGTCACCGTCAGACTCAGGTGGAAAGCTGGCCCAATGCCTTCCACTCCATGAAGGAGCCTGAGAAAGGTGAAACTCGCCTGCCCCTGAGGTCATTGGCAGTGGACTTGGTGCCAGTATGTACAAAATTTCCCATCAGCCCCACCCCTGCTGGCACCTTTGCACAGCCAATGCTTTCCCCACTGGTTCAAATCTATACACCACAGCGCTTTATATATTGTGTGTCCAGAATCCATTTGACCCAAGTTGAAATGACTAGAACTGATGAACTTGTGAACAGAACGAGAAAATGGGAGTGGAGTCCAAAAGCAAGGCAGGGTGTATTATGTTAGCTTCATTCAAGCAAAGCCAGTGATTTACGAGCAAGATGAGTATAGGCTTCAGCTACAAGTAGAAGAGAAAATCACCTGCGGTGAGGCAAGGTGGGCGGAGAAGAGATGACAAAGAAACTTAGGAGCAGTCACATCCCCTCCTTGCGTTTGCATCACAACTTTTAATTTCAAAACTTCATCTTCCATTCCACCTCCCAATCCCAGGAAAGGCAGAGATACCGAGCGATACAATTTAGGACTTTTCATTCGCCCCTGTTGCAAAGTTAAGTATCTTCTAGTCTTTGCAATGTAGGCACAATAAAAGAGATCCTCAAAAAGTAAGCTACAAAATGACGACGTAGTTTTCGGATTTTTCATGCAATACAGGTGGAGGAGGCCCTAATCTGAAAATACAAAATCTAAAATACTCCAAAACCTATACGCTTCTGAGCTCTGACATTTTCTGACAGCAGAAAATTCCACATCATAAAACTTTGTTCCATTATGTTTTTTTAATTTGGTCGAGGGTACCAGTGGCTCATGCCTGTAATCCTAGCTACTCAGGAAGCTGAGATCTGAGGATGGCAGTTCAAAGTCAGCCTAGGCAGGAAAGTACCTAAGACTCTTATTGCCAATGAACTACCAAATGTCTACAAGTGGAACCACCAAAAACCTAGCAGTGAAGCTGTGGCTCCAGTGGCACACCATCAGCCTTGAGCACAAAATCCCAGGCCCTGAGTATAAATCCCAAGACTGACACAAAAATAATTTTATGTATGTATGTATGTATTTATTTCTTGACATCCTGGGGCTTGAACTCTGGGCCTGAACACTGTCCCTGAGCTTCTGCTTCTTTGGCTTAAGGCTGGTGCTCTACCACCTGAGCCACAATGCCACTTTTGGCTTTTTTCAATAGTTTAATGGAGATAAGAGTCTCACAGACTTTCCTTCCTGGGCTGGCTTCCTGAGAGCCTCAGATCTCAGCCTCCTGAGTAACTAGGATTACAGGTATAAGCCACTGGCACACAGCACACTTTTATTTTATTTTTTTAATTTCCTTAAGCAGTTGTACAAAAGGATTTCAATTCAGCATGGCAGTCTGTAAGTATAATGCAACTTAGTCAATGTCACCCCTTTTATCATTGTCTTCTATCTCCCCCAACCCAATTTTTCAAAATTGTAAATTAATTAAAATATTTCTATTCCCAAGCATTTCAAAATAAGAGCTGTGTGACTGCTCCTGACGCCACAGTAGACCTCTAGAGATGTGTCTTTCAATCCTTGCCAGCCAGCAAATTTTGAAAACAATACAAAATAAAGGTCATTTTAGGGACGATGGAGAAGAATATTTTAAATGGAGACCTTCCTACAAAGGCAAACCTAGGCTGTCTTCCATGACTACATTCTAAAACATTGGGAGTGTCAAGTATGTTGCTTCCTGGAATTTTCCCAGGAAATTGTCAAGTCACACACCTCATAGATGACCAAGAAGGCATTTAAATTAGGCTTGGTGCAGGGCAAAGCTTGGATTATTTCTCCTGTACTGAAAAAGGACTTGACACAGAAATGAGGAATGGCTCTGGGTATGTCAGATGATTGTCAGGGACAACCAAGCACAAAGGCTGAGAATGTTCATTTACTCGTGAAGAACTCTCTCTCTTCTGTCTCTGAGTAAACTTGGCTTCCAGACCGAGCGGCCCAAGTAGAACAGGTTGCTTAGAACACACCCATCATTACCCTGGCCACTGTTTTAAGCTTTAGGGCTTTATGCTGTTAAGATCTGTTCCCTAACCTCTTGTGAATCACAACCTGTCTCACAGGTAGTGGTTAGCTAGAAGATACTGTCACCCGATAGAAGAGGATCTGGAGAAACTTAATTAAAAAGGGGAATTCACTTTTATCGCCCTTGTTCTTGTTTACTTGTCTACTGTTCCCACTGGATTACATGTTTGCTAATACGGGCGTTCCTTGAGACCATGTTTACTTTGGCATGTCAAATGCTTGGTTCAGCATCTGACACATGGGACAAACATCAACATAAATAATGAGTGAATGACAGAATAATAATAAGTGAGTGCAGGCGCAGTTTTGAGAGTGAAAGGGTCCTATAGAATTTGACAAAAGTACAGGGCGCAGTGGTTCCCCAAAGATGGGCTAGACATGGACAACCCCAATTGGGGATACATTGAGTCTGAGATATCAAAAGGATCTTCAAACAGAAACAGATGGAAAGTGCTTTCACAGGCTGTCATGAGATTCAGGAGAGAGCTGGGGAGTAGAAGGAGGCATCCCACTGTAAGGAAGTCAGAGTGATAGGGTGGAAAGAGAATTACACGTTCCACCCCTTATGTTTGGAAGTGTGTAGGGGTCTCCTCAATCTCTCAGCAAAGCCCCAAGAAAACTGTGGCAAGTCAGAGCTAACACTCACAGGTTTTCAGGCATACTCTCCTTCTAGATGTATAGTATCCAGACCAGTATTCTACAGGAGAAATAAAACGCAAGTCACATGAGAATAACCTGTCATTTTAAACTTTCTACTAGTTACATTTAAAAAGCAATTTATTCATTCCATATGTATTTAAAATAAATCCTACTGGCAAAGACATATACAGAGACTGAGCATGAAAAGCAAAACAAAAATTCAAAACATCAAAATATTGACCAAAACAAGGATAAGAAAGGATAGTAGGTTGAATTGAAACTCCTTTGTTGACCTACTTAAAGATAATTTTTAAAAAATAAAAATTCAAAGCAAAGAAAGAATATTAGAAATTGAAGATAAAGTCAAGAAAATATTACGTTCAGACAGCAATAAGGAAAATATTACCAGCATATAACAGATGTAAGAAATGTTTGCGTAATATTTGGCTTTCCTTGTTTTATTGATACTGAGTCTTCAGAATATTGTCTCTTTTATGATACTTAATTCAGCTGGCTACAGATAGTAAATGGTGAGTGTATTGGGATAGCACAGATCTAGGACTACCTATTAAGAAACTGCAAGATGGATTAAAAATTGCTGCTGTGCCATGTTCTTCTACAAATAATTAGCATCAATAAAAAGGGCTGGAGTATGGCAATGTGCCAACATTATACATATATTATACATACATCTAGTAGCTTCCTGTACTACCTAGAGAGTGAATGCCTATAAATGCATTTAGTGGGGGTAGAATGCAGATTAAAAAGGGATGAATGCTTTACCACAACCACACAACAGCATTTATGCACCCAACATATGAGAGAGGTTGGTATACCTCCAAATCTTCTACTTTAGGAAAATCTCTAAAACTTTTAGTAAGAGAAAAAATCATCAACAACCTCATCAGAGCGGATTCAAGCTTGGATTTATTTTTGCAGGAGAGCATTGAAGCTGGGCTATATAATAATCTGAGCCAAGTCTCCCGTGGAGATCACTTCAGATCTATGATTCTTTGAAATATTCATTGAAGTATGCTATGTGGAGCCACCCTTTAATTCCCAGAACTAATTAAAGTCTTGGTAAAATAGAAGTAATCTTCTCTTCCCTGCTTACCTTCAGAATTTTTTTATGAGCATCAAATAGAAGAAGAGCAAAAACATTTCATGTCAGTAACTTGTTCTATATTTTCATTTGGGGGAGTTGGTTTAGCCTCAAAATTTGTTTCTGAATCAGAGAACTGACTTCAGAAGCACTGGGAATTTTTGCCCCATGAGTCAGTCTGTAACCCAGCCTTGCAATTGGGCTATAGAAACACAACAATCTAATTTGGCCTTTGAGGATGCATTTTAATACAACAATGATAGGATATTTGTCAATTAGTTAATGAGTTAACTAATTGACTTATTAGTTAATCATTTTTTTCTTCCCTCAGGGCTTGTCAGCAAGATGGTGGAATCACAGACACTTTCAGCATCATGTAAAACCAAACATTTACCCCAAAGACCCAGATATTGATGTAGGCCCACTTTTTCTGCTGGGAGATTTGCAACCTATCAAGGTATGTATTTCTCTGCCCTAGGAAACCACAGAACCTTCCCTAGAAGTGGATTCTGGAAAGGCTTTCATCCTTGTGTTTGGAAAGACCTAAGAAACTTTCTCCTTTGAAGTTTAAGATATAGATTTCAAATAACAAAAAAGAGCTTCTAAGAACAGAAGTATATTTGAGGTCATGACTCTATGATCATCAAGGTCATTCAGTCCAAACTCCCACACCAGGAGATGTGATAAGTCGTATCACCTGACTTGGGCAATCTCAGTGGCAGACAGGTCCCTGCCCAGTACTTACCACTAGCTCTGACGTAATATCAACCACTATTATAAAGAAGAGCATCTGTTGTTACTAGAGTTCTTGATTATAGCCATTCTAATGGGTGAGGTGGTATCTCAATGTTGTTTTGATTTACATTTCTTTTATGGCTAGAGAGGTTGAGAATTTCTTCATGTGTCTATTGGCCATCCTTCTTTCCTCTTCAGAGAAGTTTCTCTTTAAGACTTTAGCCCACTTATTTATTGGGCAGTTGTTTCTTTGAGGATTTGTTGTTGGGGGATTTAATTTTTTGAGTTCCAGGTATATTTTAGATATGAGACCCTTGTCCGTTATATGGCTTGTGAAGATCTTCTCCCAATCCATGGGCTTTCTATTGATCTTGCTAGCTATGTCCTTTGCCATGCAGCTCTGTAATTTCATGCAATCCCATTTGTCCAACCTTTCTTTGATTTGTCATGTTTATGGGTCTCTATTAAGAAAATTTTGGCCTGTGCCAAGGAGACCTAGGGTTTCTCCTACTCCATCCTGTAATGTTTTCAGAGTGTCTGCTTTGACTCCGAGGTTTTGGATCCATTTGGAGTTGATTCTGGTGCAGGGTGATATATAAGGATCTAGCTTTAGTTTTCTACAAGTAGTTAACCAATTTTGCCAGCACCATTTACTGAAGAGGATATCTTTCTTCCATTCTATTTTTTTAGCTCCCTTATCGAAGATTAGATGGCTATAGGTCTGTGGGTTCATTTCTGGGTTTTCAATTCTATTCAATTAGTCCTGAGGTCTGTTCTTGTGCCAGTACCAAGCTGTTTTGATTACTATGGCTTTGTAGTAGAGTTTGAAATTTGGTATTGCTACTCCTCCAGCACTGTTCTTTCTGTTGAGGAGAGTTTTTGCTATTCAGGGTCTTTTATTGTTCCATATGAATTTTTTGGAATATTGATAGGTATCACATTCAATTTGTAGATAGCCTTGGGAAGTATTGCCATTTTCATAATGTTGATCCTTCCAATCCAGGAGCATGGGAAGTTTTGCCACTTTTTAAGTTCTGTTTTGAATTCTTTTTTCAGGTTTTTAAAGTTTTCATCATAGAGGTCCTTCACTTCTTTGGTTAAATTAATTCCGAGGCATTTTATTTTTTGTGGGGCTTTTACTATGGAGTTGCTTTCCTGATTTCAGCCGCACTTTTCTCATTGTTGGCATACAGAAAAGCCGTTGCTTTTTGTGGGTTAATTTTATACCCTGATACATTGCCAAAGGTTTGAATCAGCTTGAGTAATTTAGTGGAGTCCGTGGGATTCTTTAAATACAAGATCATGTCATCTGCAAAGAGGAAGAGTTTTACTTCATCTTTCCCTATTTGGATCCCCTTTATGTCTGCATCTTGTCTTATTGCTGTAGCTAGGCATTCTAATACTAGATTGAAGAGAGGTGGAGTGAGTGGACATCCTTGTCTTGTTCCTGAGTTAAGAGGAAATGGCTTTAGTTTTTCACCATTAAGTATAATGCTGGCTGTAGGTTTGTCATATACAGCCTTTATTGTATTGAGGAATGTTCCATGGATCCCTAATTTTTCCAGAAACTTCATCATAAAGGGGTGTTGGATCTTGTCAAATGCTTTTTCTGCATCTATTGAGATAACCATGTGGTTCTTATCCTTGCTCCTGTTGATGTGATGAATTATATTAATTGATTTGCGTATATTGAACCAGCTTCGCATCCCTGAAATTAATCCTGTTTGATCATAGTGTATGATTTTTTGGATGAATTGTTGAAGTTGATTGGCCAAAATTTTGTTGAGAAGTTTTGCATCAATGTTCATCAAAGAAATGGGCCTATAGTTCTCTTTCTTTGATGAGTCGTTGTCTAGTTTTGGGATGAGGGTTATTATTGCTTCATAGAATGTGCTCGGTAGTGAACTTTCTCTTTCAATTTCATTGAAGAGTTGGAGGAGTATTGGTGTGAGCTCTGCTTTGAAGGCCTTGTAGAATTCCGCTGTAAAACCATCTGGTCCTGGGCTTTTCTTAGATGGGAGGTCTTTTATTGCTGTTTCTATTTCAATGCTTGATATGGGCCTTTTAAGATGGTTTAACTCATTTTGGATGCTGGAGGGGATGTGGACAAAAGAGAACCTTACTGCATAGTTGGTGGGAGTGTAAACTTGTTCAACCACTTTGGAAAATAGTATGGAGGTTCCTCAAAAGACTCCACATAGAGCTCCCCTATGACCCAGCAATCCCACTTTTGGGCATTTACCCAAATGATCACAAACAAGACCACACTAAAGCTACCAGCACAGCTATGTTTATTGCAGCATTATTTACCATAGCTAAGATATGGAACCAACCCAGATGCCCCTCAGTAGATGAATGGATCAAGAAAATGTGGTATATATACAAAATGGAATTTTATGTCTCCATCAGAAAGAATGACATGGCCCCATTTGTTAGGAAATGGAAAGACTTGAAAAAAATTATATTAAGTAAAGTAAGCCAGGCCCAAAGAAACATAGGTCCCATGGTTTCCCTTATTTGCAATAACTAGTATGTGTCTGAGACAAGCAGAAAAGGACAGATAAGTTGATGTTAGGTGAAATGAACCCCAAGATAAGTATTCAAATGGTTTTTTCTTTCATGAGATTGTTTCTAACATATTTATAAGATGATTTCTTTGTTGCTTTGTATGTCCCTCTCCCACGGTATAATCCCTGTTTTCACTATATTTGTGGAGGGGAAGGGAAAAAACAAATCATTTAAGTAGGGATACAGGTGGACCCATTGCTACAATGAGATGTACAAGTCGTTATGTCGAAAATGAACTTTACAACTTTGGCTGGGGGGGAGGGGTTTGGGGGTGGGGGGTGATGGGAAGGGATGGTAGGGGAAACAAAGGAGGAGGCAACAGTGCTTGATAAAAAATGTACTCATTTCCTTGCTCATGTAATTGTAACCCCTCTATACAGTATTTTCACAATTAAAAAAAAAAAACAATTAAAAAAATAAGAGCAGATGAGGTGAACTAGTATGACTTTCTAAACTTGAAGATATAGAAAGAAAGCCAGGTGCTGGTGGCTCACGCCTGAAATCCTAGCTACTCGGGAGGCTGAGATCTGAGGATCACAGTTCAAAGCCAGCCCAGGCAGGAAAGGCTGTTCAGACTATTATCTCCCATAAACCACCAGAAAACCAGAAGTAGAGCTGTGTCACAAAGTGGTAGAGTGCTAGCCTTCAGCAGAAGAGCTCAGGACAGCTCCCAGGCTCTGAGTTCAAGCCCCACATCTGAAAAATAAAAAGCTATGGGAAGATTGTCACTGACTGAAAATAAATCGCTTCTTCAATTAGCACTAGTCATACACATCTAAACCTCTAGTTGTCTCAACTAATTTTAGCCAGTTAAAAGAGACTATGCTTTTAGATTTATCTTTTATTCATTTGGGATATTTGATTTATATAATTTGCACAGCCCAGATGTCTTGTAAAAGACAAGTTTTACCTCTAAACAGAAAAAAGGTGGGGAGGGGAGAAAGTCATGTCTAAAATTTCTCAGTAATTGATTTCCTTTAATATTTCATTAATGCTTGTCATGTAAAGAACTATTTAAACCATCAAACTTTGTAAGAGATGGTGTTTCATTTGTTCATTTTTCTTTTTTTGTGCCAGTCCTTGGACTTGAACTGAGGACCTGGTTACTGTCCTTGAGTTTTGTTATTTTTTGTTTTTGTTTTGTTTTTTCCACAATCACTTCAGCCACATCTCCACTTCCAACTTTTTGGAAGTTCATTGGAGATAGACTATCCTGCCAGGTTTGGCTTCAAACCACAATCCTCAGAACTCAGCCTCCTGAGTAGCTAGGATTACAGCATGAGCTATCAACACCTGACAAGATAGTGTTTCTTAAACAGAGGAAGTATAATGGTGAGCACAAAAAAATAATCTCTCCTCAAGGGGACGTGTTGGATAACGGTTGTCAAATGCTTAAGAAATTTTTCCCTTCTCAAAAAACTGAAGAGTGCTAAACAATAAAAGACTGAATCTTTGCCAGTGATTACCTGGATCGATCTGATATATATGAAAACCCAAAAAAAAAAAAAAAGCAAATTGTATAAATCTTGAAAATCGTTTTTCTCAGTTTGGGAAACCTTACCATGTACCTCAGCTACAAAGGCAGCAGACTCTTGCTTGTAGGTCTTTTAAAATATTGTTAACTTTTTTTGGGCGGGGCGGGTTCTGGTCATGGGGCCTGAACTCTGGGCCTGGGCACTGTCCCTCAGCTCTTCAGCTCAAGGCTAGCGCTCTACCACTTGAGCCACAGCGCCACTTCTGGCTTTTTTTCTTTTTGCTTATGTACTGCTGAGGAATCGAACCCAGGGCCTCAGGCATGCAAGGCAAGCGCTCTACCACTGAGCCACCTTCCCAGCCCTATTGTTAACTCTTAAATAAATGAATGCCCATGGTTCCACAAGCCACATGAGCAACTCCAATGTGCTGTGGACTTCTGTGCCTAGCATTAGAATTGTGAAATGTTGATTTCTCTCATGGTTCTTCCAGAGGAAGTATAGTCGAGGAAGCATTCTGACTCCCTAGATATGCTTCTACTGCCAGAATCAACACCCACACTACAGAGACCACTTCTCTAACTTGTGCTGCTACCCTTGAGTAGCTTAGGACATAATTTTCTCATCTCAGAACCACAGCATTCTACACACGTTGGTTTTGAGGCCATTGTAATTGATATAGAGCATGAAATTATTTCAACTCTGAAATTCAGTAGTTGCACATTTCAGATGAGTTCTGAGCATGTCTTTCCTCTTTCTTGATAGTCTTTCCACTACTTTTTTAAACATCTGTTTCTTAATACACCTCCATTCAGTCTTTTCTCTCCTTTACTCATATCAAGCAAGACTTTTTGTCTTTCTTCAGAGTAATACCTAGCCAGGTCATAGAAGTTTGTCAACTCCTAAGCATTCTCTACCCATTTTCTTTCTTTTTTTTCCTGTTTCTTACTACTTCGGTGTTTAGAAGTTTGGTAGCTTTTGCAAATAGTTATCTCAGCCATGTGTTATTTCTTTTTATTTCTGACAATAAATGGAGTAGGGACTAATTATAATATCCAAATAAGTGAAGAAGTTATTACCTAAGATGGTAGAAAGAAAATGGGAAAAACAAGAGCTTAACCCTGTTAACACTGTTGTAACTGAATGCACAAGAGGAATGTGAATGATCATTCATTCAACCCTTCAATGAACAGTTATTGAGTTGCTGCTGGGACTACAGAGATATAGGTATTCTTTCTGTTCTTCCTCTCAGAGCATTTTCTATCATTGTGCCTAGGCCACAGGTCATATTCACCAAGGAAAAACCTAGGAAGTTAACTAAATTCAAAGTTATGAATGGAAAATAATAACATAGACGATGAGTATTGATACATAGTAAACAGAATGCTCATACATATTGCTATCTCTTCTTAGAAACAGTAGTGAATCACCATGTGAGATCATAAAAGAAGAAAAGCGAGACAGGAAGTAATATGTCTATATCACTTATCACATGACCACTTAATAAATATTTATTCAATAATAATGGAGCTAGAGCCTGAGCTTGCCTCAGAATCCTAACTATTACAATTTAAGAAAGCTTAACGATACCATCCCTTTTCAGTAAATGCACATAAGGAAAGGGAATAAGTCTCCACATGATTTCCATAACAATATTTTTTTTTGGTCCAGTCGTGGGGCCTGAACTCTGGGCCTGGGCGCTGTCCCTCAGCTTTTCAGCTCAAGGCTAGCACTCTACCACTTGAGCCACAGCGCCACTTCTGACTTTTTACTTTTTGCTTATGTGGTGCTAAGGAATCGAACCCAGGGTCTCAGGCATGCAAGGCAAGCGCTCTACCACTGAGCCACCTTCCCAGCCCCAACAATATTTTTTAGTGATCAAAATTCCCTTAGTAAAGACAGGCATCGGTGGCTCACGCCTATAATCCTAGCTACCCAGGAGGCTGAGATCCAAAGATCACTGTTCAAAGCTAGCCCTGGCAGGAGACTCTTAGTTCCAATAAATCACTAGAAAACTGGAAGTAGTGCTATGGCTCGAGTGATAGAACACTCGCCTTGAGCTAAGAGCTGAGGGACAACGCCCAAGCCCAGAGTTCAAGCCCCAAGACTGGCAAAAAAAAAATTTCCCTTAGTAAAACAAACAAAAATTCATGCATGCTATAATTATCTCTATTTGACTAAAGTGTGATATTTATTCCCATCCCTGTTTTTCTTTTTCTTTTTTTTTTTTTTTTTTTTTTGTCGGTCGTGGGGTTGAACTCTGGGCCTGGGCGCTGTCCCTCAGCTCTTCAGCTCAAGGCCAGCGCTCTACCACTTGAGCTACAGCGCCACTTCCGGTTTTCTGGTGGTTTATTGGAGATAGGAGTCTCACGGTCTCTCCTGCCCGGGCTGGCTTTGAACCGCGATCCTCAGATCTCAGCCTCCTGAGTAGCTAGGATTACAGGCGTGAGCCACCAGCGCCCGGCTTCTGTTTTGTTTTTTCTTGTGTCTCAGGTTTGCCAACCATTGAACACTGACCAAATGGCTCTTTGATGCACATGATTGCACACACACACGTGTGTGCATGCACACACACAGATACACAAATGTCCTTTAGTGTGATAATCAGAGGTATTGTCTCTTTTTGTTCTATTCTTTCTCTTTAGTATGGTAAGAAGAAAATCAAATACATTGACTACGAAAAGCAACATCTGTACTTCTATATGGGTGAGTCTCTTGAAGCCACTTTCTTTATCTTCTCATTTCTTTCATGCATGCACTTGCCAAGCCAGAAGGCATGATCAGAAACCTCTCACAGAGACCAGCCCAGATCTTTTCGTTACTGAGAAAAGCAGCATGTCTAATTTCAGATCCACTGGTGTGAAAATCTGAAAAGTAAAATGGAAAATCAAGCAGGCCTCTTAAACACTCATCTCATCACACACACACACACACACACACACACACACACACACACACACACACACACACTGGGTGGTGCTGGGTAGGGGAAAATGGAGACAACCTAAACATTCAGAAGTCAGAATATCAACCCAGGGACCATGTATGAACTGTCATGTTGAGAAAAGAATCACATCAACCAAAAGCTAAGAGTGGTATTTGTACTGGGAGGGAAGAGAGAAAGAAATGTAATAATGAACCACATATAGCATGGTGACAGAAGAAGAACTCAAAACAAAAGCCAGCAGTATGCGTGGAAGAAAGCTTGATATTCCCATGACCTACTTATAACTACAGAATGCATGAGATATTCTCCCTCCCTGCCCCGCCCTCTCTGTCTCCCTCTTTCACCCACACACAACTACATATACATATACATACACACATACACACACACATACATACATACATACATACATACATACATATCTATGCAGGGATGGTAGCCAGAAGGCAAATCAGTTTAGCTGAGTAATTCTGATGCCAATAAAAGAACATCATAGCAAAGAGATTTTCCTCTTCACTAATTCAATTTCTGGCAGCCTACAAGGGAAGTTTTCAAATAACTTGCAAATTTGCTCTTCTAAAACATATTTGCACATTTGGGAAATTAAAAAAATTTAAGAAGGCAACCAAACATTGCTGGTAGAACAATGGTTCTCAACCAGGAGCAAGTTTTTTCCCTTGGAGACATTAGAAAATATCTAAAGACATTTGAAGTCTCTGGCCAGGAAATAAATGAACCTTCCTCATTCCTACAAGACAACCATATTGGGACTGGACCCAATAACAAGCATTTGAGGGCAACTACAAGACTGTAGGACCTGATTTTTTTTTTTAATTAAATCTTGCAAATTCACAACAAAATTTTGGAAGTGCACCCATCCCACATGACATCTCACTAACTTTTAGGGAAGTTGAGCCTGGAACTACTGATCAAATTCTTACTTCAACTTCTGGGCCTTGGAAAGTTCAGTAAAGTCTAAGATACAGGTGTGAATCTCCGTACTCAGGGCCCAGTATTCTGGAAAAGGCATGGAGAGGGAGAGAAAGAGACAGATGGGGAGAACAGGGAAACAGAGGTTTGCTGGTTTGTTTCTGAGTCACATTTTAATGTCATCTCTTCTTGTTTTCTTTTAATTTTTTAGTTGCTCTCCCCCTCCTCATGCCTGTGTATTTTAACCTGCAATCTATGCAAGTGATGTACCTTCGAAAGTATTGGTGGGTGAGTAACTTGCTTTATTACCTGAAACTAAGCCAAATAGAAGAGGGGGATGAAAATGTTTAGTTCCCTTGAGACACAGCATGTGGACTTAGCCAAGATATGAAGAAGCAATGAAATAATACTCAGTGTTTTTTTCTCTGCAGGACATTGCCTGGGTCAGCAGCTTTTACATCCGACACTTCATCACATTTGGCCCTTTCTATGGAATTTTTGGAACTGTGTTGCTCATATATTTGGTCAAGTAAGAATGCTCTCTTATTGCCACAACTCACATGGTCTTGGTACTTTCTTGTCAGAGGTATCTGTGATTGGTAGAAGATTAAAACACCATACTCCATTAACTGGGAACTGAGGGTGTGTGTGTGTGTGTGTGTGTGTGTGTGTGTTTAAATAAATGTCAAAAGGCAATGGCTCAATTACTTGAGCAAGATCTATTTCTCACAAGAATGATTTGCCCAATTTCCCTTTTTCAGCACTTGCCCAGATTCGAAAATATAGAATTTCAGTTGAGATTCACAGCAGCAGGTTCTCTACCACTTGAGCCATACCCCAATTGCTTTTTGTTTTAGTTGTTTTTCAGATAGGGTCTCATGCTTTTGCTCAGAAAAGCCAGACTGTGGTCTACCTACCCCTGCCTCTCGAATAGCTGAAATGATAAGCATGTACCAGCATACCCTACCCAAGATTAGATATTTTTGAAGTATTTTTGTACATAGAGATTTTCCCAAAGCCCAAATGACTTCCAATTATTGCTTTTTCCTAAATAACCTTGTCCTACTCTTTAGTTTATTCCTTCCTTCATCCTACCACGTTATTATGTTAAATCCTAACTAATTGTAAGTATAGCGACAGTTATTATGGGTTGGACACTTCATTAAAAGCTTTACATACATTATCTTTTTTAATGTAATCCTCCTACAAGTCTACAAGGTAGATGGTATCATCTTCATTTTTCTGCTAGTGGAACTGAGTCTCATAGAGATTAAATCACTGGTCTGTGGCAATAGAACCCGTAAGGGCCAAGACTAATGCCAAGACAGAGCTTGAACCCAACTCTCTCTGATGACTAAGCAGGCTGTCAAACACTTTGCACATGCCCTTTGAAAACCTGGTATGTTTTACCCTTGCACAGAGCCTAGGAATTCTTGGAGGTACTACTCTCCTGGTTTAGGCAAATGGTAGGGCCAAATGGCTATGTGCTAGATTAGAAAAGTATGCCAGGAAGATATAGGATGAAGACCATTTTTACTGCAATGGTGGAATCTCTCCAATTCCACCCAGTCTTTGGCCACCTCCCCAAAAGGCTCTGCAGGCCCAGTGTTTGCCATTGAAGACACACTAAGAAGCCATCACCCATCTTTTGTTTCCCTGAAAGGTTTCTTGAAAGCCCATGGATTGCCTATGTCACGCAGATGAGCCACATACCCATGAAAATGAGCAGAGAGGAAAACCGAGACTGGCTCAGCACTCAGGTAATTCCCACCAGATTGATCTAAGAGTCTTGTGACCTCAGATAGGAATCTCATAACCATCACAAAGTGCTTCCAGAAGCCAGGCACCAGGTTAAGCACAAAGGTTATTCTCACTCAACCAGATCATAACATTGAAGTCATAGGACGCATATAGAACTCACAAGTAATAAGTGATGGCAACAAGGTTTTAACCTTGGCACTTTGATTACAGAACCTTTCCACTAAACCAAGTATCAGTCAACTAGACCTGGACTACTTCTTGCTGCTTTATGTCATTTTTTTAATACATCCAATTATATATTATTTATGACTGCTTTCATGATGCAGTAGAATTGGGTAACTGTGAGAGAACTAAAGTATTTATTGTGTGGTATTTATGGAACAAGTTTTCTCTCCCTGTTCTAATCCCCCAATGATATTCTTTCAAATGAATCTGAAACTCACAGAATTATAGAAAAAAATTGTATGTAAGAACCTTGAAAATTGCCTAACTTTAATATTTGGATAGAGTATCCCAAAATATTGTCAATGCTTAACAACGTTATTTCGAATGCAGAACTGCTCTGCTTCCTATTACACCATATGCCCCATGACTGGCTTCATTGTGCTAACAAAGGAATCAGTAATTACCTTATTTCTTCTGCAAATTCATATGCAAACTCAAATGACTCTCTTCGTGATACAGAGAAGGCGTCTTGAACTTTTTGCCCACAGAACCACATTTTTGTCTGTTGGTTTCCACTTATAATTTATTTAATTATCTATTGAGATAAATCCTTTTCAAGTATTTATTTTCTCTTCATATTTCTTTTCCTGTGAACCGTTTCATCTATTACTCAGTCTAGATATTTGTATATTTCTTATTGAGTTTCAATAACTTTGTAAAGATAACAGCATATTGTAATATATACTATACACTTTTTCTTGCTTATTTCTTAGGCCTATAATTTTACTGTGGGAAAAATACTAATATTTCATCATGTTTCATATCCAATATCCCTGGAAAAAAAAACTGTTGTATTGAGCCATTCACTCTTCTTTTTCCACTCATTACAGACTGTGGTGACTGAGGCATATAATTTATAGTAAGAAATTTATTTAGAATAATACACTAGCATATCATGTTTATAGCTAGTGCATGGAAAGAACAAAATCTTCCCACTAATTTTCCAGATTTCTGGTTTTTTAGTACGCGCCATCTCTTACAATAATGAAAGACACCAAAAACACTTTGCAATTTCAAAAATTATTGAAAACCTCGAAGAACTTTGTATGTAGGTTATATTATTGTTATCTATTATATTTGAAACTGAAACAGAAATTATTTAAAATTTCAAAATAATAAACACTCTAGTTCATGTTAACACCAAGGTCATGACAGCGTTCCACGTTTGTACTCGCTGGGCCTAAATTTCACTGCATACCTTAAGAGGATGAAAATTAAAAGATAGTGTGTTAGAAGTAATATGAAATATTTTGTAAATATAGGGCGCTGGGTACCTCAAAATCATCAGTACTACGCTTTGAGTAATGCCAACAGAGAACAACAACTGGTTTACATTCAAGGGAAATATCCAGCTAAAATTAAATTTTAAGAAGATATTGAGGAAAGCCGGGCACCAATGGCTCTCACCTGTAATCCTAGCTACTCGGCTGAGATCTGAGGATCATAGCCCGAGAAGGAAAATCCATGAGGCTCTTATTTCTGATTAATCACAGAAAGGGTCAGAAATGGTGATATAACAAATGGTAGAGTGCTAGCCTTGAGCAAAAGGAGCTTAGGGACAGCACTCAGGCCCAGAGTTCAGGACTAGGACCAAAAAAAAAAAAAGACATAGAGGAAACTGGCAGATAGATAGATAGCTAGATAGATAGACAGACAGACAGACAGACAGACAGACAGACAGACAGACAGAGATAGATAGATAGATAGATAGATAGATAGATAGATAGATAGATAGATAGATAGATAGATAGATAGATAGACAGATAGATAGATAGATAAATAGATAGATGAGATAGAGATATATGGATTCTTAACCTTGGCAATCTAAAACAAAGCCTCTGCCTCTTGAGGCCATAACTTTTTAATCTTTATTGTTATTATAAAGGTGTGTACAGAGGAGTTAGAGTTACATGAGTTAGGTAAAGAGTGCATTTCATTTTGGACAATGTCACCCCTTCCTTTGCACTCTCTCCCAGTTTTTTCCTCCCATCTCCACCCACAAATCATATAGTCTAGTTAGTACCACTGCTGCGTTTGTTCATCCGTTGTCACTTCATTTCTGTGAACCCCTTAGTCTCTCAAAGATAGATACATAAAAAAAGACAAAAAGACAAGAAAACAAAACCAGCAGCAAAGAAAAATCCCCATTTCTATTTCCTGGAGCTCATTTCGACAAATATTATGTTGTATGATCAGATCCACAGAGGCTTTGCACCTTAGTTCCTCTCCTAAGCATGTCCTCCTTTGAAACCATGACTTCTTAAACCATAACATAAAATGGAACATTAAAATATGCCTTTCTCCATACTTACAAATCCACGAAGTCTACTCTTTGAATGGTAATCTATTCTTATAATCTCTATCGTAATTCTACAATCCCATTACCGCCTACCAAAATCCTTATTCTTGATACTATAATTTTGTTTATCTAAGAATCATCAGTAACCATTTCTTTGGAAATCCTCATATTCTTTTATATCTATTACCTTGTATGTGCTTCTTGGCAAAAACATATTTCATTGTCTTTTTAAATGTCTTTTTAAAAAACATCTCATCAGGGCAGGGCATCTTGTATATACACTTTTCTAATTTGAGGAGGGGAAGGGAAATAACAAAATGCTGAAATAAGGGTACAGGTTGACCATTGTAACAGTGAGACATACAAGACTCTATGTTGAAAATGAACTTTACAACTTCCGAGGCAGGGAAGGAGCTGGGAGGTGGGGAGGGAAGGGATAGTACGGGAAAAACAAAGGAGGAGGTAACAATTCTTGATAGGAAATGTACTCATTACCTTACTCATGTAACTGTATCTTTACAACAACAACGAAAAAAATCTCATCAGGGCTGGGAATGTAGCTTAGAGTGGTAGAGTGCTTTCCTAGCATGCATGAAGCCCTGGGTTCAATTCCTCAGTACCACATAAACAGAAAAAGCCAGAAGTGGTGCTGTGGCTTAAGTGGTAGAGTGCTAGCCTTAAGCAAAAAGAAGCTCAGGGACAGTGCCCAGGGCCTGAGTTCAAGCCCCACGACTGGCAAAAAAAAAACCTCATCATCTTTTTGAGCTTCTTAAGACCTGGGACTGTGTTATCTTTTATATCTGCTACAATTCTTACACTCAGGAATGTATTCCTAAGCACCTGTTGGCAGTTGTCTGCATAAAAGAATAAGCATTTGTTTTTACCTTTCCTATCTAATGGAAGCTTTTCCTTTGCAGGTTTTGGCCACATGCAATATTGAACAGTCCTTTTTCAACGATTGGTTCACGGGGCACCTGAACTTCCAAATTGAGCACCAGTGAGTGATAGAGACAATCCTTGCTAGAAGAAGGGAAGTCACAAGGAACAGCCCCACACACAGTCCTGGGTGCAGTTCTTCCACTCAGAAACTCAGAAGAGCTAAAACAAACCAGGATTCTCTAAAGTCTACTATCTTTCCATTGGGGACACTGGTTGGGGGAGGGCAAAAAGAAAGGAAGAAGATTCCCTATTTGTGAGAAAATGAAGTGGAAGAGTATAAATGTACCAGTGACTCTTTTTCTGGTTATATTGAGTCTTAGAAATTGGAGAGTGTTTTCTGTGTGTGTGTGTGTGTCTGTGTATGTGTGTGTTAACATGTGTACATGAACATTTGGTTAGTTGGTTAAACCCAAGTGGGGGAAAGAATCATATAACATGAGTTACAAAGTTTTATTGAAATTTAATGACAATTTAAATGTCTTTTTAGAGCCAAAATATGAAATACTCAACCATCAAATCTATTCTTTATCCAATTCCCAAGTAGTATTTGTAAATACTTTACCAATAGGTCAGTTTATTGAACATAAACTTAATAGAAAATAATAGTAAATTGGATAGCCAATCTCTCTAGAAAATTCAGAAAGATAATTTCCTCATCTCTTTATCTAAACAATATCTGGGAGAAAGGCAGTGAAGGACAGAGATCTGATGTCTGCCTGTTCATGGGATTTTTTTCTCATCTTCTCTTTTATGTTAGTCTTTAAAACCCTCAGAAAAAAATAATCAAAGGGCTGTTACTCATATTTTATCAAAGAGGAGGCTAAAAAACAAGAATGCTACCTGATGGATTGCTGCATGACCTTGAATAAAATCTGTATCTCCTCGATTCTTCTTACTGTCCTTGAGCTTTTCCCCATGTGCCATAACTGGACCCTTGTGAATGAATATTCACCTCTTCACAGGATGGAAAGTTAGATAGAGAGAAAGAGAGTTACAGACAGAGGAGGTGGGAGCCAAGAGCAGCATGTAGCTCTCCAAGGTCATTCACATGGTACAATGACCCATACTTTTACCTGACTTGTCCCAGAGTAAATGCATTGGGGGGGGGGTGATATTTTTCCTGTTATCATTTCTCAAACATTTGCCACCTACATGGCTGACAGACATGTTAAGAAATAGGATGAGAGTGTTTTGGCAGGACGTTTGAACTTCCAAGAAGGATTGTGTAAGGTCAAGGTTGGGTTTGCATTGTTGATGTAATTTTATGTAGTAATACAGGAACTAAAATACCCCTGATGTTTTTCTTTCTTTCATCTGACTTGTATTTTCTGTTTCAATAGTCTGTTCCCCACAATGCCACGTCATAATTACCACAAAGTGGCCCCTTTGGTGAAGTCACTGTGTGCCAAGCACGGATTGCAGTATGTGAACAAGCCCATGTTGAAGGCGTTTGGAGATATTGTCAGGTGCGAACATAATTTCTCTTGGCTGACAGCTCTCACGTTTCCCTCACTGACAGTCCCCACCAAATTCACTGGCCTATGAATCATACCTCCCACAACCATTGGTTAAGGTAGTTCCCTATGAGCCCAGCATAAACATGGGACTCTGCAGAGAACAACTCCAGCAACAATCTGATAACTGAAATACGTACCATAGGTTTGGGGGCAAGAGTCCAGAGTGGAAGAGCACTTGCCTAGTAAGCACAAAGACTTGAGTTCAAACTGCAGTTCTCCTGGGAAGAAATGTTCATTGGATGCTGAGTAGGAGACCAAGATCTGAGGATCACAGTTCAAAGTCAGCCCAGGCAGAAAAATTTGTGACATTCTTATCTCCAATAAACTATTCAGAAAAAACAGAAGTGGCACTGTGGCTCAAGTAGTAGAGGGCTAACCTTGAGCAAAAGAAGCTCAGGGACAGTGCCCAGGCCCTAAGTTCAAACCCCAAGACCAGCACCAAAAAAAAACAAAACAAAAAAAAAAAAAGTTTATCATTTAACTATTATTTTTTATGGCTAAGTGAAAATTCCTTAGTCTTCTTCCGATTTTGTGTGTGTTGTGTTGGTCCTGGGGCTTAAACTCAGGGCCTTCTGTGTTCTTACTTGGCTTCTTTGCTCAAGGATGGCACTCTACCACTGGAGCCAGACCTCCACTTCTGGCTCTTTGCTGGTTAATTGAAGATAAAGAGTCTCACATCCTGACCAGCTGGCTTCAAACCGTGATCCTCAGTTCTTAGCCTCCTGAGCAGCTAGGATTACAGGCAAAAACTACCAGCATCAAACGCATATTTCAAGCTTCTGGAAATGAAAGCTATGTGTGATTTATGTCTGTATCCCTTAAAGACTTCCCACATGCTTTAGGATTTAAGTGAGGAAAGAGATGATCAAATCTTCAGGTCCACTGTTGTTGATAGGCTAGTGAACACAAAGGGGATCCAACTGGGGTGGCTGGCTCTGAGGAGTGAGAGCTATAAAAACTGAAAATCCATATTCATCCCAAGGCATTCCCAGACACTTTTCTAGAAGACATTGTGCTGGTCCCAGCCTGATCTTATCCAATCCTTCTCCAAAGCCCCCACTCTTATACCTACCACACTTCCCTTTCTCCTTTCAGTTGCTACCAAACTCCTGCCCTGGTCCTACTCTCTCATTCCTTTACCACTTTTCTCTTCTTCATGGATGTCCTTCCAATTTGCTGCATCTCTTCAATGTCTCTTTGACAATTCCCATTCACTCAATGGGGCACCTCTCAAATTCCTATTCCTCAGATTAATCTTCACTAATATCCAAGAGCAAATCCCTAACAGGATCTCATGGCACCTGCTTCTCTTAGCTGATGACTTTTGTCACAGCCATACTGAAGTAATTCATTATTTGTTAACAATGATCTACTGAGTTTAAATAAATTATTATTTGAGTATGCAATAAATTGTTTATTACATGTCTCTAAAACCGTACCAAGAACTCCACATAGACAGGATTTACATTTGTTTCCTTCATCGCTGTATAATCCAGAGCATAGAAAAATGCCTTCTTCATTATAACATATTGTAGGTAAACAGATATAGGACAGACTGGCTTGTAAATATTTAAGTGCAGAAGAGAAAAAAATGAAACGTAAACTCAAATTTTCAGAAAAGGAAGAGGAACTTATTTTCCAAATCAATTTGATATTTTTTGACCAATTTACCAAATGGAGCTGGAAGTCATATTGTCCTGATACCACGTAGAGGAAAGATATTTGGAAACTCCTTTTCCATGAGGGGTTTCGCCTCCTGATGCTTTCGTTTACTCTTCTCACAGGGCATTGAAGAAATCTGCAGCTCTCTGGATGGATGCTTATTATGAATGATGCAGAGCACGCCTTTAATTGTATCTCTCAGGGGACTGGTGGCTGGCTGTATGAGGATCTCTCCTGCTTTACTAGAAATCAGCCAGCGGCACCATTGATATCCCTGAGTGTGCCAGGAATGTGAATCCCAGACACATACAAAAACCCCTTCTCTAAAGGTCTTCTTGCCTATAAGAAGCAGAAGAAATGTCCGTCAGGTGATTTTGGCCACAGTGACAAAAAGGAAATGAGTGTTTTGATTTTTTTCATTAGAATCATGAACTTAATGGAATCTTAATAGATAGAACAATAGACCTCATAAGATCATCAGTGCAGGAACCTGGTAAAATTTACAGATGAAGCTGACATAGGAAGAAGTAAGCCACCCAGAGGAGAGACTTCCAATGGAGTATTTTGGTGAACAGGGCAACTCATCTTAAAAGAAATTATCTTGACTTAAGAGGTCTCTTAGGAAGTACAAATTTTTGCTTATGTCTTCTCAAACATTTGAGTTCTTTCTCTTTAAAAGAAATTTATCCTGAATAACATTAAACTATCTTCAAAGATTTGAATATATTGCTTCAGACTTTCATTTCTGGACCTATATATGTTTGTAATTAGTGTGTATATATAGTGTTTTTATGGGAGAAGTTAGAATTTCAATTTTAAAAAAACTTTTAGGAAACTTCAATCAGTCCCAACAGCAACCGACTGAACAGTTCTGTATTTGAAGGTATCTTATGTTCAGCTAAAAACAAAAACAAAACAAAACAACAGACTCGAGTATACGATTTGGTGGCCTAGTTCCATATCCACCAGAGCAGAATGATTGGAGATCTTTTCTCAGTCACATGGACCAAAGAAAGACTTTCATTTTCTATTATGGAGACTGTAAGTTGTGTCAAAGAATTTTCTCAAGTTTAGTTACATCAAATTAAATATGTCTTAAGAGAAATCTCCTCCCCACCCTCCTCACAAAGAATAAAGTAGACATGGTTCATTTGTACCATGCTGATTTGTCCTTCTGTTCAGCCATTGTTGGGGGGCGGTCTGTGATAAAACTTGACTTTAACTACAAGGAGGGAAACTATAAGGGCTCCACGCAAATCAGCGTTATTGATTTCTCTGTTGACTGAAATTTTACCCATTAGCAATCATTCTCTCCACATTCTGAAAAACACCCTCTGGTTTGTTTGAGTCTGAATCAAATCCCCGGTGAAGAACAGAATGTTAAGCAACTCTGAGTTCCTAGGAAATTACAAATGCGTGTCAAATCTAAAAGAAAAGTGGTTGTCTGGGAGTAAGAGATACCAATGTGGTATGGAATTATAGAGTTACCAAATAGGAAATCTGCATAGAGACTGAGGATAAAAAGTACGGTTGAGGGCTGGGAAGGTGGCTCAGTGGTAGTGTGCTTGCTTTGCATGCTAAAGGCCCTGGGTTCGATTCCTCAGCACCACATAAGCAAAAAGAAAAAAGCCGGAAGTGGCGCTGTGGCTCAAGTGGTAGAGCGCTAGCCTTGAGCTGAAGAGCTGAGGGACAGCGACCAGGCCCAGAGTTCAGGCCCCACGACCCGACCCAAAAAAAAAAAAAAAAAGTACGGTTGACTCCATGATTCTTTTGTGAGGATCGCCATCTCTCCCACTGATATGCCTTTCCAGTCTCTCCTACCTGAAGTCAGGGTCGCAAGCAGGAAGAGGATACAGTGACTGGCTTTCTCTCTGTCACTCAGGCACTTTGTGCTCTTAGTGTCTAAAAAGAGCAACTGGACCTCTCCTTGGCCAAAACTAATTATCTCAAAGGAATTCCCCACTCCACATTCAAATTAGCCTACTTTGTAGTTCCCCAGTTAGAGTTGTTTACTGTGTACATTTCAAGGGAACTAGAATATGTCCATAGATTATAGAGGGGAAAACATGAAATTAGTTTTAAGAAAGTTGTAGTCATCTGGTCCTAAGCTTTTCTTCGTTGGGAGGATTTTTTTTTAATTTTATTTTTTAAATAATTGCACAAAGGACAGGTGGTCAATTCAGCAATGCCCATTTATGTGTACAATGCATCCTGATCAGTGTCATTGATTACTGCTTTGATCCCTTACCATTTCTTGATTGGTCCAGATGTTCTATTGTTCATGATTCAGTCTTTGTAGATCACATTCCTGGGAATTTATTCCTACCATTTATCCAATTTGTGGGTGAATAATTATAGTGATCCTTTGTGTTCCTGTGTTATTCAAACAGATGTAAATGAAATGATTTGCTGTCTAGGGATTCACAAATGTGTTCATTATTAAGTGAAGTAAGAAAATAATAAACACAAAATTGAAGGCCATGGTGGGGTGAGGGAGAGAAGGTTAACTAGGTAAGAACAAAGTAAGGGGCTGGCTGGCCTACTGGTCAGCTAACCTAAATTCTAACAGTGGCTTGGAGAGCAACCGGCTCTCATTGCTTACCTCAACCCCTACCCTGGCACAAGTCCAAATACCAGTCAACACAGAGTAAAGGATAAAATTAGTCAAACTGAGAACCCAGGAAAATGGTCTTATGAATTAGCAAGTGATGAAGCAAATTAAAATTTACTAAATTTACCCAGTAAGTTTTTGTTCCATCACGATTTTTCTGATTGCAAAATCAAAATGTTAATTTAATTTCTTCCAATCTGATAGGAATTGTTTTTTTGATGAAATGAACATAAAGCATTTCTGCACTCTTCTTATTCACGTAGTATGATGTCTTCAAGGTCAAGTTGTGCTGTTTATTGCAGGGTCTTTTGCTTTCCTGAGATCGAATAATATTCCCTGGGATGCACATGCCATGTTGTTTATTCACTCATATCCTGATGAGCATCTCAATTCTTTTCATATCTTAGCTACTGTGAATACTGTTGTAATTGAGACAAAAATGCTAATATCTTTTAAGAGGAGAGCACTAACATTGTTGACTTCCATTGTTTTTAATGAATACACAAGTGTGGATTTGTTATATGAGACCCTTAACAATAATTAATGAGCCACATTCTTCGTGGGCTTTGTTTTATTTAAGCCTCATCATAACCCCATGGGGCAGGTACTATAGTTAATCTCATCATATGGATAAAAACACAAAGCTTAAGGGAAACTGAGCAATGTGCCTGGTTTCACAGGTAGAAACTGGTAGAGCTTCAGATCTAGGAATATTTGAATTCACAACAATGCTTATTCATTTCCGTGGTAGGAAATCCAAAGCAAAGGTGTCACTATGTAGCATTCAAATACACGGGCAGTTGACATCTTTGAAATATTTCTGAGAGCTTCCCTGGAGCTGATAGAGTGTGCCCACATGGCTCTTGAATACCGGTGCATTCTGCCAGAACAGTTACCTGTGAACCACGTTACCGATTAAAGGAAACTAAGCAAAGGTCCTTCTTAGCCAACCTCTACTTGCCAATCTTTAAAAAGTATTCAGATCAGGGCAATATTGCTTGGAGAGACTCAGGAGTGAACCTTTCAGAATGGCAGATGCTTCATTACATATGGTAAACAGGATGGAGAAACCATTTAAGATTCTGCAACACCATAGTCTACAGTCAACCCAGGAAAACTTCATGTTACCCATGATTATATTTACATGGTTTTCCCTAATACTTTCTTTCTTTCAAGCTTCACTTTTCTTGGTATAATTACAAAAAAATGAGGACTCACCTAAGTTTCAGTTGGGTATTAAGTAGACTGTAGAAGTCATGAAACTAGATTCTAATTTAGCCGATTCTAATTTAGCAAATTCTAATTTAGCAAGTGACCTGGGCCAGTTTACTTATGTAATTTCTACCTCCATTTTTACATTTATAAAACAGGTGGAATGCATAATATTAACTTCCTTACATGCATCATAGCATGATTGTAATAATCAAGTGAAGTGAGGCCAATAAAAGGCCTTCATTAGTAAAGAACAGCCATTTTAGATGGTGGTTGCAGTTATTATTGTAAGGAAGGTTCATCACAACCAAGACCCATCAACATTAAAAAAGATGATAGCAAGTTATACAGACCCACAGGATGGAAAGATATGAATCCTTTGGTAATGAGGGCACTTTTGCCCAAATAAGAGACTCTGAGTCACACATGAGAAGTAATATTTGTCCTGTTAAAATAAATAACCCTCCACTTGTGCCCACACCAAAAATCCTCTGAAACATATAAAGCTCAGCCCATAGAGACAGGAGACAAAGAGGGTTCTAGTTGCCCAAACTTCTCCTTAACTGTGAGTTCACAATTCTTACTGCAGGAAATCCTACCAAATACAAGAATATCATCTGCTGCTTAAACTACATCTAGTAAAGGACTTTTCATGACTCTTTGCTTCTTAACCACCATTCTCCTGGTACAATCTTAGAAGTGCAGAAAGTGGAAGCTTGAAGTTAAACTCTATTGAGTATAAAGATACTTGAACACTATTACTTTCCAAACACTGCTTAAGAAAGTTTGCAAGCAGCAACACTGAAAGAATTTTACACCACCAAGCTCAAGGGGCTACGAGAGAGGTAAATTGGAAAGGGATAAAAGAAGGATTTAAAAAAAGAGTAATAGAGGGGATGGGTGTAATATATTATGAGGGGATGAAAACATAGTATGTGCATGTGTGCAAACACCATGATGAGTCTCCTGTATATGTATAATTTCATATAGGCCACTGAAAAGAATGGATGGGTGAAAATTACATAGCAGACCTATCTCTAAGTAAGCATGATTATCTTTTCTACAAACTAGTTAGCTCCCTAAAGAACAAACTTACATATGCATGTGCATACATACATGTATATGTGCCCACGTGCACATGCCTGGGATCTCATTTCATTTGTTCACATGCCTTTCGTTATAGTCATCACTCTCATTTGGCAATCTTGGGTGAGCACTTACCATGTGTCGGTCATTGAGCCAGGTGATGTAAAGAAGAGACAACTCTGAATGTTCTTGGAGCTCTCATTCTGGCGAAGGCAGTCAATTTACAAGTGGAAGAAAAGCCACGATGATTGCACATAAAAAAAATAAACTGAATGATAGGAGGTTGGAGATGATCAGACAAGTACATTAGCAGAAAAGGTTAACTAGGGGTGAATCTGAGAAAAATATCCAAGGTGCCTACCATAATTCTTTTTTTTTTAATTATTGTGAAAATACCGTACAGAGGGGTGACAATTACATGGGCAAGGTAATGAGTACATTTCTTATCAAGCATTGTTACCTCCTCCTTTGTTTCCCCTTCCCATCCCTTCCCCTCTCCACCCCCCCATACCCACAACCCCCTACCACCACCCCAGCAATCCCATTTTTGGGCATTTACCCAAATGATCACAAACAAGACCACACTAAAGCTACCAGCACAACTATGTTTATTACAGCATTATTTACCATAGCTAAGTTATAGAACCAACCCAGATGCCCCTCAGTAGATGAATGGATCAAGAAAATGTGGTATATAGACACAATGGAATTCTATGCCTCCATCAGAAAGAATGACATTGCCCCATTTGTTAGGAAATGGAAAGACTTGGAAAAAATTATATTAAGTGAAGTAAGCCAGTCATGAATCTGACACACAGAATGATCAGAGGCAAAAAAACAAAAACAAGAAAACAAAAGTTCTAAAGTAGAATCTGTTCAAATAACAGAGTGGCAGACTAGCTGGAACACCAAACAAGGTTGTTACCTCAAATATCATTTAAACTTCTTTTTATTCATAAGTTCAGTGTGTCTGAGCTATTCAACAATAGTCAAAATGACCTCGTGGTTTGTACAAGCGGAGTTTTCTCTGGGAATTCTTCCTAGATTCAGATGACCAGGTTAATTTTAATTCTCTGCGTCTCTCTCTGTGTCTCTCTCTGTATCTCTCTCTGTGTCTCTCTGTGTCTCTGTCTCTGTGTCTCTGTCTCTGTCTCTCTGTGTCTCTGTCTCTGTCTCTCTCTGTCTCTCTCTCTGTCTCTGTCTCTGTCGCTGTCTCTCTCCCCCCCCCTCTCTCTCCCTCTCTCTCTCTCTCTCAGCTCCTATGTCCTGTACACCTCACTGGTGGAACTGATATCTGCTGCTACCACCCACAAGCCTGAAAACCCCACAGAGGTTGCGAGCTAATAGTCATTTCATCTCCACCTCTAGCCCATTGTTTGTGGATTGTTTAAATAAAGGTTGTCATGAATCATTCATGTATAAGAGCCATGGTGGATATGCCTAATAAGTAACTGATTTCATATTGAAAGACAATCTACAATGCTCAGTTAGAAAGTACAGACCTGGTTCAGTTCACTGATCTTCAGGGGATGTGGTGGTATCTGCCAGGAGATCTTTGGGACAGTCACTTCAAAAGCAAGAACAAAGCTTTTGAGATAGACATAAATGAAGTGACCCAACTCTAAGCCATAGCAGTGTGGTGTAGCTATGAAACACAAGGGAATAAATGGAAAATTTATAGAACCTGGATCCATGCTGCATGGGTTCAGGTTATCCAATGGTGAGAAACTTAAAGAGATATAAAAGTTTAGGTTGTGGACGGACAGCATTAACAAACGAAAGAGAAGTGAGTAGTTGCTTGTTGGATATCTCACAAGTAATTGAAGGAGGCATCCTCTGTAGGTTGAAAAGAAAATGAAGACAAAAGGCAGCAACAGGGACACAACCTCCTAAGAAGTCGACCAGAGAAAAGAGTAGAGAAAGAGGTTTGATTTGAATCGGAGGGATGTTCTACTAGAGAGGAGGAGGGAGGGGAAAGAGATAGCAAAGATAAAGAGGATTCACTGAACCCTTGCAGGAAATACTGGAGCCATGATCCACAGGAAGGAAGAGAAGGAAGGCTTGGGGTGTGAATGATAAACTGAGACAAACCAGACAGGAGAAACAAAACCATTTAGTTCTATTCTTGACCAACTTTGTTCAGTCTGGAAAAAACAAAGTTGAGCTTGGTGCATATCAAGATGTTGGCCATGTGGACCAAAATTAATAGCACCTTAAACACTTGAAAATAAAAACTAGATTTACTAATAAAAAAGAAGACTGAAGGCTAAAGGTGTGGCGCATGTGATAGAGCACCAGCTCTATCACAAGTGAGCTGAGCAAGCCAAGTAACACAGGGCCCTAATTCAAACCCTGGTACTACTCTGATAAGATTATCTGGCTTATGTCTCCAAGTTAGTCATCCTCTTTAAACACTAGGGGAGGATATTATGTTTGCTCACCACCAATTTTGTTCTGAAATGGTACAAATATAAGATTATCAAGTTTATATGGCATAGAGGGTAAGAGGAGTTGTATACTGCTCCTTCCTTGTTGGTTTCCTTGAGAACTGTGGCTGTCTCCATTTGCTGGAAGATGATTATATCAGCCTCTCACACTAACTCCAACCCACAGGTTGGGAAGTTTTGTGTTATACTACAAAAAAAGCACACACATGGATTTCCCTGACACATACATATCAAGAATGCACCAGTAGTAGTTACTATAATATCGAGATACGACTATGTCTGTGAGTAGTCTCTACCCTACCTTCCACAACTCCCCTCAACCCTTCCTTCTCTGCCTTCCCCAGTCTACCTCCGAATCTAAGTGGGTGATGATTTTCCACACCTTTTCTATTCTGTTCAATGGACTGAGAAAGACAATTCTTGACAAAAGGCAAATATCCTGTCCAAAAATCAAATTTCAAGTAGAGATCCCGGATGATTTGAGTGTTAACATTTCAACCTGAGCTACAGCTGTCGACACAATTCAATTTGCCCTGGCTGGGCTTCAACTTGCTCCTCATTACTCAGCATTCCAATTCTGTCCTCATGCAAACAATGTATTTTTTTTTCCTTTTACAGGAGTTCAGACGGTATTTCGTTTCCAGCCCCGCTGCTCCCCGTGTGAGCGCTCACTCTCAGCTTCATAGCTGTTGTTTCAGTGATTTTTAGTCTTTGGCTTTATAGCTGAGCTCCTATGGGCAGTCTGTACTTTCTACAGATTCTCTTGGTGAATGTGCAGCCAGGTCATTCTCTTAAGGAAGTGCAGGAAGGAAACCTTTGAGGTCTGGATATATATTGCAAATAAGAACATTGTAAAAAGACAGGGTTCCTTCGTGTGTGTGTGTGTGTGTGTGTGTGTGTGTGTGTGTGTTGTATGGTATGTAGATCTTTCATCTTGGATTTTTTTTTTCTTTTTGTCAGTCATGGGGCCTGAACTCTGGGCCTGGGAGCTGTTCCTAGCTCTTCAGCTCAAAGCTAGCGCTCTACCACTTGAGCCACAGTGCCATCTCTGGTTTTCTGGTGTTTAATTGGAGATAAGAGTCTCACAGACGTTCCTGCCCAGGCTGGCTTTGAACCACACTCCTTGGATCTCAGCCTCCTAAATAGCTAGGATTACAGGGGTGAGCCACCGGCACCCAGCTTATCTTGAATTTTGATACACATAATATTCCTGAGACCTGTCTTTTATCGTTTTCTTATAACCCCCCTGGTGGCGATTTCCTGCTTTTCACTATTTTCGTCAGCACTCCATGCTACAGTTTGTTGCATCTCTTATAAATCAAAGTTTACAATTTCTAGATTCCATCTGGATTCCATCTAAAGTTTACTCTTGCTTAATCTTGCTTTTCCTGTCCACCATCCTCCCCACCCCACCCCCCCTCCCCTCACCCCACCCCCATCCCCCATCCCACACCCTCTCTCTGCACCATGGAATCAAATGATTTTATTTCAAGTCAGTAAAGATGCAAGAAAGTACTCACTGCCTCCCAGCCATCCCCTCAAGTCTCTCCCTAAAGAGATTTTTTTGTTTGTCCATTTGTTTTGTAATGTCTTATCTGATTTTGTTGTATGTTATATTGATACGTGCCATTCATCTTTTCTATCACAACAAAATAGCATTCGCATTCACACGATTGATCGTAGCAAGAACCTAGCAGTCAGCATTCATTTCTCTTATTTTCTAAATTTAATCCAAAAGCAATTACCATAAGCTATCTTCTGAGTAGCAAAGGTACGTATTTTACTCTTCGTCTTCCATTTACTACCTGAGCTCTGGCTGCTGTTCCTTTCAAGTGAATGATGACATTAACCTCAAAAATGACCTCCTACCTTGCTTCCATTCATGCTTTTGTATCTATACTGCAGTCCGCAATAATGATCCGTCTAACACAATGATTTGCTAGACGTCACTTACGCCACTTGCCCTGCCCTGGCTCCCTACAAAGACAGAATAACATTCACCCTTCTCAGGAAGCCAGACGTCTGGATCTCGGATCCAACATGTGTTATGTTCCCTTTCAATCTCTCCAGCCTACTTTCTTAGCCTCAAAAAGCACAAAGCTCAGCTGAATGCTGGTGGTTTCGGTCTGTAATCCTAGCTACTCATGATGCCAAGATCTGAGGAGAGTGGTTTGAAGCTAGCCTGGGCAGGAAAGTCCATGAGATTCTTTTTTTTTTTTTATTTGTCAGTTGTGGGGCTTGAACTCTGGGCCTGGGTGCTGTCCCTATGCTTTTCAGCTCAAGGCAAGCTCTCTACCACATCAGCCACAGCTCCACTTTCGGTTTTCTTAGTAGTTTATTGGCGATCCTTAGATTTCAACCTCCTGATTAGTTAGGACTACAGGTGTGAGCCACTGGCACCCGGCTTCCCATGAGATTCTTATCTCCAATCAACCACCAAAAAGCCAGAAGTGGCACTGTGGCTCAAGTGGTAGAACACTAGCCTTGAGCAAAAAAGCTCAGGGACAATGCTCAGGCCCTGAGTTCATTCAGGCCCCAGGACTCTGTCTGTCTGTGTCTGTCTGTGTCTGTCTGTCTGTCTGTCTGCCTGTCTGTCTGTCTGTCTCTCTCTCTCTCTCTCTCTCTCTCTCTCACACACACACACACACACACACACACAAACTCTTTCCAATTCTTTCTTTCTTCAGAGTTTTAGAGTTCTGTGCCATCTTCTCCTCAGTTGCATTTGCTCCTTCCATTGTAACACTTCTATAAGACGTCCTCTTCCCGGGCGCCGGTGGCTCACACTTGCAATCCTAGCTACTTAGTAGGCTGGTGTCTGAGAATCACAGTTCAAAGCCAGCCCCAGCAGGAAAATCTGTGAGACTCTAATCTCCAATAAACCACCAGAAAACCACGCTTGGCTCAAGTGGTAGAGTGCTAGCTTTGAGGCCCAGAGTTCAAGCCCCACAACTGACAAAAAAGAAAAAAAAAAAAAAAGACCTCTCTTCTGACTGAGATCATGCCTCCTCTCTTCAGTCCTCGTAGCATTTAATTTTCCTCATATCATTTTTCTTTCTAGAAATTACCTAATCCAGCAAGCAGTGGTTTCTTTTGTTTATACTGTACTTCACCAGACACATACAATGCAAACTCCCTGAGAATCTTACATATGTGTATGTTTCTGTTTCTTATCTGTTCTCAATGGTAGTGCTATCATGCAGCTAGTGATAATCAAATCTGCTGTATTAACACAAAATACTGTTGAATTAACATAAAGCATTCAGCATGAAGCCTAGTCATTTAATTTATATTTTTCCTGAGGAATGTTGAAGAATTAACCATCTTGCTTCTTAACAAATTCAAGTACTAGTGACTAGTCTCTTAAATTCTAGGCTCAAACTCACTTATTTAAATTCTAACTTCAACTTGTGTGATCAGTAATTAGGATAAATATGGCTAAGTTACTTCATGTTCCTGAGTTTCAGAATCCTTAGCTATAAAGGACAGATACTAACACTAACTATGCCATAAAGTTGTGTGTAGCTTAAAGAAGACACTACACATAAAA
Source organism: Dipodomys spectabilis (assembly GCF_019054845.1). NCBI lineage: Eukaryota > Metazoa > Chordata > Mammalia > Rodentia > Heteromyidae > Dipodomys > Dipodomys spectabilis. The sequence continues at coordinate 4,790,178 of NW_024870707.1, forward strand.
CTTTTCAGTCTAATGCCTTGAAATATCAAGCCCACAATAAATAGTGTTAGTGGTTTGGTTTTGTGCTTTCAGTAATCATTGCTTAAAGTAAAAGGGTAGATTCTTTTCCTATCATACATCACACCTTTTTCAGTAATAGTTATTCTCTGAACAAATTTGAATATCTATATAGATTTGAATATCTATATAACATTTGAATATCTATATAACATTTGAATATCTATATAGATTTCAATATATACTAATCCGGGGTGCCACATTGCACATTACTGATACAAATACATAAATATTCTTGACTCCAAGGTACTTAACATTGAATGCAAACAAGTGATATACATTAAGAACTAATACAGAGTGACACTGGATATGTATGCCCATTAGCTATGGGAAGGAAAAGAAGAAAGGTCTAAGTCACCAGGGTGACTTAGATACAGGTTAGATACAGGTTCCCTTTAGCACACAGTTAAAAAGAAGGGTGAGAAATAGAAGGGAATCAGGACTAGAGAGTCTCAGAAGACACTGCAGGAAATTGGCTTGAAGAGAAGCAAATGTGCCCTCAGGAAGTTTGCTGTAAGGCATCATGGGAAATTTCTGAAGTACCTTGTGTGTTGAGCCAAGGTGTCTAAACTTGATACTGAAAAACATGGAAAACCATAGACTAAGTTTACTCAAGAGAAAGAGATCACCAGCTGCATATTTAATGGAGCTTGAACTTGTGGGAAATGAGATTGGTAAAGAAAGAACTTGGTTGAGAAATGACTCCCATAATTCTGGGCGAAAATGGCAGTAATGTGAACTAAAGCCATGGCTTTCATTTTCCATGTGGATGGAAAGTAGGATCATGTGAAACAAAATAGAGTACACTGGGGTTTCAAAAGGCATCTAAAAACCACTTCAAGATCCCTTGTGCAAATGAACCATAGCCATCATCATGGCAGGATTGAGAGTTATAAGTTCCTCTTAGGCATACTCTAAAATTTGATGGAAATGATTCTAAACATGCATCACACTATTTAGATCCATTAACAAACTAGAATACTGAATGGACAAAGTATAATGGAATAACAAAAAAAAAAATGGGAAGAAGGCTGACCACCACTAACAAATAACAGCATTTCTTGGCCTTCTATTGGTCAACAGAAGTGTCTGCCACTTGGTAAATTTTTAAGCATTGAACCCATATATGTTGTTTTTCAATAAATATGGATTAAATAATTGAATGCATAAAATAATGCTTAGAGAAGTGAAATTCTGTAACTGAATAACACAGTGAATGAAATGAAAGCTACAATAGATGGCCCAGTCAGCAGACTTCAGCAAAGCAGAAGAAAGAATCCACAAAATCAAAGTGAAGTTATTTTGCCAAAGAGAAAACATAAAAGAATATGAAGGAATAAAAGCAAAAGAAACCTAATATATTTGTGGGCCTTTATCAAGAGAACCAACATATACGCTTCATGGCAGTCTCAAAAGGAGAGGAAAGAAAGGGGAGAAGATATGTAAAGAAATATAGGTTAAAAATACCCCTTATGGAAAAAAATACACCAAGACATGATAAATTATACAGTTCTGTAGATATTCACACACAGTGAGACCAAAGGAGGATGTTCTTAGGAGAGGATCACATAGGTGCAATAGCTATGTGCATCTGACCATATAAAATAATATTTATTTTTACTGTTTTTGATTTCTGTACCTTTTTGTCTTGTATGCATGTTTATCTGTTTGGGGGAGGGTAAGGGAGCAATAGAAGTGATGGGACAAAGAGGGAACCAATGCAGCAGTACCAATGCAACAAGGCATCCCTAGATACCTTGTTGACAATGAACTTACGCAACTTGTAGGTGAGGATGGGAGGGAAAAACTGGGAGAGCAAGGTGACATTGCTCAAAAAGAAGTGTTCTTTATCTGACTTATGTAACCAAAGCCCCTCACTACATCACCTCTACAAGAACAATAAAGAAAGAATGACAAATTACAAATTAAAAAATTACCCCTTATCTAGGGAGATATATTGACATCCACGGTACATGAAGCTCCAAATTCTCTGAGACATTCAGTCCAGAAAGGCTTCACCAAAGTACTATCATAAAACTGTCTGTGATCAATGACAAAAATTTTGGTGGTGGAAGCAAGACAAAAAAGCTCTATCATACATGAGGGAACATTCATAAAACTTGGCAGACACTTCACGCCAGAAGAAAATGGGAGGAGACGGGCAAAGTGCGGCAAGAGAAAAAAAAATGCTCATTAACATTTTACCTGGCAAACCTGGTCTTCAAAACCAAAGAGATAAAAACTTTCCCAGACCAATAGAAGATGAGAAAGTTCATCACTACTAGACTTGTCTTACAAGAAAAGTCAAAGAGATTTATTCAAGCAGAAATGAAAGAATATTAATTAGTGGCAACAAACGTAAGTATAAAAAACAATGCTAAAAATAAGGGTATTTCCATACTCCATTTTAGGATACTTGGAATACTCTGTTGCTATAACTGTGGTATATAAATCACTTTTGACATTTGTATAAATGTTAAAATAACGAAAGCTACAGTAAATTATTAGTAGAGACACGCAAGATAAAAAAGAAAGCTACAAATTGTGATATCGAAATCATTAAGAAGATATATCAATTATACAAATAAGCCTACCTAATGACAGGACTTCAAAATTAAAACATTCTTTGATGAATTAAAATGAAGAGATACTGTACCAAACCCACAGCATGCAATGGAAACAATGCTAGACATAAGATATGTATAGCAGTACACTTTCACATTAAAACAGGAAAAATAATCCTCAAATCAGGACCTTAAGAGTGTACCTTGCAGACAGATAAGCAGTAAATTAAATCCAAAGTCACTATAAGGGAGGTGATGAAGTTTAAAAACAAAAGAGAATCAAGAAATATTTGAGAAAATACAAAATAAAATGGTTGTCCTTTGAAAAGATAACATTTGGCTGAAATAATTACAGAAACAGAGAACACTCAAGTGACTAAAAGCAAACGAAAACAGGGCTTTACTACCAGAAAGAACGGTGATGATAAGAGAATGCTAAGAGCGGTTGAGTACCAACAACATAAACTAGGTAAAACAAACAATTCCTGAGCAAAATAGATACTAACAAAACTGACTCAAGAAGAAATAGAAAAATCTAAATAGTCTACAACCATAGGCGGAATCAATACGCAAAACTTCCAAGCAAATCTTCACTATTAAATTGTATCAAACTTATTCAGAAGAAATAACACAATCCTTTTCAAAACAAAATCAAGTCTGAGGAACTGCTCACTCATTCAAATCAGGCAAACTAATATTCACTCTGATACCAAACCTAGACCTAGATATCACATGAAAGAAAATCACAGACTGGTATTCCTAATAAGAATTCAGGCACAAAATCTCAATAAAATACTACCCCAACTAAACCGTATCACATTAAAGGTATTATTTGTCATGACTAAAAGAGAATCATTCAGAAATGCTAAAAGGTTTGACAGAAGACAGCCACCCAATACAACAATACAACACAATAAAATAAAGGTTTAAAAAAATGGTTATTTCAACTATTGAAGAAAAATATAGATGACACTTAGGGAAACTTTTAGAGAATGGGACCAGTGAACCAATGGGAGGGGTGGAAATAGTTTGATGGGGGTGTGAATAGTATTGGAGAAACTCACATGCATGCATGAAAATAGTATAATGCAATCCATTAAAGCTGCAAAAAGGAAAAAGTTGGGAGGGGGAGGTAAGACAGAGAATATGAGAATAATCTTAGGGATATAATATATGCATATATGTAAATATCACAATGAAATGCTTTCATGCAATTAATATATGCTCATTAGAAAATCTCTTCTTCTGTAATGAGGGATATAGATCAACCCAAAATATTAAGTGACATACAAACTTCAAAGCAATGTGAAGGACTCACTGGCCTTTGTAGAGAGGAGAGTAGTAGAATAAAGAGTCTAAATGTTAGTATGTTCTTTTGTGTTTTAATAAGTTTTTTATTGTGAAAATACTGTACAGAGGGGTTACAGTTACATGAGCAAGGTAATGAGTGCATTTCTTATCCTTTGTTTTGCCCCTAACATCCCTCCCCTCCCACCTCCACAACTACACTCCTCTTGCCCACTGCTTAAATTGCAAAGTTCGTTTTTCAACATAGTGTCTTGTACATCTCATGGTTACAATAGGTCAACCTGTATCCCTATTTAAACATTTTGTTTTTTCCCTTCTCTTCCCCAAATTATACCAGCATCAAATACAATGAAAACAAGGGTTACACCATGGGGGAGGAACATACAAAGCAACAAAAAAAAAATCACATGGTACCTTATAAATACATTATAAACTATAGCCAGAAAGAAAAAAACCACTTGTGTCCCTATCTTGGGGTTTATTTCACTTAACTTCATCTTATCTTGTCATATGTACATAACTTTTGACCTTTTCTACTTGTCCATCAGTCGATGAATGGTTAGAGAAAATTATATATATATTATATATGTATATATTATAAATGTATGTATTATATATATTATATATATACAATGGAAGTTCTATGCCTTCATCAGAAAGAATGACATCTGGAGCTCCAGTGGCGTAATCGATTAGCACGTGGTACTTATAAGAAAGAATGACATCGCCCCATTTGTTAGGAAATGGAAAGACTTGGAAAAAATTATATTATGTGAAGTAAGTAAGCCAGGCTCAAAGAAACATAGGTCCTATGGTTTCCCTTATTTGCAATAACTAGTATATGTCTGGGACAAGTAGTATGTTCTTTTCTTGTGTGAAAATACTGTACAGAGGGGTTACAATTACATGGGCAAGATAAGTATAGTTCGCTTTCAACATAACGACTTGTACATCTCATTGTTGCAATGGGTCCACCTGTATCCCTATTTAAACGACTTGTTTTTCCCCTTCCCCTCCACAAATTATACCGACATCAAATACCGTGAAAGCAGGGGTTATACTGTAGGGGAGGGACATACAAAGCAACAAAGAATTAATCTTATAAATGTGTTAGGAACAATCGCATGAGAGAAAAAAAAACTTTTGAATACATATCTTAGGGTTCATTTCCCTAACATCAACTTATCTGCCCTTTTCTGCTTGACTCAGACATATACTAGAAATTGCAAGTAGTATGTTCTTACACACAATGCAAAACTTACAGCTAGAGGATAAAAGGACTACGGCTATTGTTGAACTCTAAGGAAAGAAACGAGACTGGGAATCAAGAGATAAAGTGGGATATCATCTTTACTTTATGTGTACTTTTGTCCTTCCAAAGGATTACTACAGGAGTGACTTGTTAGTCAATAAATAAATTAAGGCAAGGTTGTAGGAAAGAGACGAAGAAATGGAGACAGGAATGGTGTCAGGAAGGAAAGAGTTGTGGGGGGGAGGAAGGATGGAAGGGAAGCAGGGGAAAGGGAAGAAGGAAAGAAGGAATTTAAAATAGGGAGGAAGCAGAAAAACCTGGGCAACCATCAGAGTGAGAATCCCTAAGAGCAGGAACACAAAAATAAATGTTATCCCTGGGGAAAACCTAAGTCTTTTTCAACAGGGAATTCTACCCAAACATGTTTTATCCAATTCCATCTCAATCTCTGGAACCATAGATTCTCAAGGGAGTGTGACTCATGAGTCCCTTAGGACTTTGTTCTGAACTCCTTTGATGAGAGGAAACACAGAGAGACCCTGGAGGGCAGAGAGTATGTGCTGTACCCGCTTCAGGAAGAGAATGGTCAGGCCACGCTGGCGTAAGTAGAACCCAGCAGATCTCAGTTGCACCATTAGCTCTTCACAGCCACAGCGTGTGCGGGAAGCAGCAGAGGAGAGGGGAGAGTTCTAACACATTTCGCCCAAGACCACGCCTCTCCTACTTCATGCCGGATAATGCAATGAAATGAAGTGAATCTGGCTGAGTGTCACCAAAGGAAGAACAGAAATTAAAAACAGAAATAACTCAACACATCAACCAATCAAAGTGAGCAGGAAAATGATATTACAGTGTAAATGTCATGTTCACATCTGGTATTATAATGGCCTTTGGGGGAATCTTCCTTCAAGGCTGTGCTGGGAAGGTTTTACAGATTTGATTATTTATTCTTCATAGTACTGGCCAAAACAAAACAAAACAAAAAACCCAGCCATTGCCTTTCTCTCCTCCCTCTCTGCTTTTCTTCTTTATTATTTCTTGTTTGTGTTTTGGTTTTGTTTGTTTTGATGTGTCTGTCCTAGGGCTTGAATTCAAGGCCTGCGTACTGTTGTTTTGTTTTTTTTAAATGAATGTACTGTTATTATAGAGGTGATGTACAGAGGGATTGCAATTACGTGAGTCAGGTAATGAGTACATTCCCTTTCATACAGTGTCTTCTGTTCCCTGGCTCTCTCCCAGCCTCTCCCTCCCGTCTCCACCCACGAGTTGTATAGTTTACCTTCACCAGTGTCCAGTGAGCTCCACTGCTGCACTTTTTCACCCTGTTACCCTCAAATTCTGTACCCCCCCCCACCATCCTCCTGTCTTTTTTACCATATGTATGGTATCTTCATGTGCCCTATGTATTGTATCTTCATGTGCCCTAAGCTTTTATTTTGTTCAGGGCTAGTGCTCTACCACTTGAGCCACAGTTCCACTTCCAGCTCTTTGGTACTCTATTGGAGATAAAAGTCTCATGGACTTCCCTGCTGGCTTTCAAGTGAGGTCCTCAGATGGCCTCTTTAGTTAGCTATGGTTACAGGCATAAGCCATCGGTACCTTTTCATTTTTTTAATCTCTCATTTGGGAAGTATTACAGATTCATTGCCTATAGAGTTCTTCAGTGTAGATATTTTTTATCATTATAGTGTGCCAGCAAAACCACGATTTTGATATTGATCCAGTCTGTGTATCTGCTCTATACCATCTTTTCATGTGTTAGATTTTTTTCAAGCACCATAATAATCAAGAAGTGGAATATTTCCATCCCAATCTCTTATTCCATGCAGAGTTCTCTCTCATCACCAATTATGGACCTCCTACCTCCCTCCACCTACCTCCTTGGTAAGCCCTGGCAGTCACTAATCTGTTCTAAATCTCTACAACTTTGTCATTTGGACACTGTTATGTAACTAAGCTTATGCAATGTGTATACTCGAGATAAAGTTTTTTTCTTGTCTCAGCAAAATGGCATTGGGTTTCATCCAAGTTGTGGAATGTATCACTAAGTTTGCTCCCTTTATTTCTAAATATTATTTCTCACTACTGTTGTACCAATTTGTTAAGAAATTCATTTGTGTGTTCTTCTGTAGGGTTGGCACTTGTGGAAACATACCTATCTAAGAGAGCACAAGCGAGGCTGCTTGGTAAGTGTGTGATGTTTTAAGAAACCAGTAATTCCCAGAATGTTATCATTTTATTTTCTTTATTTTATATTATTCTTTGCTTTTCTTTATTTTAAATTTATTTTATTGTTATTGAAGAAGTGATGTACAGAGAGGTTATACTTATATAAGTCAGGTAAAGAGTACATTTCTTTCTGAACCATGTCACCTCATCCCTCACTCTCTTCCAGTTTTTCTCTCTCAATCCCACCCACAAGATGTATAATTCATTTTCCATAGTGTCTAGTGAGTACCGCTGCTGTATTTATTCGCCCTCTGTCCCACATTTTCTATGCCCTCCCTCACTCTCCCAAAGACAAATAAGCTAACAAGCAAGACAGAGGGAAAAGACAACAAAAACAGCAAGAACAACAAAAATCTCAGTTCCATTTCTTGGAGTTCATTTTGACAAATATTATTTTATATGATCATATGCACATAGCTCTTTCTGATCTGTTCCTATGAAATCCTCTTTTGGTCTCATTGCATGAATATTTAGAATCCTGCATAATTTATCATGTCCTAATGTATTTCTTTTAGCCATCCAGTGTGTTTACTTGTAGATTGACAGGCGCATTCTAGTTACCACAAATGAAGGAAACATGCAACTTATGTTTCCTTTGGTTCTGGCTTACTTCACTTAATATAATTCTTTCCAGGTCTTTCTTACAAATGGTACCGTATCATTCTGTGTTTATTTGTGATCCATAATGCACTTTTTGGTGAGTGTTTATGCCATTTACTAACTTGTTCTTAATTTTTAGTGTAATAGTTTGGACTTTTTTCTATTTTTATATGTTTTTTCTTTTTTGTACCTTTTTTATTGTAAAAATGCTGTACAAAGGTGTTACAGTTACATGAGCAATATAATGAGTACATTTCCTATTGAGCATTGTTGCCTCCTCCTTTGTTTTCCCCCTACCATCTCTTTCCTCCCACCTCCACAACTAACTGCCCCACCCCCGCCCCGCCAAAGTTGTAAAATTCATTTTCAACATAGTGTTTTGTACATCTCATGTTGCAATGGGTCAACCTGTATCCTTATTTAAGCATTTTGTTTTTTCCCTTCCCCTCCCCGAATTAGAGAAGTGTATATACAAGATGCAGGGCACCGACATCAAATACAGTGAAAACAGAGGTTATACAGTGAGGGAGGAACATACAAAGTAAAAAAAAAAAAAAAAAATCGCATGGTACATTATAAATACATTAGAAACAATGGCAAGAAAGAAAAAAGATATTTGTGTCCCTATCTTGGGGTTTATTTCACTTAACATCATCTTATCTGGTAATATGTACATAGCTTTTGGGTTTTTCTGCTTGTCCTACACATGTAGTAGTTATTGTAAATAAGGGAAACCATGGGACCTATGTTTCTTTGGACCTGGCTTAGTTCACTTAATATAAATTTTTCCAAGTCTTTCCATTTCCTAACAAATGGGGCAATGTCATTCTTTCTGATGGAGGCATAGAATTCCATTGTATGTATGTATGTATGTATATATATATATATATATAAATGGATTAAGAAAATATGGTGTATATATATATGTATATACACCATATATATGTATATATATGTATATATATATATACATCATATATATGGTGTATATATATATGGTGTATATATATGGTGTATATATGTGTGGTATATATATATGTATATATATATATATATATATATATATACACATATATACACATACCACATTTCCTTGATCCATTTATCTACTGAGGGGCATCTGGGTTGGTTCCATATCTTAGCTATGGTAAATAATGCTGCGATAAATATAGTTGTGCTGGTAACCTTAATATGGTCTTGTTTATGATCATTTGGGTAAATGCCCAAAAGTGGGATTGCTGGGTCATAGGGGAGATCTATGTGGAGTCTTTTGAGGAACCTCCATGCTGCTTTCCAAAGTAGTTGAACAAGCTTACACTCCCACCAATAGTTTGGACTTTTTAAGCTAAAATTCCAATGTCAGATAGGTGTTCAAATATTTTCTTTCATTCTCCCAAGCTTTTTCATCTTCTTACCAAGTCTTTAACCCAACAAAAGTTTTAAATTTTGCAAGATTATTTAAATTTTTCTTTGTCTATCATGCTCTGGATATCATGTAAAATAACTCCTCTGTAGGTACTTGGGCCTAAAAGTTTTGTCCTAAATTAACACCTAAAGATGTGTTTGTATTCATTTAAATATATAATTCATTTTGAATCAATTCTTGCATAAATATGTACATTTTACAATGAGTTTCTCTGGCTACCCACAAGCAACCAAAAGCTCCTGCATCATTGATTGAAAACACAACCTATTGAATAATTTTTGTGTCTTTCTCAAAAGCATTAGGCTGTACCTATAATCATATGTGTAGGTATTTTTTCAGTTCTATAATCTTATTGGCTCAGCCTTGCCTTCACCAATATTACACATTTCTTATCATGTCTATATGTTGAATCTATATGTCAAGACCAATCTATCTTCCTCATTTTCAGAATTTATTTAAATATTTGAACAACTTTTCCCTTATATAAAATTTTATAATAACCTAATCTATATCTAGAAATATATATGGATATATCTGTATTGCAAATATCAATAAGAATTTTGGTACATGTTACTACCATTAGGGAAAGATTGAATTTTTATTCTACTGAGCCTTCCAATTCATGAACATGGTTTGTCCATTTATAACCTTGATTTCTTTCTTCAGTCAGTGCAGTGGTATTTTTAGCATACTTATCCTATGCAGAATTTGTTGGATCTATTTACATTTTGCGTCTTATACATTTTTGTTTTTTCGGGTGATTGTAAATGGAGCATGTAATGTCAGTTCCTACCTGTTCGTGGTTAGTGTGAAAATTCTATTGAATTCCCCATGGTAATCCTCTATGCTCCACTTCACAGAACTCACTTATTAGCCCTAAGAAGTTTGAGTGAGGGCTCTTCAACATAGGCTACCTTGTTGTCTGTAGACAACATCATTCCTTTTCTCATGTTACTTGACTAAAACTTCCAGAGCCAGGATAAATAACAGTGGTGTGGGTATGTTTAACTTTTTCTTGATCTTAGGTTGCAAACATTAAACCTCTAATGATGATTTTGATAGATGTTCTTTACCAAGTTAAGGGAGTTGCTTCTAATACTCATTTTCTATGCTTTTTCTGCAAGTAAATGTTGGACTTTAACAAATTTTTGTCTATAAACTTACATATCCTAGGGTTTCCTTCCTACACTATAAATGTGATGCATCCCATTTATGGATTTCTATTGTGTAACCTCTCTTTGATCGTGGTGTATTTGTGAATATATATTTCTATAATCATAAAAGGTACTAGATAAGAGGTTTCTTTTAGAGCACTACCTTTACATAGTGTTACCAGAATAATCCTAGATTCTTGGCTAGGAAATATGTTTTTGCATAGTGTTTACTCATCTCCTTGATTTCAGTGAATTCTGTAGTGATTTTGATGGGAAAGTTTTAAAATTAAAATTTAATTTTCCTCATGACTGCATAGTTTATTCAAACTACTGAGTCTGTACTGAGTTAGTCTTGAGAGGATTTGTTTTTCATGGAATATGTCCCCTTTCTCTAACATCAAGACTTGTTCTTAGATTTTTGTTATTCCTTTGTCTGTAGGATCTGAAATAATAATCTGTTTTACTCATTGTTTAGTAATTCAATCTTCTCTCCCTATTTGTCTATCTTTTTAAGTAGTTGTACAAAGGAGTTGCTGTATAGCAAAGTAGTTTATGAGTACAATACATCTTGGTCAACATCACCTCTTTCAACATTCTCACCCATCCCTCTCAATTCACCTCTTACCTCACTCTTTTTAATTTTGTAGGCTATCCATTGAATTCGTTCCTGCATTCTCTGCCACTTTGCCTCTTCATTCTATGTATGTCTTTGCCTCTCTCTTTTGCTTTGGGGTTTTCTTGTCAGACATAACTAAACTTTACCAATTTTTACAATTATTTTAAGCTTTTTGTTGCATTGATATTTTCCTATGCTTTTACTATTCCCAATTTAATTTCTTCTTATAACTTTATTATTGTCCATCCCTTTGCTTTCTTTAGAATTAAGTTATTCTTTTCCTAGTTGTTTTATGAAAGAGCTTAGATAATTGAATTGAGGCTTTTTCTAATGTAAACACTGATTATTGTGCATTGTCCTTTTGGCATGATTTTAGTCTTAATTCCAAAACTTTGATGCACTATTTTTTATTTTTATTCTTATTTTATTATTTTATTTTATTTATTTTTATCTCCCTAAACTTCCCTTATTGACCCATATATACATATACATACATATGTACACATATTTATGCATGTGTGTATATATATTTATAAGTTCATTTGTTAGTTGATGGGGAGATGCCTATTCTCTTTCTGTTGTTTATCATTCTATTTATGGGACCGGTAATGTATGATAGAAATAACTTAAATTGATACAGAATTGTTATGGTCCAGTTTGTGATCTACATTGATAAATATCTGTGTATTCTAGAAAAATATGAATATTCTATTTATGTTAGGTGGATTGTTCTATAAATGTCAAGAAGCCCTATTGTCTGAGATTGAGTTCTATGTCTGATGAATTTCTATCTACTGTTGTATAATGACTAGCAGAGAAATAGAGGAGGATTCTACTCAAGAAGAGCAGATGACTTGTCCTAGTTCAGTTTTGTCAGTTTTTTTTTATTTATCTGTTCTGTGGCTCTCTGATTTGCTGCCCACATATTCAGTATTGCTATTTCATCTAAGTAGCTTAAGCTTTCTGCCATTATGTAATAGGATCACAATCTGATGCTGGTAATTTTCTTTACAATTAAATGTTCTTTATCTGATGTTATTACATCTCACTTTCCATGTTTTGGTTAATATCTATATGACATATCTGTTTCTTTCTTTTACATTCGACCTACAAATGACATTACAGTTGAAGTAAGTTTCTTATTTACAGAAATTATAGCATAATATTTTCCATAACCACTCTGAAAAACTTTCTTTTATATTTGACAATAAAGGAAGAACTCTTGAGACATCTAGAAACATGAAAGAGCATGTTGACAGTTAAAAAAATATGCAGATAAATTTATTATTATACTTTCATTGTCCAGTCAAGTTTTGCTTTTTCACAGCAATGTGGTTCTCAGTGGACATAGATGAAATATTTAAGATAATTATATTGCATATAGAAAACAACAAAGAATGAAAAGAGAATTGCTGAATCTGTACCATTTTAACAAGGCAAATGTAACATCAATTATGTACCCATAATATGACACCTAAAACAGCTATTTAAAAAGATGTAAAAAGATCTATACTGAAATAATATAAATATATCAAAATGCAATTCTAAGAAAAGTTGAAGTACTAAACCCAAAAGTCAGGGAGAAAAAAAACTGAAAACAACAAAAAAGACAGAAAACAAAGCAAAACAACAACAATAAATAGAATTTTCAGCCTTAGATCAGCAATGACAACACAGGAGGTAAATAGTCTTCATTTTTAAATGATAATAGTTGGGAAATTCTAGTGTAAAAATAAAAGGACAGGTTTACAAAGGTAACATTAATGTTCTTTCTCCATCTAAACCACACTATGGATAACAATACTATGGACCATTAATACTATAGATAACTAACGCTATGGGTAATCAATACTGTGGGCAATTAAGACATTAGATGTGTATCATTTCTTAATTTTATCCATAAATCAAAAAAGAAAATAAAAACAAGAGAAAACAGGAGAGAAAGAGGACTTTATTATTGAGAAGGCATAGCAAATATCATTCTATAACTTGCTTTCAACCAGGTATGGTTAACCTTTCCCTCTGATTGTGTATTTACCACATTTGTATATATGCATTGATTCATCATATGATTCCATAGTGGTTTATTTCAACACAAAGTTCCATGTAAGTTGTGAGAAGCCCATTTTACAAAAGAAGAAGAAGGTAGAAGAGTGACGTCCTTGTTCTCTACTAAATGGCAGAGCAGGAATTTAAATCCAGCATTACCTGGCTCCTTATCACTGTCAAAGTGAACAAAATAAAGCATAAGAAGCTCTGAGATTAATTGCATGATAAATGTATCTAAAATAGTCATAAGGGGCTATTTGCCTATAGCATTCATTCAATTGGGAAGTAGTCCAATTACAAAAGAAATTAAATATTCCTATTATGTCAAGCTACTCAATGCATAGATACTATCAGTAGATAAAGGGGGAGGAGGGCCATAACCTCAGATCTTAATGTTATATCATTTTATCTGAATTCCGCATGATCAGGTGAAATTTATAAAGCAAATATGATTACCATATCAGTGAAGTAGTTTAAAGGTCTCCTGACCTATTCGAGCTCCCTCAGGTAATTGCTTTTTCCACACCAGATAGAAGCTGCCTTGTAAGGGCAGAATTTTCATTTATTTCCCAGCAAATTTACCTGAGGAAAGAGCATACTAGAAGTTATTTCTGTTCAGTTCTCACTACTCTGTATAAATTTACTGACACAATCATGAAAAGGTGCTTGCTCTATTCATGTAGTAGGAGATAATCTTTTACTCAAAGAGCAATCTCTTGGTGATGTAAAGTGTTACAGATCCAAAAATGTGTGAAGGCGTATGAACAAAAACTCAGCCACATGTTTAGCCATGATATAATTCAAAATGAAAGTAATAATTTTTAATAGCCCTGGTCTGGGGAGGCCAGAATGTAGTGGATGGGTACAAGGCCCTGGGTTTAATGCTTATTACTTCTGTCACTTGATTTTTTTTTCCTCCATCAGTTGTAGGACTTGAACTCGCGGCCTAGGGCACTGTCCCTGAGCTCTTTTTACTCAAGGCTAGCATTGTACCACTTTGAGCCACAGCTCCACTTCTGGTTTCCTGATGGTTAATTGGAGATAAGAGTCTCATGGGGACTTTTTCTGCCCAGGCTGGCTCTGAACTGCTATCCTCAGATTTCAGCCTCCTATGTAGTTAGGATTAAGTTAGGATTATAGGCATGAGCCACTGGAGCCCAGCTCTCACTTGATTTTTTGATACTTTATATATCCTTCCATAATTATATTCCAGTTGACACTGAAAATTACCTATATAAATACTGCTGTTGTTTTTTTGATGGGTGTTTCCCTTACGGTTTTTGCTTCTTCTAGGTGGTCTTTGTCTCCTTCTTGTTGTTCAGGTATCACATGTGTCTTCCTTATTCATATTGATAAACCAAGGAAGCTCTGATATCTTAGGTATGCTTCTGGCCTACAAGTCATAACTCAAAGTTATAGCCTATAAATTAAAATGTAAACCAATAAAAGAATCCTCACTGCCGGGTGCTGGTGGCTCCTGACTATAATCCTAGTCTCTCAGGAGGCTGAAATCTGATAGTGGTTTGAATTCGGCCAAGGCAGAAAAGTCTCCAATTCACCACCAGAAAATTGGAAGTGGCTCAAAGTGGTAGAGCACTAGCATTGAGCAAAAAGAGCTGAAGGACAGCACCCAGCCCCTTAGTTCTAGCCCCGTGATGGGAAAAAAATTTTAATTGTTTTCAAACTCCCTTCAGACCTCTCACATTGCTCTTGTGGACATCAGTACTTGGAGGACTGAGTGTGGTAAATCTAGTCAATTTTAAGCATTCCCCCTTATTGGCTCAACGTTGGGTCGTATTGGGTTAGCTAAATTAGTAATCTACCACCAATCCACTTTCTAGCTAGAAACTTGTACTATTGTTATATCTACATTCATTCATGGCCTTTGGAATTTAAAAACTTTTATTTCATTTTATGACTGAAATAACAGTTTAAAAAAAAACCTCTAGGGGGCTGGGAAGGTAACTCAGTGGTAGAGTGCTTGCCTTGCATGCCTGAGGCCCTGGGTTCGATTTCTCAGCACCACATAAGCAAAAAGAAAAAAGCCGGAAGTGGCGCTGTGGCTCAAGTGGTAGAGTGCTAGCCTTGAGCTGAAGAGCTGAGGGACAGCGCCCAGGCCCAGAGTTCAGGCCCCATGACCGAACCCAAAAAATAAAAAATAAAAACCTCTAAGCAACGTATAACAAATTACAAAAATCCAGTGGCCTAACTGTGTTGTTTGCAGGGGATTGCTATGAACTGAATGTGTTTGCCAATGCTCACTTGTTAGAAACTTATACATTAGGTCAATATTATTGAGAATAAGTAGGCTTAGGATAGGAGGCTATACACATGTGTCTGAATTACTGTCCTCATAGTGGGAGAGGCTCAGCTATCTCCACTGTGGATTTGTCATGAATGCAATACTGACTGTCTCTTCCTCCCCCCCTCTCTTGCCCTTCCACTTTTTGCCATGGAATGATGAAGAAGACCCTTGCCAAATTCAGCCCCTTCACTGTGGGTTTCCCAATCTCTAGAAAAGTAAGTCAGGTAATATACGTATGTGTGTGTATGCATGTGTAACCAAGTCTCTGGTATTCTGCAATATCAATACCAAACCAATGGAGAAGCTCCAGAACCCAACCAAGACTTAAGTAACTGTAGATTGGCCGCCAGATTTACCAACACCCCCACCAAAATAATGCATGCTATCTAGTTAATTTTGCACTTTCGATAAACAGTAAGCAGTATTTGATTGTTTTAACTTTTGTGCAATACTTAGATCAACTAAAAATTATTATATACTAATAATTATCCTATACTAGTTATTCTTGACATAGGAACAGCCCCTATCCATGTAAAAGGGTGTAAGAAAAATAAAGATACAAAAAAATCTGTTTAAGGGCTTAACCCAGGTGAACTCCTACTTGACGGTACAGAGGCAATATGCTCAGAGAAAAACAAAGGTATTTTTACAAATCTAAAAGAAGCTCTCTAATTTTTACACAATTTTGTTCAAGCAAGTTATAAGTTAAAAGAAAAGGCAGTGTCAAGGAAAATACAATCTAATTATTTCCTTGGATGATTTCAAGTATTTGCTTTTGAAGCCAAAAGATGCCAAAGACAGCATTAAAATAAATCTGGAAGCCATCAATTGGGTGGATCACAAATATATCTCAGAAAAATGTCCTTGCTTAAACTATGTCTACATATTTCAAAACCTTTGACTAGGACTAAATGATTAAAATGATATTATATTAAGTGAAGTAAGCCAGACCCAGAGAAACACAGCATGTATGTTGACCTCATTTGTGGACACTAGAAAGTACCTATAAATCTGGAAATAAACACACTGGGTGGTAACCGAGCAGTTATAAAGGAGAAGTATAATAGACTCTGTGGAGAGCACAAATAGTGTAATTATTTAGAAAGACTAAGTCAAAATCCAACAAAATAAGTACCAGGAAATGGGTATTTGCAAGGGGTGGGGTGCACAAAGGGAGAAGGGTAGAAGAATGAACAGGGAGAATGAATAGAATGCAGGCAAGAATGCATTGTATATGCCACAGAACTAAGAAAAGCAAGGGAAGGGATGGGTGGAAGAGTGGCGAAGATGTTGGAGGGACGACACAGATCAAGATGCGCTGTATACAGAAACTGCTTTGCTAGATGGCCAAAAAGTCAATACATATACTAAAAATTAAGAAAAGTAAGGAAAGAGGTGGGGTCAAAGGGTTGAAAGAACATGTTAAAAGGGGTGACATGGATCCGGAGGTACTGTATTCATAAACTGCTCTGTTGAATGTCAACTCCTTTGTACAACTACTTAAAGAAAATAAAAAATGTATTTTAAAAATAAAATAAAATGATAAGTGGTTATGGAAAACTGTTGAGAAAGGCTGCTGAGAATCTTCAAAAATCAAATCTTAATTTATCGCCTTGTGCAGATTTAGAAAACAGTTTACTAGAAAGGTAAGCTATGCTAATCTGTGTTTCTTAGGGGACACACTGAAAGTCAGTAGTGCCATACTGAACTACATGAACAGTCATTGATTTTAAAATGAATTCAGCCAGGTGTCAGTGTCTCACACCTGTAATCCTAGCTATTCAGAAAGCTGAAATCTGAAGATTATGGTTCAAAGCTAGCTTACAAAGGAAAGTCTATGAGACTCTTATCTCCAATTAACCACCAAAAAGCCAGAAGTTCGGACTATGGCTCAAGTGGTCAAGCACTAGACTTGAACACAACAAAAACACAAGGACAGTGCCCAGGCTCTGAATTCAAGCCCAAGGACTGGCACCAATAAATAAGCAAACTAAATAGTTAATAACTAAGTTTTTTAATGAATTCATAACTCATACAAGACTAAGGTACTGGTTTCCTGTTGAGACTATACAGAAAAAATACTTGGAAAGCAATAAACCTTCTTGTGAGTCTTTGTTATAGAAATCAAAGTTTTAAAAAAGTGACATACAAGAGATCTTCCCATCTGAAAAGTTACTTTAGATTTCCCTTCTAGGCTTGACCTTTCTCTTGGTCTTCTTAGATTCTGGTAGCAATGACTAGAGGAAATGGTACTGAAATCATTGAGTTCTATCTTCTGGGATTCAGCGTCCGGCAAGACTTTCAGTATGTGCTCTTCATGGTATTTCTTGTAATCTACCTGACATCCATGGTGGGTAATGCT
Source organism: Dipodomys spectabilis (assembly GCF_019054845.1). Classification (NCBI taxonomy): domain Eukaryota; kingdom Metazoa; phylum Chordata; class Mammalia; order Rodentia; family Heteromyidae; genus Dipodomys; species Dipodomys spectabilis. The sequence continues at coordinate 4,808,100 of NW_024870707.1, forward strand.
GGAATGATCCTACTCATCAACACAGACGCCAGACTGCAGACACCCATGTACTTTTTCTTACAGCATTTGGCATTCGTGGACATCTGCTACACATCTGCCATTACTCCCAAGATGCTGAAAAGTTTTATCACGGAGAACAAATCAATATCCTTTGGAGGGTGTGTCATGCAAATGTTGGTCTATGCAGCATTTGCCACCTCTGACTGTTACCTCCTGGCAGTGATGGCAGTGGACAGGTACGTGGCCATCTGTGAGCCACTTCGTTACCCCATCATCATGTCCCAAAAAGTCTGCATCCAATTGGTGACTGGCTGCTATATCATGGGCTCCATAAATTCCTCTGTCCACACAGGCTTTACCTTTTCACAGTCGTACTGTAAGTCCAACCACATCAACCACTTTTTCTGTGATATTCCCCCAGTTATCAGCCTTTCGTGCTCCAGCATTCATATCAACATCATGTTGCTTCTCATCTTCGTGGGATTTAACCTGATGTTCACTGTGTCTGTTGTAATCGTCTCCTATATGTACATCATGGCCACCATCTTGAAGATGGCTTCCACTGCAGGGAGGAAGAAGACCTTCTCCACCTGTGCCTCCCACCTGACAGCAGTCACCATTTTCTACGGGACGCTCTCGTACATGTACTTGCAGCCCCACTCTGATAATTCCCAGGAGAACATGAAAGTGGCCTCTACGTTTTATGGGATTGTGATTCCCATGTTGAACCCGCTCATCTACAGCTTGAGAAATCAGGAGGTGAAAGAAGCTGTTAGGGCAATAGGCAAAAAATTCTTCAGATGAAATCAAAACCCTTAACTCTGAAAAATGAGCACATCCATAGGCTATGGTAGAGTTACATTATCACAATTTAAAACTGCAATAAATTCAGAAAAAATACTCCATTCTTAAATCAGGGATATCCTTAGCAATATAAGATACCTTAAAATGGAAAATGGAAAGCAGAAATCGCTACTGACACGTTGCAGTTTTCATACATATCATTTGCGAAACATTGTATATTCCTCATGGACTACTGTTTATAGACATTACTGAAAATGTTATGCAAACATTTATGGAGCATTACTTCAATATTATTTTCAGATATATTGTATATGGATAGAAAAACACCTTACCTATACACATAATATCTTACATATATATAGTCAATATTAAAACTCTGGGTTTGTAGTTTCATAACACTTACAGTTGACTCGATTGTGTGTAATGAAGTCCTTTGTGAACTCTGTTCAAATCATGGCACAAATCTGAGAATAAAATAAATGTATTCATTTAAAAATCACTTCATGATTCAGGAAATATTTTCTACCCCATGTACCTATATTTGTTATATTTACTGGCCCTTGAAAACATTTATGTCATTCCTAGATTGTTATGCCCACTCCTTCTCTTTCTGGCTTATAGAAAAGGAATTCCTGCAACCATTTTTAAAAATTTCTGTATCCAATAATCTAGAAAGAAATTGATCTTTAAAAATGGACTTTCCAGTGCTCATTCATTACTGTAAAGCATACCTGTAATTTTTGTTAAAACTGATCATGAATAATTACAGGAGCTTAATAGGAATTCAAATGGAAGACAAGGACAAATTTGAGTCAAGAGGACGACTACCTTTAGCTAATCCATTGTACTCCACGTGGTTATGGTGGGACAACAGTGAGAGGAAAGTATCTGTGGCCATTTTCACAGCTGACAGCATCGTGGTAGATCCCTACTAATTCCTGTATCAGAATCCATGTGATTGTCTTCTCTAGAAAGCTGAAATCCACTTTAATCAAAGATCACTGGGGAATGTTGTTTTTTCCAGTTCCATCTCAGACACTGTTACTTCAGATTCCCCAGGGACTGAGTTTGGATCCCTTAAGCCCCCAACTATAAACTCCTATATGGAGAGGAAACCACAGAGCAACCTCGGAGCCGATCAGCCTGCACCAGCTGCAGAGGGAGAACCTGGTGCCAATGCTGCTGTAATTAAAACAAAGCAAATCCATCTCCTCAGCACCCCATCACAGCTCTGCATCATTGCAGCCTGTGCAGGAGGTAGCAGCCGAAGCAAACGGATCAGAGGCAGAACTGCAGTGTTAAATCCAAGACCAAGAAGAAACACTTCAACCCTGATGATGTAAGGAAATGGAGTGGGAACTTCCATCTGGCTAAGTGTTACCTAGGGAGAATGTGAATGGACCAAAAAGCAAAAGAATCAACCAAGAAATAGATCAACCAATCGATATGATAGGCATGAATATAATGCACACATCTGTTGTTATAGCTATTTAGGGAATCATTGTTTGCTGCTATCCCTGTGCTGAAAAGTGTTCATGATTCTCCTCATTTCACCCTCACAATGTTTTAGAACAAGCTCTTCTCTCTCTCTCTTTTTCTTTCTTTATTACTTTTCATTTTTTAAATAAGTTTTTTATTGTGAAAATACTGTACCGAGGGGTTACAATCACATGAGCAAGGTAATGAGTTCATTTGTTATCAAGCATTGTTGCCTCCTCCTTTGTTTTCCCCCTACCATCCCTTCCCTCCCATCTCCACAACTACATTCCCCCCACCGCCACATCTCACCCACACCCCCTCCCACAGCTAAATTGTAAAGTTTGTTTTTCAACATAGCGTCTTCTACATCTCATTGTTGCAATGGGTCCACCTGTATCCCTATTTAAACAATTTGTTTTTCCCTTCTGCTCCCCAAATTATTCCAACATCAAGTACAGTGAAAACAGGGGTTATACTGTGGGGGAGGGACATACAAAGCAACATATTACTTTTTATTTTAAAAATGCATCTCGATTTATAAGAAATTACAAAAAGAGCACAAAGGGTTCCTATAAAGCCTTCACCCAGCTTTCTGTGCATGGCTACATCTTACATAATTACACTGTAAAACCCAAACCAGGATTTTGGTAGTGGAACTGTGTGTGTGTGTGTGTGTGTGTGTGTGTGTGTGTGTGTGTGTGTGTGTGTGTGTGTGTTTGGCATATATTTGCTAATATATTTGAAATACTGAAGAGTAGGTTTCTTTTTCACACGATCTTTATCTGAGTTTGCTTTCAGAGTAGGACTAGATTCACAGGAGAATATGAGAAGAATTTTGTTCATCTACCACATTTCCTACTTAATCCTTCTCTACATTTGGGTTATTTATCAGGTGATTTTTAATGGAGGGATTTAAATTTAAATTCTTCATGGATATATGACTGTCAAAATCAGTCATTCTATAGTGGGATAGTGTAGTAGTTTTTAATTTCCCAGAAATACATACTGCTCTTCTAAATTGTTTAAAAAAAATCTGTCCATAGCTATTCATCCGAGTCCTTATTTGTCTTTTTGCATGTGCAGGGCACGCAGTGACACATGCTTCTTCTTAATGATTTGCACCTTGTCTCTTTTTACACTAGAGGCCTTTTAGACCTTACTGACTTATATCTTCTCAAGACTAGGTTTTCTTGTTTCACTGACGTTTTTCTATTCTTTTTCTCTTTTCAATTTTCTTGACTTCTCTTTGCTTAATATTTCTCCTTCTTGAAGGGGTAATGATGCCTGATAGAAAATGTACTCATTACCTTAGTCATGTAACTGTAACCCCTCTGTACAGTATCTTTACAATAAAAATATATAAATAAACTATTTCTCCTACTTTCCTCCTTTTTTAATTTTAATTTTATTGTAAGGTGTTGTACAGAGAAGTTACAGTCACATAAATAAGGCAATGAGTACATTTCTTGTTGACCATTGTTACCCACTCTTTTGGTTTTTTTTTTCCCACTTTCCATCTCCCTGCAACTCCCCTCTTCCGCTAAATTGTAAAGTTCATTTCCAACACAGTGTCTTGTGAGTATCGCTGTTGCATTGGTTGGCCCTTTGTCCTTTGTCTCACCATTTTGTTATTCCCCTCCTTTCCCCAAGTGAAATAAATGTATATACAAGGCACCAAAATCAAAAACAGTGACAATAGGGGATAAATCAAAGGAAAAAAAGAAATAACTTCACACAGTACATTTCCTCTTTCTTTCAATGTCCTTCATTTCTATTTCTTGAGGTGTAAACTTAGATATTGATAGAGGCCTTTTTTGTCTATTCTAATGTAAGCACTGAGCACTAAATACTACCTTATCTATTCTGTATTATAAATCCAATAACTTGTGATGTTCATTTTCATTATGGTCAAGTTTTTTAAATTTCCCATGAGTCTTCCTTATCTATCCACATGCTATTTAGAAAATAATCCTTTTTTTTTTTTTTACATTTTAAGGAGAGCTCCCTGCTTTCGTTCTGTTATTTATATGTACTTGGATATCATTGTGTTCTAGGACACTACTTTGCAATTTTAATCATGTCAGGTTGAGACAGAATGATATAATTTTTATGACCCAAGGTAAAATCTACTTCAATAATTATCTGTGGCCGGTTTATAAAATGTGCTTTTTCGTGTTAGACTATTTTACAAATGTCAAGTAGAGCACGCTGTGTGAGTTCTAGATCCTTGCTGATGTTCTGTTTAGATCTTGTATCAATAATTCTGAGAGTAATGCTGAATTCTCCAACTACAAGATAATATACCATCTTTTTCATTTCTGTATTGTTACTTTTTGTTTTACAGTTATTGTAGCTCTCTAGTTTTGTGCCATTCACGTAAGATTGCTATTTTGTCTTTCAGCTTTGACTCTCTCGGTTCTGCGTCACTGTCTGCGTAAGTCTACTTTATATGGTAATATAGTTATGCTTTCAACGTCTTGCTTAATATTTCTATGTTGTACCTTTCTGTCCTTTTGCTTTTGATCTACAAATACCATTATATTTCAAGGCAGTATTTTTTCCTCACACAACTAAATAGTGCCCTGTTTTTTGACCTCTCTGCTGAAGTCTTTCTCTTGTTTGTATTGAAGAAAGGAAGCTCGAAGCATCAAGCAATGAGAACAAACATGGAACCACAACAATGCAGATGAATACATTTCCATTCTGCTCTTGGCTAATTTACATTTGAATCTTGAAAATCTCTGACTCTGTCTGATATGGTTTTCACAATATGTGGAAGAAAATTTTAAGGCAATTATATTAAAGTAGGAGAGAGCAGACCATGAAAAGGAAGTAAGATTTCAACACCACTTAAATCAGCCAATGCAGTAATTATGTCCTCTTAATAATATACTTAGAACGGCCTCTACTGGAGCTGTACAAAGATATATTCTAAAACTTCTATAGATAACTCAGAATAGACTTTTTAAAGTGTATATTACCCCCAGAAAGGTAGGAGAAAGAAAATAAATAACATGAAAAGGTAAAAACAGCAGACATGCAGTGTAGCCTACAATCACAACAAAAATGACTACTATTTTTTAAACAATGAGTTATAAATTTCCAAATATGAAAATCAGGCTTAAATTTATAATTTCAAAAAGTATTATTATGGTACCTTCATTCATTTATGCTTTTTGGTAAAAAAAAAAAAACTTCATAGCATTATCTGAATGAAATAACGGTTGTTTAAATGGGACTAATAGTTGTAATGAATAAATTCTTGAATGTTAGTACATACTAGAAAAAAATATCAATTACATAAAAACTAATCGAGGAAGCGTATGGCTGTTGAGGGGTAGCTAGTTACAGATGGAATGTCCAACAAAGTTTGTGAGTTGGAAACTTTATCTGCAATGCAGAAATATTAGAAGATAAACCCTATGACAGCCACAGTATTGAGGAGTAACTAATGTTACTCTGTGACAGGATTCAATAACTCAAGAATATATCTGTCATTAAAGCAGATTTGTTCTTTCCTCTCTTGTTTGCTTTCTCTTACCCTCTCTTTCCTACTGGACTTCTGCCATGGAATGAAGCAGGAAGAAATCCCTTGATATTAGATTTCCTAGCCTCCAAAATCTGAAACCAATTAAATTTATGTTTTATCTCTATACATTACCAAGTTTTATCTTCTGCTACAGCAACCCAGAATGAACTAATGGTTTTGGCTCTGTTCCCAACTGCCCCAGAGTCCAGTCTGAAGTAGACCACAATAAACTACATAAGAGCCATCTCCAGGCTTCACAGATGAAAATACAGGATGCTGAGTTTAATTACAATTTCAGATAAAAAAAAATAATCATTTTGTTTTTTTGTAATATCTCTCATCCAATCTTTAAATTTATAGTTTAAAAACTCATATAGTGACAAGCAACAGTGACTCACGCCTGTGATCCCAGCTACTCAGAAGGCTGAGATCTGAGCCAGTCCAAGCAGAAAAGTCCATGAGAGCCTTATCTCTAATTAATCACCAAAAAAGCCAGAAGTAGAGCTGTGGCTCAAGTGGTAGAGCACTAGCCTAGAGGCAAAGAAGCTCAAGCACAGTGTCTAAGCCCTGAGTACAAGCCCCAGGACCAGTATTTTTTTTAAATTCGTGTAGTTCATCTGAAATAAAATTTTAACTTGTTGCCCTGTCCTGTCTGACTGTCCTGATATATAACTTACAAAGTCTTCTTGAATGTTAATACCTAACTAACAGTCCTGGAACAAAAGGAATAAGAAGTCACAGAATTGCAGTTGCAGGAATAGAATTGAAAACCCAGAAATGAACCTACAGACCTATAGCCATCTAATTTTCGATAAGGGAGCTAAAAAAATAGAATGGAAGAAAGACAGCCTCTTCAGTAAATGGTGCTGGCAAAATTGGTTAACTCTTGTAGAAAACTAAAGCTAGATCCTTATATATCACCCTGCACCAGAGTAAACTGCAAATGGATCAAAGACCTCGGAGTCAAAGCACACACTCTAAAAACATTACAGGATGGAATAGGAGAAACCCTAGGTCTCCATGGTACAGGCCGAAATTTTCTTAATAGAGACCCAGAAACACAACAAATCAAAGAAAGGTTGGACAAATGGGATTGCATGAAACTGCAGAGCTTCTGCGTGACAAAGGACTTAACTAGCAAGATCAATAGAAAGCTCATGGTTTGGGAGAAGATCTTCACTAGCCATACAACAGACAAGGGTCTCATATCTAAAAAATACCTGGAACTCAAAAAATTAAATCCCCCAACAACAAATCCTCAAAGAAACAACTGCCCAATAAATAAGTGGGCTAAAGACTTAGAGAGAAACTTCTCTGAAGAGGAAAGAAGGATGACCAATAGACACATGAAGTAATGCTCAACATCCCAAGCCATAAAAGAAATGCAAATCAAAACAACATTGAGATACCACCTCACCCCAGTTAGAATGGCTATAATCAAGAACTCTAATAACAACAGAGGCTGGAGGGGATGTGGACAGAAGGGAACTTTACTGCTTAGTTGGTGGGAGTGTAAACTTGTTCAATCACTTTGGAAAGTAGTATGGAGATTCCTCAAAAGACTCCACATAGAGCTCCCCTATGACCCAGCAATCCCACGTTTGGGCATTTACCCAAATGTTCACAAACAAGACCATATTAAAGCTACCAGCATGACTATGTTTATTGCAGCATTATTTACCATAGCTAAGATATGGAACCAACCCAGATGCCCCTCAGTAGATGAATGGATCAGGAAAATGTGGTGTATATACACAATGGAATTCTATGCCTCCATCAGAAATAATAGCATTGCCCCATTTGTTAGGAAATGGAAAGGCTTGGAAAAATTATATTAAGTGAAGTAAGCCAGGCCCAAAGAGACATAGGTCCCATGGTTTCCCTTATTTGCAATAACTAGTATTTGTCTGAGACAAGCAGAAACAGTCAGATAAGTGGATGTTAGGTGAAGTGAACCCCAAGATAAGTATTCAAATTTTTTTTATTTTCTTTCATGCGATTGTTTCTAACATATTTATAAGATTATTTCTTTGTTGTTTTGTATGTCCCTCCCCCACGGTATAACCCCTGCTTTCACTGTATTTGATGTTGGTATAATTTGTGGAGGAGAAGGGAAAAAAGAAATCGTTTAAATAGGGATACAGGTGGACCCTTCCAACAATGAGATGTACGAGTCATTATGTTGAAAAACAAACTTTACATTTGGCTGGGGGTGAGGGGTGGGAGGGGGGGAGATGGGAAGGGATGGGAAGGGAAAACAAAGGAGGAGGCAACAATGCTTGATAAGAAATGTACTTATTATCTTGCCCATGTAATTGTAACCCCTCTGTATGGTATTGCAGTTGCAGGAAACAGGGTGAGAGTGTTGGCTCTGGTGCACATGTTAAATACATCGCTGTTAGCCATGATCCACTAGACACAGCATATTATCTTGACCAAACAAAGCAAAGTCATTTGATTGGAAGTAAGATGGACCTCTTCCCAGAATGTAAAGCACATATTGACGAGCAGCAAGGTGATTTCTGCCATCCCAGTGCTCTATGACGCACTATACTATGAGTAGTTGTGGCCAATATAGGAGTGTCCTCAGGAAAGCTTTACGGCTTAGAGTAGGCAAATGCTCATTCACGAATATTGCTCAGCCATATGTGACTGAGCCATTGTAGTGAGCCATTTAAAATGAAGGTCATTATGATTTAAAATAAGCCATCACTATGTATTAATCAAATGGTTACATCATGATTTTTTTGCTTAATATAGGGCTTAACTGAATATAAAATACAATGCGATGGAAAAGGAAAGGTTATCTTCTGTTATATAAATGTAAGAAGAGGATTATAGAATAGTTTTTGTTTTGGTTTGATTTTTTTGTCAGACGTGAAGCTTGAACTCAGTGCCTAGGTGCTGTCCCTGAGTCTCTTTGTGCTCAACCACTTGAGCCACAATGCCACTTCCAGTTTTTTAGTGGTGAGTTGGAAATACGAGTCTCACAGGGACTTTTCTGCCCAGGCTGGCTTTGAATTTGATTCTCAGATTTCAGTCTTCTGGGTAGCTAGGATTAGAGGTGTGAGCCACTGGCGCCTGGCTTTGAACCTTTTTTTTTAAATGGGAAGCACTTTAATGGTACTTATGGAAAAGATATTCATACACACTAAGCAGCCATGAAATATGTGTGATCTATGTACTTATCTCAGGAAACTCTTGCTCTAAACTTATTTTTATTTCAAGAGTTTGGATGAGGATAATATGGCTCACATGATAACTAGAAAAACTGTAGGATGGCCAAGATGTTTAAATACATGTTTGAATATTGACTCATGCAAGTACAGGTACCCATTTACTGGAAACATTAAGTCTGTTTATGTTTCTTAGAATCACCTATTAAAAGCTAGTGTTGTCCATTTTCAAATGAATCATTGACTCACACATAGAAGTCATGTGGTGCATTCCTATCAAGAATATTTTAAAAGTTACTTGGAAACTAATAAATATTTTTTGAGTAATCGTTAGGAAAATCCAGCTTAAAACAATGGAATGAAATATAAAAAGGTTACAATACCAAGAAATCATAGAGATTTCTCTTTTTTTGTTGTTTTTCCTTTCCTTAGTTGTCTCCAGATTTGGGGGAGCCATGACAAGACCAACTAGCAGTGAGATCAATGAATTCTATCTTCTGGGATTTGATGTCCAAAATGAGATTCAGTATGTCCTCTTCACCATATTCATTGCGATCTACCTGACATCATGGTGGGTAACACTGGATTGATCTTACTCATCAATACAGACGCCAGACTTCAGACACCCATGTACTTTTTCTTACAGCATTTGGCTTTTTTGACATCTGTTACACATCTGCTATCTCTCCCAAGATGCTGCAGAACTTTCTGGTAGAAGACAAATCCATATCGTTTGGAGGGTGTGCTGTGCAATTATTCATCTATGTCGTGTTTGCGAGCACTGACTATTACATCCTGGCAGCTGTGGCAGTGGACCACTATGTGGCCATCTGTAAAACCACTCCATTACCTTATCATCATATCCCAAAAAGTCTACATCCTGTTGGCAGCTGGTTCTTACCTCATGAGATCAATAAACTCTTGTGTCCACACAGGTTTTACATTTTCCTTGTCCTTCTGTAAATCCAAGCACATTAATCACTTCTACTGTGATTTTATCCCAATGATTGCTCTCTCATGCTCCAATAGCCACATAAACATCTCACTAACGTTCATCTTCATGGGGTTTAACTTGATGTTCACTGTGTCGGTCGTTATTGTCTCCTATACATATATCATGGCCACCATCCTAAAGATGTCTACTGCCAGGAGGAAGAAAACCTTCTCCACATGTGTTTCCCACTTGACAGCAGTCACTATTTTCAATGAAACTCTCTCTTCCATGTACCTAGAGCCCCATTCCGATAATTCTGAGGAGAATATAAAAGTAGTCTCTGTGTTTTATGGCATTATGATCCCCATGTTGAACCCTCTGATCTATAGTTTGAGAAACAAGGAGGTGAAAGATGTTATCAAAGTGGCAGGAACAAAGATCTTTAGATTTGATACATACTGAGATAGCTCAACACATCAAAGCATCTGGGAACACGAGCTGTGGCAATTTAATCATTCTAAAATGGAGAATGTAGAGCTGTGAAGCAAAGGCAGCCCCATAAACACACAAGATTGCATAACATGGGAGATGTTCTATGATTTCTTCTGAGACTCACTTCCCCCTTGGAATACAGTTTGACAATAGCCTCAACCATGAAGAAGGGTTCTGTGAAAGACAAAAACTTATTAACTCTTGGGTAAGTGATACCCCGTGCCTTTTCTCAAGTCTAGACTTCCTCTTTTTATAAGGCTAGCTCTTCTTGATTGGCTTTCAATCTGACTGAGGGCTTGAGCAGCCATAGTAACGTTTAGAGAAAGCGCCTGCCTATTGTCCTTTGTAAATTCTGCTCAAGTTATTGCACAGAAGTGAATGTGAAATAAAGGTATTTATTTAAAAGCATCTTATGTATGATTTTTTTGTTTCTTTTGTATGTTCTTCCTCCTATGGTATATCCCTGGCTGTCACTATATTTGATTTTGGTACCCTGGTATTGTATATACGTTGATTTGAATTAGGGAAGGGAAAGGGAGCAACAGAATGGTGAGACTCGGGTGTTTACACACACACACACACACACACACACACACACATATTTTGGTAGTAGCCTATGAAAATGTCTGAACATATTTTCCTTCATTGTTTTCAAGCTGCTGCAATGCCAAGTACAATCTGTATATTCTTTTTCCCAAAAAAAAAATCATTTTATGGAGTACCAAATAATTTCCTGACAATTAGTAGGTGCTACAGATATAATAATGTAAATCTGCCTTATAAAAAGAGGAAGTCTAGACTTGAGGAAAAGCATGTGGTGTCGCCTACCAAAGAGTTAACTATAGGAACGGCATGGAATAGAAAATATGTAAGCTGAAAGAGAAAAACTTAATTTACCAGTCCACAGGTGCACATTTATTGTTGTGGCAAAAATATAACACCTATCATTGTTGTGTTTCTTACTCCTTCTAGAAAGAACTGTGATTTTTCATGGAAAAGTTAATTTGGCCAGAAATAGAGGATTTGTATTCCAGGCTCCTTTTCAGCTAAAGTGATATGGATCTTAGTTTTTACTTCTGAGACCTAAAACTGAATATATGTTTTGTATCTGAGGGTGGAAAAATTAGACTTACTTTAGCCAGGCACCAGTGGCTCACCCTGTAATCCCAGCTATTCAAAAGACTGAGGTTTGAGGGTCACAGTTCAATACCAGCCTGGGCAGGAAAAGCTGTGAGACTCATCTCCACTTAACCACCAGAAAACCAGAAGTGGTGCTGTGGCTCAAAGTGGTAGAACACTAGCCTTGAACAAAAGATCTCAAGGACAGTGAACAGGTCCTGAGTTCAAGCCTTATCATTGACCAAAAAAAAAAAAAAAGAATTAGACTTATCTAAAGTAAATATGACTTCTGCCCCCCAAGTGCTGAGTGATGGTCTTAAATGGCCTGCCTAATGGAATAGCTTTTTTTTCTGGTTGGAGGCTTTTGGTGATGCATAGTCCAACACAGTGGTGGAGGATAGGAGTTCTATATCAATTCTTTTTCGAATGGCATACCTATCACTTTCATTCAGGCAGATGCCATTCAACTGTAAAAACAATGGGGATTCAAATGGAGGCCATGAGCTATGAGTCCAGGAGAGAATGGTTACAGAAATGGATTATTAAACATAGTGTAGCTCACATCATTATGGTACAAAGGGAAGCAAGAAACATTTTGGCGGTCATTCATATAACCTGTGATACAGGAAGCTCTCATTCCCGATAAATCTGACCATTATCTGGATCCACAGAGTATTTATCCTGCCGTAGGTGAAGCATCTTGCCATTGAGAAATATGGACATGTTGAATTTCTGCTCAAACTAGGAATTCATGGCTGTATCTCAGCATCTATTGTTCATAGAGTTTTAATTTTTTTTGAGTTTTTTTTTGAGTTTTAATTTTTTGCATGCAGAAACTTAGTGTTCACTCTATGGGAGAGCGTACTAGCTACAGTCCATTATAGACTGTTTCATAAGAACTTGGTGAGAGATGGTTTCTGAATGTTACCATGGAAGCTCAAAACCCTAATCAGAATTAGAAGTCAACCCTAAGCAAAGATGGCTACATTTATGAAAATTTAGATTAGACAGCTTTTAGGTTAGATTTATCTTTTGCATAAAGTAAGGGCTTTGTTTGTGGTAATAAGGCTTTAGCTCTAGACCCAAACCCACATTCTTAGACATATGAAAAGATGCTTCACCAGATTGCTACAAGAAAAAAAAGGTTAATTATGAAATAACAAAGGAAGTATAGTTGTTTTCAAGAAGAAGAACAAGAAGGAGGAGGAGGAGGAAGGGGGGGAAGTGGAGGAGAGGGGGGGAGGAAGAGGTGGAGGAGGAGGAGGGGTGAATGGAAGGAGGAAGAGGAAGAAGAAGAGGGGGAAAATGGGGTTTTCTCTTTAGGAAAGGTTGAATTTTATTCAACAGAAATAATGAGTGTCATTGTTATTGAATTCCCTCTCAATCCCTTACAACCTGGTTCTCTAGGGACTGGGGATGGATCCCTTAGGCCCCAACTATAAACCCTCTGATGAGGAAGAATCACAGAGAGACCTTGTGGCAATCAGCCTGCACCAGTTGCAGAGAGAATGTGGAGGCAGCAGCATTGATGTAAGGAAGACAGGCCAATTAAATTTTCCACATTGGCTGTGTGTGCATCACTCCAGCAGCTGCAGGCAACAGAGCAAAGTAAACAGAAGTCACAGAACGTTCCTCCCGGTGACCAGGACTCACAGCCTCTCTGGTGTTGTGATAGAAACAGATAAAGGAGACGGAAGTCATCTGAGAGTTGCCTAGCAAGAAGGTGAATCTCTCCTCACTCCAATGCCCAAAGACAATAATAAACAGGAATTGGTATCTGTCTTTCTCCAACTTTTTCCATGGATAAAGAAAAAGAACAAGAGTGAGGGTAATATCAGGAAGCTGAAATGTTTTTGTCAGAGGTGTGGGGAGAGCTGAGAAGGAGGGACAGATGAATGGAGAGAGGAAGAATAGAGAAATACAGCCAAAATATTCAATTAACAGATGTGAAATGGAACTGGGTAATAAGGGGATGGGTGGGGTTGGGACAGACGGGGAGAATGACGGAAAGGATGACGTTAACAAGGATTCGTTCATGTTGAACTGAAACCCCTGTGTGCACTTACTTACAGATAATAAAATAAAGGACTCCCATTCTCCATAATACTCTGTACCATGCTCTACTCATTGTACAATAGACATGGATCTTTCTATAGAGTATACATTTATCTTAAAGTTTAAGGCTGGGTATTGACCCATCATGTGAATCTCCTATGATTTAATAAACTCTTATTTCCAAGTTGGCAATGCTTTCCATCATATCAAAAAAGATAGATAGTCACCTTCTAAGTAACCTCTGTGGTTTCCATTTTACAGAGGAAGAAAGTCCAGCTGAGGAGAGATGTCCTTCATTTCTCTGACATAGTGGTTGAAGCAAAATTCAAAATTCAGGTTATCTTATTTCTGGGCTTTATTTTATTTATTGTGAAAATACTGTACAGAGGGGTTACAATTACATGAGCAAGATAATGAGTACATTGCTTATCAAGCATTGTAGCCTCCTCCTTTGTTTCCCCTTCCCATCCCATCCTCCCCCCACCCCCCCACCCAGCCCTCTTCCCCCCCCCACACACCAAAGTTGTAAAGTTCGTTTTTGACATAACAACTTGTACGTCTCATTGTTGCAATGGGCAATCCAGGTTTTAAGAGAGCATCAGAAGTGTTGGGACACTATAAATATGTGCAAAACTCTCTGGTGATTGGTGCATACACACACACAAACACAGTTTGTATTCTTAGTTCCTGAAAGGTGTTCTCAAAAAAAATCATATCATCTTTTTTGAATTCAGAATGATTAAAGTGTTTCTGGCTATATTATTGAAGAATTATCCCACATTGTTATTTCTGAAGGTATTTGAAAGAACCAGAGGTGATTACATCAGCAATTCCATCAAAAGAAAGAACACACATACAAGATGTACAACCTAAACCTCTAAGTTTAAAAACATAGGTACATCCTTGTCTGAAACTCACCCCTCCATGTAGAGCAACACAGCTCTGCCCAGTGTTGAATACAGGATGACTTCTGTCTTTATGACATGTAGACAGATGTAGGAACACCTGCCAATGTTTGTTCCCTGATTATTTAATAATGAATATTTCATCATATGGTAAACAATACTACAGACTTTAATCATATGTAGATATTTGAATATATGTAAATTCTTATGTAAATTTAAAAGTATATGTATATACATGTGAATAACGACTTAAATGTGGTCATTGGTTTCTCTACACTGCGTACCTAAGAGTGGAAATTCTAAATCACAGATATAAATATATTTATTTATAGTACTATTTCTGAGTTGTCTCCAACATGACTGTGCTGACTTTCCTTTTCCTTCCCAACAGGAAAAATATATATGAAGTCCTATACATTTATATCCTCACTAAAAGTTGGCATTTTACACTGATGCGTTTTAAGCTATATCTCTGTGAAGTTTTCATATACAGATGTTATTACTAGCAAACAAGTTGTATTTCTATTGAATAGATTTTCTTACTTTCACAATTTTGCTGCTCATATCTTCTGTGATTTTTTTTTTCTGGTAGGCTAATATAAAGAAGTTGCTTATGTGCTAGATACTAATCTTGTATGTTAAAGTTGCCTTACTATATCTCCACTCAGTATGTAGTCCTTTGTGCTGATAATGTTTATGCTTTGTGCAGCCTGCTCCAGTGTGGTCTGTGGGCCAACATCAGACTTGAACCTCTCTGTAATCAGTCTATAAAGAAGTCAGAGCAGGAAGCAAGCTTGCACCTTTTTAAACCATAAACTTGGACACGTTGAGCTTATGGGTTCACTTTTTATATAATTTTTATGTGAAACACACTACAAGTATTTGTTTGCCAGATCTATTAGCATAGAAACTTTGCTAAACACATTTATAGAGGATCACGTAGCCATGTATTCGTGATGGTCAAAGCAGAGTTGGTGAGGAGGGAAAAGTGGTAAAATGACAATATGGAAATAAGTTAGAGCAGCATCGTGTAAAACTATATGGATAAGCTGACAGTTTTCAGATATAATCACTTATGTGGGTAAATAGTGTTTTCACTAAGACATATTAAGCAGAAGAGAAAGTTCAACCAAAGTATATTTTATCATCTGAAATTGATGTATGAAGTGACCGGCAGTAGCTGAGAACACATTTATTATTCAATGGCAATTAGTCCAAAATGTAGATGACATTATGAAAATTCTTTAGCAAGGTTCACCTTTAAAACCCTAGTCAAATATGTCCAAGAAAATGTTCTCTGAATCCACTACAAAAGCCAAATGTGATACCATTTCCAAATTTCAAATTAGTTAAGAATTACAAAATCACAATGGTCTTTCTCTCTTCTTGTTTCTTTTTGTAGCTTTTTCAGCTGATATTTAAGTTTTACTAACCATGGAACAGAATAATGGCACCCAAGTGACTGAATTTATCCTTCTGGGATTTGCTGCTCAACACAAGTTTTGGCACATCCTCTTTGTAGTGTTTCTAATGGTCTATGTAATCACCTTAGTAGGTAACGTTGGCATGATCCTACTGATCAAGATGCATTCTTCCCTTCACACTCCCATGTACTTTTTCCTCCAACACTTGGCATTTGTGGATCTCTGCTATGCTTCTGCAGTCACTCCCAAGATGCTGCAGAATTTCATGGGATCAAAAGCCTCCATCTCCTTCACAGGATGTGCAGTGCAATTACTAGTCTATGGTACGTTTGTGACCAGTGACTGCTTCATCCTGGCTTCCATGGCCGTGGACCGTTACGTGGCCATCTGCAACCCACTGCGCTATCCGGTTGTCATGTCCCGAAGATTCTGCGTTCAACTGCTGGTTGGCTCATATGCCATGGGCCTCCTAAATGCATCTGTAAACACCAGTTTTACTTTCTCCTTGAAATTTTGCAAATCCAACGCAATCAATCACTTCTTCTGTGATGTGCCTCCCATTCTTGCCCTAGCGTGTTCCAGTATTGACTTCAATGTCAGGATACTAGCAGGGTTTGTTGGGTTTAACTTGACACTGACTGTGTTGGTTGTCATCTTCTCGTATGCATACATCCTGGCTGCCATCCTGAGGATATCTTCTGCCTCGGGAAGGAAGAAGGCCTTCTCCACCTGTGCCTCTCACCTGACAGCAGTCACCATTTTCTACGGGACCCTCTCCTATATGTATGTACACCATGGAACTGACAGGTCTCAAGAGCAAGAAAAAGTGGCATCTGTTTTTTATAGTATTATGATCCCTATGCTAAACCCTCTCATCTACAGCCTAAGGAACCAAGATGTGCTAGAAGCTCTCAAACACTTAGGAAATAAGTGCTCCTAGTTGGAAATGTGGTTTTCTTTCTATCAACACAGGCCAAGAAGAAAGCCAATGGGGTTCGTATTTATTACTCAACCTAAGAAGATGTGGCTGACAGAGGTGAAATGCCAAGACTTTCCTTACTTTTTGTAGCATCTGAAAGATACTGCAAAAAACACATAAAATGA
This sequence comes from Dipodomys spectabilis, assembly GCF_019054845.1. NCBI lineage: Eukaryota > Metazoa > Chordata > Mammalia > Rodentia > Heteromyidae > Dipodomys > Dipodomys spectabilis. The sequence goes on from NW_024870707.1 coordinate 4,825,121, forward strand.
ATAAAAAAGTGATACTATATTTTTGTGGTTTGAATACTATAACATGGGTCTTACATATGCCAAACAAAGACTCTTCTATAAATGAACTTACAGCTCATGTGTGTCTTAAATAGAGGGAATTCATCTTTATTGTAACATTCTTCACAGAACTCAACCCATAGAAACAGCCCAGATGGCCTACAACTGTTGACTGGATCAAGACAATGTGACATTTATAGAAAGTATTATTTAGTCATTAAAAAAACCACAGAATTAAAGATGTCATTTGCAAGGAAATGAATGGTCCTGGAAACCATGTTAAGTGAAATAAGCCAGGTTCAACAGGATAAAGTTTGCGTGTTTTCACTCATATGTGATACTAGCCCTAAAAGAGAATTATACACATATATACTTACAGGATTTTTTGTATCTATTTCTATTGTAAAAATACTGTACAGAGGGGTTACAGTTACATGAGTAAGATAATGAGTATATTTCCTATCGAGCATTATTACTTCTTCCTTTGTTTTTCTCCTACCATCCCTTCCCTTCCCTCCTTCCCAACTCCTCCCTCCTCTCTCCACCCCCCACCGAAGCTGTAAAGTTCATTTTCAACATAATATCTTGTACATCTCATTGTTACAATGGGTCGACCTATATTCTTATTTCAGCATTTTGTTATTTCCTTTTCCCTCCCCAAATTAGAAAAATGTATATACAAGATGCAGGATTATTTTTATTTTTAATCTTTTGTTGGTTTGGGGGCTTGAACTCAGGGCCTATGTACTGTCTCAGAGCTCTTTTGCTCAAAGCTAGTGTCCTACCGCTTTGTGCCTCAGTTCCACTTCCAGTTTTTGGTGGTTAATTGCAATTAAGAGTTTCACAAACTTTCCTGCCCAGTCTGGCTTTGAACCATGATCCTCAGATCTCAGACTCTTGAGCAGCTAGGATTACAGGCATCAGCCACCAGTGCCCAGGTAGGATTTTATACTATGACATATGCACAGGTGAAACACCATGGTAAAGTCACTTGAAAAATCAACATGCACTTTTCAAAATGCATATGAGAGAGTGAGATATTTCCTTTCTATGATATAAGTAGGAGCGGAAGGTAGAAGGATGAGCAGAGAGGGTAAAGGAGGTGAGTGTGGTAAAATACTTTATGTACACGTGTGAAAAGAAAGAACAACAAAGCTTGTTGAGATAGGTTTGTGATGGAGGATGAGGGAGAATAATGGAGACAGTGGCCCATCAAGATGTGCCCTATACATAGTGGACATGTTAAAGTGAAACCTCCTGTAGCTAATTAAACCTAATAAAAAATAACAGTCACAAAAAGAGAAGGCATCTGAAGAAAGCCTTTGATACTGCGCTTATATGTTTTGATTGGCCTCTTTTGAAACACTTGTCACAAAAAGCAAACTCATAAGATAGAGAAGAATAGAGTCTAATAAAATAGAGTACAAAGCCAGGAGACAACGGCTCACAAATATAACCTTAGCTACTCAAGAGGTTTGAGATCTGAGGATTGAGGTTTGAAGCCAGCCCAGGCAGGAAAGTCCATGAGACTTGCATTTCCAATTAACCACCCAAAAGCTGGATGTGGAGCTGTGGCTCAAGTTGTGGAGACACTAGCCTTGAGCAGAAAAGCTTGATGTCCAGGCCCTGAGTTCAAACTCCAGGACCAAAACAAAAAAAAACGTAATGTGGAGTTTCAATCTAGTTGAATTTTGCCTAGTGAAAAACATGTGAAAGCACAGATAATTAAATAAATCAACCAAGATGATCAACCAGTTAATATTGCATGCCTGGATTCTGACATTGCATGTGTTATAATCATTTGGAGAGGCATCCGTTCAGTAGTTATCCCATGCTAGAAAGTTTTCCTAAATTTGTATCAAATGGACCTTACATCACTGCAAGGCAAGTTCAATTTTTCCTCTTCATTTATAGCTAATTTTTGGTCTTGAAATATTTAGAGGGTCACAGGAGGACCCCTGAACCCTGCACTCATTTCCCCGTCTTAGTTGCGTCTTAATCATATTTATGACATCAAAACCAGGATGTTGATATTGCTGCAGTTTGTGTGTGACAGACTGGCATTTTCTCACTTGTGAAAAGAATAATCAAGAAAGGATGGGGAAAGGTCAAGAACAATGGAAGAGGTAATATGGATCCAGGTCATTGTAGTCATAATCCAACTTGTTGAATTGAAGTCCCTCTTTGCAGCTACTTAAAATAATATCAATGATGATGATAATAATAATAATACAAAATATGTAGAATATTCCGTACAGAGCTCAGATTCCACCCAGATTTCTCATACTACCCCTTACTACCTTGATCCACACATGGTTTATAATCTCTTGTGATTACTAATCTGTTCTTTCTATATTATATTGCCAGTTTGATAGGTATAGAACTGCAAGCACATCATAGGTGAGCCTTGAAAATTAGCTTTTGGGGATTCATTGAAGTTGTTACAATTATCAATCATTTGATCCCCTTTGTGTCTGGTACTATTCAACAATATAGGGGTACCACAATCTGCTTAATCAATACTCTATTACAGAATATTTAGTTGGTTACAGTTGTGACTATTACAAGTAAAGTTGTTAGGAAAATTTGTTTATACATTTTTATTATGGGCATAAGTAGTGTGCAAACACAATATTTAACTTTCTCTGATGTAGTTCTCCATGCACATTTAGGGAGTATTTAAGATCACATTCAAATGGAGGACAAGCAGGAATGGAAAGGAAATTAAGGCATTAGATATAAGGATCCTTCACAACCATCTTAGGAGACTACACAGAGGCAGGCAGGCAGGCACGGGAGAAAGATTATTACAAGGTTTATGAGAGGGGTCATATCTCCCGGGAGAGGGAGCAAGTGGTGTGTCTACCCCTAACCAGGTAGCTCTGGGGCTGGTGGCTGTGCGGGTAGGCCTGGGCAGAGAGAGGGAGAGGCCAGCTGTATTGCAGGAACTGTAGGACAGGAAGGAGCTCAGGTCTAGCTGGAGCTGAAGACCAGAGGTAGGGATAATGCTAACATTCAATCCCATCAGCAGGTGAAATGCAACAGTGACATACCTCTGATAGAATGCCTACAGCTGACACTTAAAAACTTAAGCTATGAAAAGGTTTGTCCTGAACACACTACTAAATGGAATTCTAAAACATGTTCAAATCACGCACAGAAAATTCAAGCAAGAGAGACAGAAACAGAGACAGAGAGAGAGAGAGAGAGAGAGAGAGAGAGAGAGAGAGAGAGAGAGAGAGAGGATAGAAAAAAATAGGAGCATTACATCAGTTGTTCCTGATAGGAAAAAGAATTCAATCCCAAAGCCCAGGGCAGGTGGCTCACTCCTGTAATCTAAACTACTCAGGTGTCTGAGATTTAAGAATCATAGTTCAGAGTCAGTCTGGTCAGAAAAGCCTATGAGACTTTCATCTCCAGGAAACCAGAAGCAGAGCTGTGGCTCAAATTAGATTACTAGCCTTGAGCAAAAGAGCTCAGAGACAAGTTTGGCGGTTTGAATTTGTGTTTAGCCTAATAAACTTTTCTGTGCAACATTTAAAAAAGAGAGAGAGAGCTCAGGGACAGCACCCAAACTCTGAGTTCAAGCCCCATGACCCACAAAAGAAAAATAAATAAATGAATGAAGAATGAATGAGTGAATGAATTCAATCTCAGGGTTACCTGTCTTCGTTTCTCATAACTGAATATAAACAAAGCTTCAGGAGCCCTGGTACTAAGAATAATAAGAATATTTAATATATTCTGATAGTCGACTGTTTTCAAGCAGCACTCACTTCACTAGGAAATATTTCCATCACATGTGAAATAAAATCATTTGCATCAAGCCAGCTTCCTGAAGCATACAGATCCTGTCACTGAGGTGGAGGGAGCTAATCCTCAGCTGCGAGATATTATATATCCATTTTATTTAAATTCAAATTGATGAAGCGAAACTGATAAGCCAAATGTCATTACCCTGTGAAGAAACTGTTTAAATAGAGCCCTCACCTGCTGCCGTTTCCTGAGCTTACAAGTGTTTTCTACTACATGGAGAGTCCTGGAGAGCCCTCCAATGGTACCTATTTTCCTACAAATATACTTCAGGATAGGGCCTGTTAAGTCCTATGGCTTCTAGGCCTCAATAAAGATTGAATTTGAGACCATAGTGTCTTCATCCATCACATAAGTTATTCCACGGTTTTTACTTCTTCAGCTATTTAAAAGAGCCAGAGATCAATACTGGTGGAATTTGCTACACACAGCTGCACTGGTGTGGTGTCCTTCTAGGCCAGTGTCTTCTGTTATACAACATTTTCCCTGGATAAAAATGTATGAAATTATATGAAAAATAATTCAACCACATATTCTGCGCAGTGTAAGATTCAAGGTTTAAAAAAAATCATTGTAATCTTCATATACATTCTTCAGGAGGTACAGTCTCTTTGTCTTGCACAAAATCAATAATGTTATACAGACAAAAGCAACAAATAACTAGACAGTGATTATATCAATACAGAACAGATACATTATATGGCTTGATTTGTGCATTTCTGAGATTGTCCTTCTCTCCTTTTCCTTTCTTTTTCCTTCATGTGGCAGATTATGTGAAAGAGGTTTCTGAGATGTTAGGTAAGCTATTGATCTATAATTATAACGGATAGTTATGACATAATTATAATGGATATTTATAACCTATAAAGTGCTTCTTAGAAGATTCTAATTCTTTTAATGCACTGTGGCAGAGGATTTTTGACAAATTTTAACAAACTGTTAAAATCCTCTGTGAATTTCAACATTTGAACAACACTCTAGTAAAAATCCAATTAATTTTAAGCCTCCCCATGACTGGCTTGGCTTTGTTGTATCTGAAAAATGAGCCACCATTCACCAATCCTCTAGGTTCTTACACCTTTCTTAATTTCTTTTAATTAAAAGGCTTATTGTTCTGTATGGCTCCACTGTTAATTGATTCAAGAAAGACTTAACTGTTGTAAAGAAAAATATCCCTATGTCTCAAAAACATATCCACAAAGTCAAGAAACTTGCTGACAACAACTATGGATATACTATGCCCCCAAATGATGTTTATAATGATAACTCATTATTAGATCATGGGGTTCTGCTCTCCTGACTGGATGACTGAAATTATTGTGCAAGATGATTTGTCTTTGTTTTTATTTGAGTACTCTATTTTGTCGTACTGGCACTGAGGCTTAAACGTAGGGTCTCTCCCTTTGCTTAGCTATTTTTTTGCTCAAGTCTGATGCTCTAACACGTGAGTCACATCTCCACTTCCGGTTTATTGTTTGTTTGTTTTTGCTAGTTGATTGGAAAGAAGAGACTCTTGGATTTGTCTACCCCAGCTGAGTTTGAACCTCAGTGTGGGAGCTGGTGATTATCTTATCTCGAGAGGAGTAGAGGTGTCATGAACGTAGATTCTACCATCTCTTCTCTTACATTCACCCTCTTTCTTTTTCCTATCTGCCATCTACCATGGATGAAGCAGGAAAAAACTCTTCCCTGTTGCAGACCCACAGAAAGAAAGAAAACCTCCACATGGGCTTCCCATCTGACAGCAGTGACCATTGACCATGGGACCCTCTTTAACATATTCTTCCAGCCCCCATTCTAGTCATTCTCCCAGGAGAACTGGAAAGTCATTTCTATATTTTACAGCATTGTGATTCCCACATTGAACCCTCTAGTCTGTGGCTTGAAAAGCAAAGAAGTAAAAGAAGCATTAAAATAGAGAAGAAAGTTCTTTTAGAGAGGATCCACATTGTTATAATTTAGAATCCAGTACAGATGTTCTATATTAAATAAGAAATTATAATAAGATAATTATAAATAAATTATGATAACGATAGTCATAAATTTTAACAATGTATTATAATAAGATGAATTAATAAATGGTTAAATTAAATAATTATTTAAATCAAATTTAAATTTAAAATGATAGCTTCATTTTATAATAATTAAAGCAAGCTAGGCATTGGTGGTTCACACCTGTAATCCCAGCTACTCAGGAGGCTGAGATCTGCGGATCATGGTTTGAAGCCAGTCCAGGCAGAAAAGTTCCTGTGAGACTCTTATCTTCAATTAACCACTAAAAGCTGCAAGTGAAGCTGTGGCTTAAAATGGTAGGGCACTAGCCTTGAGCAAAATAACTCAGGGACAGCACCCAGACCCTGAGTTCAGGTCCCACAACCAATAATAATAATAATAATAGCATCCAATACAGATGTTCTCCACAATTTAAGGCTACTAAAATAAGGAATATGTTCACATCTTAAACTATTTCTTACTTCGCTCAATAGCTGAGTTCTTCAGTGCTGCTGGAAATGTGTTAGAAATACATTCTGGAACTGAAAAAAAGTGCTTCTCAGGAAAATATTGACGCTGAACTAAAGTCACTGACTTCACCATACCACAGAATGGAAGGAAACACTTTATACACCAGCAGATACATTTGTCCTCTGGATTTCTCCCTGCTAATGACAGTAAGTGAAAGTCAGATGCAGCCCTAAGACAAACAGGACTCTTGGTTTGAGTATTTCTAGAAAGTTGAGCAAATCTTCATGTGTGGAAACAATATATTTCCTCATTACTGAACTTAATTTTTTTAAATTTATTCCATTCCCTTCTGGGGTGTTCATTTTTATTCATAGCACTAAGAAAATAAACCCTGTCCATTATGTTGTACTGACAGTCACACATAAATTTTCCTGCTGCATTCCACCATGTGATTAGAATAAAATTAGTTTATCCATCTATGTGTATGGAAGCAACATAAAGCAATTGGTAGACTTCTTATGAGAGTGTAAATGAGCAAGGGTCTCACCTGCTCACTTTGAAATCCCATTGTGGCAGCTTTTCCAAGGCCACAAATTTTCCACATCTTTATGCATTTCAGATCCTGCTATAAGTCCCATTTGTGGAGGAGCAAACTGAGTTCCTTGATTGAAACTTATCTATACTCTACCACTACTTACTCTGCAAAGATGACAAACTAGGCCCATATGCAAAATAACACAAGAAAAGGACAGTTCACCTGTGGCATTTTTTTAAATGATCTTTGTTCTTAGGAAGATCAGCTTTTGTTCTAACCATGACATAGTAATGAACGTTGCATCTTTTGAGGTCATCTCAGACCCCAATACTTGAGATCCTCTCAAGAAAAAGCACTCTCCAAGATCTTAAAAGTAAAATGTCCATGTAGAGCCATCAGAAGACATTACTTTAGGATGCAAACCAGCCTGTACCAGTTATAGAAAGGAAAATTTCCAAGATGAATCCAGTAAAAGTAAAGCAATTCTGTGTTCTCATATTAGTACTGCAATTCTCCCATGTCTGGAGATGGAGAAAGGATACAGAGCAGGTACTTTCTAAATCAAATACTATAAATAAATGCCAGCTACATCAGCAATATGTGATCACAGATTGATGATAGATGCAATACCACTGGCATTGATGATCTCCATGGATGGCAGTTGCATGACTTTCACTATTCACTGATGTTGGAAGAGTAACCATCTTCCCCAGCCCTTTTCTTTTATGATACTAGTGGTAAATCTGGGTGAGTTAGTGAACTGCTATGCACTCTTGAAAACTACAACTCCATCTCCCAGAGACTCTGGTAAGCTAATTGGACTATCCTTCAGAATTACTCCTCTAGAGGATAAGTGCTTAAAATATTTACTCAGCTCTCTTCACCTATTTGTTAAGATGTCAGTAAAAGGCTGCTGGAGGAATTGGGGTTTTCCTGAGTAAGATGTGTATGTGTGTGTATATGGGAGCAGGCGGGGGGGTGGGGAGTGCCACTCTGACCTTCTTGTCATTTCTTTCGCCCTCGTCCCTTACCTTGAGAGGTGTTGTGGTGTTTGAAGCTATAGTCAACACATTGGACTATGAGGTAAACAGCATACGAAGAAAACAAATGAATTTATACACGTGTTAGTCCCAACTGCCAAGCCATTTATATGAGGGAAAAGAAAACCCATGTTTTTGGGTCAAAGTTTCTTCTTATCTTTTACTAGGAGTTAGATGCATTCCTGAGACATTGGTCATGAACTATGTAATATTGAAGGAGGCCTGCTCTCCAGCTTTTAATAGTAATCCTTGATACATTTGCTACTTAATCAAAACAGCTACAAGCCAGGTAACAGTAGCTCACACCTGTAATCCCAGCTACTCAGGAGACCTAGGTCTGAGGATCATGGTTCAAAGCCAGCCCAGAAAGGAAAGGCCATGAGACTCTTACCTCTAATTAACCAAGTGGTGCTGTGGCTCAAGTGGTAGAGTGGTAGCCTTGAGCAAAAGGGAAATCAGGGACAGTGCCCAGGCTGGCCAGGCTAGCAAAGAAGAAAGCAAGAAAGCAAGAAAGAAGGAAAGAAAAAGAGAAAGGGGGGGAGGGAGAAGGGAGGGAGGGAAAGAGAGAGAAGGAAGGGAAGGAAAGAAAGGAAGGAAGAAAAAAGAAAGGAAGGAAGAAAAGAAAGAAAGGAAGGAAGGAAGAAAAGAAAGAAAGAAAGAAAGAAAGGAGGGAGGGAGGGAAAGGGAGAGAGAGAGGAAGGGAAGGAAAGAGAGAGAGAAGGAAGGGAGGGAAAGAAAGAAAGGAAGGAAGAAAGAAAGAAGGAAGGAAGGAAGGAAAAGAGAAAAGAGAGAAAGGAAAAGAGAAAAAAGAAAAGAAAGAATGCTACAAATTCATGGAAGCAAGCTTTCTCCTTTCAGATAAATCAGAGATTTATCTCCAATAGCTTTCTAGCAGAAAATGATTCAAAGCCTCTAAATCTTCAGATTTTTTATCTGTAGAGAAATTCTGATATTATAAAGTGAAAAAAGGAATCATAGTTGTCTTTGTGGCAGACTGATTTTAAATATACATATATATATAAGTTTTCAGGAGGAAAAAAGTGAAAATTTTGTCTTTAAATAATTAGAGAATCGTCAACATATTGATAATGCAAAAATAAATTCGAACAGTGGTATCTCATGTCACACTGGAGATCACATGCCCTTACATTTAGGTCAGAACTGGGATTTCTTTAGAAGTTATGTTTATTGATGATTTCAGTGACAAGAATAACTAACTAGATATAAACACAGACTCTTAGTCATGAAAACATACCCAACCTCATTCATAACAAGAGAAAGAAAACAGTTGTTTGCTAATGAGACAATCTTTGGGGGGTGGGGGGGGACCAAGTTGTCTCTAATGATAGAAACATGAAAAAGAGTCCTCTTCTAGAAAGCTGAAAATTGTCATTATGAAATCACAGGGGAACAGTTAGCTTTCTCTACTCTACCCCAGCTCCCAGAACCTCAGATCACAAGGGAGTGCATTCTGGTCTCATGTGGCCTACCTATAAGCTTTGTGACTGGAAAAAACCAAGCAGAGAGCTCCACGGTGCACATACAGCCTGCACCAGCTGCCAAAAGCGAATCTGGAGGCCACTTCTTTGTAAAACAAAGTAAAACGACTTTTCTCACATCAGCCCTTAAAAATAAAGTTTTATTATCTTTAAGTAGTTGTACAGAGGAATTGCCATTCAAACAAGCATTTTACACACACAGTGCGTCTTGATCAGCCATTTTATCACCGCCACTTCCGCAGGTAATTTAACTGAGGCCAACAGTCACAGCCAAAGTTGCAGCCTGTGTCACCGAAGACCAAGAACCGTCACACTTCCTCTCTGGTGCAGTGGAATGAGGAAGTGCCACCCAGGACAGCATTGTGAAGGAACAAATGATTGGATGAATGGCCAACACATGAGCATACCATGGTCTTCGTGCATACCGTACTGCTCTGATTTCTAAGTGTAGCTGCTCTTTCAATTCTGGAAGTTTGTCGTGATCCTACCAGAATCCTGCTTTAAACAGTGCCTGACCTATTTATAGATTATTGGCAGTTACTTAAGTAAGTTAATTAATCCAGTCTTCCCCTAGGTATCTTACAGGTGATGTCATGATCTCCATATACACTTTTATTTCTCCATTGGTGACAAACCTGGGGAAAAGAAAACAAAACAAAACTGAGGAGACTAGTAGTTTGTTAAAGCCTCCTCTGTCCTCAACCAGAAGGGTTTGGTGAGTGAATGTGTATTTTTCAAAATGTTTGTCTCTACATTCACAAATGAAAGTTGTTCTAATTTTGTTTTCTTACTTTGCTTATTTTGTTGCCAAAATTGTTTAAGCACCTAAGATGAGCTGGGGAATGTTCTCTTTGGAGAGTTTCGGGGAAATATTATATATATTCAAATTGATTGTTCTATAAATTTTCATTATTCCTTATTAAAACATGGCTATTTTGGCCTTTTTTAGTTGTAAAATATGCAGTCTAATGATTTAAAGAACTTGAGTATTTTATAAATGCACACTGACATACACTGACTATTCACCATTTCTAATTTTCTAGCATTCATTAAAAATGAAAACGTAAAGAGGAAGGGTTGATCAATTCAGTCATCATATTCAATGTACATATGTGAAAACAGAGAAGGATGTGTGAGACTAAAGAGATGGAACAGCATACTGGAAAGGTGTCACTGATCAAGATGCATCACATACTCACAAACTGACAGGTTGAGTTGAAACCCCTTTGTACCACTGCTCAAAGGTAATTTTTTTTTTAGCTAAGCATTAAAAATACATTATTAATGCATTAAATGTATCACTAAATGCAGTGAGTAAAGCACCCAAAAGAGTCATGTTCACTTAGGTTATTTATCTAATTCAAATATTTTGGGCTAAGGAAAAAGGTCAAACTAAATATTCTGAAGCTCCTAAAACCAACATCCATAATGGTTGTTATTGATCTATGCTGAAAATATCATGCCATTAAGTTTGTGTGCTTTAGCTATCTTGAGCTAGTTAATATCCGCAGTTTATCTCAATATCTCTTTAAAATCTGAACAGCCATTGAATTTGTTTTAAGAAGGGAGATAATGAAGGTGAGTGGTAGAGAGGTGACTTTGATCAGGGTATATCATATGAATATATGAAATGCCAGCATGAAACCTCTCCACCTAACTAATGTATACATTTTAAAATAAACTAAAAGAAAAAGAAAATTTTCCATTCAATCCTTCCAAGAAGAAAAGAAATATTGAGAAACTATAAAAAAATTATCAAATTATATGTGATACAATGTTTACCATATACTCAATAATCATAATATCACAGCAATCCACTATAAGAAAGAAAATAAGTTTTATTGCATATGCTTACTGGGGAAAGAAATGATAAAAGAAAAGGAGCATCCCTCATTTTTACTTCAATAGTCAAACTCTAGAATCATAAATTTTAAAAATCAACTCTTATTTTAATTCTGGTGTGTAAAAGATACCATAAAGTTGAAGGGTGACAGAATGTTAGATCTTTATCAAAGGAATAACTAAAATCTGAAATTGAAGACTATTGATAAATTAATAGAAACACTTGTAAGAAACTATATGGACAAGTGATTTGCAGAAGAGTGAAATAACATTTCTAAGAATACTAGAAAATGATCAAATGAATCTGTAGTCAGAGAAAAAAATTAAAATATAAAATAAGATATTACTTTGTACCCCAAAAAGCAGTGCTCATATGTGTGTGAGGTCAGGGGAATACAAAACAGAGTAGCACTGGACACAGAAAGTGCTCTGGAACTACTTGGCCAATTTAAATATGTGTACCATGTCTTCAAATTCTACAAGTTTGTCTCTAGAATTGTCTCCCAGAGAAATGCCATGCTGAGCTATGTGCATTGGTGACAAGGTATAAGCACCTTGCCCTCTACCACCATGATAACACATAGATGAATTATGAAGGCTAAACACTGCATGGCAGAGCTAGCTATCTGTACTACAGGGACAACAAAAAGACTTCAGCCTCTACATGCCTAATCCATGACAGTGTGACTACAGGAACTGAAATGGGGCCTTAAAAACCATGACAGGTTTTGAAAATCCTGAAATGTTTTGGTTGCACTTTGTAACTGCATTGAGCCCCAACAGATTCCAAATTTTTACAAGAATGTGAACAGTCAACAGAGGTGGCTAAGAGCCAGGATAGACATGGAGGGGTTTGTAAAGTGGAAAAAAGGGTAAACTGAGGTCATTTGAAGCAAGATGGTATAGAATACCAAAGAGAAGTCAAGTTTTCAGAAAGTTACTATTTTAATAAAATGGGGAATTTTAATGAGAAGATAAAGACCATAAAAAGAAGAAGAATAAATTGAAGTACAACTTTTTTATCACTATATGACATATCAATCAGTTTTTTCCCTGGGAATACAGGTTCTACTCTGTGTCAACTTTAAGAAACTATAGATAAAAATTATCTACAAAGGAAGAGGCTACAATACTTGATAAGAAATGTACTCATTATCTTGCCCATGTAATTGTAACCCCTCTGTACAGTATTTTCACAATAAAAAAAATTATCTACATTGAGTATCAAGTTTCAGTCTCTAAAATCAACATCCAATATGTTACAGAAGCATTCTCTGTTTTATTAGGACACCAAATGTTTATACCATTTCCAATTCTGGTCTATGTTAAAGGATGGTAATGAAGTTAGCTTTCCTCAGCTCTTCTGTCTTTGCAATTTCTCAGCTGATGTTTACTTAATCCATGGAGCAAACTAATGGCACCAAGGTGACTGAATTCATTCTTCTGGGATTTGCCACTCAGCACAAGTTTTGGCACATCTTCTTTATAGTATTTTTATTGATCTATGTAATCACCTTAGTAGGTAATATTGGCATGATCCTACTCATCAAGATAAACTCTTCCCTTCACACTCCCATGTACTTTTTCCTCCAACACTTGGCATTTGTGGATCTCTGCTATGCCTCTGCAATCACTCCCAAGATGTTGGGAAACTTCATGGGCACAAAACCATCTATCTCCTTTGCAGGATGTGTGGTGCAACTACTAGTCTATGGTAGCTTTGCAACCAGTGATTGCTTCATCCTGGCTGCCATGGCTGTGGACCGTTATGTGGCCATCTGCAACCCATTGCGCTATCCCGTCCTCATGTCCCGGAGACTCTGCGTTCACCTGCTGGTTGGCTCATACGCCCTGGGCTTCCTGAATGGTTCTGTGAACACCAGTTTCACGTTTTCCTTGAAATTTTGCAAATCCAATGCAATTAATCACTTCTTCTGTGATGCACCTCCAATTCTTGCTCTCTCATGTTCCAGGATTGATTTTAACGTCATACTCCTGACAGTGTTTGTCGGGTTCAACTTGATGAGCACTGTATTGGTCGTCATCTTCTCCTATGCGTACATCCTGGCTGCCATCCTGAGGATAGCTTCTGTCTCGGGAAGGAAGAAGGCCTTCTCCACCTGTGCCTCCCACCTGGTGGCAGTCACCATTTTCTATGGGACTCTCGCTTACATGTACCTCCACCATCGCCCTCATGAGTCTCAAGAGCAGGAGAAGGTGACCTCTGTGTTTTATGGCACAATTATCCCCATGTTAAACCCTTTGATCTACAGCTTGAGAAACCAGGATGTGATCACTGCCCTAAAAAAGATAGGAAAGAAGTGCATGTAACTTAACTCTCTATTTCTGCTGCATTGGTCTTTCCCAAACAAAACAACTCTCCTCTCTTATTTCATGGTGTCAGAAGATGTGTCAACTGTTGGTGCAGCACAAAAGCATTATGTGAGTAGATGAATAGCATTCAGAAGTATCGAGACGCATCTCCAAATTTGAATTTGCATCCAATTCATGTGTTTCTTAAAGAAAAAGTCTCTGAAAGGAAATCTACAATACTGCTGTTGTAAATTTATACGAGCTGTTTCTGAAGTACCTGCCATCAAAAAAAAGAAAAGATAAAAGTAAATTTAAGCAAAGTGCATAATCAGTGTTGCCTTCTTACCCTCATTAAATAGAGCATGAAGACTTATTAGAGAAAAAGATGTTTCTTCTCTTGAAATGTATTATATTCCTTCACATTTCCCTGTGGTTAATCTATTCTCTATTGTAAAGTAAGATTTGAAAGATCATTTCTTTGAGTAATAGGTACAGAATAGATGGAAACAAAAGGCAATAGAATAAATCCTCATAGGTACTGGGACATTTGAGACCAATAGCTCTCCTCCCAACAGTTTCACTAAGGAAATAAGGAAACTGACATAAAAGTAAAGAGGGTGTGGGAAATATTGACTTCATTATTGGTAAATATAACTTGAGATCCTTGCTGAACCACCAAAAGGTATACATATTAGGAAGACCAAATCCAAGGCAGAGTTCGGTGCTGCAAACTTACCCCAAATTAGTACTTTCTACCCTTTACCCTTCAAAACTGAGGAGAGCTATAAAGGCTCCAAGGTTTCATCTAGAAGTCCAATTATAGATTCAGACCCTAGGGTTATAAACATTTGCAAAAATAAATAAATAAACAAAAGAAATTTAAGAATAGGTATCAAATATATACTCATTCACCGATATCAAAAACATCAAAAAAAAAAAAAAAAAAGCTGAGGTTAATTGTTTCAGTTCTAACCTACAAAGTCAGTCTAGCCATGAGGAAAGGTGTGTGGGAAGATTGAGTTCGCCACTATTCCCAATGTTCCCAGGAGGTCAATGTTCCCAGGAGGTCTGGACCTTGGACGGAGGCAGGAAGGAGGGGACCGTCAGTCAATCATAATACAGTCAGACCCAAGAAACCCAGACAGAACCCATTCATGCAACAGATGGCACTGCAAGAGAAAAAAGCCCAAGTTTAGAAAACTCTGATCCTATATAGCTTTGCTGATGACCTTCACTCTCTCAAGAGAGTTCCTACTTGGAAACATAAGCAAATCCCTTATTATTGAGAACAAGTGTTTACTTACCACTCAGAATCATCTGCCGGAGGAAGATATTCCTAAATTTTATTATTCTGATGCCTATATTAATATAAACATTCTTAAATGCACAGGTGTCTGTAAATGTCTTTACTCTGAGAAACTGGACTCTGGAAATTGGAAATATTCATAGATAAATTGTGCACCAACTAAAATATTTCTTCAATAATCCCAAGTGCAAAAGCAGAAAATAAAATGAGCAAATGTAACACAGTATTCGGTGTTCATTCACCTCTTCCAGTTCATGAAAAAGCAATTTAATTAAAAGAAGCACTATTTCACATTACAAGATGAATCAAATTTATATAACTCATCAAACTCCATGACCAAACATAGCTGAAGTCAAAAAGTGAGGTTTATTTTGCCTCTAGAGCACAGTTTCTACAGAAGATGTATCTCAGCCCAAACAGTGGGGAACGGTTCTTTTTGTTATGATACTGAAGGCTGAACTCAGGGCTTTACCCTTGTTAGGGAAATGCTCTACACTTGAGTCATGTCCTGGTTCTCTTGCTTTTTAGGTTTCTTTCAGATAGGATCTCACATTGTCTTAGCCCAGACTGGCTTCACACTATAATCTTCCTACTTCTGCCTTCTAAGTATCTGGAATTACATGTGTACCTAACCATACACAAAGGGACTTTTTATAATTAACTCCCAAGTATGAGTTTCTTTTTTTAAAAAAAGAAGAGATTCTTTCTAGATTTGAGTAGAGACTAGAAGCAGGGATGGATGATATTTTAGTATGCAAGAAGAACAAAATTAGAATGGTTATGCAAGTTGCCAATGGCTCACATGTAATCATAGCTACTCAGGAGGCTGAGATCTGAGGATTGTGGTTCAAAGCCAGCCTGGGCAGGAAAAATCTGTGAGACTTTTATCTCCAATTAACCATCAGAAAACCACAAGTGGTGCTGTGGCTCAAAATGGTAGAGCACTAGCCTTTAGCAAAAGAACTCAGGGACAGTGCCCAGACTCTGAGTTCAAGGCCCACAACTGACAAAAAAAAAAAAAAGAATGATTATGATTTTGGCAAGAAAGCAGTAGTCACACAGAAGTGTGATGTCGATAATATGAAATGTAGAGACAGAAAAGAAATAAACACATAGTGTTTTCGTATATAATTGGACTTAAGTCATTATTGGTTTAAACCAAAATATTTTAACTATAGGACATGGCATGATGTCTCATGTAATCTTAGCTGCCTGGGAGGCTGAGATAGTAGGATCATGATTCAAGGAAAGTCTGGTCAAAAGAAAGTTAAGAAGACTATCTCCCAAGAAAAAGAGAAGGGTATGAGTGTTAATGCCTATAATCCCAAAGTCCCTTCCCCATCTTAGACTGACAAGGGATCCTTACTGAATATATGATTTACCACTGACTGCCCCCATTCAGTAGGTTCTGGTTTCACTTTATGAAGAGTATCCACAGCACAAAGATATCTGCTTCTTACAATGAGATGTACAAGTCGTTATGTCGAAAAAGAACTTTACAACTTTGGTGGGGGGCGTTGGGTGGGGGACGGGGAGAGGATGGGAAGGAATGGGAAGGGGAAACAAAGGAGGAGGCTACAATGCTTGATAAGAAATGTACTCATTATCTTGCCCATGTAATTGTAATGTATTGTAAATGTACAGTATTTTCACAATAAAAAAAGATATCTGCTTCTTGTTCAAATCCAATTTATGCTTTTCTTACTTAACTTATGAATTCATTCTTCCTAAATAAAATTATAAATAAATAAAATAAAATTATCCTTGGTTAAATTTTCCAAAACATGAATTTTTAAAATATATATTCCTTGAGGAATAACTAAATCTAGCAAATTAGCACATGCATTGCTTCACAAAGTTCTAATTGTGTGGTGAATAAAGTCAAACCTTTCTACTCTACATACTGCATCCATACCTATAATCAAAGATCTTAGTGTAAAATCCAAACCTTTGAAATTACCACAAGAAAAAATGAGGAACCCATTGAAACATACTGACATAGGCAGGAACTTTCTGTATAGAACTACAGCAGCTCCACAAAGAAGAACAAGGATTGACAAATGGGATTCCATCAAACTAAAAAATTTCACAGCAAATTGATCTCTGAACTGAAGTGATGGCCCATGGAATAGGAGAAAAAATCTCTGCCAGCTATATACTTGTCAAGGGTTTAATAAACAGAATGCCCAGGGAGCACAAAAACTAAACCTTCAAAGAATCAACAATCCAGTTAATAAATGGACAAATGAACCAAACAGACAATCTTTCAAAGAAGTAAAAGGCAAGTCCCATAAATACATGAAGAAATGCTCAACATCCCTGGCTCATAAGAAATGCAAATCCAAAAGGTATTAGAAGAGTTTCATATCACTCCAGTCAGCAAAGCTGTAATCTGGAATGCAAACAACAATAAAGGCGGGCCAAGATATATGGGAAAATGAACCTTTATAAAGTGATGCCAGTAAACAAATACCACCACTATAGAAGTCAAAATGTAGAAATAGACTAAATTTAGAAATACCATAGGGTTCTAGCAATATCATTCATGGGAATATTCCAAAGGAATGTAATTCATAATACAATAGAGTCACTTGCAAACCAGTGTTTCACTGTGGTGCTCTTCACAATAGTACAGCTATCTAAGAAAAGTCCAGGACCAGATGGTTTTACAGCTGAATTTTACAAGGCCTTCAAAGCAGAGCTCACACCAATACTCCTCCAACTCTTCAATGAAATTGAAAGAGAAAGCTCACTACCGAACACATTCTATGAAGCCATCATAACCCTCATCCCAAAACCAGGCAGGGACTCATCAAAGAAAGAGAACTATAGACCCATTTCTTTGATGAACATTGATGCAAAACTTCTCAACAAAATTTTGGCCAATCGACTTCAACAATTCATCCAAAAAATCATACACCACGATCAAACAGGATTCATTTCAGGGATGCAAAGCTGGTTCAATATACGCAAATCAATTAATATTATTCATCACATCAACAGGAACAAGAATAAGAACCACATGGTTATCTCAATAGATGCAGAAAAAGCATTCAACAAGATCCAACACCCCTTTATGATGAAGGTTTTGGAAAAATTAGGAATCCATGGAACATTCCTCAATACAATAAAGGCTGTATATGACAAACCTACAGCCAGCATTATACTTAATGGTGAAAAACTAAAGCCATTTCCTCTTAACTCAGGAACAAGACAAGGATGTCCACTCTCTCCACTTCTCTTCAATCTAGTATTAGAATGTCTAGCTACAGCAATAAGACAAGATGCAGACATAAAGGGGATCCAAATAGGGAAAGAAGAAATAAAACTCTCCCTCTTTGCAGATAACATGATCTTGTATTTAAAGAATCCCATAGACTCCACTCCCAAATTACTCAAGCTGATTCAAAACTTTGGCAAAGTAGCAGGTTATAAAATTAACCCCCAAAAATCAATGGCTTTTCTGTATGCCAACAATGAGAAAAGTGTGGCTGAAATTAGGAAAGCAACTCCATTTGTAATAGCCCCACAAAAAATAAAATACCTAGGAATTAACTTAACCAAAGAAGTGAAGGACCTCTATGATGAAAACTTTAAAATCTTGAAAAAGGAAATCAACACAGAACCTAAAAAATGGCAAAAACCTCCCATGCGTCTGGATTGGAAAGATTAACATCATGAAAATGGCAATACTTCCCAAGGCTATCTACAAATTCAACGCAATACCTATCAAAATTCCAACCTCATTCTTCAAGGAAATAGAAGAGGCAATCCAAAAATTCATATGGAACAATAAAAGACCCTGAATAGCAAAAACGCTCCTCAACCAAAAGAACACTGCTGGAGGAATATCAATACCAAATTTCAAACTCTACTATAAAGCCATAGTAATCAAAACAGCTTGGTATTGGCATAAGAACAGATCTCAGGACTAATGGAATAGAATTGAAAACCCAGAAATGAAACCACAGACCTATCGCCATCTAATCTTCGATAAGGGAGCTAAAACAATAGAATGGAAGAAAGACAGCCTCTTCAGTAAGTGGTGCTGGCAAAATTGGTTAACTACATGTAGAAAACTAAAGCTAGATCCTTATATATCACCCTGCACCAGAATCAACTCCAAATGGATCAAAGACCTCGAAGTCAAAGCAGACACTCTGAAACATTACAGGATGGAATAGGAGAAACCCTAGGTCTCCTTGGCTCAGGCTGAAATTTTCTGAATAGAGACCCGGAAACACAACAAATCAAAGAAAAGTTGGACAAATGGGATTGTATAAAGTTGCAGAGCTTCTGCATGGCAAACGACATAGCTAGCAAGATCAATAGAAAGCCCACAGATTGGGAGAAGATCTTTACTAGCCATACAACGGACAAGGGTCTCATATCTAAAATATACTTGGAACTCAAAAAATTAAATCCCCCAACAACAAATCCTCAAAGAAACAACTGCCCAATAAATAAGTGGGCTAAAGACTTAAAGAGAAACTTCTCTGAAGAAGAAAGAAGGATGGCCAATAGACACATGAAGAAATGCTCAACATCCCTAGCCATAAAAGAAATGCAAATCAAAGCAACATTGAGATACCACCTCACTCCAGTTACAATAGCAAAAATCAAGAACTCTAACAACAACAGATGCTGGAGGGGATGTAGACAGAAGGGAACCTTACTTCATTGTTGGTGGGAATGTAAACTTGTTCAACCACTTTGGAAAGAAGTATGGAGGTTCCTCAAAAGACTTTACATAGAGCTCCCCTATGACCCAGCAATCCCACTTTTGGGCATTTACCCAAATGTTTACAAACAAGACCACACTAAAGCTACCAGCACAACTATGTTTATTGCAGCATTATTTACCATAGCGAAGATATGGAACCAACTCAGATGCCCCTCAGTAGATGAATGGATCAAAAAAATGTGGTATATATACACAATGGAATTCTATGCCTCCATCAGAAAGAATGACATTTCCCCATTTGTTAGGAAATGGAAAAACTTGGAAAAAATTATATTAAGTGAAGTAAGCCAGGCCCAAAGAAACACAGGTCCCATGGTTTCCCTTATTTGCAATATCTAGTATGAGTCAAGCGGAAAAAGTCAGATAATGTGATGTTAGGAAAATGAATCCTTAGATAGGTATTTTAATGTTTTTTTTTCTTTCATGCATGTGTTTCTAACGCATTTATAACTTTATTTCTTTGTTGCTTTGTATGTCCCTCCCCCACAGTATAACCCCCGCTTTCAATATATTTGATGTCAGTATAACTTATGGAGGAGATGGAGAAAAACAAGTCAATTAAGGATTCAGGTGGACCTGTTGCAACAATGAGAAGTACAAATTGTCATGTCAAAAAGGAGCTTTACAATGTCGGTGGGGGGGAGCGGGGGGGGGGGGAAGGATTGGGTGGGGGGGAGTGGGGAGGCTGGGAAGGGAGGTGAAGGGTAAACAAAGGAGGAGGCTGCAATGCTTGGTAAGAAATGTATGCATTATCTTGCCCATGTAATTGTAACCCCTCTGTGCAGTATGTTCACAAATAAAATTAAATTAAAAAAAAAAAATAGTACAGCTATCGAAGCAGCCTTGATGGCCTACTAATGATGAATAGATCAAGACAATGTGATACACACACCCCAGAATATTATTTGGCTGTAACCACGAACGAAAGTATGTCATTTGCTGGTAAATGCATTGAACTGAAGATCACCATGTTAAGCACAGAAAGACACATGTGGGTGAACAAAAATTGCCTATATTTATATTTCATGCTTTGATAAGTGTGTGCATTGTATATTGGTCAGATCAGAGCAATTGAGTATGTTTGTCACAACTCCACCAGCTCCTAGCATGATCAAAAGTGCTGCTGTACCCATTATCTTGCCCATGTAATTGTAACCCCTCTGTACAGTATTTTCACTATAAAAAAGTAATTAAAATCAGCCTTATGCCAAGAAGATCTCACCATGATAATTAATATAAAGATTTAGATTAACCATCATGGATTAAAAGTGTCTTTCCATGAATGAAGAGATAAAGAGAGCATTATATATAATATTTTACATATATATATCATGGTGTACTATACAGCCATAAAACAATGTTTTTTAAAGAATAGAATACTGTCATTTGCAGTACCATGAATGAGCATAGAGGACATTATGTTAAAGTGAAATAAGCCAGACACAGAAAGACAAACATTGCAGATTTCAACCATCTGTAAATTTAATGATGTTGACTTCATATAAATAAAGTGTAGAATAATGGCAACCAGAAACTAGGGGGCAGGGGAGAAGAAGATCCCATGGGGTGAGATTAGTTTGAGTGCCAAGTAAGAGAAGAAGTGTAACTTCAATGTTTTGTTTCACAGTAGAATGGTTATGGATAACAATGTTGTACTGTATATTTCAAAATAGCTAGGAGAGAAAGCTTTGGGCATTCTCACCATGAAGAGACATATATAAAGTGACAGGTTTGGTAAGGCATTTCATTATTGTGTATATCAAAATATATTGTACCCCATAATTATGTATCAATTAAAAGCATGATTGAAAAATATATTTAAACTCTGAAAGATTAAAAATAATAGAGATCTAGAGAAACAATGAATATATGACAAAAATACTTCTCATAAAATAAGTATAAAACATATGTGATCAAAGGATATACTATTTTTTTCAGCCTGTTTTCCTAAGCAAAAAATTTAAAAAAAATTTAAAAAGGTGCTGCTGACTCTTTCTTAAACTTTTCTCATTGGTACTTTTCTTTTTTTTCACCTGTCACAGGCAATTTTTAGGGAAACCTTAAAATCATGAGGGGAGTATGGATAGAATCAAAATTTGGGGAGAGGAGAATCTCTCCTGAAAAAGCATTTAATTGAAAAATCCTAGCTCACAACATCATCATCCCATTGGCAAAAGCCATGGCTCTTCTTTTATGGAAGAAAATTGGTTACTCTTGGCCCCTGCACAGAAAGCCAGAAATAACTAATTGGTAGTGGTAGCACCAAAGTCCTGTATGCCACCTATAGAAAATGCACTCTCTCATCATATCTTGACCAACAAATCTCTATTTCAGACTATAAGAAACCTTATCACCTTGTGAAAAGTCCTGCGGTCCCTATTTGTAGATTATAAAATATAAAGCAGTTAAACAACCTGTAGTAGTCTGTTTTCCATGGCTGTAATAAAATGCCTGAGGTTGGGTGCTTCAATAAAGAAAAGCAGTTAATGTCGTTCACAGTTACGAAGGTCCAAAGAACATGGCACCTGGCCAAAGGTTCCTATGTTTTGACAAGAGCTTTATGGCAAACATCACACCAATGGGAGTCCCTACAAAAGAGAGAAATCTTATACCAAAATGGTCCCTCAAAGAGCAATTCCAGAGACCAAAGTCCCTTTGATACCAACATGTTCCTGTGAGAACTCAAGGATCTAATATAGCGTGGTCCCTTCTCAAGGCAATGAGCCCAGAGATCTAATCATCTCACACTTAGTCCCTCTGTCCCCTGACCACAATCATGCACTCATTGATAGCAAACGAGAGCCGTGTCACAACCTGTTCAACCCCAACTCAGTCACACAACCAAGATTTTAGTTTAATTCTAGATCCTGCATCCTTGACTGAAGTAATCTACATGCCAGTTATAATAAAGGAGCGAAACTAAAATGGTTCTTGTAACTAGCCTAGCCCCCTTTTTGCCTACCCTCTCTGTAATGGTCAAACTTAATATAGAGAAAAGTGAATCATTCTTGATCTATTTCTTAGTCACATCTCTGTGAATCTGCACCCTCTTGGTCACTGGCTTATACTTAGTTCATGGGGTTTTAAATGGAGCTATTGTAAATATGGGTCATATCTTCCCACTGTGCTTCTGTGGGGCCAGTGGCCACCAGTTACTTAAGCTGGGATAAACCCTCTCAGGCCTTGATCATACATTAGCACACCAATCACTGTCTCTGCAGAGGCTAAACTGAGCAATGCAGTGATCGCCATGATTGACTACCATATTCTCCTATACCCCAGATGCTGTTTGAATACACAGTAGTGGTGCAGAATTAATTTTCTATTCGGGCACTTTCACAAATACATTAAGAATTTCTACTGCAATACATTTATTTACCCTGTTGTGTTTACTGTAGATGAAAATGTCATGATTCCTTTAGAAATTATCTGGTGGCTCAAGCTATTCACATAATCTACATATTTGAATAAATTCCTAGTCCTTGGAAACATATTAATGTCATTTTTTTTCCTCCTAGCTTTAGTATGAGTCAGCCTTCTCCTGTGCCTAAGGGAAATAAATACCTTGTAAACACTTTCTAGAATATCAGCTCATTTTACCCAAAGCATAGGAAATGAATTCTGAAGGTGCAGCTTCATTTCCAGAGACAGTCAATCATGCCTTTCCATTATCCATCCCTCACCAGACTCCCCTTGTCCATGAAACTATTAACTGTGGTCTAGAAATAGCCAACCAACATGTCTGTCCTTCCTTCCTTCCTTCCTTCCTTCTTTCCTTCCTTCCTTCCTTCTTTCTTCCCTTCTTTCCTTCTGTCCTCCCTCCCTCCCTCTCTTTCTTCCTTCCTTCCTTTCTTTCTTTATTAGTTTTCTTGGGCTACCAGAATAAATTATTACAACTTTGGTGGTTTAAACCACAAGGATTTATTGTCTCCATTCTGGAGGTCTGAAATCAAGATGTTGGCAGCTGGGAAAGAAGACTCTCCTTCAGACCCTTATTCTTGCTTTACAGCTGGTCACTTCCATGTTCATGCTGTTTGTCTTACATAACGCGCCTTTTAATATATTTCTTATTAATAAGGACTTCTGTCCCACCCTGATGGCCTTATTTCAACTCAAGTATCTCTGTAACAACCTATTACTTCCAAATGAGATTGCATTGAGAGGGAATGAGAGAGTTAAGTCTTCTACATTATTATCTTTGGCAAAGGCAAATTTCAACCCATAACACTTTTTGAAATAATAGGCTGTTACATTGTTCTGGGCACTCAGAGTCATGTAAATATCTAGACCTTTCCAAACCTTGGTCAGTCTTTTCCCTCTTCCTCTCTTAATAGAGGATCTCTAGGGAGTAACATGGATCTGTAATAGTATTCCAAAGTTAGTGGAATTACATTTTTTCCTGGCAAGGGGGACTTCTTATGCTCTGCAGAACACAGTGAACTAGAGAATCAGAGAAATGAGCTCTAATAAATTCTCGTGGGTATTTCTTGAGCATAGGAAAAGATCATAAGAAGATCGGACAATGTCATCCTAAAACCCTCAGCTTGAGCTTACCCACAATACCAAGTCTGAAATATGAAAGCCCATGCTAACAGCCAATGATAGTGATCATTACAATACACATTTGTCAAATATTTACTATACACTTGGTTAAAGGCTTCTCAAAGATGGTTGTACTTCACACACAAAGATGGTTGTACCTTTAATTAAATTTGAGGGATTTTTTGCTATTTTTAAGGAGTTGTACAAAGGGGTTTCAAACTCAACATGTCAATTTATAATTACAACTCTTCTTGCTCACCGTCACCCTTTGATTCAATTTGTTAAGTATAAAGAGATTAGCAAAGACCCTGACACACAGAATGTGTCCGACGAACAAAAGGCAATATTCTTTACACAGGAAGACACTAAACTTCAGAGAGACACCTAACATTATATTCATAATGATAGCCAGAGCCTATACATTAGTCACAAAAGCTTGTGATGTTTCCTGTGAAATGATGCTGAAGTCCATTTTTATCCCTGTGCCATGGAAGTCCAAGATGATATTAAGCCCCAGAACCAATCATCGCCTATGCTTCACTGCCTGAGTCACTATGGTCTCGTGGGGCTGCCCTAGTTTAGTCTCCAGTATTCCATACACACAGGCATTTTCTCAAAACTGAAGCAGAACTTCAGAAATAAGACTTGTGACTTTTGCTTTTTCTAGGACTCCTTCTGGCAAGACAGTTCCACCAGGAATGATCTCAGCTGTCTCTGATGAACACAGGTAGCTTCTAGCCCATGCTTCCTACGATTAAGTGGCTGGTGAAAGTAGGCCCAAATGAACCCCAAAAGCTATTTCAACTATTTCTATTTCATATCTTCCACCAGCCAGCAGACCAAGGACTCACAATCCTGGGACTATGCTCTGTGCTTGTCCCCATGATCATTTACCTGAACTCAGGAGCCCAGAGGATGTACCCAAAACCTTCAGCATTGGCTTATTTGGAGTTGCTTTGGGTTAAGAAGGCCACCTCAGTGGAAACAGGGGTTATACCGTGGGGGAGGGACATACAAAGCAACAAAAAAATCGCATGGTACCTTATAGATACGTTAGAAACAATAGCAAGAAAGAAAAAACCACTTGTGTCCTTATCTTGGGGTTCATTTCACTTAACATCATCTTATCTGACCTTTTCTGCTTGTCTCAGACATATACTAGTTATTGCAAATAAGGGAAACCATGGGATCTATGTTTCTTTGGGCCTGGCTTACTTCACTTAATATAATTTTTTCCAAGTCTTTCCATTTCCTAACAAATGGGGCAATGTCATTCTTTCTGATGGAGGTGTAGAATTCCATTGTGTATATATACCACATGTTCTTGATCCATTCATCTACTGAGGGGCATCTGGATTGGTTCCATATCTTAGCTATGGTAAATAATGCTGCAATAAACACAGTTGTGCAGTTGTGCTGGTAGCTTTTATGATCTTGTTTGTGATCATTCAGGTAAATGTCCAAAAGTGGGATTGCTGGGACATAGGGGAGCTCTATGTGGAGTCTTCTTTCTTGCTATTGTTTCTAATGTATCTATAAGGTATCACGTGATCTTTTTGTTGCCTTGTATGTCCCTCCTCCATGGTATAACCCCTGTTTTCACTGTATTTGATGTTGATATAATTTGGGGAGGGGAAGGAAAAAAAACAAATTATTTAAATGGGGATACAGGGATATAGGTTGATCCATTGCAACAATGAGATGTACACGAACTTTACAATTTAGGAGGCGGGGGTGTAGCTGTGGAGATGGGAGGGAAGAGATGGGAAAGGAAAAACAAAGGAGGAGGCAACAATGCTGGATAAGAAATGTACTCATTACCTTGCTCATGTAACTGTAACTGCTCTGTACAGTATTTTCACAATAAAAAACATTAAAAAAAAAAAAGAAAGAAAAAGTCACCTCAATCAAGGAATCCAAAAAGTCAGAGAACCCAATGCCCTTACCACCAGATCTTCTATAGCTAATTAGCTATAGAAGAAACACATTTTTGATCTGCAAAAATAAAGGGGGAGGGGTAATTTTCCATAGATTCCCTTACCTTAACACTATCTGGTGAACACACGAGATATCTCAAGATCTAGCAATGAAGAAGGTTCAAGTAATTGAGCAAGCAAACAAACACACTCTACTTAGCTAGTTTACAAATCAAGTAACTCTCTCAATTCACATTAGCATAAATCAAGTTCTGCACCAGAAAAACTGATATGAGAGAAAAAATGCTGTTGTATACATGATATTATCTGACTTTCACGGCCATTCTGTGATGAATCCACTCTGTGGCACTAACCACTTTTAAAGAGAAGGAACATGACAGTAAGATGGTCAAACGGTTTGTCCTAGATCCCTGAGCCAAAGAATCCCACAGTGAGATGAACCTTCACATTTGCTGGCTTGTTTGTGTTTTCTTTGTACTAGTCCCCATTGCATCTCTAATTCTCAGAAGTCTCACCCCAAAATTCTCATGTGTATAAGTACACTGTAGAAACCATACTTGACATTACCTACTTAATTCTTAGGAATTCATTTCTTCAACAAATATTTGGGGAAATGAATGCTCGGCGCCAGAGCTAGAGCTAGCTGGGGCTCAGTTCCTGAACAAAAGAGAGACAGCCACCACTCTGGTATCCCTGGCTCAGCCAGCCTCGAAGATTCCAGAACCAGTATGCCAAATGAGACACTCAAAACCAGGGAACAAAAGTCCCTTCATACAGTAAGGGAAGGCAGCTTCATTCCTGGAAATGCCCATTCGGGAGGTTCTTGGTTGCCTGGAGAGTTGATTTAAAGAGCTAAAATCAGCCATCCTTAACACAGGGCACCAAAGCCTTCTGTCTGCAGCAGCTGGCTGTGTGATGATTAGCTCATTAGGACATTTTTATCTTGCTTTTTAATGTGTGAAATTCTCAGACAGAGCCAGACAGAGTTGCTTCTGGGATCTCTGTTTTTATAACAGATTATTCAAAGCCATCCTGAAAGCCAGAGCCTGTCTGACTGCTGCAGTTCTATCACTGGGTACCCTTTCAGAACTGGCCAAATCAGGGCTTGGACTCTTGTCGATCAATCACCTCTCAATCACACAGAGCCTTTATGCTGCTGGGGATAATGGGAAGGCAATGATACCCAAGCAAAGCCATTTATTAGAACTCAGACAAAATGAAGTCAAATGTAGCATTAAATACTCAGTCTAGAACTCCTCTTAAGAGGCTTGGCTTAAGAGTTTCCCCTATCTTATCTTGTAAGGAATTATACCATTTGAGTTTGCACCTGAAGCTATTGTATTTTGGTTAATACATTTGTGTACACTTGGGTACCACTGCAAAATTATACATTAATTTGTTAATTAATTTAATTAATTAATTTAATATTAATTGTTGTCAAAATATTATTAATAACAATTAGTAGTAATTATCAGTTAATAATTAATATTATTGACTAAAATAATGTAGTATTAAATAAATTAATTTTAATCGATTATTATAAATTAATTCTAGCTTCCACATGAGAGGAAACTTGCGCAGTCCAACAAAATAAATGCCAAGAAGTCAGCACTCAGAAACAAGGGTGAGACCAAAGGGAGCGGGGAAGATGGGTGAAGAGAGATAGGAGGGGGAAATGCAGTCATAAAACTCCATGCATAGCCTGCAAAATTAAGGAAATGGAGGGAAGAGTTGACTAGGGTGGGGGAGGGGGAGGAACGTGGCGACACTGCTCAGGAGGCATTGTTCTAAACTGCTTTGTTGAATGCACAGGTATCTATTTAAATAGATCTTTAATATTTAAATAATAAATATATTTAAATAACATCTTCCTCTGCTCTAGAGGAATGAGGAAGTTAAGTTTCTGCTATCTACTTTGAAGAATAATATTTGCCTTTTCAAGATTTCTGTTGTTTCGCAGGGAGCATCTCTTTAATGTGTTCCGTTCTACAGATTGTACGTGAGCATTATGTGTCTGTCTATCTGTCTGTCTGCCATCTTTCTCTGGTTTGCAAGCACACCTGAGTAGCTGAAGTAACCCAAATGGAGTGGTGCTGTACTGAGCAGGGTACAGGTGTGCAGGGTTCGATGATCAGCCATCATATCCACTCTCCCCTTCTTCCTTTGCAACATGGTTTGGGTATGATTTGAATGTATCCCTATAGAGTTCACATGGTGGATCCCAACACTGATGTTGGGGGAAGGGGAGCTTCATGAAGACTAATTAGTTCCCTGCAGATGCTGCCTGAGAGGTGAATGCAATTAACCAAGTGAGCGCCCACAAATGGATTGTCATCAAAGAGCAAAACTAGCCCCTCCCTCCCCCTGGGTTTTTTGTCCCACCATACATTCTCAGAAGTGTTCCTGACACAATGCCACTCCACATGTGACCCAACCAGGAGACCCTGCCAGAGCTAGCCCATGCTTTTCAGCCTTTCCACTCGTAAAACAGGGAGATGAGTGATCCTCCTTTATAAATGACCCCGCCTCGGGTATTTTGTTATAGCATTGCCAAAACCAACTAACGTACTTACCGACACAAATGTTAAGTTTGAATTGGATACCTAATGCCTAAGTTAATGATTACATTCCCAGCCTGCTCTGTGGTCACATGTCAAGGTTATGGTTTGTATTAAGGAAAAATTACATCCAGGGAAAGAGGAATGAGGAACATGCCCTTTGCTTTCTCCTTCCCCATTTCTACTAGCCATGAGACCACAAGGTGAGAGCCACATCTGGAGGCTGACAGAACAAGAAGACAGAAAGATCACAAATTCCTGCCTTCATGAAATGGCTAGCGCAGGCCTCAAAAGCCAGTTCTTATCTTATTTTGAGCTAATCACTGTTACATGAGTCTCTTATCAGAGCTGGTCCTGAATGACCAGCTCTGGATAATGAACCTAAACATAGGGTTTTGGCGTAAGGTCAGTAGCAGGCAGGAAAGACGCATTCTAAAAGCTAAACAGTTGGTGAGCCTTGTCATATCATGGCAAAATAGTTGGCTAAATTTTTTTCCTGAAATCTTAGAAGATGAACAGCTTGCTTATAGAGTTTGTAGTTCTAAAGAATGTGTTGGGAACTTTTTGCATGTTTTTTTTTTAATATTAGCTGCTTCTTGGTAATGAAAGGTGGCTAAGAGGTAGCCTTAGCAGGATGTGAGACTATGCTCTGTCTCTGTCTCTCTCTCTCTCTCTCTCTCTCTCTCTCTCTCTCTCTCTCTCAAGTACTTCTGTTTTTCCTTAATTCTCAGATGATCTTTGGAGCCAGCAGCAAAGGTAGGACTAAGATCTCCATGCTTAACCATGTGTTCTGTTTTACATAATATAAACAGAGCCATCAAATTGAGGCTAGAGATGCAGCTCAGTCATAGAGCATTTTCAGGTTTTTTTTATTGCTATGATAAAGGCAATGTACAGAGGGGTTACAGTTACATAGGTCAGGTAATAAGTACATTTTTTGGACAATGTCATCCCTTCCTTCACTCTCTCCCAATTTTTCCCTCCCATCCCCAATCACAAGTTGTATAGTTCATTTTCAACACAGTATCCAGTAAGTACCACTGCTGCATTTGTTCATCCTTTGTCCCTCCATTTCTGTGTTCCCTCTTACTTTCCCAAAGACAGATAAACAAACAAACAAGACAAAAGGAAAAGAAAACAAAAGCAAAAAACTCTCTTTTCCATTTCCTGGCATTCATATAACTAAATATTATTTTATATACTCAGAGGCCCTTGTGTTCTTCCCCTAGGAATATCCTCCTTTGGTCTCACTATATTTAAATGCCTAAAGTCCTATATCATTTATCATGATCTAGCTTCCACATATGATAGAAAACATGCACAGTTTGTATCTCTGAGCTGGGCTTACTCAGGGAGGATTTTCTCAGCATGAGTGAAGTCCTGAATTTAATCTCAACACCACACCAAAAAAAGTCTGAGGATTACACAGCCAATAAAAGCCAAGTTTAAAACTTAGTTCTCAGTAAGCTCTTTTGCAGTCAATTAGAAAGTTAAAAACCTGGAAATCTATCTGATCTCATCACATTTCACATTTTAACATATCTAATGCTGGGATGAAACTTATAATAAGCATGATAAAGCATTCTGCAAATATTACCTTAGACTTTTTTCTTTCTAATTTTTTTTAACTTTTCATTATCATTAAGTAGTTCTACAATGGAAGTGCCATTTCCCAAGGCAGTGTATGAATATCATGTGTCTTGATCAGTGTCACTGTTGGATCAGTGGTATATTCAATTCAATACAATGTGGCTTAGTCACCACTGCCAAAAAAAGCTTCAGTCTGGCCCAGGAGTCCAAAATAACCCCCCAGTACTCAGATGTAGGTCAGTGAGGTAAACTTCTGATTTAACCCAGTACACGTTATGCAAATTCTCAAATTTTTATAATTCCTCTTTGGCATAGAAGCTCTGGTTTAGCTCGAAAGTCATTTTCCCTGAAACAAATAAGGAGAAATTAAAGTGTGTGGAATAACTGGCTTGTGCTCCAAAGCGGCCTCTTCTGGTTATAGCTGGGAGAGCATACAGAGAAGCAGCAGAGGTGATACAGTAGGAGTCTCATCCCTACTTATTTTATAATATCCCCTTGCATTTCAGCATTGACCTTCAACTGAGTTTCCTCAGGACATTTGCTAGCCTCCCTCTAGGCCTCTGTCCAACTGTTCCTCCTCTTGAAGCGTCTTTTCCTCCCAGCCTCAACGCTCCTCTGTCATCCTCTCTTCCAAATCCTACTTTGTATTTTGTCTTCTCTGGGGAATCTTTTCTAATCTCTCTATTGGAAATCACATGAGCCCTCCTGAGCTTCCATTACATCCTACATCTTTCTCCACCATGACAGTGATCAGAAAGAACACTGCTAACGGAAATTACTACTCAGACTATGAACACTTCACCTAACGGTGTGAGTGATGATAAAAAAAAAAAAAAACCACTCCAAGCTTCATATGGGTCTTACTGAGCACTGGCCTGGTTCCTACCTCAAAAAATAAAACACTGTGAAGATGAATCACCTCAGCAGGAATTTCATAGTCCCTTTCTATAACTATGGGCAACCTCTAAGATGGTCCCCAGTAAGTCTTACCTGGTGTACATGCCCTGTGCAATTTCCTGTCCTCAATCTCTTAACTCCTTGAGTACGAATAGAATTTTGTTTTTTCCCATCCACTCCCCAACTTATGTCAACATCAAACATGGTGAAAACAGGGGTTATACCATGGGGGAGGGACATACAAAGCAACAAAAAAAATCAACAATGAGATGTAGAAGACACTATGTTGAAAAATGAATTTTACAATTTAAACTGGGGGGGAGGGATGTGTAGTTGTGGAGGTGGGAAGGAAGGGATGGTAGAGGAAAAGCAAAGGAGGCAACAATGCTTGGGAAGAAATGTAATTATATTAAGTGAAGTAAGCCAGGCCCAAAGAAACATAGGCCCCATGGTTTCCCTCATTTGCAATAACTAGTATATATCTGAGACAAGCAGAAAAGGTCAGATAAGATGATGTTAAGCAAAATGAACCTCAAGATAAGGACACAAGCGTTTTTTTTCTTTCTTACTATTGTTTTTAATGCATTCATAAGGTGATTTTTTTGTTGCTTTGTATGTCACTCCCCCATGGTATAACCCGTTTTCACTGTATTTGATGTTGGTATAATTTGGGGAGCAGAAGGGAAAAAACAAATTGCTTAAATAGGGATACAGGTGGACCCATTGCAACAATGAGATGTACAAGAGGCTATATCAAAAAACGAACTTTACAAATTAGGTGGTGGGGTGGGAGGGACTATAGTTGTAGAGATGGGAGGGAAGGGATGGTAGGGGAAAAACAACGGAAGAGGCACCAATGCTTGATAAGAAATCCCTCATTACCTTGCTCATGTGATTGTAACCCCTCTGTACAGTATTTTCACAATAAAAACGTATTTTAAAAAGAATTTTGTGTGTATGCGTCTCTCTTTCTCTCTATATATATATGCATATCTCTATATATCTGTATATATATACCTATACATATCTATCTATCTAGAGAGAGAGAGAGAGAGAGATCTTCCCCTCCATCTTCCATCATCCTGAAGGAAGCCAGTTGCCATGTTACTGTATGTCTATATGACAAGAACTCTACAACCAATGGCCTTCACAGAATCCTCCCAAGAACCATGTGAATGTGCTCCACACTTAGAACTCTCCTGTAGCAGATATTTTTTATATGGAACTGCAATCCTAGATAACACACTATGAGAGACCTAAGCCAGAAGGACTATGCACAAGCACATCTGAATTCTTAGGTTGTTTCACTTGCTGGCTGAGTGAACCCAGGACTTCAAATATGCTAGACAGATGCTCTACCACTAAGCCACATCTTCAGCTCCATTCTCAGCTGAAATTTTTATCTTTTTTATTTTTTATATATTTTATTGTAAAGATACTGTACAGAGGGGTTACAGTTACATGAGTAAGGTAATGAGTGCATTTCCTATGGAGCGTTTTTACCCACTCCTTTGTTTTTCCCTTACCATCCCTTCCCTCCCCACCTCCCCAACTCCTCCCTCACCACCCCCAAGTTGTAAAGTTTGTTTTCAACATAGTGTTTTGTATATCTCATTGTTAACAATGGGTCAACGTGTATCCTTGTTTCAGAATTTTGTTATTTCCCTTCCCTTCACCAAATTAGTGCATGTATATACAAGATGTAGGACACCAGAATCAAATACAGTGACATCAGGAGTATGTTCTTCCCCATGTTATAACGTGGATCCTCATTTTAGTATTTTGCTATTTCCCACCAGACCCAAAGAAACATAGTTCCCATGGTTTCCCTTATTTGCAATAACTAGTATCTGTCTAGGATAATCTTATCAGACAAGCAGAAAAGGTCAAAAGCTATGTACATATGATCCTATAAGATGATGCTAAGCAAAATGAACCCTAACATATGGACCAGAGGTTTTATCTTTGTCACTGTTGTTTTTAATGTACTATGTGATTTTCTTGTTTCTTTTGTATGTTCTTCCCCCGTGGTATAACCCCTGTTTTCACTGTATTTGATTCCAGTTCTCAGCGGAATTCTTGACCTACAGAAAGATAGTAAATGATTCTTATTTTAAGCCACTAAGTGGTGCAATAGTTTATTAGACGCCATCGATAATTGATATAGAAACAAACCAAACATGCATTTTAGATACTTATTTTTAGAAATAGCTTATTTCTTCTTCCTCTACATCTATTCTTCATGTAATATTAATATAGGCCATTTGGGGCACTTATTATTATTCAACAACCTATTATTTTTTAAGCAATATACTACTTTTAGAATGAAGCATACAATTTGAGTATTGTAAAGTATCATGAATTTCTTTTTCAATAAATTATAAAGATATATATATCAGATAATTTTTCCATTATCATAGAATCCTTAAGATATGATGACTCTATTTTCTGAAGTGTCTTTATGTACTTAGCACTCACACCAATCTATTTGCTGGCCCCAAATATCGGCTAAATGTGAAGCTCATATTAATGAGATTTCATGATGAGAAGAGTCACAAAGTCTGTCCAAGCCTTTCTCAATGTCCCGAAACAGTTGGGAAGTAAAGCTTAGAAAGAAGTGAGAAAAATCCCAAGAGAATAATTCAAGAGCATTAGCTGACATTTTTAACATCCTCTTCACCTATTCATCTTGTTCTTCCGCATGTCTCAGCATGACCATCGCTGGCGACTGGCTTCAGTGGCCTAGAAGCAGGGGGCACAGCCTTGTAAGAATGGTCCCCAAGGTGACTCTGAACTCTTAAAGGTCACATCTGCTGCCGGAAGAAGAGATTCTATTGCCTCTGGCTGTGCCTCTATTAATATTTCATCAAGGCTTCCTTCTGTGTCTGAATTCCCTGTTGGTTTCACTTGACATTATAGCCATTCATTACAACCCTCAAATTCCTAAAAATGAACCAACCTATCTTAGACACATCAATACCAAAAAGCATGCATTTTTGTATCAATCCACTTGTTAGGAGCAGTGGGAATTAGGGAGAAGGGAAAGATACAAAAATGATTGAAATCGGATATGATTTCCACAAATTCAGATTCTACATAACCCCAAAAGGGAAAATGGCTCAAAAATGGTTTAGATGGAGTTTGGAAAGATGGAGGAGAATAATGAAAAGGGGACATTAATCAAGATACATTGTATAAATAGACTTGCATGTTGAATTGAAACCTCTCCCTACAATTATTTAAAGATGATTTAAATTTTTCCCAGTATTTAAAAAATGGTTTTGAATAGTCTGAATGCGTCCTCCCCACCCCCCCTCCCAGTCCCCCCAAATAAAGCCCATGTTGGAAATTTAATTCCCAACGCAATACTGTGGAGAAGTTGGGCCACCGGAAGTGTTCCAGTCACCATATTAATAAATGGATTAATTCTGATAATAAAAGGGTTTGGGCCTGAGAGATCTATCTTTTGCTCTATCATGCACTGTGCCCTTTTGTCCTTCTGCCTTCCACTAGGTGATACAAGAAGGGACTTATTATATTGTGTATGGATGTGTGTGTGTGTGTGTGTGTGTGTGTGTGTGTGTGTGTGTGTGTTACCAGTACTAAGGCTTGAACTCGGGGCCTGAGTAGTATCCCTTAGCTTTGTTCACTCAAGATAGACATTCTACCACATATGCTACTACTCTACTCCCAAGGCCTCTTGACGTTGGACTTGCCAGCCCCCAAATATGGAAATAATAAACCTGTTTTTATCAATTATTCAGTCTCAGGTATTCTGAAATCCAACACAAAACAGACAAAAACATAGTTATATGCTCAAAGACCTCAAATTGCTCTTGAATTGAAAACTGAAAACGGTTATCACTAGCTCCCACTTACTCTCTGCTACGAGGTATGACGCCTGCTTTTGAGCAAGATACATCCCTCCTCTCACCTTCAGTTGCACATCTAAACAAGGGGAAAATATTTGGATTCGGCAAGAATGCTGTTGTGGGCAGAATTCCAGGATGTCCTCCTAAGATGCCCACTCATACAGGAAGCATGGAGTCTGTGCTGGGGCTTTCTCATGAGTGCAGGAGGGATCTATCTATGATCGACATTTTCCCCCCTTGTTTAGTTGTATTTTGCTGCAAAACTGAAAAGATTTTACAGAGCAAATTTCCTAGATTGGTCAGTTTTGAGGGGTTTTAAAAAAGGAGATTATCTAATGTAATCAGATGAAAACCCTTTATTAAAAAAAAAAAAAGACTGGTAGAGGAAAACTGAGAGAGAGCAAGCAATGGAAGGGTTGACATCCCAAAAGAAATGTACTCTTTACCTGACTTATGTAACTGTAACCCCCTCTGGACATCGCCTTTATAGTAATAATTTTATTGTTTTAAAGAAGGACTAGGTCCTTTCTGAAAAGACAAATCATCTTGTAAAAGTTCTAGGCTGCCTTATTATGAGAACATGTATGAAAGTCACATGATTTAACCATGTGATAAGGAATGTGATCAGTTTCTGGCTCCCAATTGGTAGCCAACACATAAACAAGGACTTCAGACCTGTGACTGCAAAGAAATGAATTCTCCCAGGACATGAGCTTGAAAGAAGACCAAAGCTCCCGAAGGAACATGAACCAACTAAAGAACTTGGTTACAATATTTTGGTCCCATAAGCACAGCCTTGAAGGCTACCAAAACCCCTGATCCATAGAACTGTTGGTTAAAAGATATATTGCTTTGATGGGAAGGGATGGGAAGGGGAAACAAAGGAGGAGGCTACAATGCTTGATAAGAAATGTACTCATTATCTTGCCCATGTAATTGTAACCCCTCAGTACAGTATTTTCACAATAAAAAAATAAAAATAAAAAAAGAAATATTGCTTTTAAGTAACTAGATTTGTACTGTTTTATTACATAGGAATGGAAATCTAATATAGATTCTACAACTGTGTCAGCTACTCACTCCATTGGTTGAAGTTTTCTGAAACACCACACTGAAAAGAGATTCTAAACCTTCACCTAGGTCCATCAATACAAAGCATCATAATTTATTATAATGCTACATAAATCTTATGTTAATTCAGCAAATATTTATTGAACCTCTTAGCATGCAGTGAACTCTGAATCTAAGGAACGTTAACAAGAGAGAAATGAAAAGTCCATTGATTGAATTGGTTTCCAGCAACAGTATTATTTCTATGTTACAGTCTTTTATCTCTAGACTTGCATCTTCTCTACTCAACAACCTGTGACCAGTATTTTTTAATCTGGTTACCAGAAGAGCAAAGAGGATTCCTCTTTACTGATCCTGATTGAATAGCCTCTGGTTCTACACCCTAAATCTAAATCACTCACTAGCTCCTAGAAAGAGTAATGTTCTGGAAAGAGTGATGTCCTAAGCAGTAAACCATAGGGGAAGGGATGGAGTCTATGTCACCAAAAACATCCAGACTAGGGCTATTGGAGATTACTGGACAGGAAGTCAGTACACTGCTACCAAAGAAATAATGAACATTCATCAGATGGAAGGGATGAGAAGTGGCCCCGTGCTCAGCACATATATGATCTCTGTGTACAAGAGAGTGACATCTTAGGTCCTTTAAAACTCTAAAATTGGATGCTATTTAATTTATTAAATTGGATTGATTTGAAATGATATATGTTTAGACAGAGAGAGAGGAGAGAGAGAGAGAGATGATGTATGAAAGGAAAACTATATAATACAATCATCTAAAAACTAGAAGATAACATTTCCAGAGAACATCCTTCACCATTCACCTTGTGCTACTCAAAATGTTGAAAACCAGTCTGCCTTTCCTGATGCTATAATTCCATGGATCGTGTTCATCTGAATTTAAGGTATTCATAGATTTCTTGATGGGGCTGAAGAGAACAGAGTCAGGCTCCAGGAGAGAGAGCCTGATAATGGTAAGCTCAGAGAATGAGAGTCATAGATCATGTGAAAACATTCCTAGGCCACGTCTAGACCAGAGGGAGACCCGTCTTTCAGTAAATGGCCATTAACTCACTCAAATTTTTAGGAAATCAGGCAGCAAAGACCTCTGACCCTGGTGCCTCTCTGGTGAGCATATAGAAACATCATGAATATGAAAGTCAGCCAGAATTCAGAGCTTGGATTTACCAGTAACTGTGAAATATGAGCTTTCAGGCAATTTACCATTTTCCTTGGAGCATCAACTCTGAGAAAATCATACTATCACCAATGTTTATTGTAGCATTATTTGCCATAGCTAAGATATGGAACCAACCCAGATGCCCCTCAGTAGATGAATGGATCAAGAACATGCGGTATATATACATAATGGAATTCTACACCTCCATCAGAAAGAATGACATTGCCCCATTTGTTAGGAAATAGAAAGATTAGAAATATTAAGTGAAGTAAGCCAGGCCCAAAGAAACATAGGTCTCATGGTTTCCCTTATTTGCAATAACTACTATATGTCTGAGACAAGCAGAAACAGTCAGATAAGCTGATGTTAGGCAAAATGAACCCCAAGATAAGGACATAAATGTTTTTTCTTTCTTGCAATTGTTTATAAAATATTTATAAAATATTTCTTTGTTGCTTTGTATGCCTCTCCCCCACGGTATAAACCCTGTTTTCACTGTATTTGATGTTGGTATAATTTGTGGAAGGGAAGGGAAAAAACAAATTGTTTAAATAGGGATACAGGTGGACCCATTGCCACAATGAGATGTACAAGACGTTATGTTGAAAAAGAACTTTACAACTTTGGTGGGGGGAAGGGGAAGCATGGGAGGGGGGTGGAGGATGGGAAGGGATGGGAAGGGGAAACAAAGGAGGAGGCAACAATGCTTGGTAAGAAATGTACTCATTACCTTGCCATGTAACCCCTCTGTATGGTATTTTGACAAGAAAGAAAGAAAGAAAGAAAGAAAGAAAGAAAGAAAGAAAGAAAGAAAGAAAGAAAGAAAGAAAGAAAGAAAGAAAGAAAGAAAGAAAGAAAGAAAGAAGGAAGGAAGGAAGGAAGGAAGGAAGGAAGGAAGAAAGAAAGAAAGAAAGAAAGAAAGAAAGAAAGAAAGAAAGAAAGAAAGAAAGAAAGAAAGAAAAGAAAGAAAGAAAGAAAGAAAGAAAGAAAGGAAGAAAGAAAGAAAGAAAGGAAGAAAGGAAGAAAGAAAGGAAGAAGGAAGAAAGAAAGAAAGAAAGAAAGAAAGAAAGAAAGAAAGAAAGAAAGAAAGAAAGAAAGAAAGGAAGAAAGAAAAAAAGAAAGGAAGGAAGGAAGGAAGAAAGGAAGAAAGAAAGGAAGAAAGGAAGAAAGAAAGGAAGAAAGAAAGAAAGGAAGGAAGAAAGGAAGGAAGGAAAGAAGGAAACAAAGAAGGAAAGAAAGAAAGAAGGAAGGAAGGAAGGAAGGAAGGAAAGAAACAAAGAAGGAAAGAAACAAAGAAAGAAAAAAGAAAGAAAGAAAGAGAAAAGAAAAGTTATATTTATAGCACTAAGCAATCTCTGTGACATAAACACTTGCATTGAAAACAGTTCATTTCTCAAAAACACCCCCCACACCATTAAAGAAGATGGTCATGCAACCCACTAAATTAGAATAGGCAATCAGGATTTTAAACATAAATAAAATCTAAAGAAAGCAAGACAATACGTACCCAATAGTGACATGAATTGTAAGGCAGAAAGGAAAGTAACAGTGAAGAGAGCAAAAAGACCAAACACAGAATATGTGAGAATTTTCCAGCAACTTATTACATTTGAAAACTTGGGAAGGTCAGAATACTACTGACGGAATGAGATGTGGGCCATCAAGAAAGAAGATCAATCAAGCAGGTGCTTGTTGTTAAGTTAGCCCGTTTATACAGTGAGAAACAGGCTTTACAACCAGGCACTAGTGGTTCACAGCTGTCATTCCAGCTGCTCAGGAGATGGTGAGGATCAAAGTTCAAAGCCAGCTAGGGCAGAAAAGTCCTGGGATGTATCTCCAATTAGCCAACAAATGACCAAAAGTGGAGACGTGGCTCGAGTGGTAGAGCACCAGCCTTGAGAGGAAAAGCCAAGTGAGAGCATAAGACCTTGAGTTCAAAACCCACTACTGGCAAAGAAAGAGAGAGAGAAAGAGGGAAGGAAGGAAGGAAGGGAGGGAGGAAGGAAGGAAGGAAGGGAGGAAGGAAGGAAGGAAGGAAGGAAGGAAGGAAGAAAGAAAGAAAGAAGAATTCACTAAGCTAAGTATAAACTAGATTTCAGCACCAATCATGCCCTATAGTCATTGTCTTTTATCAGGCCCCTAAGAAAAACTGAACATCCCTAACCTACACACTAAAAGAAGGCACAAAGGCCCAGAAGACACAAATGGTGAAGAGCATCCCCTACAGGCAAATCCAAGAGCCTCAAAGCATTGTCTTCCTTTGGTCCCTAGGAGTCCACACTCACATAATCACTAATCTCTCTTGAGTGTTTTTCCTCAGCCTACTTCTCAAGTACCTCCAGAGGTCCCTGATGTCCGAATGAATCCCAGAACTCCATGCCTGGGCTAGCATCATGGCTTTAATACTCAGACATCTAGCTCATTCTTCTCTCCCTTACTGTGGATCTTTATATCTAACAGTCTACTGTACTTCAGACTTTGCATATTACAAATCACTTTCAAACTGTAACAAACTACTATCTCAGGTGTAACCTATTACGAACCCCCGATAGTCTCCTAAGGAAAAATCCTTCTCCAGCAGTCTTTTCCCAACACCTGAGCTGTCTATAAGCCCTGTCCATCTCTAGATCCTATCTGCTAGCAAATCCAATGTTCTTTCCCCTTTATCTTCAAGATATATCCAGAATTCTGCTTCTTCTTACCATTTCCTTTGCTATGATCCTTATCTGAGCCAAATTACCATCACCAATTCCCCTGCATTATTGTAAGAGACCCCTATTTGCTTTTTTCCTGTCCTCCTACAAGCTACTTCACACATGGAATAGGGGCATATTAAACGAAGGATCACAGGAAAGCCAGAAAGTCATATAAAAATAAAAGTCAAATCTTGTCTCTCTTGCTAAAACCTTTCCAATGGGTCTTCAGTGTCTGATCCAAGGCTTTGACCCCAATATCTACCACTTCCCCTCTGTCTAACTGCTCCAGCAGTGTTGGCTGCCTGACACTTTTCTAGTATGCAGCCCTGTGTCCTCCTCCAGGATCTTGTCCTGACTGCATTCCCTTGGCCTGGAATTATCTTCTCTCCTATTGCAGTCATCCTTACTCCTGCACATCTTTGCATCACATTCAAATGTTCACTTCTTAATAAAGCTCTAAAACTTCCCTATGTATACCAACATTTCCTACCCCTCCTCTTCAGAGAAAATTCCTATAAATTGTAGTTTGTATTAAAAACTTGAAAGCCAAGCACTGGTGACTCATGTCTGTCATCTTAACTACTCAAGAAGCTGAGATCTGAGTATCACAGTTCAAAGCCAGCCCAGGCAGAAAAGGTCCATGAGGCCCTTATCTCCAATTAACCACCAGAAAACCATAAGTGGAGCTGTAGCTCAAAGTGGTAGAGCACTAGCCTTGAGCAAAAGAGCTCAGAGAGAGTTCCCAAGAGCTGAGTTTAAGCCCCATAACCAACCAAAACCAATTTAAAAAAAACACTTGAGCTTTAGCATATGCCTCTAATCCTAACACTTTAGAAATGGTAGCAGGAGAGAAAGCAAAAAAGTTAAATATATAACCTAAAATTAAGATAAGTAAGGGAAGGGTGGGTTGGGAGGGGTGGATGAGACTAACAAAAGGAATGGCACTGCATTCATAAACTTCTTTGACGAATGGCACCTCCTTTGTACAACTACTTAAAGACTGTAAAATATTTTTTAAAAAAGAAAATGAAAAGAAGAGGAGAAAAAGAAAGGAAGGAAGGAAGGAAAAGAGAAGAAAGGAAGCCTTTTTTATCATTTCTCTGGAGCCTAGAGTCTGATGAACAATAAAACCTTAATAAATATGCTAAATGAAGATTTAAAAAATCTTCCCAAATTACAGATTGGGTACCAAGTAAATGTCACAGCCAGATCTCACGCTTCTACTCAGGCCCCCAGGCTTCCAAGATGACCTAGCCAAGCCAGAAGATAAAACTTTCTATCCGTTTTTGGAGAATGAAAACTTCCAATGTGCCCCCATTCTTCCCAACTCTTTTCATACAATATTCATAATGCCCCATGAAGTAAGATTTCTCACTGCCACTCATCTCTAATTCAGCCCAAACAAATGAGACAGAAAAGGAACCGAGAACCTAAGAATAGAGAGGCAAGAACAACACCCTAAATTCCAAGTTGCAATTTAGCAATTCCAAAAGCTCAAGGGATTTCCAATTAAGTTAGGATAGTCCTTGAAAGGTCCTGCTGTGAGTATTCAGGCATCCCTTACCAGGGCTCACAGGACCACTGGGAAAGGAAGATCCATTCATAAACATGGAATTGGATATAGCTCTCCTCTTCCGGGCACAGTTACCTAGGAATTCGGTGATCTGATTGGCCTGGAAATTATATATTTAAATGAATAGAATTTACACATTGGCTAAGTTGTAAACTGTGTATAAGGTCTTGTTGAACACAAAGATGTCTTTATTTTTTTTTGT
Source organism: Dipodomys spectabilis (assembly GCF_019054845.1). NCBI lineage: Eukaryota > Metazoa > Chordata > Mammalia > Rodentia > Heteromyidae > Dipodomys > Dipodomys spectabilis. The sequence continues at coordinate 4,866,812 of NW_024870707.1, forward strand.
TTTGTTTTTTTGGGGGGTCCAGTTGTGGGGCCTGAACTCTGGGCCTGGGCGCTGTCCCTCAGCTCTTCAGCTCAAGGCTAGCACTCTACCACTTGAGCCACAGCGCCACTTCTGGCTTTTTTTTCCTTTTGCTTATGTGGTGCTGAGGAATCGAACCCAGGGCCTCAGGCATGCAAGGCAAGCGCTCTACCACTGAACCACCTTCCCAGCCCCAAAGATGTCTTTATTAACAAAAGGCACCATTTCTTTTTAGCAAATATTGCTGTCGAATTTTATTTAAGATCCTTACATTTAGTAAATGGCTTAATTATTACAACAACTCTAGAACATGGTACAATATCTACATTGTGACTTAGAGTACTAGGTTAATTCATCTCTTAAGGCAATAAAATTAATATGTATTTTTAAAAAGTGCAAATTTCAAGCCAAGTCCCTCTAATTTCAAAGCTTAACTAGGGTAGCAAAGCACTTACAGTTAAGATAACTCAAACTTGTCTTTTGTATCCAGATTCTCACTGGGAAAAGACTAACACAGGCCTAAAAAAACCCTCACTGTTGTAATAATAGATACTAATTAAAAAGAAATGCATTCTGAAATATTTATCTTAGATGTGCTACATATGAAGCATTGGAGTTATGTTTGAGTTCCAGGTGGGATTTAAGCGGTTAATACTGGGCATAGGAATTCTAGGAAGAAGAGACTGTACTTGGAAAGAGAAAGAAGAAGAAAAAGAAAAGGTTTGGGCAGCACTGGGAATTGAACTCAGGGCCTTCTGCTTGCTTTGTAAGTGTTCTACTACATAAGCCATGTCTTAATTCATTCTTGCTTTCAATGTTTTTTGTTTTTCAGGTAGAGTGTTATGATCCTCCCAGGGCTGGCCTCAGACTCATTCCTTCTACATCTGCCTGCTGAGTAGCTGAAATTATAGGCATGCACCACCTAACTTGTCTTATTTTTGAGATAGGATCTCCTTTTACCCAGATTGGCCTCAAACCACAATCCCCTTTTCTTCACCTTACAAGTAGCTGGAACTACAGATATGTACTTCATGTCTGACAAAAGACAAAATTTGAAATAAGCTCAAGCATCACTCTTCAAAAGGATCAGACTCTGACGTGACATAAACATTGCTACTCTCCAGAAAAGATCATTAACCTTATTGCAGAAAAAAAAAACCTCAATGCCAAACTCCACATACATATCTTTCCAAACAGAAAAGAGCAACCTTCACAAAACCTGCCCTCCCTCCCCACCCCCCACACACACAATGCCTGACCTCAGCTTCTCCCAGACAGAAAATCCAAGGGTTAGAAACCTGGTTCTAAAAGCTAAAAGCCCCTTCAAAAATTACAACAATAAATCACATCTCACTTAGTATTGATTTACCTACTTGGCTTTGTCCTAAGCCAGTTGAAAGTCAGTCTAATGCACAAAAACTATTGATGTGAAGAGAGAGGGGAGGACGAGGAAGGAGAAAGAAGTCAGTCTAGGACTTGGGACAGATCCCAAGAGACAGGTCTAAGGGAAGCCTTGATGCTGTCTCCACTGAGGTTTCAGCCAGAAAGTCCTTAGACAAGAGAAAGAACGAGGGGAAAAGTAGAAGGGAACTGTTGGAGCAGACAGAAATCCTAGTCTGCCTGACTCAAGTCATTTGGGAATTGATCAGATTCTCTACCGGGATGAACTTCAGGCAAGTTCGCAGGGGCTGACCTTATGGAGGGCTTGTCCGCCACATTGCCCAAGTTCAGGTCTGTGCTCAAATCCTTACTCCCTGTAAGGCCTTGCATGCATTCCTTGGCAAACCTCCAATTCGGGCTTTTTGCTGGATAATTGGAAATAAGAGTCTCATCATTTATTTCCCCTGGAGGTTGGCTTTGAATCCAGATTCTGAGATCTCAGCCTTCTGAGTAGCTAGGATTACAACGTGAGCCAACAGCACCCGGGCTGTGATGGTTCTTTCATAGGAACTTCCAACCTTCTAACACTAGAACTGTGAGAAGATGAATACATTCCTATTGTTTGTTGTTGTTACCCCCAGTAGAGTCTTGAGCTCAGCTCCTAGTACCAGCACAAAAGAAAAGGAAGATGAAGGGGAAGGAAGGGGAGGGGAGAGGAGAGGAGGAGATGGGAGAGCTGGGAGCATGATTCATGTGGTAGAACATCTACTTCTAGTGAATTTGAAGCCAAAATAAATTATTAATGATAAAGCCGGGCACTGGTGGCTCACGCCTGTAATCCTAGCTACTCAGGAAGCAGAGATCTGAGGATCGCAGTTCAAAGCCAGCCCGGGCAGAGAGACCGTGAGACTCCTATCTCCAATAAAACCACTAGAAAACCGGAAGTGGCACTGTAGCTCAAGTGGTAGAGTGCTCGCCTTGAGCTGAAGAGCTGAGGGACAGCGCCCAGGCCCAGAGTTCAAGCCCACGACCGACCCAAAAAAAATAAATAAATAATAATAATAAATTATTAATGATAATAGTAGTAGTAATATTGTAGAAGGATTTCCACAGGAGCAGAAGACCAAGTGTTGGGATAGAACCAATTCTGGGGAAAGGTCTAGCATGACCAAAAGCATGAAAAATAAGAAGAATAGTAATAACAATAAGAAGAAAACTGGGCAAAATAGAAGTCCAAAACAGAGAGAAGACTTTTTTTCCCAAGAAGCATCTCAGTGTCTCAAAGATTATCTTTAAAAACAGCTGTTACCCAACAACTACTTATGGCTCAAAATAAAGGAAAACATTCCCACGCCAACTGTGCACTCTAAATAGAAGCTGAAAAGACTCAAAAATACCCAGGCCACTACAGCAGCCTGATTTGAAGCTTTTTCTGGAATAAAAAGCTCTGTGGGCTCCTGGGGCCTTCCTCTTCCTCCTCTTCCTCCGCCTCTTCCTCCTCCTCCTCACATTATTGCTCTGTCTCTCCTGAGCACACACTGCTTGGGTAGTGGGGAGAATCAAGAACAGGCAACCATCTGGAGCCAGAACCAGCCTCCAGTTCTTCTGCACCCAAGCCAGCAGGCTCTTCCCAGGGACAATGGCAAAATAATAAAATATATAAGTCATCACTAAGATGTATTGAGTATTTTGTATGGCTAGAACTATTGTTAAGAGCTTTGCTATGAAACTTTTTCAAGAAGGGAATTTCAAGAAGGTGAATTCCTTTGAGACAACAAAGGTAGGTGCTGCTCTAATTGTCACTTTACAGATGAAGAAACTGAGGCAGGGAGAGGTAAATTGCTAAGCCCCGGTTTACTTAGAATATCCCATCCTCTCTCTCTCACACTGTAATTAAAGTGTTTCAGAGCTTGTGGGGCGGATAGAGCAGACGGGCAGGAATGGAGAAAGGAAAAGGATTTAACAGTTACTAAATAACTAGAATGATCCAGTTATTTAGATCCACAGATCCTTGGAAATAAAAACAAAACCTACCAGATAAATGCACAGCCACATAAATACCTAGTTATAATAAATTATACATTTAAAAATGGCTAACATGGCCTGGGCACCAGTGACTCACTCCTGTAATCCTAGCTACTCAAGAGGCTGAGATCTGAGGATCAGGGTTCAAAACCAACCTGGGAGGGAGGAGATAACACTGTTCAAAAAGAAATGTACTCATCACCTTACTTAGGTAAGGGTAACCCTTCTGTATATCACCTTTACAATAACATTTAAGTTTGTTTTTAAAAAAAAAAAAAGCAGCCTGGGCAGGAAAGTCTATGAGATCTTATCTCCAATTAACCCCCAAAAAGCCCAAAGTAGAGCTGTGGTTTAAGTGGTAGAACACTAACCTTGAGCAAAAAAAGCTCAAGGACAATGCCCAGGCCTTGATTTCAAGCCCCAGAACACACACACACACACACACACACACACACACACACTACCATGACTATGTTACTTACATACATTTTATCATAATAAAAATGTCTACCAGGTAGTATACTGAGGCAGGCCAGAGCTATAAGCTCTGTAAAGCTGACATCAGTGTTATACACTGGCAAGCAAGGAAATGTAGGCTCCCTTTAGTGAAATAACTCATTTGGTTAAGATCGCCTATCTAATACATGCCTCCACTTAGTACCATTAGCCATATTTTTATTGGTTCATGTTTAATATTCACAACTATTGGTAGAATATGAGACAATATCGTAATCATACTCAATATTATTGACAGTCCACCTTTTTTGAGTTCCAACCATGTCATCTCACTGTGTTCATGGGAGCAGGTTCGTGGACCTCTTCTGGTATTTCTTCAATCATTAAAAGGTGGGTAATGGGAGAGCTCCTTTCATGGTTTTCAAAAGGCTTCAACATGACATCATCAACTAAAAGTCCTTAAAGTAAATAGTAAATAATATGCAAATAGCAAATAAATAATAAAGTAAATAAATAAGCAAATAGTGTTAAATAAAATGTTATTGATGTTATTAAACTTTTCCAGGAAGGGAGTTAAGCTGAAGTTTCTATGTGACTTATTCAAAGCCATGCCACAAAAGGAAAAGGAGAAAGAATCTCACACCTGTGCTGGCCAAGTAGCAGAATTATAGACACCCACAAAAGAGAGTCAATGTGCTTCTTCAAGCCTTCAGACACCGTGATCCAAATGCCTGGAGAAATTATAGGACCCAGGAAGGCTCTGATTCCTTACTGTGTACAGTGAATCTGTAGAAGGCTAATACTGTGGACATTCTTGCCACAAAAGAGCACATGAGTAAAGTGGCAAATGCTCACCAAAAAAAAAAAAAGTTTTCCTAAATTTTTGGATCTGTAAAATTTTCCCCACCTGAATGTAAACTTGTTCAACCACTTTGGAAAGCAGTATGGAGGTTCCTCAAAAGACTTCACATAGAGCTCCCCTATGACCCAGCAATCCCACTTTTGGGCATTTACCCTAATGTTTACAAACAAGACCACACTAAAGCTACCAGCACAACTATGTTTATTGCAGCATTATTTACCATAGCTAAGATATGGAACCAACCCAGATGCCCCTCAGTAGATGAATGGATCAAGAAAATGTGGTATATATACACAATGGAATTCTATGCCTCCATCAGAAAGAATGACATTGCCCCATTTGTTAGGAAATGGAAAAACTTGGAAAAAATTATATTAAGTGAAGTAAGCCAGGCCCAAAGAAACGTAGGTCCCATGGTTTCCCTTATTTGTAATATCTAGTATATGTATGAGTCAAGCGGAAAAGTTCAGATAATGTGATGTCAGGAAAATGAACCCTTAGATGTGTATTTTAATGTTTTTTTTCTTTCATGCATGTGTTTCTAACTCATTTATAAGATTATCTCTTTGTTGCTTTGTATGTCCCTCCTCCACAGTATAACCCCTGCTTTCACTATATTTGATGTCAGTATAACTTGTGGAGGAGATGGGGAAAAACCAGTTGTTTAAGGATACAGGTGGACCTGTTGCAACAATGAGAAGTACAAGTTGTCATGTCCAAAACGAGCTTTACAACGTTGGTGCGGGGGGGGGGGGGGGGGGGGGGGGGGGAAGGAGAAGGATTGGGATTAGTGGGGGAGGGGGGAGGCTGGGAAGGGATGTGAAGGGTAAACAAAGGAGGAGGCTGCAATGCTTGGTAAGAAATGTACGCATTATCCTGCCCATGTAACTGTAACTCCTCTGTACAGTATGTTCACAAATAAAATGAAATTTAATTTAAAAAAAAAAAATTTCCCCACCTATCCAGGAAGCCCCTTGGAGAGAATTTAGCCAGACCTATTCCCATTATTGCACTGATTTAGAAAGACCTGAAAGAGATTAGCTAGCTCTCACTTCTGCTTCTGATGTATTAAACCTGGTGCCTGTGGAATAAGGGAGGGGGAGGGGTGCAGTTTGCAGGACTATAATTTTTACACAAAATTCCCATGAGGTTATGAACTAGGGAGTTGCATAGTAATAGAGGGCAGGTAACTGTTGAGCCATGGAAAAATGTGAAGACACCATGAAAATGTAATTAAAACTTTCCCAGCTCACAGATAACTGCCACCCTGGAGACTGGACCTAGGAAGAGTAATTTCTCATCAGCAATTTCAAGAAGTATTCAAACACCAGAGGCTAATGCCGTAGCTCTCTCCACAGAGACCACCTACTGCCAGTCTATTGAAAGTGGAGCTTTGTAACAGGTACTTAAAACTTGTTTGTGCTGCCATAAATTCACTAAACACAGGAGGAAAAAGGCCTGGCATCTATGATGGTATTTTGTGTCTATCATGGCTCTAAGCCATTCTCTCTACTGTCACTTGACGATCACCTTGGGATCCAGGAAAGACAGGACTAAGGATGACGTCCTTGTGGTCAGGCCTAAAACTGACCCTAAGGAGCAGCAGAGCCCTGCAGGATCCGTCACCCCGGTGGAGGATAATTAGCCATAATGGTTGCATTCTGGATTGGGAAAAACAATCATCTCCTGAGGACCAGATTGCTCTCCTCAAGTAATAACAGCGATAGTAATTGCTCCAGAATCCAAGAAAGCCAGAACTGAGATCAGCCGTACACTTAACCTATGCATGCATTTGTCTCTGTCCCTGATGCCCATGTCTGTCCCCTGAAGAGGGTAGGAGATGAACTAAGGTACCATCTTCCTGTGATGTGGGCAGGCCACAGAATCTCTTTCTCTGCCCTATTTCTTTCCGAATTAACTTTCCTATCCCTTTCACTGTGTTTACATCTTGCCTGAATTCTTCTCCAGGCTGGATGCAAGAATTGGGGTTGATTAGCTGTGCTAAAAATTCCAGGTTAATGATAGGGGCCACAGGTTTATGGGACTTCCACAAAGTTATCTCTGTAAAAGGAGATGAGACATGGCAGGGTCCTAACTTAAGACTCCACTTGAGGATTCCTGACTCAGTGAGCTCTCTTTCTGCCTTTCACACAGCCTAAAAATATTTTCAAGTAATTAAAATTGCAAAGCTTTTCAAAATAGCCACATGAAAAAGGCAATTCTACACAGAGAAAACTAGGGAATACGCCAAGATGTTACTAGTCACCACTATGGGAAGGTGGAATTTTAACTGTCTTTTTTTTTCCTATATCAACTTTTTTATATTTTCCAATGTTCATACAATAACGACATCATCTGTAAAATGACACTTTGGGGGCAAACTTTTTATTTACTTTGTATCATATCATGGGTATATGCACTGACCCTGGGTCTTGAAATCGGGGCCTAGGTGCTGTCTCATATGTAGCTTTTTTTTTTTTTTTGCTTAAGGCTGGCACTCTATAACTTGAGCTACACATCTACTTCTGTTTTTATGCTGGTTGTTTGAAGATAAGGCCTTCATGGATTTGGAGGCTAGCTTTCAACTCTCATCCTCAGATCTCAGCCTCCTGAGTAGTTAGGATTCCGAATGTGAACCACCAGTACCCAGAAATGCAGCTTTTTATATACCAGTTCTAAAATTTGTGTTTTTCCTAACTTTTTGTTTCCCGAAATAAAAATAGATGAATGGATGAATTGAAATAAATGTATTTACCTGAAAGTGAACCAAAGTCAAAATAGAAAGAAAGCAATGCAGTACTTGATTAAAAACTCCACTCGTAAAAGAGAGAGAGAGAGAGAGCTGGGAAGGTGGCTCAGTGGTAGAGTGCTTGCCTTGCATGCATGAGGCTCTGGGTTTGATTCCTCAGCACCACATAAGGAGAAAAAAGCCAGCACTGGTGCTATGGCTCAAGTGGTAGAGTGCTAGCCTTGAGCTGAAGAGCTGAGGGACAGCGTCCAGGCCCAGAGTTCAGGCCCCACGACCAACCAAAAAAAGGAAGGAAGGAAGGAGAAAGAGAGAGAGAGAGAGAAAGAAAGAAAGAAAGAAAGAAAGAAAGAAAGAAAGAAAGAAAGAAAGAAAGAAAGAAAGAAAGAAAGAAAGAAAGAAAGAAATTGCTAATGCAGACCCAGACTTTCTTGATGACTCCATTACCCTTGAAGATGAAAAAGAAATAAAGAATACAGCCTTGGATGATTTCATAAGGAATATGCTTTCAGCTCACCCCGTGCTTTTATAAGAAGGCTATTAGGAAGAAGAAGGTCAGGAAGACAGAAAATGCCTGTATCCTGGGACTGAGATAACAAAAGAGCGATGAGCAAGTCTCACAGCTGTCTAGCACTGACCCATTTTCAAAGCTCATTTATAATAATTAGTAATTGGATAAAGCCCAAATGGACAACAATAGGGAAATAGCTAAACAAACAGGGGTCGATTAACTCCAGTGGGATGCTTCATAAAGAGAAACAATAGTGAACTTTCAGACTTGAGTTGATCCTGGAAATGTTTATATAACCCTATGTTAACTCAGAAAAAGTGAAGGACGAATGAGTGCCCTGGGAATTCAACAAGGCATGTTAAAAAGCCTATCGTATTAGCATCTTGGAGTCGATGGAGAAACGAGGACTTCATTGTTCATGAGAGAAAAGAGTTGACGTCAAATTCGGACTCCACCAGAAAGGAACTGAATAGAATTAATCAGGTTAAAGGAAATTCCCTATTTATGTAGATAATGCATTTCTGTCCTCAATTTTTTAAAAGCCTCAGTTGGGAAATTCATTACATGTCATTAGGAGAAACTTTTATCAGAGATGATTACAAAACAGAAAAAAAAAATCCCTATCTCCCTTACTAAGGGTATCTTTTTAGATTTACTTCCACCAGTTCATGTAATCTTTCATTTTACTCTTTTCTTTCCAATTAAGTCTGAAATATAAGTTTACCAGTTTGGATGTTGCTAATCAGACTCATTTTAATCTCAAATTGTATAGAGTATTAAATGTTCAGTTCATTATCACTACTATTAAAATTCAATCTTTTTCCCACTTTATATACAAACCTAATAAATCGTGAGTCAGGCACTATGTTCGGATATTTTTTACACCGGCAGTCTAGGTGACACTTTTTTAAGTCTTAGAGATACAGTAAAGAATAAACACAAACGTACAGAAAGGCCTTTAACACAATGCTGACACATATTTTGTTCTCTACGGGTGTTTATCAAATTGCATTTTGAATGCTACCTAGCACTCCCGGTGAAACCAATGAATAATGAATGCTACATAAAGAAAACTATTCAAAATGTAGAACCCTGCTCAGCTCAGAGGAGCTATTTTCTATAAAGCCAGGGACTAATGGTATGGCTGGCTGTGAGATCTTCATCCCCTGCCCCAACTGATGCTATCGAAGGCTAGACCAGCAAACTTGTGGTTGGCAATAAGCCAAACAGTCCAACTATCTTAAATCATGGGATTTAAAACCTAGAATAATTTTTCCAGTCCTAGGCCATGATAAGATGATGAAAGTTAATGAGAGGAAATGTAAGAGCTTTCATTCATATCCCAAAACAACTAACTGCCAAAAACACAAGTTAACGCAGATATAAACTCACTCCCACCTAACTAGAAGGAGTATTTTAAAAAATGGTTAACAGAAGTTGATATATTAAATCTGACTTCCATAGACTTTTTTTATTCCAACAGGCACTTATAGGATTATAGTGTTTAGGTTTAGGAATGAAGAAACATCAAGAGTCTAAGGTGTGATTGTGTTCGGCTTATGTTGGTGATTTGAGCAGAATTAAAGATTGACCAGGATGCTTGATGAGTGACTAGGAAGATCAGTGAATGACTGACCAGATGACCAATGAGTGATCAGGATGATCAATGAACAAATGAACCAATGACCCAATAAGAGGACTCATAACCTCATCATCTGCAGAAAGAAGTTGGTCCAAAAAAATGTTTGTGAGGGATTGAATAGCCTGCTTCTAGCTATAAATGAAGAACACACTCTGTGTGTGTGTGTGTGTGTGTGTGTGTGTGTGTGTGTGTGTGTGTATGTGTGTGTGAATACTGGGGCTTGAGCTCAGGATCTCATGTGCTTGCTCACAGCTGGAGCTCTACCACTTGAACCATGCCTCCAGTTCTAAGCAAATATTTTTATGGAGCATCAAGTACCATCAAGGAGTAAGATGGCTTGATGTATGGAATATTTCTTCCTTTTTCTTTTTTTTCCCTCAAGTGGCAATCCTAGGGCTTAAATTTAGGGCCTGGGCTCTAAATGAAACCCTGAGGTTTCATTTGCTCAAGGCTAGCATGCTACCACTTGAGCCACATCTTCACTTCTGATGGTTAACTGGAAATAGAAGACTTACAGACATTCCTGCCTAGCCTGACTTTGAACCACAATCCTCAGATCTCAGCCTCCTGAGTGGCTTAGAATTACAGGCATGAACTGCCAGCTCCCAGCATTTGGAACATCTCTAATCGTTGATCGGTGCCAGGGGCAGGGTCCTTAACCAATTCCTTCAGGCAGCTGTGATACTGTGAACCCTGAATCTGTTTCCTAGCAGTTTCCCTGAGCAAACTGCATGCATAGGGTACCTACGGGCACAATGGGCAATAAAAACACCATGCCCTAGACCAATAAAATATGATGGGTACTCTAGAAAGATCTAAAATGTCATACCCAAACTCTATTTTAAATTGAGTAAGTGACTTAAGTTTCAGATCGCCCTTTTGAAATATTACTTCTCTACACCAATTAATAGGAGTTTGTGTTTGTACCCCTTGATGGAGACCCTATCTTCCTTCAGTGAATGAGTATCGGCCTTCTGCTTTAACTCCCTGTCTTAATGTCCCACACACTTTGCAGGGCCCTTTCTCTGCCTCCAGGGCGTTTTTCCTTCCCTAGGCTGCCTCTCACCTACAGCCTCTCTCTACGGCTTGCTTTTCTCTTTGCAGTGCTAAGTAGTTTATGTGACACGTACCCTCCCACTGGGAACTAAATTAAGACATCAAAATCCTGTCACATCAGGCACCTAATAATCACTCCTGTTTGCTAGCAATGTTCATTGGAGACGCGTTCCAAAATTCTGATCCTGAAAGAAAGCTGCCAGCTTCCATTAACTATCACAGTCAGTTTCAAAGACCTTCACAGAGAGCTTAAGTATAAAAGGCACGGAGGTCAAAGTGTTAATGGGACTTAAAAACACCTTAAACCAGGATCCAATGCTTTCAGGATGGCCTACTGTCCACCCGTGGATATGCTCAACCAAGCAGAAGACCCACATGGACAAAGGAGACATATAATAACAGCCTGGAAGTTTCTGTGTCAACTGATGCCAACCACAGTGCATGTTTTCCTCTCATTTCCCATCAACCAAATTTTTTTCACCCTAAGGTTACCTTGGTTCCTTCTATTGGTTTACTGTTGGTCTCCTCCAACTGTAATGAAAAATATCTGAGTACAAGTACCTAGTCTATCTAGCTTTCTTCCAGCCTGGAACACTATCTGGTAGACATTTAACATTTAGTAGACACTTTGTGAATGGATAAGATGGAAGAAAACTGAGTATCTTGGACATGAACTGGCTTGGTGATAGAACTGAATATTTTGTTGCACTGTGGGTTTTTTTTTGTTTTTCTTCCTCTTGAAGAGGAAGTGCTTGCTTTACTGACTGTCTGCTAAAATGTTTTCTCCCCTTCCTCTGTGGAAGCTTAGTAACCTGAGCACACAGATGTCTGGTTGCTGAGTGCTATACAACCAGGTTTTTTTTTTTTTTTTTTTTTGGTCCAGTTGTGGGGCCTAAACTCTGGGCCTGGACGCTGTCCCTCAGCTCTTCAGCTCAAGGCTAGCGCTCTACCACTTGAGCCACAGTGCCACTTCCGGCTTTTTTCTTTTTGCTTATGTGGTGCTGAGGAATTGAACCCAGGGCCTCAGGCATGCAAGGCAAGCACTCTACCACTGAGCCACCTTCCCAGCCCCACAACCAGGTTTTTTATTTGTTTGTTGTGCCAGGGATTGAACTCAAGGTCTGGGGACTGTCCTTGAGCTTTTGTGCTCAAGGCTAGTACTCTACCACTTGAGCCACAACTCCACTTCTAGCTTCTTTGTGGTTAATTGAAGAGAAGAGTTTCATAGACTTTCCTGCCCAGGCTGGCTTCAAATCATGATCCTCAGATCTCAGCCTCCTGAGCAGCTAAGATTTACAGGTGTGAGCCACCAGCACAGGGCTAAATTTTTACCCACAGAATGCGACTAGAGTGACTTGCCTTCTGTACCAGAGCCCTTAGGGCAATGGATGCATCTCCTCAGAGTTCTCTCTCTTCATCTCTCCTGCCAGCTGAGCAAGACAGACATGGGGCTGTACCGAGCAGGCACTGAGGCCATTCAGCCCCATGATGAAGCCCTCTAGTCAGCCATGAGGGAAGAGTTTTACTCCTCACTTTAAAGAGAAAAACAAGCCACTTTGAGGTCTCTTTGTTACAGCAGCTTAAGTCCCTCCGCTCCCCTTTAATGAATTCAGCTAGATCATCTCTGAAGACCCACTTCAGCTCACCAAGGTCTGGCCTGGTGCTTCACCTCATCACGTATAATCATGGCATTTGAGAAACCGATATTATTATTGGGAACGCTAATCACATTAAATGGGTGCACTTAACCTTTAATCTTTTCTGAAGATTTTTCTTCCCTGTTTATGTGGATATGTGTTTCCTGGAGATAAAATTAAGTTTGCACTTTTGAAACAACCACTTACATCGGCTTAAGGGGAAAGAAGCTGCATGCTCAATTTCTTTATGCATCCCAATCAGTGCAGAAGGAATAGTCCCTGCAAATCACGATCATCTCTACATGTTCTGTCGCAGCCTAGAAAATGTGATAGCACTGGTACTGACAAACGTATGACAAGTATCCCAGGAATGGCAGCCAAGATGTTTTAGACAGGATCAAATTAACAAGTATGTTTTTATTTTGACGTGTCTTCAATATACCTTCAAGTTATAATAAGTTAGTCTTCAATTGATCGAGTAATATAGTTTTCTTTTTAACACAAGTTAGGCCAGGGCACTGGTGGCTCTTGACTATGATTCTAGCTGAGAGACTGAGACCTAAGGATCATAGTTTGAAACCAGTAGGGGCCGTAGAGTCTTGAGACTCTTCTCACCAATTAGCCATCAAAAAGCTGGATGTGGCCAAGCCACAGTGGCTCATGACTATAATCCTAGATACTCAGGAGGGTGAAATCTAAGGATTGCTGTTTGAAGCATCTATGAGATTCTTATCTTAACTACCATAATTTTAAAAAATTAGAAGTAGAGCTGTGGCTCAAGTGGTAGAATGCTAGCCTTGAGCAAAAAAGCTCAGGGACAAGTGTTCAGGTACCTGAGTTCAAGCCCCAGGACCAGCAAAAAAAAAAAAGGTGGAAGAGGAGCTATGGCACTAAAAGTAGAGGACCAGCCTTGTGCAGAAAAGGAATAAAGAAGAGCATCCAGTTCCTGAGTTCAAGCCTCTGTAGTAACACACAAAAAAATTCAACTTAGGGGCTGGGAAGGTGGCTCAGTGGTAGAGCGCTTGCCTTGCATGACTGAGGCCCTGGGTTCTATTCCTCAGCACCACATAAGCAAAAAGAAAAAAGCTGGAAGTGGCGCTGTGCTCAAGTGGTAGAGTGCTAGCCTTGAGCTAAAGAGCTGAGGGACAGAACCAAGGCCTAGGTTTCAGGCCCCATGACCGGACCCCAAAAAAATTCAATTTAGAGAGTGGAAAATATGAGGAGAAAATAATTACAAAAAGATGATATGAAAATGAAAATGACTGAGCCTTGAAGAGGGCATGGTTGGCAAGTTCAAGAATTAGTACTGAAGTCAGTGTGACTAGAAAGGGCGGGTAAGAGAGAGGCGGAGGCAGGTCTAGAAGACAGATGTGGAGTTAATGGAATATGGAAAGCATAAGAGGCACAGGACTACCTGAGGTCATCTAAGGTAGTATGGCTCATGCTTTGATGTGCATACGAATCTCCTAGGGATTTGTAAAACTGCAATCGTATTCCCTTAGATACAGTGAGCTCTCAGTTGAAGTCTGTATTATTGGTGCAGAGATAACAATGTGAGAACAAAGAATCTGGAAAGTGCAGAAAGAGAGAAAAGATCTGGTGAGTACACCCTGAGCCCAAGAAGAGTACTGAGAAAAGACCCCCACACACAAAGTTGTAAAGTTCTTTTTCAACATAGTGTCTTTTACATCTCATTGTTACAATGGGTCAATCTGTACCCTTTAGGCAGAGAACAATGAAGGCCTAGTTGAGAGCAGCCACAGTTCCATGGCAGGAGCAGGTGTATAAGTAAAGGTGTTCCAGAGGAAATGACAGGACAGGAAAGTGAAATGGAATCAAGAAATGTTTTTGGTTTTGGTAGGAGGCTTGAACTCTGGGCCTGAGCAATGTGCCTGAGCTCATCATCTCAAGGCTAGCACTCTACCACTTAAGCCACAACACCACTCGGTTTTCTGGTGGTGAATTGGAGATAAGAGTCTCACAGATACTAAGCGAAATGAACCCCAAGATAGGGAGATTTTATCTTTCTTGTTGTTCTTTGTAATGTACTTATAATGTATTATGTGATTTTTTTTTCTTTGTATGTTCTTCCCCCATGGTATAACCCCTATTGTCACTGTATTTGATTCCAGTGCCCTGAATCTTGCATATACATTTTTCTAATTTGGGGAGGTGGAGGGAAATAACAAAATGCTGAAATAAGGATACAGGATGACTCATTGTAACAGTGAGATGTACAAGACACTATGTTGAAAACGAACTTTACAACTTCGTGGGGCGGGAGGGGGGGGGGCAGTTGGGGAAGTGGGAAGGTAGGGGGAAAAAAAGGAGGGAGTAACAATGCTCAATAGGAAATGTACTCATTACCTTGCTCATGTAACTGTACAGTGTCGTTACAATAAAAAATATATATTTAAAAAATCAATTAAAATGTTAAAAAAGAAAGAAAATGACTGGGCCTGAACAGTTCAATGACTGCAAGTTAAGTTGACAAGGGTAGACATAACATGTGAGATTACATGTGGTTGTACAATTTCTTGTTCCCATAATGCCTGGACTCCTGTTCAAATGCTTTGTCTTCCCATAATGCCCTGGGTTCCTGCTCAACCAAAGAGTCAAATCTGGGCATGCACAGGCCAATCAGTACAAGGGAGGAGATATGGGAGGTGCTTTTTTACTGTAAATAACTCCATTGGATTCCTTTTTGGAGCCCCTCCCTTCAGCCCACCTACTTTCCTTTTGCTGCTTTCACTTTCAAAAAACAAAAACAAAAAAAATTTACTCCATCTGTCTGAAATACCTTTCTACCCTTTACTTGTGTAATGGGCAGAAAAAAATGAATTTCATCTCTAAAGATGGCATCAATGGATAGAATGGTAGCTTTTCCTGAGGAAATTGATACTCTGAAAGTAGTGCCAGCCAGCAGCAAATCAACAGAGCAAATAATTAATTCAGGGAAGAGTGAAAGTCTTGACAATTAAAATCATAGGAACCATTGCGGTTTAACAAAATACTGTCCTCACATTCATTAGCTCTTTTAATTTCATGTTTGGACGTGTGGAAATGTAATATTAGAGCAAATGGAAAACACCACCAAGTTCTGTGTTTTCAAAGACTGAGTGTGTGGTAGCTACACTGGCAAAGGAGAGAACTTGTGGGATTTGAGAATCTCAGACCTGGAATCAGATACCAAATCTCACTCACAAACTCTAGGACCCACAGCAGGCCATTTATTTAACTGTCAGCAGACACGACTGAGCATCTGTAATGTAACACACATCACGATGAGGTGCTTAGAATACATCAGGGATCTGAGAATCAAAGTTGCTTAGCTTCTAAAGCCATAGACTGCCAAGGTTTTGTTTGATCCAGATTGTTGTTTTGTTTTGTTTTTTTCTCTCTCCAAAGTTCGTATCTGCTAATTCCATTGGTGTAACAGTGTTGGAAGGTGGGTTCTTTGCAGGGTCTTAATGGATTCCCAAGTGAACATGGACCTGCAAGGAGGCCAGTGTGCCTATCACCGTGTTTGTTTACCTATAGCTTCATAGGCACATTCTAGCTACCACAAAGGAGGGAAACCATGCAACCTTTGTTTCTCTGGGTCTGGCTTACTTTCATTTAATATACATAATTTTTTTCAAGACTTTCCATTTCCTTATGAATATCATTCTTTCTGGTGGACAATTAAAATTCCATTGTGTATATCTGCCACATTTGCTTTTTATCTATTTTTTTAATTGTGAAAATATCGTACAGAGGGGTTACAATTACATGGGCAAGATAATGAGAACATTTCTTATCAAGCATTGCTGCCTCCTCCTTTGTTTCCCCTTCCCATCCCTTCCCACCTCCCCCCTCTACCCCATCCCCCTCTGGCCAAAGTTATAAGGTTCGTTTTTCAACATAAAAACTTGTACATCTCATTGTTGCAATAGGTCCACCTGTATCCCTATTTAAATGATTTGTTTCTTTTCCCTTCCCCTCCACAAATGATACCAACATCAAATACAGTGAAAACAGGGGTTATACTGTGGGGGGGGGAACATACAAAGCAACAAAGAAATCATCTTATAAATATGTTAGAAACAACCATCTCCTGCCACATTTTCTTGATCCGTTCGTCCATTGAGGGGCATGTGGGCTGATTCCATATCTTGGCTAGGTTGAATTGTGCTTCGATGCATATGGTTGTACTGGATAGAATTTTAGTTTGGCAGTTTTCCAATTGGTATTTTTAACCATCTTGTGGATGGCATCATTTGATAGAAAAATCAGATGACTTCTTATATTTGTTTCCCCTGTATATTATCTCATTTTTTTTTAAATCTCTCATTGTTTTGTAATAGTTTTCTGCTTCCCTGGCAGAGAAATAACATGTCTCTGTCTGTAGTGCTCTAATAGAATACATGAGATTAAGACATGTCTAAAGAACAAATTTTTATTTTCCATTCTGGAAGCTGGGGAGTTCAAGATCAAGTCATCAGCAGGTTCTAGCATTGGGTGAGGAAGGTTCCCAGCTTCTAAGAGGCTTCCTTGTAGCCAACCATGCCCTCTGCAGGAGAGAATTCTGTGTCCTCCTGGAGCAGGAGGAAGAAAAAGGTAGTGAAGCATCTCACTTGCCAGAGAGGAGTCTTCACGACCTCATCCCCTCTTAAAGGGCCAATTCTCTCAGGAAATGGAAACAACAGGGTTGGTTTTTTTTCCTTTGCTGTTTTTGTTTTCCTTTCTTTTTGTCCTGCTTGTACGTTTATCTGTCTTTGGGTGTGTAAGAGGAGGCACAGAAATGGAGTGACAAAGGGTGAACAACTGCAGCAATGGTACCTACCGTACGCTGGGTTGAAAATGAACTATATAATTTGTGGGTAGAGTCAGGAGGGAAACACTGGGAGAGAGCGAGGAAAGGGGTGGCATTGTCTATAAAGAACCACAGCAGAGGGTAAATGCAGTTCCTGTTTTTCTGAAGTTCAAGTTTGAACCTAGTGAATGTAAATTGTCTTTTCTACATCAAAGCAGAGATGGGACTTGCTAAGATACAAAACTTCTGATTCAGTAGGTCCAGAGTGAAGGCCCAAATAAGTCACTTTCCCCCTCTTGACCGAATGGTATACTCATTTTCCGCTCAAAGGGTATTTATAGATATATTGTGCTATCTGTAAACTTTGTTTCAAAACAGTAAAGGAGATGTGATTTATTATAAGTTGCCATCTCATAAGTCAACCATCCTGTAACATCAAATCCATAGTCCCTTGCACAGCATTTGAAATCCTTCAAGATTTTATTCCAAAGCGTCTCCTTAATGTCCATCTCAGTGAAGATCAATCTTCTCCAGTCTCATGGAAATTCCAATTGTTCGTGATCAGGCTATACTTCTATTCTTTGCAAACTTGTGACTTTCTCAACCCAGAGTTTTCGTGCCTCCCTTGACTGAATGCAAAGCCTTGTTCAAATATCACCTTTACTCTGAAATCTTGCCCAACTCCCTCTTTAGGTCTCCAATGATCCATCGTTCATAACACTACTGGTAAGCATAGAGCACCCTGGCCATAATTACTAGCTAGCATGTCCTCTTCTCCCAGTCTGTCACTTCTCAGGGACAAATCGACCTCAGGTTTGGGGCTGGGAATCACCTGACTGGATTCCAATCCATCTTTGAAACACTCTAGATGAGTAAGCTTGTCCCTGGGGAAGATAATGAGCCTTTCTGAACCTCACTGTTCTTATCTACAAAGTTATATACAGCAATTGCCTCGCAAAGAGTTTGAAGAATTAAATTATACCCAAGACACGTATAAAAAAAAATACTCTCATTAATAAAGTATAGGTGTTTCCAAAGCTTTCAAAATCCTAATCAAAACTTGAAAGAATCGGTTATTTTCATTTGCACCAAGCCAGGAGGCACAAAGTATTTTTCTCCTTATGTTTATAATTTCTATTGCTTGCAACTACTAATGTGACTCACATGTTGATTTATATAAATGCAGGTTCTGTTCCTGCATTTTTATTTTTCTCTTGGGTGGCTTTTCTCATTTCACTGATTATAATGAGTTTTTCGAATTCTAGATACTGATCTTTTTCCAATTACTGTGGCACAAACTTCTTCTAATGATTGCTTATAGATCCCAGTTTGGATGTTGTAAACTATTCAGTATTTTCTTTCTCTGGTCTTTATAAATAATGCTGGAGATTGAAGTCAGTGCTTCATGAATGCTAAGCAATAGATCTTTCCTTTATTAAAATATCTCTTTTTCTTTTTCTTTTGCCAGTCCTAGGATTTGAATTCAGGACCTGGGCACTGTCTCTGAGCTTCTTTTGCTCAAGGCTAGTGTTCTACCACTTGAGACACAGCACAACTTCTGGCTTTTTCTGATTATGTGGTACTGAGGAATAGAATCCAGGGTTTCATACATGCTAGACCAGCACTCTACCACAAACCACATTCCCAGCCCAAAATGTCTCATTTGTTAATTAATTTTTATTAGCTTTAAGTAATTGCACAGAGGTTAGAATTCAGCCTAACAAGTTTATGACTACAGTGCATCAATCAATGTCACCCATTCATTATTCTAACATGACATTAGGAAAATCTTTTCCTATATTCTCTTCAGTCCATGAGACATCTTGGGTAGAATAAGTTTATCTCTTTCCTGGCATCAGGAGAACTCACTGTTAGAAACCATTCTGTTGGGGTGGCATTTCTAAATGTCTAAATGTGATTTTCAGATCACAGAGTAATTCATATTCTTTTTTTTTCTTTTTTCTTTTCTTTTTATCATTCATGGGGTTTCAACTCAGGGCCTGGGCACTGTCTTTTGTGCTCAAGCCTAGAGCTCTAGCCACTTTGAGCCACAGCCCCACTTAATTAGAGATGAGAGTCTCACAGACTTTCCTGCCTAGGCTCGCTTTGAACCACAATCCTCAGCTCTCAGCCTCCTGAGTAGCTAGGATTACAGGTGTGAGCCACCAATGCCCAGCTTCATATTCTTTTTTTTCCAATAACTTTACTGATTTAGTGCTAATTTAGTATCTTTACTGATTTTTTTAGTTGTATATTTCACCTGAATTTGAATTTTCCTGGCATAAATATTTTATAAATGTTATTTATATTTATAATATCTCTTTGTTGATGAGATCTCCTTTTCAATACTGACCATAATGTACACACACACACACACACACACACACACAATTATCACAATGAAATCCCCTGGTACTGCTGTTTGTGTGAATAAAGAAAATTACTAAATGAGGGGGGAAAAAAGGATGAACTCAGCTACTTCTTCCAGTGTTTGTTTCTTAGCAAATGTTCGATAAATAGTGCTTATTGCCATAACTCTTTTTTTTTTTTTGGTAGTGGGGCTTGAACTCTGGGCCTGAGCGCTTTCCCTCAGCTCTTCAGCTCAAGGCGAGCACTCTACCACTTGAGCTACAGGGCCACTTCCGGTTTTCTGGTGGTTTATTGGAGATAAGAGTTTCACAGACTTTCTTGCAGGGGCTGGCTTTGAACTGTGATCCTCAGATCTCAGCCTCCTGAGTAGGTAGGATTACAGGCGTGAGCCACCAGCGCCCAGCTTGCCATAACTCTTACTATGATCATTACAATTCTGATATTGTTTGGTCCTATCATACATGGCATCTGGTGGGTGGATGTTCAATAAATATTTACTGAATGAATTCATTTAATACTAATATACCACTGCTCTAAAAAATGGCCTTTTTTTCAGGAAAGAACTTCAAGTGGATGAATATCTAACTGCAGGAATAGCCAAGACGAAAGATCCTGGGGCAGAGCAATGTCATGAGTCTCTGGTCACCTCAGCAGAACAGTTTGCCTAACCAAGCCTTGTTCAGCCTCTTGACCATTTATCATTAACCTAGGTGACCTGGGTCAGATGAAGAAAAAATAGAAAAAAATAGAGATGGTTGCTCTTTTATGGAAAGCTTCTGCACCAGAAAACAGATAATTCCTTTAAACAGGAATTTTTAGACTGTGTGGGAAGGCATGCCTCATACTCTGCTCCAATTAAAACAAGCACTGAGTTTGGAGGGGAGCCAAGGACTTTGATATGATTGGAGGAAGAAACGAGCATGTTTCTTTCCCCATAGATGTGAACAGCAGTAGTAGGTGGTGTTAACCCCTACACACACACACACACACACACACACACACACACACACACACACACACACGGCAATTGACAGAGGAGAATGTACTCAATCACAAAAAAAATAAAAATAAAAACAGATTTTCCTCCTAGTTCTATCCCCAATAGTAATTACCACAGTAAACCTGCTTCTGAATCTTTACCCACAAAGTTCTTCAAAAGAACTAAAGTGTGTCCAGGCCCTGGAGGCTCATGCTTGTAATCCTAGCTACTTGGAAGGCTGAGATCAGAGATCTGTGGTTTGAAGCCAGCCCAGTTAAAAAAGTCCATGAGACTCTTATCGCCAATTAACCACCAGAAAAACGGAAGTGGAGCTGTGTCTCAAAGTCGTAGAATGCTAGCCTTGAGCAAAACTGCTCATGGACACTGTCCTAGGCCCTAAATTCAAGCTCCTTGACCTATTAAAAAAAAAAAACTAAAATGTATATTTGGATTAGAAAAACTTTTTCTGGGGTTGAAAGAGATGGAGGCAAACGATGAAAGAGGTGACATTGATCAAGATGCATTGTACTCACACACCGACATGCTGAATTGAAACCCCTTTGCACAACTACCTAAATATAACTTAAAATCTATGTATGTGTGTGTGTCTTCTTCACTTAATTACCTAGGAAAATCAACTGAAAGTTGGTGTTATTTAAATAATTTTTGCATTATACTATCAAATATGGCCTACATTTTTCAGGAACTTAAAAGGGTCAATTTAAAAAAAAAAACTTCAAAGGGCCCTGAGTAAGTGATTTTCTCTGCTACTTTCTTTGTGTTTTGATGTCTCCTAGGCAACATTTTCTATAGTTACCATTACACGTGTGTTAAGAATGGGTTTTCTGGGAAACCCATTTGGAAGCTGATTAATTTTTCAGATGTCCAGCGCCAAGCAGCCCAGCAGATTGACAACACATCATGAGGTTTTACAGCTTCATTACACAAAAAGGAACTCATCCACGGGGTTTTTGTTTCCTGATCAAATGTAATGTATTCTATTAAAATATATTGTTTAGCTGTGCTTTCTATTCTTTAGCTGTATAAAACATTGGTTTAACTCAAGCTCCTAAACTGGCCTTGAATCTCAACACACTGCCATGTTAGTAGAGTGGATCTGTCTACACTCTTTCCTCCTTTTTCTTTTTCTTTTGTTTTTTTTTAATTCTTAAGTAACTCATGAATGGTTTATGCCTGTAATCCTAGCTACTGGCGGGGAGGGGCGGGACACTGAGAAGTAAGGATCCTAATTTCAATCTAGCTAGGGAAGAAAAGTCTGGGAGACTCTTATCTTTAACTAGCAAAAAGCCAGAAGTGTAAGTGTTGCTCAAGTGGTAGAGCACCAACCTTGAGTGAAAAAGCCAAGTAAGAACACAAGGCCCTGATTTGAAGCCACTGTACTGGCACCAAAACAAAATGAGTCACTGAAGAGGTAGACTCAAAAATTCCTAGACTGAAACTTCTTGGCCTCACACACCTCCCCAAAGCCCTTCATAATCTAAGCCTCTCTTCATGGAGCCAACCGTATCTCCCCATCTCCTAATTCTAGCTGCTAGCACTTCAAGCTTCTCAAATATGCCTTGCTTTCTCTCCTGCTCAGCCTCAGAACATGTGTTCTTTCTGTCTGGGATGCCGCCTTCCTTCCCTTACCCTCTGCTGTACATCCATAGCCTCTACTTCCATCTGTCTTCCCTGAACCCTAGGTTGGGTAAGATGCCAATGAAATGCATCCTCTTCGCATCCTGCACTTACCCTACTTCAGCAACTGCCTGCTCTCTCTACTACCTTGTCAGACTCATGACATTTGTCTTGGCCAGCAACACATACTTTGTATGTCATCAGTATACATTAGCCAAACGAGTAGAGAAACGAAGTCAATTGTCCTGAACACCTTCACAAGGTAAGACAAATATTTCCTTAAACCCAGGTTTAAAGAACTTCAAAGACTTACTCACCATGATGAGACATCAGAGTTCTGAGTCTCCTACTCTGGGCATGGTATTTATTTTCCTTATTCCAAGGATGGAAAACCAAGATTTCTACCAGCATCATCAGTGATGAGAGGAGACCACGTGGACCACGTGCCTCAGAAGGAACTGTGTCACCTCTTGTGCAATGAACACTCACCACTCACCCAGTTTGCCCCAGAGCATAGAGGCTGATGTTGCCAGAGATCACTCTTTTTTTTTTAATGAGGAAAATCCTCATAAAGTCACTATATTTAAACTAAAAATATGTACTATCATTTATGCTAGGTACATTAAGTAGAAAAAAACCTTAACACAGAACTTATATACTCTGCATATACTCAGCACCAATACATGCTTTCAGAGACTTCTCTCTCCTAGTTATTACCAGCCAAACCCTGCCCAGAATACCAATGGTAGCCTGGGATTCAATGCATCTGCCAAGAATCACTGTTATATTGTCTATTGCTTTGCATATTCAAAAACATTAGCCCTTCTATTTTGTCTATATTACCAATTCTGACTGTTTTCTGTTCATTATACATATAAAAGGTAAGCTCGTGGCTCAAGCTTTTTTGTTCAAGGCTGATGCTCTACCAAAGCTCCACTTCTGGTTTCTTTGGTGGTTAAGTAAAGAGGAGCATCTCAAGCATTATCCTGGCTTTAATATATTTCAATCCGCATTCCTGATTAGGAATTAGCATTTTGATTAGCTAAGATTACAGACATGAGGCACTGGCACCTACCTCAGAACTTAAATTGTGTGTGTGTGTGTGTGTGTGTGTGTGTGTGTGTGTGTGTGTGTGTGTGTCCATCCTGGGACTTAAATTCAAGGTATGGACACTATTCCTGAGGCTTATCCACTCAAGGCTGGGGCTCTACCACTTGAGGTACAGCTCTACTTCTGGCCTTTTGGGTAGTTAATTAGAGATGAGTCTCATTCACTTGCCTGCCATGACTGGCTTCAAACTGCAATCTTGAGATCACTCTTTTCTTATATCAAAAGAATGAAAAGTCTGGAACTGTTTTGACTTTTTTTAATTAGGGCAAAATACAATGCATGTAATAGAAGCAGGCACTGGTGGTTCACACCTGTAATCTTAGCTAGTCAGGAGGCTGAGATCTGAGATCTGAGATTCACAGTTCTCTGCGTGGGCAGGAAAGTCTATGATACTCTTATCTCCAATAAACCAGAAAAAGCCAGAAGTGGTGCTGTGGCCCAAAGTGGTAGACCATTATCCTTGAGCAAAAGAAGCTCAGAGCCAACAACCAGGCCCTGAGTCCTAACCCCAGGACTAGCAAAAAAAAGCATGTAATATAATATGTCATGCACACAAACAAAATACTCATCAACTAATCTCCCTGTGCCAGTTCCACATTACACTAAGCTTCAATTTTCTTCATAACTTGCATCTACCTCTGAAGAGATTTTCACTCATTCCAAGCACCAATAATTGGCCAATTTGTCATTCACCTATGACAGGAAAATGATTTCTTGAGAATCAAAAAAAAATTAGTAAAAGACAATTCTCTTTTCCCAGTAAAAGACACTCAGTTCTCCGATTGCTTGAGCATAGAATGACCACTGCAGCATTCAATTCAGGTGTCACACAGAGCATGATAGCTCTCATTATCTCACATAGCAGAAATCAAAAAACTCTAAGTGGAAAACCAATTTTTTTTTGCAGAAAATAACAAAGTAGCACTGATACAAAGATATAAGACCAGTTTTTATTTCTGAGAAAAAAAAATATCGGAGTTGAATTATTCCTAATCAATGTATGGCAGTAGAGAGATTTTAGCATTCAACTCAGAGGGTTTTATTGTCTGACTCTTAATCTACAAGCTCTATGACTTCAAACACACAATGACCTACCAGGAGCCTTAGTATTTGTTCTTAGGGATAAAATGAGAGGAAACGCTACCTTTCCACCAGGATTTGATAAAGGAGGTACCTACCTTGCCAGAGGCAAGTAGAAAGGTCTTGCTACCTTTTACATACTGTACCAAAATCAGGTATTGGTGATTAACAAGGCTAGCTGAACAAACAACAGACATTTATCACTGTTCTTGAGGCAGAAAGGCCAAGATGGTAGTTCCCACAGATTAGACTTCTTCTGAGGCCTCTCTCCTCCAATTTCTGGTGGCTGCCTCCTAAAGCTCTTTGTCAACGAATGCATATGCCCGGTGTCTGTTCTGTCCTATCATAAGGACACACCAATCACATTGGATTGCAGCTCCACCCTTATGGTCTCACCTGACTTCAGTTACTCCCATAAGGCTCTATCTCTTGGGGAGGGAGTTGGGGACTTCAACATCATATAAGAGCCGGTGGAGGAAGGGGGAGGAAGTTATGCAGTCCCTAACAGCCAATGACAGAACTCAAGTTTGAGAAGAGACAATGAAGAAAAGCAAAAAGTTCTAGCCAGGCACCAGTGGCTCATACCTGCAATCCCTAGCTACTCGGGAGGCTGGGATCTGAGGATCGAGGTTCAGGGTGCTCAGATTATGCCCTCAGAGACTTATCCTGCAGAGAGGTCTTGCGTGCAGGTGCGGTGGGCTACAGAGGCATTGGGAAACAGTAAGCAGACTGTGCGGTTGCCAGTAGATAATGCAAGCATAAAACAGGTCATTGTGTGACTGCCCAAAGAGTAAAGCAAGACAACCTGAAACCAACTGGAATCAACATGGTGTAGCCCAAGAACTACCAGCTGTCCTTTGTTTCATTAGAATGACACTTTCCTATTATTTACCCTATATACCTGACACGTACATGACATCATGAATCTGATGTCTTGACACCACCAAAGATTGCATAGAAGAACAGAAAAAAAGGAGCAAATCCTATTCCTGGAAAATTCTGACTCATTCTTGGAACTCTTTCCCTTTTCTCCACCTTAATGCATAAACAAAAATTTATCCATAAAACAAGTTATTCCAAAATCCTATAAAAGAAAGTGAGTATCTCTCTCATAAGAAACCCACAATCATATCTTGAGTCTACAGGATTTTCTCTCTATGATGAAAGGATTGACATGGATGAAGGTACCTTAGACTCATAAACTGACATGTTGGACTGAAATCCCTTTGTACAACTACCTAAAAATAATTTTTAAAAAATTAAAATTCAAAACTCAAAACCAACCAGGCTCATGCTGGCTACTTAAGAGACTGAGATATGAGGACTGCAGTTCAAAGCCAGCCCAGGCAGTCTATGTTTATGAGATTTTTTTTTCCTCAATTAACTTCCCAAACACTGGAAATGGAGCTATGACTCAAAGTGGTAGATCACTAGCCTTGAACACAAAAGCTCAGGGATAGTATCCAGGCCCTGAATTCAAGCTCCAGGACTGCTCCCAAAGAAGAAAAAGAAAAAGAAAAAAAGAAAGGAAAGAAGGAAGGAAGGAAGGAAGGAAGGAAGGAAGGAAGGAAGGAAGGAAGGAAGGAAGGAAGGAAGGGAGGGAGGGAGGGAGGGAGGGAGGGAGGGAGGGAGGGAAGGAAGGAAGGAAAGGAAGGAAGGAAAAAAGGAAGGGAAAGGAAAGGAAAGGGAAAGGAAAAGAAACTAAGAAGATGCTCTCTCAATTCCTTCCCTTGGCCTACCTCTGAATGTGTTCTCTGATGGTGACAGAGTTCCCTCTGTCTCAGCCTTCACTCACTGGTAGCACAGCATAGACTGTTAGAGGTGGAACTAGTGATCTGTGTCTAATCTAGCTTTCTCTGCCAGATCACAGATCACTTTATTCAGCAACCTTTTCTTCAATACCCTTTCTATTAAAACAAAAATGTATGGATGTGTGTGTCTCTATGTGGTGTGTATGTGTGAGAGACAGAGACAGAGACAGAGAGACAGATAGAGAATTCCAACTGGAGCCTGATTTTCCTTGGTACTTGCTGAAGTTTAAGTGTGTCCCTCAAAGGTTCATGTACTGGAAAATTAATCCCCAAGTTTATATGTTAATGGTAGTTGGAAGTGAGGCCCTGGGAGATGATTAAGATTAGATGACATCCTGAGGGTAGAGTCCCCATGATGACGGCATTCTTAGTTTTATAAGAAGAAAAGAGACCCACACAAGCTGGCTTGCTCCCTATCACCTTGTGATGCCCTTCATCTGCTAGAATGCAGCAAAAGATCTGCAGCCAAGGCTCAACACTCATGGAAGCCTTCCCAGTCTCCAGAAATCAATGTCTATTCTTTACAAATTACTCGGTCTCAAGTAACTGATTGATAGCAACGGACTAGACTAGATCAGCATCCCAAACTGGTACACTGATGCCCATTACCAGTGAAGTTTATTTAATGCATGTACACTTGCACCATCATTTATTAGTTGTGTGAGCATATGCATTTATGTCTATCCATCTGAGAGAGTGAAGTAGAAGGAGAAAGAAAGAGAGACAGAAAAGATGTAAAGGAAAGAGAAGTTGAAAGAAACTAAAGTGAGAATCATAGGGAAATGAAAGAGGAGGGGAATGAAGAGAAATGAACTTTTGGAGATGCCAGGCAGGGACCCAGAGCCCTGTACAGGCCTCCGGTACTCTGGGACTAAGAGACATAAAGATTCCACACATAAGACTAATTCTCTAGTCTATTATCAAACTTGTAAGCTGGGTAGGCCAGTGTCTCTGACCAACGATGTCACTCTGAGCAGCCTGGCTGAACCTAAGCAGGCAGGGCTCCTAAGACCACCTGTAGCAATGAGCAACACTAAGTCTTGATTTATCCTAACATTTCCTGAAGCATGGAAACAGGGTTCTACAGTCATTTTAGGAAATGCTATGGATTCAGTGCTTTGGTTTTATTCCTCTCTGCAAATACACTCTCAAAAAGGTACTAGCACCATGAAGTCTATGAGAAGCCCTATGTGCAGGAAATGAGATGGCTAACTTTGAACTCTGCTTTGAAATTATGTCATTAGATCAAATTAAATCAAGCCACAGATAGGAGCTCTGAGGACCAGATGCATACTCTCCCTGCAGGAAGTGTTGATTCTCCTGCCAGGTGACACTTCCTGCAGCTAGGATAGTCTGTAGGTTTCCCTGGCCATCATCCAAGCCAAGCAATAGTTTCTAAACAAGTCAACAAACCTGTTCTCGGCAGCTTACTCACATGCTTGGCAAACGGACACGTGCCTGGTCCCAGGAGTTCAATGGCTGGAAATGAGCTTGTTCTGGCTTGCATATTAGAGCTTGAACATATATGGACTTTGTTCCACAGGTTTAGGACTAAAAGTTTGTTCTTGACACTGGGAAATTATATCAACCTGCTGTGTCTAGAGAATGTGTGTGATTTGGGAGTGATTACAACTCCCTAACAAGCATAATTTCCTCAGGGTATAAAACTGAAGAAATCTGATGTGCAGGAAAACCTGGTTATGGCTTGAGTTGTATTCCGCCCACCCCCAAATTTCTCTGGTAAAAACCTAACTCCTCGTGCTTAAGAATATGACCTTCAAAAAGATCACAAAGGTCAAATGAAGTTTTCTAACTGGGCCTTAATCTGATGTCACTTGTATGCTTATTTTGAAAATATGGAGAGGAGTGTAGAATGAGGCCACACACAACATCTTGGACTGTGTGAGAATAAAACAGGAAAGCGGTCATCTGCAAGCCAAGGAGAAAGCTATCAGAAGAGACCAAACCCTTGACAACTTCATTTGGGACTCTCTGCCTCCCGAAATACAGGAAGATGAATTTCAGTTGTCAGTGTCTGTGTGTAGTATGAGGGTAGGCCTCTCAAATTAATACAGGTGGATAAGTTACAGAGCAAGCATTTGTTTGCCTATCCTACACCCAGCCCCTCCTTTTTTCTTACTATCCTAACCCACTTTTATTCAAGTATCTTACCCTTATATGACACAGAGAAAGGCAATCATACCCCAAGTCCCAAGAACTGGTGTTGAGAAGTCTACACAGCAGTGTTCGGTTTATTCCTGTCACCAATGATTGGCTTAAGAATAGACATGACACCAAATTCAGATGTAAAAGAATGAGAAGAACCTTCTGGTGACTTCTGGGAAGAATTTTCTCACTCTTTAAAGAGAGACACAACAAATATGGTCTCTTGCTCCCCCCCCCCCCCCACTGGAGAAATTTCTGTCTAGCTAGGACACCTGAATTTTCTGCAACTAATCTGTAACCTAGGAAGAAGCCAGCCTGAAAACAGAGACAGTTTTTTAAGGATGGAAAAGAGGAGAGATGAGCAGTGATATATCTCACTGCTATCTTAAGCAAGCCTGCAACACTTCTTACTTTAGGACTTCCAGTGGTGGCAGATTTTTTAAAAATCTATTTAAAAACAGGCAGAGGAGTCTTGTGTTGATCCACGGAAAGCTTGCAGCCATATGCACTTCATGATCCTCTCCAGCGCTCCAGTTCCTGAAAATCGGATTCTTAAGGTTACTATCAACAGTCAGCATGTGACAGAGAACCATACAAACATTAACCTACCACAACTCTGGGATATCCTAAGAAATACATCTATTTGACCTTTTGGTGGTGGTGGTGGTCATGGAACTTGAAGGAAACTGCCCTGTACAACTAGGCACTGTCTTCAGTCCCATTTAAAGAAAGAGTAAAGGCTAAAGCAGTTAAGTAACTTGGTCAAGGCCATTCTGAAGTACAGTTAGTAGGTAAAAACCTTGTCAGACCTGTGGCCCTGGAGATTTACTTTCCCTACAAACTGAAACAACACTTGTGTTACAATTAACTAGAAAGGCCCTGAAGGTCATGGAAAATAATCTTTTTTTTTTTAACTTAATTTTATTTTATGTGTGAACATACTGTACAGAGGGGTTGCAATTACATGGGCAGGATAATGCGTACATTTCTTACCAAGCATTGCAGCCTCCTCCTTTGGTTTACCCTTCCCATCCCTTCCCAGCCTCCCCCCTCCCCCACAAGAAAAATAATCTTTAACCATTCCAGGAGACTCAACTTAAGATAATGATCTGTCCCCTGAAATTCTCTTAAACTCCTTTAAATTCTAAATTGCTGCAAAATGTTTGCAAAAGGACTGATAAGCAACAAACTAAGGACTATACAGTGAGTTCTTCAGGCCCCCTATAGTAAAAACCTGACTAATTTTTTCCCACCTTTTCTTAAGAGATTACCGGATTTTTCCAAGTAATAGAAAATCTCACGTTGATATTTTCAATAGTCAGGTGCACACACTAATTTTCTCTCTTTCTCTTTCTCTCTCCCTCCCTCAAATCCTTCTTTTCTCTCTCTCTTCAGCTAACTTTTGGCAATTACTAAGGGATTCTTGTAGGAAAAAAGTAACTTTCTAAATGGTATACAGTCATTGTAAAAAAAAAAAAAAAAAAAAGCAGAGAACACAATGTAAGAGAAAAATGACAGATCACAAAAGGACAGATACTGCCTGGAAATATAAAAACAGACATTTGGACTGATACTTAAGAACTTCCCAACAGAAAGAGTGTGAGACACTGGCAATGTTAAGAAAGTTCATGATGGAACCAAGTTTCCAAAGAATAAAATAAGAGTGTTGGAAATTTTAGGTGTAACGTTTCTCAGTCATAAAGGACCAAGAAGACAAGCTATCGTCCAATTGTCTGGACATGAAGAACTCTTCTAAACTAAACGAAAGAAAAGTTAACCGGAGGGACGGGAGAGTATCATATAGAAATAAGAATAGCAGGCATGAGGCTAGGAGGCCAAACTCCGTACCACCAAAAAAAAAAAAAACAGGAACTTTGAGAATTTAGAGAGAATCAGAAAGGAAATCGAAGGTTGGGGTTTGCTTAACTGACAGAAGAGGTCATCTCAGCCAGGCCAGTGTTGTATCTGGTTGATCATTTGCTCCTGTCTGGATCTTTGAGGCATTCTGAAGGATCTTGCTAGGGTCATATTAATACTTGAGGGGAGGAATCTAGTTCCCATAAGATGATTGCTCCTACTGCAGCCATGGTTCCCATTATGGGGTAATTGCTTCCACTTAGCTATGATCTTGTCCCAGGCTTCTCTGTCCTGCTCTCTAGCTTGCTGTTGCTTGTGAGTAGTTTCAGCCCCTTGTCTTAAAGATGCTTATCAGTGAGTCCTACTATTGCTAGAACTCAAGATGACTGAAAAGATAGGCTCCCCTTCGCAATGTCCCAAAGGGATCCTGACATCATCCCAGTTAGATGAATTTTGTATCTTCCCCATTTTACAAGGAGAGAGAAATAGAAGTTAACTGGGGAAAATGCCAAGAGATGCCCAGAGCCAACAGTTTCCTAAACCTACCCACAGGAGTGGCGGCACCCACTGTGAGCACACATCTAGGAGCCAGAGCCAACACACACTGCCCAGTTCTGACCAACATGGCTTTGTGCCCTGAGTTTTCACAGCCTGACGCCAGCTCAGCTTCCCTTCTGGCCCATCTCTGTCCTACATCTGGGGAGACAGTGAATAATCTTTCCTTTCTTTCTGGAGCTTGTTGCCTTCAAGGTATTTATAGACTGCTCCTGGCCCTGCTGAGACATCTTTTCTCTCTCTCTGGTTTAAATTTAGCTCCCTTTGTCTTCCTCCCCTGACTTATCTGCTCAGGCCGCCTGGGTTTCCTCTGCTGCCTTTGTTCTCCCTGTGTTTGTTCTTGCCTTGGCTGAGCAGAAACAATCTAGCCAAAGAGTTGCTCTGAGGCCTTATGTAACTTTCTCCTCCCCACTCAGACCTCGGGGCAGCCCCGGCTCTGCCCACTTTGCACTTTCTCTTGCAGCAGTCCACACCTTTATCTTCCCTCAACCTGGTCCAAGTACAGAGAGGGGAACCCAGCAAGACCAACTTGCACACACAGCAGTGACCCACAGACTTTCTCCAGGCCCTCTGACAAAGCCACTTTCACTTTTTAAAGCTCCCTGATGGTGAAGCCCGATCTGGAGGCTCTTGTTCCAGATTTACTGTGCCTTCTATGCTACAGAATATGTAGCATACAATTGTTGTCCATCTTTGTCCTTTTTAGCCCCTGAAATGAAAAGTGACATAATTTTGTCTTAGCACCAGAGAGAGAAATTGCAGAATAAATGTGTTGCTTTGTCTCAAAGAACATTTACTCTCTACAAGGTAGGAGGAGCCAGGGACCAGTGGCTCACACCTATAATCCTAGCTACTAAGGAAGCTGAGATCTGAGGATTGTGAATCAAAGCCAATTTATCTCCAATTAGCTACCAAAAAGATGATACGTGTAGCTGTGGCTCAAGTGGTCGAACACTAGCCTTGAGCCAAAAAGCTCAGGGACACTGTCCAGGCCCTGAATTTAAGCCCCCAGGACTAGAACAAGAAAGAGAGACAGGAAGTGGCGCTGTAGCTCAAGTGGTAGAGTGCTAGCCTTGAGCTGAAGAGCTGAGGGACAGCGCCCAGGCCCAGAGTTCAAGCCCCACAATGGACAAAAAAAAAAAGAGGGGCTGGGAAGATAGCTCAGTAGTAGAGCGCTTGCCTTGCATGCCTGAGGCCCTGGGTTCAATTCCTCAGCACCACATAAGCAAAAAGAAAAAAGCTGGAGGTGGCGCTGTGGCTCAAGTGGTAGAGCGCTAGCCTTAAGCTGAATAGCTGAGGGTCAGGGCCCAGGCACAGAGTTCAGGCCCCACGACCGGACCCAAAAAAAAAAGAGAGAGAGAGAGAGAGAGAGAAACAGAAAGAGAGAGAGGAATAAAGAAAGGAAAGATAGAAGAAAAAGAACGAAAGAAAGAGGGAAGGAGGGAGGAAGGAAGGAAGGAAGGAAGGGAGAGAGGGAGAGGGAGACAGAGAGGGAGAGGGAGGGAGGGAGGGAGGAAGGAAGGAAGGAAGGAAGCAAGGAAGGAAGGAAGGAAGGATTAAGGGAAGTGGGGGGGGCATGTTTATGCCAAGTGCTATACACAAACCTAGCACAAGGAGGCAGTGTGGGCCCACGGTCAACTTCAGCCCAGCCAACTTGAAACAACTTGGGACAAATGAGGGAAAGAGGCCCAGATAATAAAAGTAGAATGAAAGACAGGGAATTTTCCATTTCCACCAGGGTGGAGGAAAAAGTGAATACATTTTCCTTTTTTTATCTATACCCTATATTGTTAGTGTTTTTAACTGATTCATTCAGCACGTATTTATTTATGGCATTGTTCTAGGCACCGGAACACTTGAATAGAAAGGTCATTCACTCCTTCTATAATAATTAAACTAGTATTCAAGACAGGGTGAGAATTTTCACCTTGCCCCTTTGCTGAAAACAAAATAGAGACAGACAGACAGACAGACAGACAGACAGACAGACAGACAGATAGATAGATAGATAGATAGGTAGGTAGGGCAGATGGTTTCGGGCATGCTCAATCAGCAACCCAGGAAGGTGGTCCATGAGAGGTGAGCCTGGATGCACTACTTCCCTGCTATGGCACAGGGAGGTGGATCCCAAAGGAAGCTGTTATTTTTGTCAAACTCAGAAGGCAGATATGAGTTCTGTGCAGCTGGGGCAGCTACGTGAGAGTAACATGGACATCTTTCTTGGAATGGTGAATGCCTCTTACTATCAGGTTAGGATGTGTCTGTACAAGGTAAGACCCTCCAAAGCCAAGCCATACTGTCTGATGAGGTGTAAAGCTGAAAACAAACACCAAACAACTTACTGAAACCTCATGCATTCTGTTAAGAGAAAGAAAAGAAGGAAAGAGGGAAGGAAGGAAGGAAGGAAGGAAGGAAGGAAGGAAGGAAGGAAGGAAGGAAGGAAGGAAGGGAGGGAGGGAGGGAGGGAGGGAGGGAGGGAGGGAGGGAGAGGAGAAAAGAAGAGAGAGGAGAAAAGAAGAGAGAAAAGTAAGGAAGGGAGGGAAAGCAAGCAAGAGAAAGAAAGAAAGAGAGAGAAAGAGAAAGAGAGAGAGGGAAGGAAGGAAAGAAGGAAGGAAGGAAGGAAAGAAGGAAGGAAGGAAGGAAGAAAAATAGATGATATATGGATCATGCCTCAGAGCTCTAAGCAAAACTGAAATTGATTCTCTAGAAAAATTTAAATAAATAAAATCAAGCCTGGCAGGACCAAATAGACTCACTAGTGATCTAACTTTTCACATACACACACACACACACATCAACCTCCATGAGAGAAATTAACATAATACTCTAAATTTTTCATCCAAAGTAACCACTTTATAATTTAAAAATTACTATATGTATGGGGTTGGGGCAGTTGGTAAGGTGCTAGCCAATGAGTAAAAGCATCAGGTACCAAGTTCAAGTCCCAGTCTCAGACCCTCCTCCCCCCAAAAAACTAAAAAGCTAAAAAATTACCACACATGAGAAAAGGAATATGTTGACGTCTGTTAAAATAGATCCTATGTTGCCCTAGATGATAAAGTTAGCAGACAAACATTTTAAAATAGCTTTTATAATTATGTCCAAGGATTTATAGAAAATTTGATCATAAAGAGTGAAAACTTAGGGAATCACTATGAAGGAGTGAAAACTAATAGCACAGAATTCTAGGACAGAAAAGTATGGTAATACCTGACATAGAAAAATTTACTGGAACATTGAAAGCTTTTTTTAGTGCACAGAAGTCCAGTGATCTGTACAAGTACATTCAAGCAGACTGATGAGAGTTGTAATTTCAAAAGAGAGCGAGAAAATTGTTTCAAAAATAATAACTGATAGTTTCTCAAAAAAATTATTAATTTGTAGACCAGTAATTCAGCTCTCCTCAGATAGGCTAATGCAGAGAAAAACTGCTGAAAATTAAAGATTTTTAAAAAACTTAAAGCAACCAAAGAAGGAACAATAATACAAATACCAATGGCTTGCTCAGAACAAACAATAGGAGCAAGAAGACAAAGGAACAGCAACTTTAAAATGCAAGAAGAAAAAAGAAATGTCAGCTCAAATTATATAGGCAATGAAAATATCCTTCACAAGTTAGAGTGAAATAAAGCTATTTTTAGGTGAACATAATGTGAGAGAGTATCCATTGACAGCAGGTTTTAGCTACAAAATTTGCTAAGGAAAGCTATTCAAGCTGAAGAAAAAGTATGCCAGAAGGAAATTTGAATATATAAAGAAAAAAAATGATTATGGAATAAACTAAGTATGTGACATATATAAATATACACATATACACATATGCATATATAAATGTGAGAGATATCATGGATGTGAATAATAAAGATGATTGACTGGAAGAAGTTGAATTTTACTGCCGTACATGAAGCAATAAAATATTAATTAAAGGCAAATTAGACAAATGGAGGACATTTGTATTGCCTGGAGCAAAGCTAAAATAAAATACAAAAAAAAAAAAGGTAAAGCTTAAAAGTCAATAGGGAAATTTTAAAAGGCTATTGAAAAGTATCCACTTAAACTAACAAGTCAAGGAAGGAGGGAAAATGAGATCAATAAACATGAGAAAGGGAAAACAAATACCAGAAGACAGACATAAAGCCCACCACATCATTCATAATTCTTCTACGCATAAGTGGGCTAACCCCTCCAATTGGGCATTATAGAATTTGTGGCACAGTAGAGTGAGGAAAAGAACATAAATTCCTTTTTGCAAAAACCAACCGTACATACTAAAAGCAGAATTGCTGAAACAACTATTTTAGAACTCTGAAAATCAACCAATGCCATATAACATAAAGTTTTTATTCATGATCAACTACTAACCATTGAGTATGAGCTGTGGA
The DNA here is from genome assembly GCF_019054845.1 of Dipodomys spectabilis. Taxonomy (NCBI): domain Eukaryota; kingdom Metazoa; phylum Chordata; class Mammalia; order Rodentia; family Heteromyidae; genus Dipodomys; species Dipodomys spectabilis. The sequence goes on from NW_024870707.1 coordinate 4,901,888, forward strand.
AATTTGTGGTATTTGAACCTGGGATTGAAATGCTTGCTGTTTCCTCCTGAGTCCCATCCCTTTTGGTCAATCCAGTGGTTCCACTTGGTAGCAGCAAGAATAGACTTTGTGGTTTAGAATGGAAGTAAAGACCCATGGCTACCAGCATTGTCAGTAATACTAGCAACCTTGTTATAAATAAATTGGAAAAGCCAGTCTGTACTGGTGCTTAGCTATGATTGCAGTCTTGGTTGAGATATGCAACAGCCTATAAAATAATCAAAAGCATTATCAATGAATGGCTTAAAGGGGTTGACAAATATTCCATATATTCCTGGCTAACCAGGATACTGAGCATGCAGAGAAACAATACAAGATGGCCAAGCTGGGAATATTGGCTAAGGCAGATTTAACCTGGACAACCCCACATTTCTAGTAAAAGCGTATGGGGGCTTAACTAAACTGAGGTTTGTAGTAGGCAGTTTTTAAGAAATTTAAAAATTAAAAAAAAATAACCCTCCTCACCTTCCCACACACAAAGACATCCAAATCCTAATCCCAAAATTTGTGATAGTCACCTTACACAGCAAGAAGAATGGAGGGTGATTAAAGTTTAAGAGCCTTGAAAATGAATACTATCTTGGGTTAGTCTGACAGGCTCAAGCCAATTACATGGTTCCCTAAAAGCAGAGAGTATTTTCTACCAAGTCAGAGAGACATGATAGGAGGATTTGATGTGCCATATTAGCGTTGGAGATGAGGAAGCAGGCCATGAGCTAGGGGGTGCTAGCATTTTCTGGAAACTAGCAATGCAAGGAATTAGATTCTTCCCTTAAAAACCTCCAGAAAGGAATGCAGCCAAGGTAACACCGTGTTTTTTTACCTAGTGAGACCACTAGAGGACTTCAGACCTGCTGGGAAATAACATATTTATGTTGTATGTATTTATGCAGGTTTGTGGTCGTTAATTGTGGAAACAACAACCACAAGAAAAAATAACTCGAGGTATGTGAAGCACAAATCCTGTGACCAAATCCTGGTTGACCACTACATTGTAATGAAGCAAGCAACCCTAGGAAACAAGGTTTTTTAAAAACTGAAGAGCAAGCCTTGCAGGCACGCAGCCTAAGAGACAGAAAGATTCTTCCATCCAAGTAAACTACCAAACAAGCCACAACTAACACTTGTAAGTGATAGCAATCCAAAGTTGCTACTTATACATGGCCTAAACTTTTTAATGGTCTGTCAAAAAGTTATAAACCATGTAAAGAGATCAAAAAGCAAGTTCCTTACCCAGGAGAGAATTTTTTTCCATAGGAACAGTCTCTGAGTGGTCCCAAAGCTTTATTTAGCAATCAAAAATATAAAAAATAGCCAGGCAGTAGTAGATCACATCTGTAATCTTAGTTACTCAGGAGGCTGAGATCAGAGGATGATGGTCTGAAGCCAGCTCAGGCAATGAAGTCTGTGAGACTCTTATCTCCAATTAACCATCAGAAAACCAGAAGTGGAACTGAGGATCAAAGTGGTTGAGCACTAGCCTTGAGCAAAAGAGTTCAGGGACAATGCCCAGGCCCCTGAGTTCAAACCCCACTTGTGAATATATATAATATAATATTATATAATATATTATATAAAATACAGCATAATATATAACATATGCTATATGTTATATATGTTATTTATTATACTGTACATTATATATACATATATATACAATTATTTCCAAATAACTAAAAAATGGGTTTCAAGAAAAATATGATGGCAATAACTAACAGATATGAGAATCCTAAGAAATAGATGGAAACCATTTGTTTAAAAACAAATGTCTACAGTTTAAAAGTTGAGAAATCTGTATAACATTTTATTAGATTCCTAGAGCTGTCACAGCAAAAATACCACAAATAAAGTGATTTAAAACAGAAACTTGACACAAATGGTTTTTTCTTGCTTGCTATTGTTTCTAACATATTTATAAGGTACCACATGATTTTTTTTTGTTGCTTTGTATGTCCCTCCCCATGGTATATCCCCTGTTTTCACTGTATTTCAATGAGATGTACAAGACGCTATGTTAAAGCTATGTTGAAAAAACAAACTTTACAATTTAGGTCGGGGGGGGGGGGGGGGGGAGGCGGGGAGGGAATGGGAGGGCAGGGATGGTAGGGGAAAAACAAAGAAGGAGGCAACAATGCTTGATAAGAAATGTACTCATTACCTTGCTCATGTAACTGTAACCCCTCTGTACAGTATTTTCACAATAAAAAGTATTAAAAAAAAATAAACAGAAACGTGGGATCTCCTGGTTCTAGAGGAGAGATTTAAACTCAAGATATCATAGGCCTAGCCCCTCCCATGAGTCTTCCAGGTGAAAACTATAGCAGGGAATTCTTTCTTGTGGTTTATTGCTTCAGTGAGGTTGCAGGCAACCTTGGCATTCCTTGGCTTGTGGGTGCATCATTCCAACCACATACTCTTTCCCTCAGCTGTGTCTTTGCCACTTCTTCCCTTTTGGCCTCTCTTCCATTTTCCTTTTACTTATAAGGATACCAAATCCAAAACTGGAGCCCATATGACCTCATCTTGATTTGGATTGCATGTACAAAGATCTTATCTCCACATAAGCTCACACTCTTAGGGAGACAAGAACTTTGGGGAAACCTTATTTTTAACTCAGTAGAAACATTGATAGGCATCCCAACACAGTGTCTTCAAAGCCACAGCCTCTGGCTAATTCCAACTGCAGATATGACAATCTTACAGAGTGGTCTTACGAACACACAACAACGATGAAGACAGAAGCAATCAGCCAGTGTGCTCTATGTCTTGGGCTCCACAGAACACCACCGCTCCAGAGGGGCTGGCTGACAGGCAGTGGAGTTCCACTATCAAAGAGTTTCTATCCAAACTACGGCTAGCAGATTCGTAGTATTTTTTTTTTTAACCTGTCTTTTCTATCAAGGTGAGTTGCTTAAAAGTTCTTGCTTTGGTCTGGTGACTTGGTTCATGTTAAGGAACAGAGGACCTGCTTTGGGATAAGGAAGGATTTTTTTGAAAAGTAAGGTTTGGTCTTAGACTGGTTTCTTTTCAAGATGGAAATTAAGACACAGCTCAGATTGTTCAGGAAATCGTATGAACATAGGGCATATATTTTGGGATTACTTGTGTACTCTAAATCTTATTTTGAAGTTAATTTATGTAAATACATTTTACCCTATCCAAACTAGCCAATCAAAACAGATTGAGCTCAACCAATCTGAGCAGGGGAGGGGCTGCTTCTTGGATAAAGGAGCCGGAGGGAGGTTGCCTGCTCTGTGTGCTTGCTTGCCAGATTTTTGGCTGATGGTCGGTTCATCTTCCTGCAAAAGTAAATGTTACCTTGCTGAGACAATTCTGTATTTTCATGGCTATTGTTGTGATTCCAATGGTTCCTGGAGAGCATATTTATAAAAATAGATGTGCACAGAATAGCAACTCTACCCTAAAGGAGACCAAAGTAGAAAGTCCTGTGCTGTACTTCAAGAAAGTAGCTGAGGGCTGGGAAGGTGGCTCAGTAGTAGAGCGCTTGTCTTGCATGCATAAGGCCCTGGGTTCGATTTCTCAGCACCACATAAACAGAAAAAAAAAACCAGAAGTGGAGCTGTGGCTCAAGTGGTAGAGCGCTAGCCTTGAGCTGAAGAGCTGAGGGACAGCGCCCAAGCCCAGAGTTCAGGCCCCACGACCCGACCCAAAAAAAAGAAAGTAGCTGAGGTCCAGCCTCATGCTTGCACTCCTAAAAGTGAATGAAAAACTTCCCCCACAAAGCTATTTGCCTCCCTTCTTTACAGTAGGAATAATAAAGTGATGTACCAAGACTTACATTAAACAAAGGGCATTGTACTAGGACATCAGGGAAGATAGATGGACTGATCCTGTACAGAAAGAAGAGAGGGATAGGCAGAATCGATGTTTAAAGGAATAACAGGCAAAAATCCTCCCAATGAGTGTCAAGTAAGATAAACACAAAGAAATTCACACCTAGAAACATAGTCAAAATGATTAAATACCAAAGACAAAGAAAATCTTGAGAGCAGCAAAAGAGGAAATTTTATTCATCACATGCAGAGTGACAATATAAGTGACAAGTGTCACATCACAAACAAGAGATCCAAAAGGCAATAAAAAGACATGTGCAAATTATTGGAGAATAAAACAGCCGTCAATCAAAAATTCCACATTTCAAGTAAATAACCATTGCAAATTGAAGGCAAAATAAATTCTCCCACAAAGTCTTAGGAAACTACTTACTTGTCTTTAATAGATAGGAAGGTAGTCCTTCAGATTGAAAGTAAAAGACACTAAATGGTAAATGGAATCTATGAGAAAAAAATATAAAAGCACTAGCAATGCTGTGTGTAAACAATGCATTCTTACAAATTAATTATAGATATTTTTCTCCCTTAACATCTTCAAAAGTCAAAAGATTTTTAAAGGCAGTAATTACAGCAATGAATTATTGCATTATAACATACTTATGTAGATGTGACATCTACATAAATGTCATACACATGAAAATAATGACACCAAAAAAAAAAAGATAAGAAGTTATATTTGAGAAAATGTTTCTCTGTGGGGTGTGTGTGTATGTGTGTGTGTGTGTGTGTGTGTGTGTGTGTGTGTGTGTGTCATTCATGGGGCTTGAACTTCGGGCCTGAACACTGTCCCTCAGCTCTTCAGCTCAAGACAAGCACCCTACCACTTAAGCCACAGGATCACCTCCAGTTTTCTGGTGGTTTACTAGAAATAAGAGTCTCACGGACTTTCCTGCCCGGGCTGGCTATGAACCGCAATCCTCAGATCTTAGCTTCCTGAGTAGCTAGGATTATAGGCATGAGCCACAGGCACCCAACTAACATTTTCTCAGTCTTTTTTTTTTTTTTTTTTTTTTTGGTCATGGGTCTTGAACTCTGGGCTTGGATGCTGTCCCTGAGCTCTTCAGCTCAAGGTTGGCGCTTGACCACTTGAGCCATAGCACCACTTCCAACACTTCTTTATTTTACAAAAACTCAGTACCCATTTGGTGTTTTCTAATATATCATGTTATGATAACAAGCAAGTATCTGTAGTATTTTCCTGAAGAAAATACTAAGAAAATGTCTCAACCAGAGTTCAGACTGAAATCTAGACTACATGAAGAGACAGCCATATGACAATCAGAAAGGACAGTAGTATAGGAACAGGTGGCAGTATCAAAGTTTGGTTGTTGGAGAAAAGATCACTGTGGTGGAATGTGTGGTGAAAGCATCACCAATTGGTGATGAAAAAGATGGGTACCCAGGTCCATAAACAGACTGAGACACCTACATGAAATTGCATGCATTAAGGTCAGTGAAGAGTGTACGTCAGTTCGTTATATGTGAGTCCATTTGAAAAGAATAGTTCCATGAGAGGACTGAAGTACAGGGCAGAAAGCACAGATACATGAAGGCGACTTGGGAGTCAAGTTAGGGAGAGAAAAGTGGAAGGATTTAAGATGGATATTTATAGGCAGTGCTAACTTGGTTATGTCCTGGACTGGTTTGGAAGAAGCTAGGAGCTAAGAGATGACCTCTGGCTTTAGAGTTTGAGCACATGGGTCAATGAGGGTGCTTTTTTTTTTATCAAGAAGAGAGAGACCAAGAAAGACACCAAATTGATAAAGGAATAAGGTAAGATGATGGTGGGAAGGAATCAGCAGTCTGGTTAGCAGCTCTACAGAGTTAAGACTTGTTGGATTTCTCAAATTATTTACTGTTTACTCAATAATCCTTTTTTTTTAATTACTAAGTCCCTATCCTCCAGGAACTCACAAATCCAGTAGGACAGATAAAAGAGTAAAAGGCATAGGTAATATGGCACAATATACAATTGTGCAAAACCCAACAGATTGACAGAGGAGAGACGGTTAGGAAGGCTCTAGAAAGATGCTGAGTTCAGATTCCAAGTATGAATGAACTTCTCTGAACATACTGGAATAGATCATCAGCAGAGGGAAGTCTTAAACTAAGATTCTCGAGATATGAGCCACAGTTGCCACAAGGAACGTTGAGAATGTCCATTGCATTGTGTGGCACGAATCAATTTCTATAAGACTGAAAGGGCAGGCTGTGATGATGCGCTTTATCTTGTGGCCTAGAGGAAATAGGGAGACAGAGAAGAAATCTAAGCAGGAAACAGACTTTGGGAGATTAGTGTTAAAGGCTTCCCTGGCCATGGAGCTTGGAAAGCAATAGTGATAGATGACAGAGACAAAGCAGGAAGCCACTTCTGACGGGTCTACGGTCTAGGTGAGGAGTGAAGGAAGCCTGAAGGAAAGCATTAGGGATGAAAATAAGAGAAGAGTGAGACAAGATGGAAGTTTAGTGATATAATCGGGTGATTGATTAGATGTGAGGGAAAAAAAGCCCAAGATAACTCTGAGATTGCCCATGAAAGTCTAGGAGAATTGTGGTGCCAAGAACCAAGATAAGGAACCTGGATAGAGGGAGAGAAAATGAAGAGTGAGTTTGAGTTTGATCGTGTTTAGTTAAGAGATGCTGAAGGGACATTTCTATGTCAAACAATAGGTGGACACTTGGGCCTGTGCTCTAAAGACAGATCCAACCTCAAGACAGAGATTTGAGAGTCCTTGGCACCAATAATACCTAATTATGCATCTGGATCTGCATTGAGTCTTTTACACAAAACTATCTCATTTCTTCCCCCCAGTAACAGCCTCATGTGGTAAACATCATTCTTGCCATGTTGCAAATAAGCATGTTGAAGTTCAAGGAATTCAAATCCTTGCTCAAGGATACACATAAATTTAAGTGGCAGAGTCAAGATTTGAACTCATGTATCTAATGCTGCCCTATAAGATTAAAAAAAAAACAGGGCAAAAGAGAAACTGGGAACCTGTAGGGTGCCACTCACTGACTCTAATCCAATGTCCAACTTCAAGGCCACACGGACCTCATGGATCACTGAGACTCATCACATGAGCAGGAATAATGAGAAAGCCTAAGAAGAGGAAATTTATTTAACCAAGGTCACAAATGCAGCCCCAAGAAAGTCAAAGGCAGAAGTCTGGCTCAAATGCTAGAGTGCCTTTCTAGAAAAAGAAAGAGAGAGAGAGAGAGAAAGAGAGAGAGAGAGAAAGAAAGAAAGAAAGAAAGAAAGAAAGAAAGAAAGAAAGAAAGAAAGAAAGAAAGAAAGAAAGAAAGAAAGAAAGAAAGAAAGAAAGAAAGATCAGACACTTCTTAGAATCTGACCAATCCAGTATTCTTTCCACTACACCCCAGACAGAGCCTCCACCTTAACAAGTTGCGCACTTAGCTCATCCCAAGGAAGCCCCAGCAGGCTTTCTCTTGGCATCTGATATATAAAAATCTATGGTTCTCGCCGGGCGTTGGTGGCTCACGCCTGTAATCCTAGCTACTCAGGAGGCTGAGATCTGAGGATCGCGGTTCAAAGCCAGCCCAGGCAGGAGAGACCGTGAGACTCCTATCTCCAATAAACCACCAGAAAACCGGAAGTGGCGCTGTAGCTCAAGTGGTAGAGCGCTCGCCTTGAGCTGAAGAGCTGAGGGACAGCGCCCAGGCCCAGAGTTCAAGCCCCGTGACCGACCAAAAAAAAAAAAAAATCTATGGTTCTACGTGCTCTGGCCCTCTCCACCTCTTTAACCTCAGTATACCACTCTCTCTTTAAGAGACGTATCAGCCAGGTCCACACCCAGTACTGTGTTTGCTGGTCACTCTGCTAATGGTGCCTTTCCTCAAATAACCCCATATTGCTTCTCACAAAAGTGTGCTTTATCACTCAACTCTTATTTGTGTGTATTAGGGCTTAAACTCAGGGCCTGGGCACTGTCCCTGGGCATTTGTGCTCCAGGCTAGAATGCTACCACTTGAACCAAAGCTCCACTTCTAACTTTTTATTGGTTCATTGGAGATAAGAGTCGCAGGAGCTTTCCTGCCATAGCTGGCTTCACACTTCTCAGATCTCAGCTTCCTGAGTAACTGGGATTACAGGTGTGAGGCATGTGTCCGGATATCACTCAGCTCTTACACAACCCTCTTACACAACCGTTTTTGTGTGTGTGTGTGAATGGTGACACTGTACTGTTCTATTTGGTTGTTTATCTTTTGCTCCATCTTCTATAACATTCAGCAACCTTTACTATATCCCCTAAACTTCAAATAGAATTTTGTATTGTGACTGTGGCATAGATAAATCAAGAAGGAAGAAACTAAGGGAAGGAGGAAGGGAGGAAGGAAGGAAGCAGGGATTAAGCTATCCTATGGATAGAGGATGCAGGAGCAGGGTATCGTGTGCATTTATTGGCAAGAAAGCCACAACCAGGCAAAGTCTTCTTGGAGCTCCTCATCTTTCACCACATTTGCGCCCCCATGGACTGAAGAGGCATGGCCTGACTCATTTACATAGGAAAGAGATGTTCATGTCTGCAGATAGGCCAGGTGATCTGGACATTGAGAACACCAGGACTGCACGACTCTCTCTCTGTCTTTCTCCACTGCATCCTGTCTTCTTGTCTGCTTCTCTCCTCTCTAAGGCCCATGCCCTACCATTGTGCGCTCAGACCCTTGATCTCCCCCAGCACCTCTTCTCCATCACCCCCCTCCCAGAAGCCTTCTGCTTTTCATCTCCCCACCATCCCCGGGTCTCACGCTTGTCCCCCAGCTCGCCCATATCTGCTTCCTTTTGGCTCTCCAGTCCCTTATCAGACGTCCTTCCCTCCATCTTGGTCCCCTTATCTGTTCATTCCCTGCCCCCACCCCACCCCACACACAAACAGAGTTGTTTTTCCCCCTCCTGGATAGTGGCTCTCAGTAAACAACAAATGCTCTGAGTTTACATTCCAGGCTCCTAGGGACAGGCTGGGGCAGGTGTGAGTGACAGATCCTGAGAGTATGTGGGGGCAGGGGGAGGGGATTTCTGGGCGTAAACCTGGTGGCTTCACAAACAAATCAGGACTCTGATTTTGGAATCCGCCTTGCCCCAGTAGAATCCTGCTCTGGAGCTTGAACCAGTCTTTAACTGCCTACTAACCTAGAGAGACAGGAGGCAAATGGCTTCCACCTCCTTGGGCCTCAAACAGATCCCTGTGAGGATACTGATGCATGATAGACAAAAGACCTGCGGCAGGGCTGATATGCGAATTCATCCCTCCTGCAGCGAACTCTCTCTGTCCCAACTCCTCTTCTGCTCTGGAGACCCTCTGAGAGAGAGCTGGTTGCTGTGAGTGTTCTAGGTAGGATTGAACTGAGTTCTCTGCAAGGCTAATTTGCCCAAGGTCACACCATTTAGCCCAGCAGAAGTGTCGGTGGGTCCACCCACCTTCCCACACAGGAAAGCAGCTCTCAAGTAGGCAGGAATCTCATGCCACCCTCTCTTCAATCATCGACCATGGCCCGCAGAGGTGTCCCCATGGCCTGTCAGCATCTGCTGGGTCCCCAGGACAAAGGGTGAAACTGAGTTGTCACTAAAGAAATGGAGGAGTCACACTGGGTCATTAGGACCTCAGGAAATGACTTCAGTAGCTCCACTGGGCGGTCTGGTGTTAATCATTTTCTCACACCCAAGGACCCCTCATTGCCACCTCCCGAGTCCTACTCTCCTTGACTATAATTAGGGCTGTCATCTGGCTGTGACTGCAGAAACTAACACCAAGAGCCCTTCGCACACCTGCTCCAGGAGGCAGTGTCAGCCCCCAGTGCTGGACTCCACAGAGCACCAGCTGCTGCCAGCTTGCCCAGTGGGAGCTGTGGGTGTCATTGCACTGCATAATGGAGCAGCAACAGGCAGCAGGGGCTGTTCATCACGTTTCTCTGGGGCCAGTGTTGCTACTGGGCGTAGGGAAGGCTTTGGGAATTACCAAGTGCCACCAGCCACCCTATTTTCATTTTCTTTTCTTTTTCTTCTTGGAGACAGTTTTCCAGACTAGCCTGGGACTCCAGTCCTCCTTCCTTACCCTCTATCGAGTACTGAGATGGCACTTGTGTGTCACCATACGTAGCTTAACTTCCGGCCATCTTACTTTCCCTTTTCCTTTTCTTTGTGCCAGTACTGAGGCTTGGACTCACGGCCTGAGCACTATCCCTTAGCTTTGTCACCCCAGGCTGGTGTTCTACCAGTTGAGCCACAGCTCTACTTCCAGTTTTTTTGATGATTCCTTGGAGCTCAGAGTCTCACAGACTTTCCTGCCCCAGCTGGCTTTGAATCACAATCTTCAGATCTCTGTCTGAGTAGCTAGGATTACAGTGGTGAGTTACCCAGTGCCCAGCTCATCTTACTTTTTGAATGAGAAAACGAAGGCCTAGAGAGAAGAATGCCTTACCAAAAATCCTATAGCCCTAACTCACAAAAGCCCAGGTTCTCTACCTCCTCAACTCATATTTCCTCCTCTTCCCCACAGATAAGATAGCCATTCTAAACTCACTCAGAGAACATTTGGCAATGCCAGGAAACATTTTTGGTTATCTCTCTTTAAAGAGTTAGAAGACAGGATGCTGTTAAACATCCCAGAATACATAAAACAATCCCCTAGAGCAAAGTTGTGTTGTACCCACAATACCCACAGTGCTAAGATTCAGAGACCTTGGGTTCAAAGCTCGGCCTCAGGAACCCATGTTGTCAGTCGCATCAAATGTCTTTTACAATGAACGGTCCACCTGGCCCTCTTTGGATTGTCCTGCAAACCAGGACACAGTTTGCTGGCATGCATCACGGGGCTCTGTGGGGCCCAGTGACCTCTAAGGAAGGTTAATTCCCAACATCTGCCTAGTTCTGTGCCTTTGATGATGTCTCCTCTGCCTGGGAGGTCATCTCCTCACCATCTACTCCTGTGACACCATGACTGCATCCTTCCAGGCCTGGCAGGTGCCACTGCCTCCTGGAAGTCACCTTTGCTCTCTCCTTCCACAAGTCAACGCCATCTCTAAGCCCCATGAGCACTTTCGTGATGTCTGTTCTGACCTTGAGAAAAGCCCACCTTGCAGTGGAATCAGGAAGCATCATAATTCAATGTCAAGTGAACAGCTCTAGAGACTGAGGGCTGAGGACCTGCCCGCTATCCAACATCAGAGTTGCATGTGTTCATTGTATAAGGCAGCCTTCCTTGGGACATTTCCATACATGCCTGCAACGTGTCTCGCCCGAATCCGCCCATTTAGCATTCTCCTTCACTTTCTACCCACCTTTCTTAAAAGAAATTCAGCAAGTTTCCTTTTCCTTCTTTTCTAAATGTACTGAGATTGCCCTTTTTTGAAACTGTACTGGGATTTGAACTCAGGGCCTTGCCCTTACAAAGCAGGTACTCTACCACTTAAGCTACTCTACCAGCTCACCTTTGTTCTAATTTTGCTTATAAGTGCTTCAACCATATTCACCCTCAGCCACTCCTTCTGTTGCTCCCCTGTCTCCTGCCGGGTCCCACCCTCAAGTGAGCCTATTTTACTTTTCTATCATTTAGTTTTTAGTATATATTAATTGGACAAAAAGGTTGCACTATGGTATTTCATCTATGTATATATTACAATTTAGTCACACTAATCTCTTGTATTGCTCTTCTCTATCTTCCTGTCTCTATTGTCCAACCATGGGTTATGCCGGCTTCATACATAGGCATGATGTATTTTAATTTGTTTGTCCTCCATCTCTCTCTTTTCCTCTTCCTTCTACACCTCATCCCTAAAATCACTCCCATACTGACAAGCATATTCCATATATACTTATCAATATATAACTTCTATGTTTCGGTATGTATCTCCATATCTATGTGTGTATATGTGTGGGTATATTTTCTCCTGTCTAGATTCCACAAATGAATGAAAACAAGTGGTGTTTGGCTTTCTGAGCCTGGCTGATCTCACTCAACAAGAAGATATCTAGTTCTATCCATTTTCCTAAAATGACATGAGTTCAATCGTGTTTCTTACAGAATGAAGGCAGACAAGGCATGGAAGAGTAACAAAATCAAATCTTGTATGCAAGATTATGGCCACACTCGTGTCATGTGAACTCTTGCAAATCCAGCCTCACTCAGGGGCTTTTTAAGAGAATTCTTTGACTCATGCTGCTAGAAAAGTAAAAGGAGGAAAGAGAAAAGAGAAGAAATAAAAGAGGAAAAAGAAAGGTAAGGGGAGGGGATAATGGGGAAGAAAGAGGAAGAGGAAGAAGAGAAGAAGGGAGAAGAGGAAAAGGAGGAGGAAGAAGATAAGGAGGAAGAGGAGGAAGAAAAGAACATGAACCCCATGTTTTTTGACCAATGAGGATTTGTAGAAAGGGACGTATACCATAGGTATAAAATTGCTTTTTGTCCAGGCCCAAAGAAACATAGGTCTCATGGTTTCCCTTATTTACAATAACTAGTATATGTCTGAGTCAAGCAGAAAAGGTCAGATAAGTTGATGTTAGGGAAATGAACCCTAAGATATGTATTCAAGTGTTTTTATCTTTCATGCAATTATTTCTAACACACTTATAAGATTATTTCTTTGTTGCTTTGTATGTCTCTCCCCCACGGTATAACCCCTGCTTTCACTGTATTTGGTGTTGGTATAATTTGTGGAAGGGAAGGGAAAAAACAAATCGTTTAAATAGGGATACAGGTGGACCCATTGCAACAATGAGAGGTACAAGTCGTTATGTTGAAAAACTAACTTTACACCTTTGCTGGGGGGGGAGAGGGGAGGAGGATTGGGTGGGGGGGGTGGGGGAAGATAGGAAGGGATGGGAAGGGGAAACAAAGGAGGCTACAATGCTTGATAAAAAAAAAATGTACTCATTATCTTGCCCATGTAATTGTAACCCCTCTGTACAGTATTTTCACAATAAAAAAATTGTTCTTTGTAATATTAGAGAGTATGCCTTCCATAAGATACCCAATCTTAAAGACTTTTGCTGTACTTATTGTCTGAGTCCATCTTTTGAGCTTGGATGGATGAATGTGTTTCTCACAATAAATAAATAAATCTCTAGATATTGTCAAATGCCCTTTGGTAGACAAAATTTCTCCCATTTACGAATCCCTGGCCTAGTCCATTTATTCTCAGAAATATATTATTATATATTCAATTATATATATTCAATTATATAATAACAATATTATGTATTATACACAGATTATACAGCTTATACAGATACATATTTACATATATACATATTTACACAAAGATGTGCATTAGCTATGTGGGTAATAAATTGTGGGTAGAGACTAGGAGAAAATATATCTAAAAAGTATTCCTGGAGGAATAATAGTGGGAAAAGATCGAGAAACATTGTTCTAGTTCATTCATCTTTTGTATAAAAATCACAAGTCAAGGCATACATCATTAAATGTGTGATAATAGTACTATCTGCCCAACTCTATGCTCAGTGTTGTGTGTAATTACATCTAGAACACCTCAAGCCACAAACTTAGGACTTCTGCATTACAAGTGAAGACGCTGGAGACCTAGAAATCCATTCTGACAGGATCTGATTTCATAGCTCTGGGACGACATAGCTAGGACTTTAAATCAGGATTGTCTGACCCCAAAGAGCTTGTGTTCATCCATCAAACCTGCCAAGCTTGTCACATGGGCATGGTTCCATGCCCTGGGTCACATGGCCTTTCCCAGACAGTCCCATGCCCAGCATTTCCTTTATTGCAGGCCTTCCCATAGAGCCACGTTGTAGTTCTCTGGGCTTTGAGAAGACAATCATGGCAAGTAATTATTAGCTGATTTGATTCCTCTGACCTAGGTATCTCATATATTCCTCCTAGTAACAATGCAAGGTAACTGTTATTATTGTTGACTTTGTACCAATGGCAGAAATGAGACCCACACAGAAATGAGATCCTTGAGGATGCCTAAGGTCATACCACCAGCTAGACAGAGCCCAGACTTGAATCCTAGCAACCCACAACCATGGCATGGGCCCCTATACCATAGTCCTCTGTGTGGTCCTGGCACCTTCATCCCAGGCAGGCACCCAGAACCAGAGGACCAAAGGAATGCCTCCAAATAATATCGGCATGGTGCACTCTCAGTCTCTGACAGGCACCGAGAAGCCTGCCCTGCGTGCCCACCCACACCTGATCTGAAAATCAGTTTGCACAAGAGGGTGAAAAGGAAAGGTAAGAAATCGAGGGGAAAAGAAAGAGAGCAAATGAGATGAGAGGGACAGGGAGGGAGGAAGGGAGGAAGGCAGGGAGGTGGGCAGGGAGGCCTGGGAGGAAGGAAAGAAAAGACGGGGGGGGGGGGGAAGGAACAGGAGCTGAGGTGCTGGGTGAGAGGGGAGGAGGGAGTCGGTTTGCTGAGCTATTTTTATGACGCTGAGAGCGGCTGATTTACATGTTTAGCATCTCTTTGCACATTGAGGTCAGAAGGTCTCAATTCCTCATGTGAGCAGGAATAGGAATTCACTAATGCAGCCTTCTGGAAGATTCTTCAAGCTCACAGTGCCCTGTTCTTTCCACATGAAGGAAAAGAATGAGGAGGGGGTAGATCCACTCCATCACACAGCCCAGGGTGTTGCTGAAGAGAGAACTCGGGACACCAGCTGACAGGACACAGCACCTCCTCCTCCTTACTGCATCTTCCTGGGCGGATGACTGAGCCTCTGTCCCACAAAAGGGACAGAAGTGGGCTCTGGGCTCTAGGATGAGCTAAATCAGTTATGTTATTAATGCACTGAATAAGTTATATCACAAAGAGGGCTGCAAGGAAAAATAGAGAGAGGACTCAGAAGTATTACCCTTTGTCCTAAACCTTTAAATGAGAGGGGGAGAGGGAGAGGGAGAGGGAGAGAGGAAGGGAGAGGGAGAGGGAAAGAGAGGAGAGAGAGGGGGAGGTAGAGGGAAGAGAGGGAGAGAGAGAAGGAAAGAGAAGGAGAGGGGAAAGAGAAGGAGGGAGAAGGGAGAGGAAGGGAAAGAGGGAGGGATAGGAAAAGGGGAAGGAGAGGGAGGAGGAGGAGAGGGAGAAAGAGGAGAGGGAGAAAGAGGAGAGGGAGAAGTAGAGAGGGAGGGAGAAAGAGAGAAGAGGGAGGAAAGAGGAGAGGGAGAAAGAAGAAGGAAGAGAAGGACAGGTATGGGAGTAGGAGGAGGGAGCGGGAGGGGAGGAAGGAAAGATAGAGCAGGATCAGTGGCTCACGCCTGTAATCTTCCATGATCAGGAAGCTGAGAACTGAGGATCCTGGTTTGAAGCCAGCCCAGGGAAGGAAAGCACATGAGATTCTTATCTCCAATAAACTTCTCTGAAAAAGCCAAACCAGAGGTGGAACTGTGGCTCAAGTGGTAGAACACTAGTCTTAGGCAAAAGAAGGTCAGGCCCAGAGTTCAAGCCCCAGGACAGGGAAAAAAAAAAAAAAAGACAGAAGGAAAGGAGGAAAAGGAAAAATAGACTTTTCCAAGCTAACTTACACACTTGTCACCGGTTATTCCCCAGCTGCCCCTAGGAAGCAGACATGGACAGGATCCTCATTTATAAATGCTAGCGCTGAAGTCTAACGTGATTATTTGCAAACCAGACTGGGAGTTTATTCTGGGCACCTCTGTACCCTAAACCCTTTGCCACACACACAGCTTTGATTTCAAGTCTATATGACCTTTCAGGTACATGCTCTCCACCCTCCACCTGATTTAGTCAGCATCGCTAAGCTCTACTACTCCAGTGACAGAATTCTAGCTGTCTATTCTGTCCAGCCCAGGATGGACTGGTTCTTCTAGAGTGGTCCCTCAGGTAGTCATACCATCCACACGGGTATAACCTAGACAAACAAGGACAAGAAGTCCTAACAGACAAATTTGTGACTGCAGGAGTACAGAGGGAATGGGGGAAGGGGGCCAGAGACATTTGGTCTTTTAAGACCTGACTCTTAAAAGACTATGACTTCAGCTCAGGGCAGCTTTTGCTAAAACAAGACTTACTGTGTCTAACTTCATGCTATGCGAAAGGGAAGTAAGTAGTAGACACAAAAGAATCTCAACAGGAAGAGGAAGAGCTGTCAGCCAGCTGAGCCACAAGATGGAATGAACATATTGGGGGAAGGCAAAGAAACAAGCTAGAGTCTGTCCTGAGCACAGGCCCAAGAGCCCTTTGTATCTATCTTGGACTGCTTATGTTATCATTGTGAATGAGACACACATTTTCCTCTTGAAGGCCAGTAGTGTTTGGCTATGAGCAGGGCATGACCAGCTATGAGCTGTTCACTATTAAAAGTGTCTCTCTCATTTGATGGGCACAGCTTGGAGGCCTTCAGAGAGGAGAGCAAGGCCTTGGGCCAAATAACCTAGAGAAAACTCTCATCCCAAGTCAGCAATCTACCCCCCAAAGACTCCACCACCTCTGCTGTGGAGACTGAACTTTCCATTCCCCAAATCAGAAAGCCTGTCAATGGATTCTGAGACCTCTTTGGGAAATCAGAATCATTCTGAGGGTTAGAGTTTGCATGATAAAACATTGGTGTTTACAGAGCATTTCAAAGGAGAGTAAAAGCACTACGCATCTTTGATGCTAAGTTGTGCTCACAACCCCAGGACAAACTTGTGCTCCACACTGGCCTTCGCTCGTATTTAAGGAATTTTTCTGGACCATGAAGGTATTAAGTCTAGAACTTCCAGCCTGAATAAATCAAAGCAGAAAGCAGCCACAAAGGAGAAGCCAGGCTGGGGATACTCAGCCTGGACTAGCCTATGGCTTAACCAGTTCATCCTTCAAAGACAAGTTCTCAAATCAGCTCAATTTGCATTATGTAAATTCCCAGAGAAGACATATCTGTTTGGCTGGGTTGAATCATATGCCCACTCTTAGTTTTTTCTAAGGCTGGGAAAAGAAGTAGCTGGTTATTGTTGTCTTCCACAGGAATGAGGGGAGAATGTGGAGAGCATTGTCCCATGAAAACCCAAATTTATAATGCTGGAGGTTTACCGCACCATGAAGACTTGGGAAATAACTTGGGAAAGCAATGAATTTCAAGCAATCAAGAAGCGGAAAAGCCACTCCCACTAGTCTACCCCACCTTCTCAAGAAAAAAACGTATATGGCAAAGGACATAGCTAACAAGATCAATAGAAAGCCCACGGATTGGGAGAAGATCTTCACTAGCCATGCAACAGACAAGGGTCTCATATCTAAAATATACCTGGAACTCAAAAAATTAAAACCCCTACAACAAATCTTAAAAGAAACAACTGCCCAATAAATAAGTGGGCTAAAGACTTAAAGAGAACCTTCTCTGAAGAGGAAAGTAGGATGGCCAATAAACACATGAAGAAATGCTCAACCTCTCTAGCCATAAAAGAAATGCAAATCAAAACAACATTGAGATACCACCTCACCCCAATTAGAATGGCTATAATCAAGAACTCTAATAACAACAGAGGCTGGAGGGGATGTGGACAGAAGGGAACCTTACAA
This sequence comes from Dipodomys spectabilis, assembly GCF_019054845.1. Taxonomy (NCBI): domain Eukaryota; kingdom Metazoa; phylum Chordata; class Mammalia; order Rodentia; family Heteromyidae; genus Dipodomys; species Dipodomys spectabilis. The sequence continues at coordinate 4,919,284 of NW_024870707.1, forward strand.
CATTGTTGTTGGGAGTGTAAACTTGTTCAACCACTTTGGAAAGCAGTATGGTGGTTTCTCAAAAGACTCCACATAGAGCTCCCCTATGACCCAGGAATTCCACTTTTGGTCATTACCCGAATGATCACAAACAAGACCACACGAAAGCTACCAGCACAACTATAGTTATTGCAGCATTATTTACCATAGCTAAGATATGGAACCAACCCAGATGCCCCTCAGTAGATGAATGGATCAAGAAAATGTGGTATATATACACAATGGAATTCTATGCCTCCATCAGAAAGAATGACATTGCCCCATTTGTTAGGAAATGGAAAGACTTGGAAAAATTATATTAAGTGAAGTAAGCCAGGCTCAAAGAGACATAGGTCCCATGGTTTCCCTTATTTGCAATAGCCAGTGTATGTCTGAGTCAAGCAGAAAAGGTCAGATAAGTTGATGATAGGGGAAATGAACCCCAAGATAAGGATTCAAATGTTTTTTCTTTCATGCGATTTTTTTCTAACATATAAGATGATTTCTTTGTTGTTTTGTATATCCCTCCCCCACAGTATAACGCCTGCTTTCACTGTATTTGATGTTGGTATAATTTGTGGAAGGGAAGGAAAAAATCGTTTAAATGGGGATACAGGTGGACCCATTGCAACATTGAGATGTACAAGTCGTTATGTCAAAAAACGAACTTTACAACTTTGGCGGGGGGGGGGGGGGCGTGAGATGGGAAGGGATGGGAAGGGGAAAAAAAAGAGGAGGCAGCAATGCTTGATAAGAAATTTACTCATTACCTTGCCCATGTAATTGTAACCCCTCTGTAAGGTATTTTCACAATAAAATATATATATATATATATATATATATATATGAGCACATGAATGGGACTCCAAGGAAAAGCTCTGGAGCTAAGGGAAATACCTTTCCCATAGAGATAAGATCACTGGAGGCATAATTTGATCTTCTAGCGATGCCTCCTATTCAGTGAGCAAGGAGTTGATACTGTTAGGAACAGGTGTCTCAGGAAGATAGCATCAGAATATGACTGCATCACCAAGTGCTAGAGCAGAGCCTGGAAAGTGAGGGATCATGGGAAATCTCCTGGTCTCTCAGTTAGGATTACATACAATGTCATACAAGATGGAGTACCATGGTCTGGCCCAAGACCAGGATGTCCTCCTCCCACCTGAGTCCAATATGGTGTCTCCAGAAATGTGGTTCTTCTGATTACACACCTGAACGCCACTCCTTTCTTGTAGAAGGAAGAAGCCCCTCTCCTCTCCTCACTATCTGGCCACCTGCTGCTTGTTAGTAATGCCTCTTAACAAACAGTTCCCCAATAGTCCTTGCAAATTCAGCAAAAGAAAGAGAGAGAAAAAACCAACAAGATTAATCTGTCCAGACTTGCTGTCCATCAAGGGATACTATATGATGCACAATAAAGGGAGAAATCAGAAGTTTTAAGACAGATTTGAATTTGCATAATAACAATAAACATGTTTATTTATATTTATGCTGATCACTGTCCTGTTCCCTTTATGTGGACTGTCTCTGTTACGCTTCACCTTTGAATGAATAATAATACTACCTAACCTTTATTACCTAACCTTTATTACTTTACAGATAAGGAAACTGAGCCATGAATAACTAGGCCAGTATCTCTCAGTAGGAAACACTGGAGTTGATCTGACTCCAAAATCAAGCTTGCAGACCTTCAGCAAATCTGCTTTTGAATAAATGTTCACTCTTTTCTCATCTCCTGCATCCTTGCTTCCAACAGATTCAAGCATGAGGTAGGGAAAGGAAGAAAGCCACAGTTTGAGAAGACAAGAGATGGAAGGCACATCCCAGTCTCGGGGTCAGGTAGAAGACACAAGGCACAAGAACAAGAGGGGATGGTCTGAGCAGCCATATGGGACAGCAGGCATTGCTCCAAACCACACCACTCACTCCCAGCATTGTGGCTCTGTGCTCTGACAAGGAGCCAAGCAAGGTGGCCAGCTATTGTCAGAGATTCAAGAATGGCTCCAATCCCAGCGTCCATAGACAGACAGATAATAGATGGCTAGATACACAGATGGTAGGTAGGTAGATAGATAGATAGATAGATAGATAGATAGATAGATAGATAGATAGATAGATAGATAGATAGATATAGATAGATAGATAGATAGATAGATTATAGATGGTACAAAAAATAGATGAAGGAAGGAAGGAAGAGAGGGAGGGAGGGAGGGAGGGAGGGAGGGAGGAAGGAAGGAAGGAAGGAAGGAAGGAAAGAAGGAAGGAAGGAAGGAAGGAAAAGATTACATGAAAGCTAGGATTACTCGCCACCACGAGTGCCCAGTTTGAGTAACCCAAATTGTTTTTTTTTTTAAATTTTTTGTGTATTTTTTATTGTGAAAATACTGTACAGAGGGGTTTCAATTACATAAGCAAGATAATGAGTACATTTCTTTTTTTTTTAATTTTATTTTATTTTATTTGTGAACATACTGTACAGAGGGGTTACAATTACATGGGCAGGATAATGCGTACATTTCTTACCAAGCATTGCAGCCTCCTCCTTTGTTTACCCTTCACGTCCCTTCCCAGCCTCCCCCCTCCCCCCCAATCCCAATCCTTCTCCTTCCCCCCCTTCCTCCCCCTTCCCTTCCACCCCCCCCCCCCCCCGCACCAACGTTGTAAAGCTCATTTTGGACATGACAACTTGTACTTCTCATTGTTGCACCAGGTCCACCTGTATCCTTAAACAACTGGTTTTTCCCCATCTCCTCCACAAGTTATACTGACATCAAATATAGTGAAAGCAGGGGTTATACTGTGGGGGAGGGACATACAAAGCAACAAAGAGATAATCTTATAAATGTGTTAGAAACACATGCATGAAAGAAAAAAACATTAAAATACATATCTAAGGGTTCATTTTCCTGACATCACATTATCTGACCTTTTCCGCTTGACTCATACATATACTAGATATTGCAAATAAGGGAAACCATGGGACCTATGTTTCTTTGGGCCTGGCTTACTTCACTTAATATAATTTTTTCCAAGTTTTTCCATTTCCTTACAAATGGGGCAATGTCATTCTTTCTGATGGAGGCATAGAATTCCATTGTGTATATATACCACATTTTCTTGATCCATTCATCTACTGAGGGGCATCTGGGTTGGTTCCATATCTTAGCTATGGTAAATAATGCTGCAATAATCATAGTTGTGCTGGTAGCTTTAGTGTGGTCTTGTTTGTAAACATTTGGGTAAATGCCCAAAAGTGTAACCCAAATTGTTGTAGAAGAGACTAGGAACGGAATAAGAATAGCAGAGAGGGCGAATAGAATCAAAGTACATTAGGTGCATGGGGAAAATTATCGCAGTGAACCCCCTTACCAATTGATATGCACTAATAAGTAAAAGAAGGAAGAGAATGAGAAATAAACTTCTACTGTGTTAAGTCACTGAGGATTTGGGGCTGATTTGTTATTGTTGTTTTCCTTGCCTGCTAAGATATTATCATATAGGTTTATGATGAAACTTGAATTCATGCATAAAGAAGATGTATAATGCTCCCTGATGTCCATAAATGTGAGGATTCCTAGGTAATTGAACATTGACACTAATCCCCAGAGGGCTTGGAGCCTTAGCCATTTTGGCATTTATTGGCCCAGCATAAGCCTTCCATTCAGCTCCCATTAATAACAGCATAGAGCTGGTGCTGCATTGCTTCATATTTACAAAGGTTTTATTGGTCCCTTTAAGAATTATATAACAAACTCAGACTCTGTATTAGAATGGATCTTAAAGGTCATCTGGCCTATTCTCCACTTGGGGCTTAACTCCTCTCTCCAAGATTCTTATTTGGGGCTTGTCTAGGGGCTGATCTTGAGCTCTTATTGCTGGAAAGTTCTCCATGTATTTGCCTGAGTCTGTCTCCAGCAGCTGCTACTCTGAGCAGTACATCTATTCAACACATCCACTCTCAGTTCACCTTCACTAGCCACAAAATCTATGGACTTAGTCTGGCATGGTGGTGCACACCTATAATTCCAGCAGTTGGAAAACAGAGTCAGAAGGATCCAGAGTCCAGCACCACGCAAAGCTACACAACAACATTGAGACAAGCAAGAACTATGTATCCACACCATGTCTTAATAAAGTAAATAAAATAAAAGAGAGGGGAAAGGACATAGGCCAAATCATCCACCCATCCAATTCACTCAACAGATATTGAATGCCTACCTTGTACCTGACTACGTTTCAAGTAACTTATTCTGAGCTTCTAATATTTCATCAATAAAAGTCACAGCCATACTAGGTACTGGTGGCTCACTCCTGTAATCCTAGCTACCCTGGAGGCTCAGATCTGAGGATCACAGTCCGAAGCCGGCCCAGGCAGGAAAGTTCATGAGACTCTTTTCTCCAATAAACTACTCAGGGTGGGGAAAAAACCGGAAGTGGTGCTGTGAATCAAGCGGGAGTGCTCAAAGAGGCAGGAACAGTGCTCAGAAAGTGCTCAGGGACAGTGCCCAAGCCTTGAGTTGAAGTCCCAAGACCAGCCAAAAAACAAAAACAAAAAAAGTCACAGTCATGATAGCACCTAATTCATAGTTTCTATTAGTTTTAATAAGATACATAATGCAGATAGATAGATAGATAGATCCTAGCACTCAGAAACTCAATAAATATTAACTTCATTATTACTGTTGTGGTTATTGCCCAGTGTTAAGGGGGGGGGGGGGGATAAACATTGAGCCAATATTTACAAGTCCAATTAAGTACTGCCAAAGAAAAGGCACTAGGTGCTACAAAAACATTGAATGGATTCCAACTGAGTGTTATTATTCCACATCAAGAACTCCCTTCCAGTCAGGCACCAGTGGCTCACACCTGTAATCCCAGCTACCCAGGAGGCTGAGATCTGAGGATCATGGTTCAAAGCCAGCCCAGGCAGGAAAGTCCGTGAGACTCTTGTCTCCAATAAACCACTCAGAAAACTGGAAGCAGAGCTGTGGCTCAAGTGGTAGAGCGCTTGCCTTGAGCTGAAGAGCTAAGGGACAACACACACAGGTCCAGAGTTCAAGCCCCACCACTGACAAAAAAAAAAAAAAAAAAACTCCTTTCTGATGTGAAGAGATACCAGTTGGTTTGTTAGAAGCCCCTCAGAAAGGCCTGGGAACCAAGAGGCTCCTGGGTCACCCACCCTTGGAGATCTCCAAGGTAGATCTCCTGGTAGAATTGCTTTCCTGGATGACGCAGAACGAGGCTGGTGGCATTGGTACCAGGCAGATGAGGAGCTGCTCCTGATGCTGTACAAAGGGCGATGCAGAACAAGCTGGGATGGTACGTGGGCCCTGCTTTTATGTGGCAAGGAGAGTCCTTGCAGAGGACTCTCTGCGGGACTCTGGACGGGAGTCGCACAATGGACCGGCAACAAAGCAGAAATGTCTTGCATCATTTTCCAGTCTCCTGACAAAGACAAGCACAGTCAAGCAAGGCAGGGCAGCAGATGTGATGGAAGCCAGGCAGGCTCCTGGGGACTGTTTGCAAACTGGGTTCCTATTTCTGAACCAGAGCTCCCCCTCATGCAGCCTGGGGAAGGGGAGGTGTCCAGGGAGCCAGTGAACCCGCCCCCAGCCCCACTTCCCAGCCGCACTGTGACGTCAGGCCAGCCAAATGCAGCCCGCAGGAGTGGGAGGTGCGTGCGGCCCTGGTCTTACCTAAGGCACTAAGAGCTCCTGATTGGTTGCTGATTTCTGTATTTTCGTTCAGGGAAAAGCTTAAGAGGAAAGCATTCTGTACTCCCTCGGAATGTTGATTTCCTGCTGGTTCATTGATCCATCCGCCTTCACATACCCTGGCTGTCTCTTGGCTGGGGCTGGAATGTGACCAGGGAAAGATGGGCAGCCCTGGGGTGGGTGGATGGGTGGGCGGTGGAAGCTCTTCACCCTCACCTGAGTCCTGAGACACAGGATTGACGATATCCCCAACCAAAGAGGCTGGTGTGTGTGTGTGTGTGTGTGTGTGTGTGTGTGTGTGTGTGTGTGTGTGTGCATGTTTGTTTTCACTTTGGGGCATTTTGTTATGAAAAGCTCTCCCTCCCCCACTTTGAAGAGCTAAGTCATTAAATGGAAGTTCCCCATCCCCACCAAAGTGGGCTAAAAGGATGCGAGAAGGGGCTGGGTTACTGAGGTCTACTCAATGGGCTGCAGTAACTCTGCACTAACACTGCTTTATAGCCAGCTGCCCTGGGGCATTCACACGCAGGACCAGGTATCATTAGACTATTACAGTGACAAACTCTGACAGTGCCCATCAAGTAACCTACATGGCTAAATGCCTTTATTAATTAAGTAGGATCATGAGGAAACCCAAAACCAGAAACACAGCTTGAGCTTTGATTCCCAATGCTATGATACACATTGCGTGCATCATAACCTTCAGCTAGCCACAATGCAGCTCTGAGCCTCAGTTGTCTCCTCTACAAAATGGGAGCAATAGTAACAATCTGAGAAGAGTCCAGAGACCATCAGGTACAACAAATACATCTTAAGGGCCTAACAGTACAAGCCCATTCACTGTAAGCACCCCAAACGAGCCCATGTTAAAAGTTCAAGCTATACCCAATCAATCTACAGCTTGATATAGAAGACACAGTCTCCTTCCTAAGATAGCAAGAGACCCCATATGTACAAGTTGACCCTGAATATTCTAAAGAGTACTCCTTGAGAGAATGACAAAGACTTGGCTTTGTCTCTCTCCATGTTACTGCTTCCTTAGGCATACACTCCCCCTTCCCTCCCCTCAAAATCCCTTTTGTATTCCGTTTATCACTACAGCATCAAAGACTGGTAAAGAGATTGCCTGCAAAGCAGCCATCTGTCAGGTGCCATTGCTTCCAAGAGATGCCATGGATGTGAGGAGTAAACCATTTGGTGTGAGTTGAGTGGAGGATGGGGGATGGGTAGGCCTTGAGATTATTCTTAAAGACAGTGGAGAGCATCTCAGCTGACATTTGCAGGCAGAGCTAAATCAAGAGGTGCCACCTTCACCAGCAAGGTCAGCGGACTTGTGCCTGCTAACCTGGGGAGGTGAGAATTGCAGGTGATAAACAAAAAAAAAAAAAATCACACTGTCAACTTGGAAACCTGCCAACTGCTACAATCAGAGACAAAACTAATTGGAAAAGTAAGGAAGGTGTGAAACAGATGCTCTGACACCATACGGAGGTAAGAAACACTGCCATCCACCCCCTCCTCTTCTTCTTGAGCTCCTTCATGTCCTGGCTTCTGGAATATAGCTCCTGCCCCAGTTCTCTTCCAGCCAACCATATCCCCTGTCTCCCTTTCCATGTTAAAGCCCTGAGGCTTGGTCCATGGGTCTCAGTTCCTCCTGCATCTTTTCCTGGGATGCATTTCCCTCCACCTACTCAAGCATTATTACAGATAGTCATCAAGCTAGACCCTCCAACCTAGACCCTTCCCTGACCAATTTCCCATGGCACACAGATACTATTAAGTAAGTAAACTATTAGGTAAGTACTCTGTCAGATACTATTATATAAAGCCATTCACTTACCAGATCAACAAATATTTAGTGAGTACTAATTGCACAGTACCAATTGCACACCATGCACTGAACTCAGTACTAGAGATACAGAAGGAAAACATACTGATGGACATTCCAATGGGAAGAAAGAAAAACATAAGTAAAAATTTTTTAGAAACATTGAGTAGAAAGGTGGGAGGGAAAAACACCCTCTTCCTTGTAAAAATAAGACCATCCTGTATCAATAGTATTGAAGCCAAAACCCAAAAGAGTGAGCAGGAGGTAGGTGGGGTGGAAAGATCATTCCAGAAAGATGAAATAGATTCTCAACAGCTCTCTCAATAGTTTCTCACCAAATAATTTGACTTGTGTGGGGGTCATGAAATAGAAGAGCTCCATTTGGTTGATCATCAGGTACAAGTTGATAGCAGGCAGATACTTGCTTCATTAAAAAAGAAAAAAAGTATCCATCAGCCAGGCATCCAAATAATTACCTAAATTGTCCTAACCCTGACATCCATCAACAGCCTTTTTCTTGGAGGTATGTAAGTAGGGAAATAATGAGAAGAAAGTTATTTTGTAATTACTCAGCATGAATTATGACTCTGAGAGGCTATTTCCAGGGGTACTTTAGAGTAATTTAGTTCAACATTATTGAAGTTTAATTTAGCATGGCATTAATGGTGCAGAGAAAGTCTGGAACCAGACTGAGAAGAATAGGATTCTTTCCCTGCCCTTCCTAGACATCCAACTATGAATCCCAACCTCATTAAACCTCAGTACCTCCTCTGTGGTACACAAATAAGAATTTCTGCCTGCCTACCTTTATAGGAGAATTCAGGTGAGGAGGGAATGAGACAGTAAGTAAAGGTTTGACTCAAGGGGTAGAATACCGGCCTTGACTGAAAAACTAAAAGAAAGAACAGTCATGAGTTCAAGCCCCAGTACTAACATGAAAAAGAAATTTTTTAAGACAGTAAGTGGGGCTGGGAAGGTAACTCAGTGGCAGAGCGCTTGCCTTGCATGCATGAGGCTCTGGGTTCAATTCCTCAGCACCACATAAGCAGAAAAAGCAGGAAGTGGAGCTGTGGCTCTAGTGGTAGAGCGCTAGCCTTGAGCTGAAGAGCTGAGGGACAGCACCCAGGCCCAGCGTTCAGGTCCCAAGACTGACAAAAAAAAAAAAGACAGTAAATGTAAAAGTCCTTTGCAAACTGTAAAGAAATGTGGGACTGGGGGCTTGGCTTAGTCGGTAGAGTGCTAGCCAATGAGCCAAAACATCAGGTATCGAGTTCAAGTCCCAGTCTCGCACCTAAAAAAAAGTAGAAAGAAAGAAAGAAATTCATTGGAGGATAGTTCTTCATGCCTTTGTTAAGGTACAATTTGATTCAGTAAAATTCAAATAATATCATCTGGACTCCAATTATCACTCTCCCATCCCTCACTCTTCCTCATACTAGATTCCTTTGTATATCATAGAAGGTTCCAGATGCTCTAGATTGAGACTTCCCTGGCTCAGGATCAAATCCATGAGGAAAGAGAAAAAACTCTCTGTCTCCATCTGTCTGTCTCTGTCTGTCTCTGTCTGTCTGTCTCTCTCTCTCTCTCAAATTAAAGTTTACTTATGAATTTGTCTCTTTCTCAAATTAAAGTTTACTTATGAACTTGTTTCTCACTAGCTACTCAAATTATATAACTGTCTATGTCCTGAAGATAAGAAGTCTCAATAAGCCATGACTGCCTCTCATGATGGATAAGAAGCTAAGGGACCAAAAAGTCAAGGAGGATACATCCATAGAGAAAGAAACTAGATTGTAGGATAAAAGGAAGCTAAACCACAGAAACAGCACATGCTCACTCTGCTACACCTTCCCTCCCCCACTGCCACACTCCCCCAAATCCTAGATCTCATGAGAGAAAACTTCAGGTGAGTGTTCACTGTCTGAGGATCAACAGTAACTATACAGACAGAAGTAACTACAGACTCAACATGGTGGATAGAATCCTGTTTAAAAATAAAATCCTGCAGCAAAGCAGTGCTAAGAGCCTTCCTTCCAGCCCTTTCCCAGAACATTTCACCTTCTCTTCCTTCTCAGTCAAATCCACTCTGCTTCTTCCCAATCTGGACAAAGTCCTTCCTGCCAGACTCCCAGCCTGTGAGAGCCTGTATGTGAGTCTCATCCACTTCTACGACAAGTCTTGATTCTCTCCATTAACCAGTAATTCTAGGCCTTTCTTGGCTCTGGCTTTTCTTCTGTTTTTATGTTTGCTTGTTTTTTTTCTAAGTGTGTAGATAAAGTAGACACAAGAAAATGATGAATGCTTGGGGGGGGGGGGGGTAGAGTAGAAGGAATGAGGAAAGCGTCACAAAGGAAAATTTAAACTGAGTCTTGAATAATGAGTAGGAATTTTCCAGAAAAAGAGTGAAAGAAGGCCATTCTACCCATGACTTTGGATTCAACCCCATTTTAATCTCTCTCTGAAACAAGAAGTTATGAGCCAGTGGCCCATAGACAGATCAAGCTGGTAGATATGTTACATTTGGCCCACATAGAATTTTGTAGACTTTAGATTAGTTCCAACATTTAAAAATGGTGAGATTTTTTTTTTTACATAAGGATCTGGATTTCCAGCTGCTCTTGAAAACTTAGGCGCTCTAGCAACCCTGGACTGCACTTCCCATTGGGACAGCAATTGTTTGCATGAAGCAGCTCTGTCATTTTTCCACAGAGCATGCGTCATGTGACCTACAGACCTGTTCCTTATTTTCCTATGTTACCTGCCTGGTAGCTGAGGGTATCTGAATTTGTAACTAATAACTAGTTTACAGCCTGAGTTTGTAACTAACCATTCATGCTTCAGACCAACTTCTATTATTATCCTAATATATGGTATGGCCAGGCACCCATGGCTCACGCCTGTAATTCTAGCTACTCAGGAGGCTAAGATCTGAGGATCATAATTGAAAGCCAGCCTGGGAAGGAGAGCTCTGAGGCTCTTATCTCTAGTTAACTATCAGAAAACTGGAAGTGGTGCTGTGGCTCAAAGTGGTAGAGTGCTACCCTTTAGCAAAAAGCTCAGGGACAGTGCCCAGGCCCTGAGTTTAAGCCCATAACCAACACACACACACACACACACACACACACACACACACACACACACACAGAGGTATAGTATGATATGTATTAGGAAACTGAGTCATGAGGATATCAGAATAAAGAAGAGCAGAAAGAGAACTCAAGAAACCCACTGGCTTTATTCAAGAGTGAAGCCTGGGAAAGACACAAAGTCTCCTTTCAGCCCCACTGAAGGGGAAATGGCACACCCCGCCCCCTTACAACTAGGGTCTCTTGAAATATTAGGCAGAAATATTGAAGTCAAGGGGTGGGGGCAGAAGGAAGTGGGGTGAGATGGAGGTGGGGTGGGTGAGCAAGGTTATTTTGGCTGAGGAGTTTCAAGGTTTCAGCAGCCTCTGTGTTCATCAGGGGCAGCAGCAGAGGATGTGGCCTTGGTCTCCGGCTTACTCCCAAGACCGCCAGTATATTTGTTCAAGGGGGGGGAACCTCGTTCTGTGGGGCTGTATCAAGGACAGTTCTAAAATGTGGCTGTCAGGGGGAAGGTGAATGCTTCAGATTAAGTCATTTCCCATCAAGATGATATGGTATAGTATACATTATTTAATAGTCTAATCTGTTTCCATTACCTTCTGGCTTAGAGATTCCCATGGGTCTCCAAATCAACAATGTCTAAATAAATACCCAATACAACCTGAGGTTGATCTGTACCTTTTGATCTAGAGATCTAACCCTCAAGCTCAGAAACCCTTGAACTGATTGTGTTATCATTTCCTAGCTCTCCTTCCCTGTGACTTCCATCTTCTGGTCCTGTCCCTACCCCTCTCCAGTCAATTCCAGGACATGTCCTCTACCTAGACCTCCCGGGTTATTCTTCAAAACCCTTCCCCCACCCTTCCTCCTCAGGGCTCCTAAAGCAGCTCTGTACTCCTGTCTCAGTCTAAGCACCTGCCATGTTTCTAACTGTCTATTTACATGGCTGCCTCCTCCACACCCACCTCAGACTGAGATCCTTGAACGCAGAAACCATGGCTGATTCATCTGTGTATATTCAGTGCCTCTCTGTATACCTTGGCAGATATCAGACATTCAAGAAGCTCTTGTTAAATGAACGAAGAAAGGAACAAACACACAAGGGACAAATTGGCATGTATTTGGGGAATGTCACACCTCCACAATTGTAATGGAAGGAAATTCTTGCCATTCAACTTTTCTCTGTCTACAAGGAAGCTCTTGCTCCTCTCGTCCTCGTGGTAGCAGAGTTTATGATGGATCCTAGGTGAGTTATTAGGGAAAGCTCGTTCAAAGAGATCTCCTCTCTTGACTATGGAGAGACAGAGAGAATTACAATTGCTAGAGATGGCTTCAGGGCTGGTGTCTGATCTTTCAGCCCATGAGAGCTACAGGTCAGATTGCTGCCTCTACTTGAGTCCAGACAGAGTAAATTTTTCCATTGAGACTTCCCAGAGACAAGGCCTACAATAAGTTGTGCCTTTCCCATTGAGCTCCAATCACGGTATTAACAATAACACTTGCTATTACTTAAAGGTACCAGACTTTATCCTTCCTCGGGGTCTTGTATATTTTCATTTCCCTCTGCCTAGGATGCTTCTATATTTCCAGAGCTCACTCACTTGCTTTGTTCAGAATTAAGATCATATTAACCCTAGTAGAAAAGCCTTCCCTGCTCACCAAGAAACAACAGGACGAGTATCCCCCATATCTTAGCACTCCAGACTCCTTATTGTGTTTTAAGGAAGAGCTGTAGGAAAGACAGCATCAGAAGCCAGAAAGAGCTAGGACTCAATGTCACCAAGACCCTATCCCCTCTCTCCTTCCTCTTTGCCTCTGTTTCTGCTTAAGTCCATTCTCTTCAAACAAATGAAGAAGGAGCCATGGGTCACATCCTTTGTGCTCATAATTTAAAGGGGAAGGATATTTCCTAGCCATCATGATGAAGACTGTTTTTTAAATTGTTTTATTTTATTGTAAAGTTGCTGTACAAAGGGGTTACAGTTACATGAGTAAGGTAATGAGTACACTTCTTTTTGAACAGTGTTACCCACTCCTTTGTTTTCCAACTATCCCTTCCCTCTTCTACTCCTCCTCCCTCCCCAAAGTTGTAAAGTTCATTTCCGACCTAGTGTCTTGTGAGTATTGTTGTTGCAATGGATCATCCTTTCAGCATTTTGTTATTCCCCTTCCTTCCCCAAATCAGAGAAATGTATATACAAGGCAGAGGGTATCAGAATCAGACACAGTGATTGTCCGGGATAAACCAATGGAAAAAGAAAAATGAAATAAAATAAGAAGAAAGAACTAGATACAACACATTGGCAACAACAAGGTCAACAACCAAAAAAAAAAAAAAAAGACCTGTTGTCTCCATGTCTTGGAGTTCATTTCAATTAGCGTCATTTTCTATGGTCATATGTACATAGCCATTGAGCTATTGTGATTCTCTGCCAGGACTGTCCTAGGCATATACTAATCATTACAAATGAGGGAAACTATAAAGCCTATGTTTCTTTGGGTCTGGCTTACTTAGCACTTATAAAAGGGGCAATGTCATTCATTCTGATAAAAGCATAAAACTCCATTGTGTATATATACCACATTTTCTTGATCCATTCATCTATTGAGGGGCATTTGTATTGGTTTCATATCTTAGCTATGGTAAATAATGCTGCAATGAACATAGTTGTGCTGGTAGCTTTAGTGTGACCTAGCTTGTGATCATTTGGATAAATGCCCAGGAATGTGATTGCTGGATCATAGGAGAGTTCTATGTTTAGTCTTTTGAGGAACCTCCATACTGCCTTCCAGAGTGGTTGAACCTGCTTACAGTCTCACCAATAGTGTGGTAGTGTACCCTTTTGGCCACATCCCCACCAGTACCTGTTATTATTTGTTTTCTTGATAATGGCCATTCTAACTGGGATGAGGTGGAATTTCAATGTGGTTTTGATTTGCATTTCTTTTAAGGCCAGCAATGTTGAGCATTTCTTCTTGTGTCTATTGGCCATTCTTATTTGCTCTCCAGGGAAGTTCTCTTTTTAATTCTTTAGTCCATTTATTAATAGGGTAGTTGTTTCTTTGGGGATTTGTTAATGGAGGGTTAATTTTTTGAGCTCTAGGTATATTTTTGATATGAGACCCTTGTCTGTTGTATAACTAGTGAAGATCTTCTCCCAATCTGTGGGCTTTCTATTTATCTTGCTAGTTCTGCCCTTTGCCATGCAGAAGCTCTACAGTTTAATGTGATCTCATTTAGCCAGCCTTTCTTTGAGTTGTTGTGTTTCTAGATCTTTATTTAGGAAGTTTCAACTTGTGCTGTGGAGCCGTATCATACGGGCCCCCATAAGAAGACCTGTGATCTTCATGGCTGAACCTGAGTCCTTCCCCTGGGTGAGGCCTTTTTTGTTTTGTTTATCCCTCATGCTATCACTATGGCCAAAGCAAGAGGAGCTTTATTGCCCAGGTCTGTGTCACCTGCAAACTTAGAGCTAGGAATGAAGCAAATTCCATCTGAACCTTATAGTTAGGAATGAAAGAACAGTCAGGTGCTAGTGGTTCATCCCTGTAACCCTAGCTGCTCAAGAAGCTGAGATCTGGGGTCACAGTTTGAAGACCTCCCAGGAAGATAAATCCATGAGACTCATACCTCGGATCTGCAAAAAGTCAAAAGTGGAGCTGTGACTCAAGTAGTAGGGTGCCAGACCTGAGCAAAAACCTAAGCGATAGAACCCAGGCCCTAAGTTCAAGTTCCATCCTGGCACCAAATTTTAAAAAAGAAAGAAAGAAAAAGAAAATCAAGGTATAATTTGTCTCCAAGACAAAGGGAACAAAGGGGCACACAGGTGGATTAAACATTTGATTATGACTAAACATCTTTCAAAACATTTGTTCCCATTCATTAATTATCCCCATTCAACTCTCACATCAGTTCTGGATGCATGCCCAGACCTGAGCACCTCTGGGCTAATACTTAAAATCATGAACTGGTGTGGACATGGTCTCTGGCCAGGCAAAGGGAACCCAGCATTGAGCCGTTAGGATGGTTACCTTGGTCAATAGCAGGAGAAGAATAAATAGTCTGATTTGCCTCTATTGTTTAGATGAAGATACCAAAGCCAAGAGGGATATTTAGACACATTCACGATCACATAATAAATCATATTTTTTTCCTTTTTAAAAAAATGTTATTGTAAAAGTGATGTCCAGAGGAGTTACAGTAACATGAGTCAGGTAATGAGTACATTTCCTTTTGAACAGTGTTACCTCCTCACTCATTCTCTCCCGGCTTTTCCTCTCCTGACTTCCCTCCCCCAAAGTTGTATAGTTCGTTTTCAACTTGGTGTTTAGTGGGTTTCTTCTGAACTGGTTCACCCTTAGTCCCATTGTTTCTGTGTTTCCCCTTAACTTTCCCCAAATCAGATAAACTTATATACAAGACACGGAGTACAAAAATCAAAAACAGGGACAGAAGGGAATAAACCAAAGAAAAGAAAAAGAAAAAAGAACAAAAAACCTCTTGCTGCCATTTCTTGGAGTTTATTTCAATAAACATCATTTTATAGGATCATATGCACATAGCTATTGAGCCCTTGTGATCCTCTCCTAAGGATATTCTCCTTTGTTCTTACTGTGTGAATGCTTAGACTGCTGTCTAATTAATCATATTCACAGGTAATCAATCATTTGTCTTTTACTATCCATTGGATTTTCTTGTAGATTTATAGGCCCATTCTATTATTACAAAGGAGTGAAACCATGCAGCCTATCTTTCTTTGCATCTGGTTTGCTTTATTTAGTATAATTTTTTCCAAGTTTTTCCATTTCTTTTTTTATAGTCAAGGTGATGTACAGAGGGGTTTCAGTTACATAAGTAATGAGTACATTTCTTGTCAACCTTGTTACCTCTACCCTCAATTTTCTCCTACTTTCTCCTACTTTCCCTCCTCTGCAACCTCCCCTGCAAGTTGTACAAATCTTTTCCAATGCTGTTGCATTGGTTCCCCTCCTGTCCTTGTCTCATCATTTTGTTGTTCCCCTTCCCTTCCCTAATTCAAATAAATGTATATATAATACCAGGGCACCAAAATCATAAACAGTAACAACAGAGGTTATACCATAGGTGGAAGAACATACAAAAGAAACAAACAAAATCACATAGTACATTAAAAACAACAAAGAAAAACCTCTTGTGTTCATGTCTTGGAGTTCATTTCACTTAACGTCTTCCTTACAAATAGAGCAATGCCATTCTTTCTGATGGAAGCATTGAATCCCATTATACCACATTTTCTTGATCTGTTCATCCATTAAGGGGCATCTGGGTTGATTTCACATCTTGGCTATGGTAAACAATGCTGCAATGAACATGGTCTTACTGGTGGCTTTAGTGTAGCCTGGTTTGTGATCAATTGGATAAATGTTGAGGAGTAGGATTGCTGGGTCATAGGGAAGCTCTATGTTTAGTCCATACTGCTTTCCAGAGTGATTGAACGAGTTTAATACCATTTTTTAACACAACCTCGCTAGCATTTAACTGGGGTTAGATGCCATTCTAACTGGGGTGAGGTAGAATCTCGATGTTGTTTTAATTTGCATTATTTTATGGCCAAAGATGTTGAACATTTCTTCATGTGTCTATTGGCTATTCTTATTTCTTCTTTGGAGAAGTATCTCTTGAAGTCTTTAGCCCATTTATTAATTGGCTTGTTGTTTCTTTGAGGATTTTTTTGAGGTTTAATTTTTTGAACTTTGAGTATATTTTAGATATGAGGCCCTTATCTGATATGTAGCTAGTAAAGATCTTCTCTCATTCTGTGACCTTCCTTTTCATCTTGCTAGCTATATCCTTTGCCATGCAGAAATTCTTCAGTTTGATTAAATCTCATTTAACTAGACTTTCTTTAATTTGTTGTGATTCCAGATCTTTACTTAAGAAGTTTTTACCTGTACCAAAGAGCCTTAATGTTTCTTCTATCCCTTCCTGTAATATTTTCAGGGCATCTGTTCTTACATTGAGGTCTTTGAACCATTTGGAGTTGATTCTGGTTCAGAGTGATGTATAAGGATCTGACTTCAGTTTTCTGCACATGTATAGCCAATTCTGCCATCATCATTTGTTGAAGAGGCATTCTTCTACCTTGTGTTTTTGGCTCTTTTATGAAATATTAGGTGGCTAAAGGTCTGTGGGTTCGTTTCTGGTTCTTCTGTTCTATCCCCCTGGTCCCCAGGCCTATTCTTGTGTCAATACCAAGCTGTTTTGATTACCATAGCTTTGTAATAGAGTTAGAAGCTTGGTATTGATATTCCTCCAGCACTATTCTTCCTGCTAAGGATTGTTTTTGCTATTCAAGGTCTTCTATTATTCTATACAAATTTTGAGATTGCTTCTTCTACATCATTGAAGAATGTTGGGATTTTGATGATTACTGCATTGAATTTGTAGATAGCTGTGGCAATATTGCCATTTTTTTTTTTGCGGGGGGAGGGGGGGAAGTCTGGCCGTGGGGCCTGAACTCTGGGCCTGGGCGCTGTCCCTCAGCTCTTCAGTTCAAGCCTAGTGCTCTACCACTTGAGCCACAGCACCACTTGCAGTTTTTTTTTCTTTTTGCTTATGTGGTGCTGAGGAATCAAACTCAGGGCCTCATGCATGCAAGGCAAGTGCTCTACCACTGAGCCACCTTTCCAGCCCCAATATTGCCATTTTTATGATGTCAATCCTTCTTAATCCAGGAGCATGGAAGGTTTTTCCACTTCCTTAAATCTGCTTTAATTTCCTTTTTCAGATTTTTAAAGTTTTCATCAGAGAGGTCCTTCACCTCTTTGGTTAATTCTTAGTTACTTTTTGAGGCTATTACAAATGGAGTTGCTTTCCTGATTTCAGTCTCACTCTTCTTATTGTTGGCATACAGAAAATTTACTGATTTTTGTGATTTAATTTTATACCCTGTTACTTTGCCAAAGTTTTGGATCAGCTCAAGTAACTTGGGAGAGGAGTTTATGGGGTTCTTTAAATATTGGATCATGTCATCTGCAAAGTGGGAGAGTTTTTACTTCTTCCTCCCCCTTTATGTTTGTCTCTTGCCTTATTGGTCTAGCGAAGAATTCCAATACCATATTGAAGAGGAGTGGAGAAAGCTGACATCTTGGTCTTGCTCCTGATTTTAGAGGAAATGGTTTTAACCTTTCACCATTAAGTATAATGCTGACAATAGTTTTGTCATGTACAGCCTTTATTACCTTGAGGAATATTCCATGGATTCCTAGCTTCTCCAGAGCTTCTATCATAAGGGGGTTTTGGATCTTGTCAAATGCCTTTTTGAGATGATCATGTGGTTGGTGTCTCCACTCCTATTGATATATTGAATTACATTAATTGACTTGTGTATATTGAACAAGCTTTGCATCCCTCGAATGATTCCTATTTGTTCATAGTGTATGAATGTTTGCATTAGTTATCAAATTCAGTGGGTCAGAGTTTTATTGAGAAGTTTTGCATGGATATTCATCAAAGAGATGTTCATCAAATATATTTGCATCTATTTTTCAGTTGAAGATACCAAATCCAAGAGAGATATTTAGACATATTCTAGGTCACATAGTAAAAAAAAAAAAGGCACTTAAACCAAAAGAAGATACACTTAGGAGAGAGCAAAGTAAGAGGTGACATTGTCCTAAAGGAAATGTACTCTTGCTGGGTGCTGGTGGCTCACACTTGTAATCTTAGCTATTCAGCAGCCTGAGATATGAGGATCATGGTCCAAAGTCAGGTTGGCAGGAAAGTCTATTAGACTTTTATCTTTCATAAACGACTCAGAAAAACCAGACGTGGCACTGTGGCTCAAGAGGTAGAGTGCTAGCCTTGAGCACAAAGAGGTAGAAGGCCAGCACCCAGGCCCAGAGTTCAAGCTCCAGGACTAGCAAAAAAAAAAGGAAAGAAAAAAAGAAAGAGAGAGCGAGCGAGAGAGAGAGAGAAAGAAAGAAAGAAAAAAAGAAATGAAGGAAGGAAGGAAGGAAGGAAGGAAGGAAGGAAGGAAGGAAGGAAGAAAGAAAGAAAGCAGACAGGAAGAAAAGGAAGGAAGGAAGGAAGAAAAGGAAGGAAGGAAGGAAGGAAGGAAGGAAGGAAGGAAGGAAGGAAGGAAGGAAGGAAGGGAAAAGGAAAGTATCTTTTACCTGACTTATGTAACTGTAACCCATCTGTACCTGACCTTTATAATAACAAAACAAAAAGAAGACTTATTTTTTTTAAAAAAATCACTTAAACTAAACACAAAGGTGCAATGCCTATATGTATCTGATCATATAAAATAATATTTATTTAAATGGTCTCCAGGAAATGGAAACAAGAGGCTTTTTTCTTTGTTGCTGTTTTTGTTTTCTTTTCTTGTTGTCTTATTTGTTCGTTTACCTGTCTTTGGTGAACAAATGCAGCAGTGGTGAACAAATGCAGCTGTGGTACTCACTAGATAACAGTAGAAAATGAACTATACAACTTGTGGATGCGGACAAGTGAGATTAATTGAGAGAGAGAGAGAAAGGGAAGGGGTGACATTGGCCAAAAGCATGTGCTTGTTACCTGATTTGTGTAACTGTACATCACCTTTGTAATAACAAAAAATAAGAATAAAATATATAATTTCTGCTTCATTTTTTATTACAAAAAGCACATAAGACCACTGACACCAACTCTCAGCCCCTTCCCACGGTCTCAAATGACACTCTCTCTCTGTCTTCAACCACGAGGGAGGTGAAGTGAGGAAACCAGGACAAACTGCTGTTAGGATTTCTGCCTCTTGGAGAAAGAAGCCCGCATGCCGTACTGTGCAAAGAAGGGGCCGCTTCGTCGGTGCCACAAAAACCTGGAAAGCAGTGCTTGCTAGGCGGCGCAGACAGGGAACAGCCAAGGGAGGGGAGTTTGCAGCCAGCATGACAGATGCCAGGAGGGCTGTAGCTATTCTAGGATACAGGCAGTGGTGCTCCATCACCCCAGCCCTGCCAGCCCCCTACTTTTTTAAGGTAGTAGAAACGTCCACCCTGTCTCAGACTCCTTAGTAATATGAAAGGCCAGGATCTGAGACTTCAGGGCCAAGCAGTCAGACCAAAGGAAATCATCTCATTAGAGAAAGAAAATGATTAAATTGCATCTCAAAAGATGGCAAATGCTTACTCACTGTTCTCATTATAACAGCCTATTCAGACCTACTCCTCTGGTCCAAATGTTCTCATGTTATTGGATCAAGAAACTGAGGCCCAGGGAAGGGATATGATGATTTGCCTTCCCTGTGCTGTCTAGCATTCCTGGGGTCAACATCCTTCACCTAATGGTACTTCCTGATTGGATCAAGTCTTCACCTTTATGTCCCATATTTTCCCAGTAAAGGCCGCCCTGCTGGGTGGGGGAGGGGGGCTGGAAACGGAGCTTCCTGTTATACTCCCTCTTCCTTGCCCTTGTGTGCTACATTGAGAACTACGCAGTGCAAATCCACTTAGCAGTTGCTATGGAAATGTCCTGCTTTGAACTCTGTATGGTCACAAAGAGCGTTTTCATGCCCATGTTACGGAGAAGGAAGACTGAGGTTCAGAAAGATCACATTGGCTTGGACTTCAGCAGGAGAATGGCCAGGTGGCAATACTTCTTCTGCCCATGTTCAAGCTGTGTGACTTTAATTTCCTCATGCATCAAGGAGGAAGGCATCATACTTAAGATTTCAGAGTATGGCAGAGATTCTTTTTTTTTTTTGGGGGGGGGGGTCCAGTTGTGGGGCCTGAACTCTGGGTTTGGATGCTGTCCCTCAGCTCTTCAGCTCAAGGCTAGCGCTCTACCGCTTGAGCCACAGTGCCACTTCCAGCTTTTTTCTTTTTGCTTATGTGGTGCTAAGGAATCGAACCCAGGGCCTCAGGCATGCAAGGCAAGCACTCTACCTCTGAGCCACCTTCCCAGCCCCATGGCAGAGATTCTTTACAGCTGGCTTTTAGTTAAAAACACAGAGACTAAGTAAGTGTCTAATGACTGATAGTCCTAAGCCCTATTAACTCTGTTACTTTCAGCAAATTGCTTAATTTATCTGGGCCTCCATTATTATTTTTATTAATTATTATTATTATTATTACATTGTACCAGTGCTGAGCTTGAACTCAGAGTGTTGGTTCTGTCCCTAACCATTTTTGCTTGAGGCTAGCGCTCTACCACTTGAGCCACAGCTCTTCCTCTGAGATAAGTTGGAGATAAGAGTTTCCTGGTCTCTCCTGCCCAGGCTGGCTTCATACCACGATCCTCAGATCTATAAAGACTTTCGTAAGAATGAGATAAAAATAACGCATTTCTAGTACTCAGCCTCATGCTTTGTACAAAGATGGTCTTCAGCAATATTAACTACACCTTGAGAGCAGAGAGTTGGGGAAATGACAGAGCTGTAGCTCCAACCAGATCTGTGTGGTTCCAATCCAGCAACAACGTCTGGGCAAGAGTGATGATGGTGGAGGAAGGAAAGCTCACCCTCACAGATGCAGGCAGGAATAAGACACTCTGGACCAGGCAGCTTTTCTGGGCCAGATCCAAAAGCTGGAAGCACACCTTTCTCCACATGGTAAGAGAGAGTAGAAAGGATAGATCCCAATGGTGAAGGTGACACCATCCCATTCCCCGGTATTTTGCAACCAGAACTTTGATTGGCAAGCCTTACTGACAATCATCCTATAAATAAACCTTACTTCCCAAGTGTCTCAGGAGGAAGCCTGCCACCCTCCCCAGTTCCTGCCTCACAAGCTCCTCTTCCTTCCACACTTCTCTCCTTTCCCAGAAAAATCACCGGGCAGGGGCTGGGTTCCCTCCCACCATCCTCTTCCCATCATTCTCAGGATGCCTACAAGGCATCTGCCCCCAGTGAATGGGTCATGATTCAGAGTCAGCGGCTGCTCACAGGAACAGCTCGGGGGTCTGATGGTGGAGTCTGGACAGTGTAGAATCGCAAAAGGAAGACAGCTGGGAAAGACTCAGCCTCTGCAGATGCCCTGAAAGGAAAGTGTATGTGGGAAGGCAGACAGAAAAGGTGCTCTGCCAAGCCAGTAAGTTTAAGATGTGCATAGCCTCATGGGAGAAAGGAGGGAACCCAGAACAAATGCACTCAGAGAGTAGATGGCTTTCTCCGGGGTGTCTTCCTCTACCACCCCATGTAAAGAGAGCTCTGCCTCCTTTTTATTTTCCTCAGTGGCAAATTAACATCATCTATAGTTACGGTATACAACATGATGTTTTGATATATGCATAAACAACGAGGTGATTAAATCAAGTTAGTTAATAATATACACCCGGAGACATGCTGACTATTTTGTGATAAGAACATCTAAGATCAACACTTAACAATGCCAAATATGAGTCATTATTTACTGTGATCCCCATGCTGTTCAAAAGATCTCCGGAATTGTTCATCCCATCTAATGGAACCTTGACACCCGTTGACCAACATCTTTCCATCCACAGGCTGTCAGTCCGTTGTACTCTCTACTTCCAGTAGTTTGACTTCTCTAAGGTACACGTGTATCTGAGATCATGGGGGGTTGGAATCTGTCTCTCTATGCTTGTCTCGTTTTACTTTTCATAACGTCCTCCATGCTCATCCATGCTGTTGCAAATGATAGCATTTCCTTCTTTGCATGGCCCATGCCTGCCTGACAATCCACTCACTCATTAATAGATGCTTAAGTTGATTCCATAGCTTGGTTACTGTGGGAAATGCTGCCATAAACCCAGGAATACAGACGTACCTTTCAGAGACTGGCTTTTATTTTCCTTAGCTAGCCTTGCTTTCTTATCACCACCACCACCACCACCACCACCACCCCTTATCATCCAATATTCTCCTTTGGGTGTGCTTTGTACCTTTCTGATGATTTCAGATGTGCCTTTTCTGTATCCCTGGGCTGCAAGCAGGGACCTCGTCTCCTTTGTTGACTACTGCATCTCCAGGCTCAGCAGGCTCTGCCCCCATACACAGTAGGGGTGCAATAAGGATTTGATGACTTATGAGAAAAGTCTCTGTTTCTGACCTCTCCTGAAATAAGACAACAATGAGACTCAGGACCAGCTGCTCCTCAAGCCCTCTGTCAGAGGTTATAGGGACACAGGACAAGCAGTCAGCTCTGAAATTAACCAGTCCCCGTTCCACCTCTTCTATAGCTGTGAAATCTCCGGCAAACTACTTAACCTCTACCCCTATACTTTGATTTGTTTTTCTCCATAGGATTTATCATCATCCATCAAATACTTGTGTTTATTATCTGTGTCTTTCAATCATGAAAGAAATGGCTAGATAGAGAAAAAGAGGCACATGTTAATTGTAAATATATGAATGCACCTTGAGATAAGTAATCATAAAATTTTTACAGTTTATGCTTCCAAGATGTCCACATCCATTCTCCACTGCCCACACCAGCACCGAGTGCTTGTATTCATACAGAGCCATGCATATTGTTAATTTATGTTTGCACGTACACACTCACACACACACACACACACATACCTCTGAGTGGACAAGAATTGTGCAGCTGTCAGCACCCAATATGAGAGGGGTAATATGAAAAATTACCAAGGCAAGGGCAGAAAGAAAATATCAGAAAGCTCAAGAACAAGGGCTGGTGAATATGGCTCAAGTGGTAAGGCACCTGCCTAGTAAGCATGAGGCCAGGAGTTCAAACCCCAGTACCACCAGTTGATTATAAATAAACTTGAGGGGGCTGGGAAGGTGGCTCAGTGGTAGAGCGCTTGCCTTGCATGCATGAGGCCCTGGGTTCGATTCCTCAGCACCACATAAGCAAAAAGAAAAAAGCTGGAAGTGGTGCTGTGGCTCAAGTGGTAGAATGTTAGCCTTGAGCTGAAGAGCTGAGGGACAGCGCCCAGGCCGAGTTCAGGCCCCACGACCAGACCCCCCCCAAAAATATAAATAAATAAATAAACTTGAGAACTGGAGCAGGAAACCAAGAACCAAAGAGATGAAGGAAGTGAGAACTGATCATACATAAAAAGAATAGACTGGAATTAGGCAGAGAAGAAGGGGAGAATCCAATGTATATCCTATGCAATTAAGAAGATGAGGGATGGGTGAGAATGTTGAAAGAAGTGACAATGACCAAGACATACTGTATTCACAAACTGCCTGGTTAAATGGCAGCTCCTTTGTACAGCTACTCAAAGACAATTTTAAAACAGCAGGCTGCGGGGCTGGGAAGGTGGCTCAGTGGTACAGCGCTTGCCTTGCATGCATGAGGCCCTGGGTTCGATTCCTCAGCACCACATAAGCAAAAAGAAAGAAGCCGGAAGTGGCACTGTGGCTCAAGTGGTAGAGCGCTAGCCTTGAGCTGAAGAGCTGAGGGACAGTGCCCAGGCCCAGCGTTCAGGCCCCACAACCGGACCCAAAAAGTAAATAAATAAATAAACAGGCTGGGATTGCTGCAAAAAGCAAGTAGTGGTGTTTGAGGTATAGTTCCACGAACTACCCCTCAAAAGAATAGTAATGATGATGATGAAGATAACAATAATAATAATAAGTGCTAAATGTTTTATATGGATCATTTAGTTAGCGCTGCAACCTATATTATTACTATTACTGTGTTGTGGTTGTTGTTAGTTGTAGTAGTAGTAGTTGTTGTTCTTGTTGTTAGTAGTAGTAGTAGTAATAGTAGTATATTGCCCAAGGTCCTTGCTCATAACCACTATTACATTCCCCTACCACCACCATGTAAAAATGACTCTCACAATGAACCAAGAGATTTTCAGGAGATAGAAACCACTCAATTGGCTTCATGTCAAGGCACTGTGATACTGGCAACAGTAAAAAAAAAAACAGTACACTGAGCTGTTACAAAAGACACAGAACTCCTCTACAAATACAAATATTACCTCCTTCACATCTTCCCCTGGTCCTGGGAGGTATACCTCAAGACCATGCCCATTTTAGAGATAAGGAAATTGAGCAGAGAGGCTAAGTCTGGGCACTGAGCCAGAGGGTGTTAACAGAACTATGAGTTAATTGTAGCTCTGCAATATTTTGTTATCGTGACTCTCCATGTTTTCATATAATATCACTCATCAGGATGCCACAATTTTTGTGATATTTCTTTTATATTAATAAGATATTTGCTTAGCACCCTCTATTGCTGAATTCTAGGCTTTCATATTATTTCCTCCTTTTGTCATTATCATCAATATTTCTGCTAGGAATAGTTCGAATGAATGAATTTTTTACTAGATGCCTAGCCAAAAGAATAACTAATTTCCTAAGTGTGCCTGAGCCAAATTCCAAAGCTCCAAGAAGTATTTATGTACCTGAACCCCAAATCCAGAGCCCACATAGTTGTATGTAGTTATATAATATCTCTTCTTGTATGTAAGTACTAGTGTGGCTTATGCTTGTAATTGTAAGTACTCAGAAGGCTAAGATTTGAAGACTGGGGTTCAAAGCCAGCCTGGACAGACAAATCCAAGAGACTTTTTTTTTTTTGGTCGGTCGTGGGGCTTGAACTCTGGGCTTGGGCGCCATCCCTACGCTCTTCAACTCAAGGAGAGCGCTCTACCGCTTAAGCCACAATGACACTTCCGGTTTTCTAGTAGTTTTTATTAGAGATAAGAGTCTCATAGACTTTCCTGCCTGGGCTGGCTTTGAACCGCAATCCTCAGATCTCAGCCTCCTGAGTAGCTAGGATTACAGGCATAAGCCACCGGCGCCTGGCGTCCAAGAGACTCTTATCTCTAGTTAACCAGCAAAAGCTAGAAGTGTAGCTTGGCTCAAGTGGTAGAGACCCAGCCTTGAGAGAAAAACCAAAGAAAAAACAAGAGGCCCCAAGTTCACAGTACTGACATACATGAAAGAGAGGAAGGAAGGAAGGAAGGAAGGAAGGAAGGAAGGAAGGAAGGAAGGAAGGAAGGAAGGAAGGAAGGAAGGAAGGAAGGAAGGAAGGAAGGAGGGAGGGGGGAGGGAGGGAGGGAGGGAGAGAGGGAGGGAGGGAGGGAGAGAAGGAAGGAAGGAGGGAAGGAGGGAGGGAGGGAGGGAGGGGAAGGAAGGAAGGAAGGAAGGGAGGGAGGGAGGGAGGGAGGGAGGGAGGGAGGGAGGGAGGGAAAGGAAAGAAGGGAAGGACAAAGGAATAAAAAAAAATCACATAAGCTCATACTAAGCATTTGTGTTTGATTTTTATTGCTGTGATGGAGACAAATTGATGTCAAATTCTCTTTCAAGTAAGGCTCATGTGAATAAACTGCCTTTTTATTAACATGAAGTTAATTTGATCAGTAACCTGATCACAGGAGCAATGTCTCATCATCGTCACAGATTTTCCTCAGATGCACTTAGGAATGGTGAACGTGTTGGGGACTATTTTAATTTCTTGTAACAAATCACCACAAATGTAGTGGACTAAATAAATGTACTACCTCACAGTTCTAGAGATCAAATCAGTGCCCGGCTCCCCAAGAGGGTCACCAAGGCTACACATTCCTCCTTAAAGTCTCAGATGAAAACTTCCTTGATACTGCCTCTTCCTCCATTTATAAAGCCAGTAATGTAGAAACTTCAACCTCTGCTTCCATCTTTCACTCTGCTTCCCTGGCCCTTCTTCCTCCCCCTCCCCCTTTAAAGGCTCTTCACCATCACCTCGTATACTCTCTTAGATAGTCTGAACAGTCTTCTCACTAGGGATCCTTGTTTTCAATCACATCTATGACATCTCTTGTGCTCTGTCATGCTCCAGCTTTGAGCACTCAAATGTGGGCATTTAGGGGGTTCATTATTCTGTCTGCTTACAAGGGACCACATGTTCTAATTTCTATATTTGTATTTGAACAATTATATAATATAATTTTATTGTTATTCAGAAGGTGATATACAGAAGGGTTACTGTTTCCTAAGTCAGGAACTGAGGACATTTCTCTTTGGACATTGTCACTCCTTCCTTTTCTTTTCCCCAGTTTCCCCTCCCATCTCTACCCACAAGTTGCATAATTTATTTTCTGTGTACTGTTTACCAAGTACCAAGACTGCATTTGTTCATCCCATCCCCCTCCACGTCTGCTCAACAAACAATTATACAGTATATCAATTTGTGAGAATTATGTTTGTGCGGTTTCTTAATATATGTTGTATTCTTCCAAACTATTTGTATATCTAATTTATTTTTCCATTCATTTTCTTTCCTTTTAGTTTTATCACCTTTTATCCAGTAAAATCTTGGGGGCAGGTTGTTCATTTTTTGTGCTTGTTTGTTGCTTATTTGTTTCCTGTACTGGAGCTTGAACTCCTGATCTCACACACTTGCTTACTTGGCTTTTTAATTCAAGACCAGCACTCTACTACTTGAGCCACAACTTTGTCACTGGCTAACTGGAGATAGGAATCCCATGGACTTTTCTTCACCAGCTGGCTTCAAACCATGATTTTCAGATCTCAAGTAACTAGACAGGTGTGAATCACCCGCTCCAGGCCCTTCTTGTCTTTTCATTTCATATATTTGACAAGAGGCTATCTTGTCCCTCGAGACTGTGTACAAAGGGACACAGAGATATACACTCAATATACAAAAGGATTCCTTCTCACAACAGCCAAGATAAACGTACTTCTGTCTTCTCAACTTGGTTTGTATTCTGTTAGTGTTTCTTTCTTTCTTTCTTTAGTCCACCTGGAAGTTTTACAAGGTAGACATACCAAAGTAGGCAGCTGATTATCTGATTTACATTTCTTCCTCTCAGATTATTTTGTGTTGCTATCTTCTTTCCCACGGTTCGTGCTCTGCCTTCTGATGGTGAGAATCATTTGCCGAAAGCAAGATGCATCCCATGATTCTTTTGCAGAGTACAAGTACTGATAATGCCATCAAGTACTTTTCTGCTTGTGTTGTGGTTTTTAATCCTTAAGTAAATCTCCTATCACCATTTTTAATCATCTCTCCTCCTCATCATGATCATCGTCACCATCTTACCAGTCTCTTTCTATGTCCTTGGCCATCTCTCTCCACATGACTTTCACCTCCAGGTCACCAGAACCTGCTAAATGCTTCATTATGTGATGATAATGTAAAAAGAGCCTGCTCTTCTATTTTTAAACCTTCCCAGCAATAAGAGAGATTGGCTTTCCATTTCTCCCTGGTTCTTTTCATTCGACTGAGCTTTCATCATTTCCCCTGAATAAATTTCTTCGTGTGGTAGATTAAATTAATTATCATGTATTGAAAGGTTTTCTGTCATTGTTACAACTAATTTACCATCTATTCAGAAGATCATAATAATGAAAATGATTTTTAACTCATTTCATTATGCTACAGCTCTTTGATTTCTATGTATTTTCCCAATAGAGTAAATTCCTAATGGTCCACAGTTTCTGTAGCTGTGATATGTCATAATTTGTCATTTTGTCACTTTGTTGGGGCCCAAAATTCAACCACTTCCACCACAAGTCTCCTGTGCAAGACAAAAATTACTTTGCTAAGGGAAGCATCCAACTCCCAGTGTCTCCACCTCAACCTGGGTCTTCTGTTATCAATATATATATATATATATATATATATATATATATATGTATGTATATGTATATATATATAAGCTCTCATAAAATAGAAAGTCACGTGTGTGTGTGTGTGTGTGTGTGTGTGTGTGTGTGTGTGTTGCCACTATAAAAGCCAATTGCTAGTGCTAGCACTGAGATCTGAGAATCACAGTTCAAAATCAGCCTAGGCAGGAAAGTCCATGAGACTCTTATCTCCAATAAACCTCCAGAAAACCAGAAGTAGCGCTGTGGATTAAGTGGTAGAGCACTCACCTTGAGCTGAAGAGCTGAGGGACAGGGCCCAGGCCCAGAGTTCAAGCCCCATGACTGACATATATATTTAAGCAAGGGATAGTCTTTTTTTTTGGGGGGGGCGTCCAGTCGTGGGGCCTGAACTCTGGGCCTGGGCGCTGTTCCTCAGCTCTTCAGCTCAAGACTAGCGCTCTACCCCCTGAGCCACAGCACCACTTCCGGCTTTTTTTTTAATGTAGTGCTGAGGAATCGAACCCAGGGCCTCATGCATGCAAGGCAAGCGCTCTACCACTGAGCCACCTTCCCAGCCCCAGGGATAGTCTTTAATAAACTTTTCGTTCAATATTTACCAAGTGATGTGCCACTGAAAACTGTTCCTAATATTATTAGTTATGACAAATACCATGTACTGGTGGCCTTTAATTCTAGCTACTCAGTTGAAGGATAGCCCAAGCCAAAAAAAAAAAAAAATTCCAGGGACTCTATCTCAAAAATAACTAGCAAAAACCAGGGCTGAAGTCCCTAGCCTTCAGAAAGCATTTTTAGATAACATTTTTGTATATTAGTAATAATGAAAATGTGTAACAATCCACATGTTTAATTTTTAGTAATAAAACATTAATACTTTTTCTGACTGTATATTTTTTAAAGACAGGGCTGGAAGTATGGCTCAAATGGTAGAGCACCAGTCTAATAAGTATAAGGCTCTGAGTTCAAACCCCAGTACTACCAAGAAAAGAAGGAAGAGGAGGAACTAGGGCACAGTGGTACACATCTGTATTTCAGAATTCAGAAAGCTGAGGTAGAAGGATCTTGAGTTTGAAGCCAACCTGAGCTACATAGAAGACCCTGTCTCAAAACCTAAAACAGAAGAATGAGAAAGAGAAGAGGAGAAAGAAAAGAAAAGAGACAAGAAGAGAAGAAAAGGAAGTTAGCCACTGTGGCACATGGCTATAATCCCAGCAATCCAGAAATGGAGACAGGAGGGTCACACTTTTAAGTCATTCCAAGCAAAATGTTAGCAAGACCCTTCCAAAAACAAACCAGGCATGGTGGCACAACACATCCACAATCCCAATGATTAGGAAGTGGCGTTAGGAAAATCTTGGTTTGTCCAAGGCCATCCCAAGCAAAAACACAGCACCCTATTTGAAAACCAAACCAAAAAAAAAAAGAAAAGAAAAAAGAAAAGGAAAAGGAAAATGGCTAAGGATGCTGTGGCTCTAGTGGTAGAGCACTTGCCTACCAAGGCCTCTTGGATTTAGAAGGGCACATCAAAAGGAGAGGGAAGAAAGGTAGGAAGAAAATATAGATCTACATTAAGCTTAGAAAATATTAGCTGTTCTATCTCCTTTGTCCCTCCCCTCCCTCCCAAAAGCTCTCACTTGTGGTATACATTTGTACATCACAAATGAGAAACCTTCTTCTGAAAAATCTTCCAATGAATAAGTTTCTCTCATCTCATTTAACATACTGATTTGAGAACAACCATTGTTTTCTCATGGTGCACAGTCTGCCACGAAACACCACTTTGGGATTCAGAGAATCCCTGAATGAGTCATAGAATGATTAAAACTAAAAAGTCATTTCAAATATCTTTACCTCATTGGACTTGGCTTTTATAGAAGATAGTATGTACAATCATTATGTCCCTGAAGTAGTGTTTCCTGCAGGCTTTGTAACTCCTCTTGCAAGAGAATACACGAAGATCATCAGCAAATGTGGTATTTTCTTTTCTTCCTTTCTCAGTTGTGTGCAATTTATTTGTTTGCCTTGCTACATAACGACTTCAACATTTTTACCCCATTCTTGGTTTTTATTTTATTTGTTCATCTAACAAAACCATCTGAAGTGCTGTGTATTGCTCTAAGTGCTTTATTATAGTAATGACTCATGTACATGAAATTACCTAGCGAAGTGCGGTTATTATGATGAACCCTCATTCACAGGTCGAAAATGTGAAGTTTCAAATGCAGACATTCTTGACTAGATCCTAGTTTTTAAGGACACTGTCACCAGTATTTCCTTTTAGTCTATTACTGTTATAGATATGAATTGAAACTTCATGACATATTGAAGAGGGGAAAGGAAGGCTCCATTTTTTTTTTGTATTTGTTTGTAGTCAGTATTGAATGTTGAATTGTGCTAAATACCTCCTGGCTTGTCATAATTACCTTTCATTATTCCCTTGGGTGAGACAATTCTGTTTTCTGGCATTTTTTTAAGTTAATAGAAGATGCTAGTTTTGCTTTCCTGGGGCCAACAGTCCTACAGTTGGATTGCTTGTTTCAATGAGTTCTTAATTCGATTTTTTTCTCTCACCTCATAAGTGAGATTAGACAACCATTGCCTGCTTTTAAGAGAACGAGAGAGCTGGGTACAAGTGGTTCGTGCCTGTCATCCTAGCTACTCAGGAAGCTGAGGTCTGAGGATTAGGGTTCTAGCAGAAAATTCCATGAGACTTTTATCTCCAATTAACCAGCAGAAAAATGAAAAGTGGAGCCATTGGTCAAGTAGTAGAGTGCTAAGAGTCAGCACTCTGGCCCTGAGTTTAAGCCATAGTACCAGCATCCAAACCCTGAGTTCAAGCCCCAGTACACAAACACACACACACACACACACACACACACACACACACACACTGGGGGTAGGGGGGAGGTAAATTACATTTATCTACATAGATTCAGTCATATCTGAAATGTCTACCATGTTACGCTGGGCTAGACCCTCTAGGACATAAGCAATTCCAAATGTGTGTGATATAGAGCACCCAGGGAAACTAACTTTCTACAACCACATTCAGAAGAACAATGCCAACCACCTTGGGCATATAGGAAGTACTCAGAACCTGTATAAATTCACACTTGTCTTCTAGGATGATACTCTTGGCTCCTCCAAAGACCTACAGTATTACTTAAATACATAAAGTCCAGGGGCTGGGAAGGTGGCTCAGTGGTAGAGCGCTTGCCTTGCATGCATGAGGCCCTGGGTTCGATTCTTCAGCACCACATAAGCAAAAAGAAAAAAGCCGGAAGTGGCGCTGTGGCTCAAGTGGTAGAGCGCTAGCCTTGAGCTGAAGAGCTGAGGGACAGCGCCCAGGCCCAGAGTTCAGGCCCCACTACTGAACCTAAAAAAAAAAAAAAAAATACATAAAATCCAGGTCAGCTGATTGAAAACCCAAAGCCAATGTCAGCTACATGGGGGACTTGCCCATACCCACTTTCTGAGCACCAATAAACCTACCGCCAATTTCTCCATACACAGGGAATGAACAAAGGAGCTTTTATTTTTAAAAAGGAAATGAAACCAGTAATCCCAGTGTTTGGGAAGTGGAGTCAGAAGAATCATGAGTTCTAGGCCAGCCTAGATTACATAGCAAGACCCTATTTCAAGAAAGAAAGAGAGGTAGAGAGAGAAGAGAGAGATGGGAGAGGGGAGGGGGAAAAAAGGGAAGGAGGTAGTTTTTTGAAAAAGAAAATTAGCCAGCTCTTTGATCAAACCAACTAGTCAAGCCAAAGATTTAAACACAGGACAGTAATTAATTTGTTCAATAGGTCAATGAGAAAAAATGTGAAAATTTCACCCTCATATGAAGTCAGTCTGTCTGGGTGTGTAGGAGGAATTGGACACAGGATGCGTGAAGGGAATAAGACATCAGAGAGAACCCCTGGGGCCCGCATAGAAAGAAGAAAGGACAAGGCTTTGCTGTCCATTTCTAGTGCCCTACAGACCCATCCAAGTGTCTGCAGAGCCCCAGGCGGCTGGCCCTTTGTATCCCAAGGATTCTCAGATCCAAAGCCAAGGGGAAATTGGTTGGCTCCAGGCGAAGCTACTAGCCCCAGACAGCTTGTGGCATCAGGACTTGGGGACAATCAAAGAACAGAGAAGAAGGGCTCTCACCTAGAATGGACCCTAACAAGCTTTAACCTGCCACCTGGTACTAGAGACCAAAACACACTGGCTGAGATCCACACGGGATGTGGCCAGTCATAAATGTGATTCAGTGTCTGAAGAGAGAAGCCCCAACAAACATGGAGCGCCGTGTACATGAATTTTTTTCTCCATCCTCATTCATACCTTCAACACTACCTTCTTTATTTTGTTTCTCCTCCTGCCCCCATTCACGAACACTTTCTCTCTATTCTAACCCTCTCTAGTGTCCCTCTAGGATCTGATTCCTTTAAATGTACCCCCTATCCCAACATCTGAGATTCCTACTCCAAGCTCTCCTGCCAGATAGACCCTTTTACTGTCACCTGTCTGCTCTTCTCCCCTCTCTCTGTCCTGGGATGCCTCCCCTCCTCTCCCTTTCTTCCCTTCCCACTATCACTAGGATCCTGTGGCTGACTGTGAGTTCAGCTGAGTACTTTTTTCTCTCCTCTTTCATCTTGGTGGGGTCTATAGCCAGTTCTCCTGTTGCTCAGAGATGTGGAGGCAGTTGCTAAGAGACAGTGAAACGTCATTACCTGGACCTCGAGGAAAAAAAGGGGGGAGCACAAAAAAGATAGGGGAGGGGGGAGGGATACAAGGAGGGGAGAGAGAGAGAGAGGAAAAAAGAAGGGAGGGGAAGAGGTGGCTCTGGCGGAAGCCACACACCCAGCAGCCTCAGCACCGGCAGTTTCAGAAAGAAGCATTTCGATTCTGTGAACTTTCTTCTAAGCATCCTTTCTTACATTCCCCATTCTGGGTACACAGGGACCCCTGGACAGGAAAACCACAGAAGATGCTAGCCTGGGATCCAGGAACCACGGAAGCAGAAACAGCCGGGGGAGGAGGAAGATCCCAGTAGGCAATCGGTTCTGAAGCAAGCAGCCAGAGAACCAGCCAGCCAGCCAGCCAGCAAGCAAGCAAGCGGGATTCCAGAATGAGAGTGGGAGAGCCCGAGTCTGCGGCAGATTGATGGCTGTGTCCTTGGAACCGAGTGAGTAGGCTCCTGAGGGCCTGTGGGAGGGGTAGTGGGAGACCTTAGGGCTTAGAAAAAACAAATCTGAATAAAGAGGCCATGGGGTGATTTCCTAGGAAGCGGGCTGGAAGCAATGGGGAGAGAGGGTGGGAAGAGAATCAATGCTGGAGAAAGGGGTGGGGGGAGGACAAGTAAGGACAGCCGATGGATAAGGAAGAAGCTATAACCACAGAGGGTGTCAAACGGCCAGGGGGGCAAGGCTCTGAGTATGCTATCGTTGCCGACCAAGTGTGGGTGTGGGCTGGAGCTGGGGGCAGGGAGCTGGAGAGTAGTGTTTTGTGAAAATGGATGTTGGAATTGGGCGGGGGCAGTGGGAGGGGGGAGATGGTGGGGCACATGGGGCGGGGGTGGGAAGGGGGCTCTATAAAAGTGTGTGTGGAGAGGGAAGGATAAAAAATGGGGAAGTATGAACTTGTGTGTGTGTGTGTGTGTGAGAGAGAGAGAGAGAGAGAGAGGTGCTGAAAGTGTTTGAAAGGGGTGTGCAGACAATCAGAGTATGAATTCAGGTTTTTCTTCAGGGGTCTCAGTCAAGGGTAGGGTGTTTAGCGCTGATGAGGACGGAGCTACGGGCATCTGCAGAAACATCCAACTGAGGACAGCAACCAGGGAGGAGGCTGGCTGCAGGTCAGGTGGGGTTCATCATTGTTCACCGTGACAGCGGCATCAGGCTGGGCTCCGAGCCCAACGTGGTCCTCCTGTAAAACAGGAAACATTGGCGTGGGGTCCAATAAGACACAGGAGGAAGAGAAGAAGAAAAGGGAATGAGTGAGGAGAGACGAGGGATCTGGCTAAGGGGGACAGGGATGTATGTGGAGGGCCCTGGCTCTCTCTTCCTGAGTGCTTTCCTTGTTGACAGAGTGAGTTCAGCCCCCACCTGCTAAATACGCAAGCTCCCTGAGGGAGAAGCGACTTGGAGAAGTGGCCAAGGCTTTCCTAGCTGACCTTCGTCCTGGACCTCCTAGACTCAGAACATTTTCCAGCTGTGGTGGCTCCCCGATAGTGGCAAGTCACTTGGGGGTGCTCTTTCTTCTTCCTGGGGAGCCATGAGCATCCCTGGGGATTACTGTATCCACCGAGACTGAGAAATACTCATGGAGACCTACTTGTTCCCAGGCTCCTTTTCCCAAATTCCTATCCAGGGCCTCCCTGAACTCAAGACCACTGGACCATCAGGGAAAATGGCCTCTGAGACCTTGAATGCTTTTCAGTCTCACACCTGGGGCAGAGCGTAAACTTTCTGAGAAGAACTGCCAGGACCTTTAAAGGCCACCTTCATCTCCCTTACCCCCTCCCTCCTACCTCTCAGTACCAAGAAGCATCCAGAAGGCATGGGTTAGCAGGGCACACATGACCTACAGGGTCCCTTTCAGGACCTGCTGGCATCTGTTCCAGCCTCATCCTCCGCTCCTTCCTTTCTCAAGTTTTGATCATCTTTTCATACCCCGGGAGATCTCCACTGGATTTCTGGGCCTCCCTCTAGGGTCCAAAACAGAAGAGACTTCCTGTGGCTCTTCAAGATGCCCTTTGGTGCTTTAGAGGCTCCAGGAAAAGCTTGAGCCGAAACACTCCATGCTTAGCAGCCACACCTCCGGGACTCAGGCCTCTGATGTAACTGCCTCCCCGTGCCCTGATTGTTGGACCCATGGACCCAGCCCTGATGGGCTCCCTTCAGCACTGCTGTTGCCGGCTGCCTAAGATGGGTGACACCTGGGCCCAGCTTCCCTGGCCTGGGCCCTTCCACCCAGCCATGCTATTAGTCTCTCTCCTTTTGGCCGCTGGTGTCGCACACTTGGAGGCAGGTACCAGCTGCCCGGTCCTTTGTACCTGCCACAACCAAGTGGTGGACTGCAGCGGCCAGAGGTTATTTTCTGTGCCCCCAGACCTGCCGATGGACACCCGCAACCTCAGCCTGGCCCACAACCGCATCACAGCTGTACCGCCAGGCTACCTCACATGCTACATGGAGCTCCAAGTGCTGGACCTGCGCAACAATTCCTTGATGGAGCTGCCCCCCGGCCTCTTCCTGCATGCCAAGCGTCTGGCACACCTGGATCTGAGCTACAACAACCTGAGCCATGTGCCGGCTGACATGTTCCAGGAGGCCCATGGGCTGGTGCACATCGACCTGAGTCACAACCCGTGGCTGCGTAGAGTACACCCCCAGGCCTTCCAGGGCCTTGTGCAGCTCCGGGACCTGGACCTCAGCTATGGAGGCCTGGCCTTTCTCAGCCTGGAGGCCTTGGAGGACCTGCCTGGATTGGTGACGCTGCAGATCGGGGGCAATCCCTGGGTATGTGGCTGCACCATGGAGCCGCTGCTGAAATGGCTGCGAAACCGAATCCAGCGCTGTACAGCGGGTAAGAGGGCATGGCTGTACAGGGGTGGGGGGTTACAAGGGGAGGAATTCCTAAAGCATAGATTCCCGAAGAAAGTGAGACCTCTAGGTGTCCCATTTTGTACATCTGTACTCTTATTTTTTTCTTTCTTTCTTTTCTTTGCCAGTCCTGGGGCTTGAACTCAGGGCCTGGGCACTGTCCCTGAGCTTCTTTTGCTCAAGCCTAGCACTCTACCACTTGAGCCACAGCGCCACTTCTGGCTCTTTCCTGTTTATGTGGTACTGAGGAATTGAACCCAGGGCTTCATGCATGCTAGGCAAGCATTCTACCACTGAGCCACATTCTCAGCCCCTACATCTATTCTTTCAATCAACAAACATGAGTTGATTTTTTTTTTTTGGTGCTGGTCCCGGGGACTTGAACTCAGAGCCTGAGCCTTGTTCCTGAGAATTTTTGCTCAAGGTTACTGTTCTACCAGACTTCAACTTTGGGGGAGTTTGTTGGAGAGAGGAGACTTACGGACTTTCCTCCCTGAAGTAGCCAGGGAGGAAGTAGGAAAGCTTTCTCACACCTAAGAACTTGGCATGCATTTATCTCATTGAATCCACTTTTTATCATTCCCATTTTACTGGGGGGGGGGGGGGGGGGGAGAGGGGAACTGAGATTGAGAATAAGGAAAAGGCTCTTCCAGAGTCATCTCACGTACAAAGCAGTAGAGCTTTAGCTATAGCTCAGGTTCATTGAGTTCTCCGCATTTGTTCTGCACTACCAGGCTCCTTTTGAATTCCTTTGGAGACATGGGAATGAATAACACTATTTATTTTAATACGTACTATCTGCCAGGCCTTATTCGAAGTTTATTTTGTACTTTCGTTCATCTTACCCTCACAAGAACTCTCACAAGACAAGGCCCCTGCTCTCTGTAAGAGGAAAACAGGGAACAGAGAGGTGGTGTGTTTTGCCCAAAGTCACTCAGGTACTGATTAAGTCAGGACCTTGGAAGTTTGGCTGTTGTCTGGCTATACACCCTCAAGAGTCAGGCTCTGGACTAACAGTCCAAGTTGTGGTCTGCCCAGAGGGCTCAACAGAGTCCTCAAAATGTGTTCTTAGATGGGAAACTGAGAAAGAGAGCTGAGATGTAGCGATTCAATCCGCCAATCCCAGATGGAGAGTGGAATGGAGGCCTAATGGAGTCACATTGGTTTGATGGATCTGGACCTCACCCCAGGTGTCGAAGCCTGACCCAGAGGCCAGCAAAGTTCAGCAGTGGCCTCAGCCGCCAGCTCTCCCATGTGACTACACCTAACACAGGCTCCCAGCCTCAGAATAATAGTAGTCACTAGGATCCCATCCCAGAACCTGGACTCTGTCTGCTCAGAAGAAAAAAAATACTGTTGAATGAGGTAGGAAAGAGAGGATGACTGAGTGGGGAGCCCTAGACCAAAATAGTATGAGGGGGCCTGTGGGTCACGATTCCAGTGTTTCCACAGAGCTGTGGGAGGAAGTTCTCCGGGACTGAAATAGCTGGGGACTGAGATGGGACAATTCTGGGGGGCAGGAGGAGGTGGCTGCCTGAAGCAAGCTCCCCCCCCCCGCCCCGCCCAGCCTCTGCAGACTACGTCTTCCCTCTCTCCTGTCACTAGTGACAGAAAGGGCCTTTGGGTGCTTAGCTCAAGTTCACAGAGGGACTCCTCTTCTTTTGGGAAGCTCTAAAAATCCCTGCTCCCCTGCAGAGGCCTAGGCTCCCAGCAGGCAAGGGAGGAGTCCATGATCGTAACAGCATAGCCCCACACAGCAGGGCAGTTTAGGGACCAGAGCTCCTGAAAGGGACAAAGGCCATCCACAGACCCATCGTAAGAGGCAAGCAGGTCCCCAGTTCCTCCCTACAACAGGTCTGTCCCATGACACACTGACCACCATTCCTCATGGGGACAAACCCTTGCCAATGTAGACATCGTCAAGTGATGTGGTCCCTTTTAGGTCTTTTTTTTCACCCCATTACTTCTTCCCATTTTTCTTTGTGGGATTCTCAGTTGTCTTTGTGTTTTTTGAAGAAAGATTCAGACAAGAAGAACTAAAAGAAACTAGTAGGCTACACTCTGACTTACTGAGAGCTTTGTCAGCCCTCCCCCCACCCAGCTTCCCGCCTTGCATCCTGTGTGTCCTGCTGACTGCTCCCAGCATGTCCTCTAGCTGTCTGTGTACTCTGCTCAGGTGCCCAATAGACTTTGGAGTTGAGCATCTTTTCTGTTTCTAGAGGAGCGCTTCCTGCAGGTCAACTCCAGATGTAATCCTGGCCCAGCCAGGGATCTCAAGTCCAGTGCCAATAACCTATAGGGACAATTTAATCTAGAACTTGCCTTCTCCTCAGCTCAAACCTGACCTCCCATTTCTGAGAATGAAGATACGCATCCATTTGTCAAAAAGATCAACTGAAGTCCATTCATTTTCTTCTCTGCCCTCAAGAATCATATAATGAATACTTGACTTTTATACACCCTTAATTTAAATACTTCATCATTTAAAAAAAACTTCACACTGACTCTTAGGAAATTTAAATTGGATTTTTGCTCTTCTTATAGAGGCATAACATAAGACACAGAAAGACACACACACACGCACACACACACACACACACACACACACACACACAAGACTTTCCCAGGGTAAAAACTCAATTAACATTTATGGCTTGAACAAAGGTCCAGCTGGCTCTGAAGCCAGTGCCCAGCCCTGCAGGGCAGAACTGTTCCCACACTCCACTCCTACCTGCAAGGCAGAGTCAGATCCGACTACTGACAACCACCAGGCCCCTAGAGAGGTGACCTTAGGAGGGAAAGGGAAATTCTGGAGAAGACAGCAGCCCAGAAAAGGAACAGCCCCCTTCACACAACTAGTGAGAGATGAAAACTTGACCCAGGATTATAGCTGCAGAATCCATTGCCTTGACCTATTCTCTGTGTCTGGAAAAGCCCCATAGGTTAGCAGAGGGACTCCTGCGTATTCACTTAACAAGGCTTCATTGTGGCCTGGGAAGGTAGCTCTGGTAGAGCGCTTGCCTTGCATGCATGAGGCCCTGGTTTCGATTCCTCAGCACCACATAAACAGAAAAAGCCGGAAATGGCACTATGGCTTAAATGGTAGAGTGCTAGCCTTAAGCTGAAGAGCTGAGGGACAGCACCTAGGCCCAGAGTTCAGGCCCCATGACAGACAAAAGCAAAAAACAAGGTTTCATTGTACACCTGCTTTGGATATTACACCCTTCTGCTGCTGAGGGTACAGTGATAGAAGCTTATCTTCAAGGAGGAGGAAATGCACAAAAGACGAACTGTCAGGCAATGATAAATACCATGGGAGAAAAATGATAGAGTTGTTAGTTAAATAATGGAATTGTCCCCCTGGGGAAAGGAGAAATGGGGTGTTATTTTATACAGAATCATAAGAGAATGCCCCACTAATAAGATGATATCAAGCAAAACCCCAAAGGAGATGAGATGAGCAGATACCAAGGGGAAAAGCCCGTTCATCAGGAGCAAGTGGAAAAGCACCCTCTCCCTGCTAAAAGGAGATTGCTTGGGGTCATGGGAGATCAGAGGCATGTATGGCTGGAGCAAGATAAAGAAGAGGCAGAATGAAAGAGCTGGGGAATTATCCTTGGAGCCCACAGTGAGGATCCTGACTTTCACTCTACAGCTAATTAATTCATTAATTAATTAAAATGGAAGGTGTTGAGCTGAGAGTGAGAACACTGGACTTCAGGCTTGAAGGGAGCACTCACTCCACTGAGTGTGTGGACAGGGCTTAGGGTCATAAGCCCTGAACCAGTAAGAAACTACTGGAAAAGACAACAGTGCCCCCACAAAAAAAAATGCCTGAAACTCTACCATTCATTACCACAGGACTTTTGGCAAATTACTAGGCTCTCTGAGCAGTAATGTTTTTTTCACACCTATAAAGACAGGTATAAAAATACCTTAAGTGTCCTTGAGGAGACAGAAGAAGGTAAGTAAACTGGCGATGTATGGAGGAAACCCAGTAAGGAGTAGGGGTGGGTCTTCTCCGGTCCATTTTGCTCAACCTGCCCATGTTCTGTGTTGCAGATTCTCAGCTGGCTGAGTGTCGAGGGCCCCCTGAAGTTGAGGGGGCCCCTCTCTTCTCACTCACCGAGGAGAGTTTCAAGGCCTGCCACCTGACTCTGACCCTGGACGATTACCTCTTCATCGCCTTTGTGGGTTTCGTGGTCTCCATCGCTTCTGTGGCTACCAACTTCCTCCTGGGCATCACCGCCAACTGCTGTCATCGCTGGAGCAAGGCCAGCGAAGAAGAGGAGATTTGATACCGGTGCCTCTCATCCCTCCATGCTGCACTGCCATCGCTGATAACCATCGGAAACCCACCCTGGCTGCCCACCCTGGTTCCACGGCACCTCGGCACCTCCATCGTGGCTCAAACAAGGTCGGGACACTAACTTTGTGTGAGCATCTGTCCACTTGGGGGCCAGGCACTGTGCCCTTAGAAACTGGGGGTACGGGATAAATCCAACTATTCCCTTGCACTCAAGGCGCCTGCTTCTAGTAGAGGACAGGAAGTCCACCCTGACCCCTTGACGACCATTGGTCAGTGCTCTGAGCACGTAGTCCTGGGAGCCCAGAAAAGAAGTCATCAAGAATTAAAAAAATAAATAAACAGAGTGGAGGGACTGGTGAGCTGGGTCATCAAAAAAAAAAAAAAAAGAAGGTTTCCTGTGTCAAATAGACCAAGAAGGTTGGACAAAAGCAAATGACAGAGGCCACAACATGTATGGTGTGTTGAAAACTGACTACGAGGGGGTCTGGCATAGGACCAAACCTTTCCCTATGATACCCAGTCTCTAAGCCCTCCCTACTGCCAACCATTGCCTCCTGGGAATGAGAATGCCTCCCTGCCAGTCCCTTTGGCCTCCTCCTACTACCAGCTATGAGGTGAGACCCCCCCTCCCACTGACTACCCCCACATACCATATTCCCCCGCTGTGACCTGCAGGTGAGGTCCCAGGGAGCAGGCTGATCAGATGGACACCTTCACTGCCCTTCCTCCTACCCTTGTCTTCCGCCTCTCACTTAAGCCTTGGCTTTAGAAGAGGAAGGCAGGTACTCCACCCTTCCCCACCCCCCACAACAGAGCAGGAAGAATCCTGAAATCATGGGACCCCAATGATGGGACTGTTCTTGACACGGTGCTCACACCAAAGGATCTCACCAGGAGCACGTACTGTGGGCTACAGACCCATGGCATGACAGAAGAACATAGCTACCACCATCACGATCGACCACAGGAGGGTATTCGTTTTCTTCTAAGCAACACACTTATTTAAGAATAAGGGTGGCAGAGCTATTAATTCAGAAGCCCCTGCCATGGCAGGCTCTGTGCTCTCTCCACAGACAATCCCCTCTACATACACAGCAATCTTTTGAGGGGAATGTTCTGGTGGCTATTTTGCAGAAGAGGCAATTCAGGTTCAGAGAGGTGGAAAAGTCAACATGCCATTTGATGATCACAATCAAGTCTTCACTGTTTCTACTGCCCCCTCCAACGGTGATGTTCCAGTGGGGAACATGACAAACTCTATCAATTCAAATCCAAGTAGTGCTGATGGAGTTGCTGATAAGGGCCAAGCACTCTTCTGGGTGCGACTATATCTACCGACTCATTTATTTCAATGCTTACAGCAACACTGCCTAGTGGTGTTTATTGTTCCTATTTTGCAGTTGTATGTAGAGAGCTGCATAACTTTATCCAAGGTTATCTGGACCGACTCCAGAAAAAGGAGGTAACAAGCAGAACCATTCAGGGAACTCGCATCTAATCAGTCAATAACCAAGTAACTACATGTAAAGCACAATTATCGTCATCATCATCCTCTTTACCATAGTTCCATCTGCTTCCTCACCTTCCCTGTCTGCTTAGCACTAGTTTGGGAAGTGCTTTTGTGTCCATCTCCTCGGCTTTTTATAACCTCATGTGGGAGACTAATCCAAACACCAGTAAGGCTGGTTTATAGATAGGAAAGTAGAAGTTCAGGACTGAGTCTGACTTGCGCTTGACATAACAACCCAAGTGTGACTAGAGTGGTAAAATTCACTTAACTCCATTGTAGTTCTCTTTCCCCAGAAGCTTGGGGAACAGAATACCTTGGAGGAGTGAGTGGAAGGACTCTAGAATTCAGCCATCATGCACATGCTAATAGATCATCTAAACAAAAGACATAGAACCCAGCTGTGCATGGAGATGTGTTCAGAGCAGCCCAAGTTATACAGCCTCTGAAATGGAAATGCAGTGTATATATAAAGCATCCAAACTTATGGCCAGTGGCAGCTGTCATATACAATAATAGTAATCATAACTAATAAAATCCTTGGAACACAGTGAGGAGTGAGGTCCACTCCTACCAAAGAGCCCTGCTGCTGTGTTACGTTACAAGACAATCCAAGAAGACAGAGAAAGTTCTAGATAACCTCCACAGGGGCTGGAAGCCCTAAGGCACTGCTGGCCAGGGTGAGAATGAAAAGAGGGACTTTTCTTCTCTTACCCCCCAGCCCCAGCAAGCATCCATCACCCCCATCCTCCAGATAAACATGAAGGAAGGAGACTATGACATCCTGTACAAAGTCTTCCCTCACTCATCTTCCCTGAACTAATCTACTAAACACTCCCTCAGAAACTTGAACTAATTTTGTGTCCCCAGGCCATGTGGGCCAAGTCCCTGCCCCTGTGACATCCGACACACAACTAAATACCTGCTTTCTCCTTTCATTGTGGCTAAGGGTAATGGCCTCCAGCCACTTCCTACCAATCAAGCTGACAGCCTAAAGTTTGGGGGAAAGAACTTTTAGAAATAATAGTCCTGACAGAATAGTTTAACTACCTATAGAGGAACACTATGCTCATCTATAATAATCTCCTGGGGACTCGTTTGTTGAATTGTAACTAATATATTTTAAGATATGTACCTATTCTCTTTTTGTGCATAGAACTAGAACTAGACAAGATGCCAAATGTCCCCTTGAGATCAAGTCTCCTTTCAAGTGGGACAATTTGATCTCCACTCATGGT
The DNA here is from genome assembly GCF_019054845.1 of Dipodomys spectabilis. Taxonomy (NCBI): domain Eukaryota; kingdom Metazoa; phylum Chordata; class Mammalia; order Rodentia; family Heteromyidae; genus Dipodomys; species Dipodomys spectabilis. The sequence continues at coordinate 4,962,080 of NW_024870707.1, forward strand.
GACATTTTGAGGAGGATACATGGCCTTTAAAGAAAAAACTTTCTCTAGCTACTAGAAGGTCCTCCAGTTACCTCAAGTATAGTGAGGGAGACATTGAACCTCCCTACTAGCAACAAACTCATCCACCACCATACCACCACCATCTTGTTCAGACTGTTAGAATGAAATTTCTAGAAATAAGCTAGCAATCCTGGTTGTGATTCTTCTCATGTCTCTGGTGACCACTAACCATTGTTCTTTCAAGGTTTTATCAAGTTGTTCAGCACTGGCTAGCACAGATGTGATGGGATATCTCTATGTGTCTGTCTGTGAGGTTCCATTTGTGCTGATTATCTTGTGACTTGGGGAGAAAATATCTCTGTGGGATTAGAGTCCAGTTACCTGACACCATCCCCTTAGCCATCAGACTACTGCATTCTTTAACATATCCAGATGGAAACCCACTAGGCTTGGCTGGGTCTGGCTGTGTAGAAAATACAAAAGGAGAAAACTCTGAGGCAAAAGCCTGTTAATGAGAACCTGACTTCCTTTGCTTGCCTCTCTCCTTTGCTACGACTCAAAGATTTACCCTCATCACCGATGTTTCCTTCATGTTGGGTCTGAGGATATCAACGTTTAACCAACAGAACTATCATGATCAAAATCTGATGCAGAAAAAGACTCCTTAGAAAAAAATCCCACATCTGCACCACTCCACTCTGGATACCCTAAAACTCATTATTATTATTATTGTTGTTGTTGTTATTATTGTTATTGTTATTATTTCTTCTTCTTCTTTTCTTCTCCTCCTCCTCCTCTTCTTCCTCCTACTTCTCCTTCTTCATTCTTACCATAATTCCCAGGAGACCTTGAAGAACTAGGTCACCAGAAATGTGATAGCATTTCATGACCTCTTTCAAGCAACTAGATATCTGAAATCTGAACAAACATAGGCATTCCTCTTCAGCTCTCAAGGAGTTCCAACAATTCCATTTTCTCTACAGCTTTCTTTGCTGACAGTTTTTCCAATGGTAGAACAAAAGACAACACCTTTACTCATTCCTTAAAAGATCATCTCCCCCCAAAAGCTAGAGAAATTTCTCTGCTCTTCACCCTAGAAGGAAGTCAAAGAGCAGTTGGGGAAGGGGAGTGGCTAATCACAAATCACCTTCATGTTTGCTACCATTTGCACTGGAGAGCTGGGACCCATAGAACTCTTCCTTTTCAAAGCACTGTTTTGCAAAGCACTGAATGCCTGGTGGTGGGAGGGGGAGGGAGGGAGAGGGGTTCAAGAGAAGATGCCAACCTTTGTATGGAGATGATTTTATAACCATGCACTTTTGTAACTGTGAAGAATTTTTCATAAATGTACATTAATAATAAAGAGTGTATAGTTTAACAAATTTTCTAAAGAGTTGTGAAGAGGAGGGAACAGGAGGGAGGCAGAGAAAGAAAGGGAGGCAGAAAGGAAGTAGGGAGAACCGAAAGAATGTGTGCCAAAATATACACACAAAAAGGTCTATGGGGAGGGAGTAGATAGAAATAATTAGGAGATGTGCCAGCCACGGAGGGGCATGTGTGGGAGTTAAAGACACATTGCAGAAGCATATTTCTTTCAGCCAGGCAAAAAAGAATATTTGAGAGTCTATATGCACATACTCCTATTTGTAGGCATATTTTGGTGATCTGCAATTACACAAAGCGGAAAGCATATGTTTTAAACATGTTGGTGTTTGCAATTTGGGTCATCCATAAAACATGCCAAGGCAAGTGGGTGTGCCAATCTAATTAGCATCACTATGGAGTATTTGCCAGTATTTGCCACAAGCTCAGTCATATAGGTAAACCCAGCATCTGATGGAGAGGATGGACAAGGACATCACTGGTCTAAGTTCAGTCTGTGTTATCATAGATTAATAAAGGAGGGAAAGGATTCTAAATTATCTAGGTCTTCTGACTGTTTCCTACAGAATTGCAAGCATACTTATATAAGTACTATGAGTTTACAGGCATACTACCTTGAAGGTACCTGATCTCATCTGTAAGTACAATAGCAGCAGAGTTTAAGTAGGAAGTGGCTCTGGGCAGGAAGTCAATCCAAGCAGAAAGCAGATCTAAGCAGGAAGTGGTTCCTTCCACCAAGAGAGAAAAAAAAATCCTGTATTCCTCTTAATTCCAATTGCCGCAGGCTACAGACAAATACTGTACTCACTGAGTAAGGCTGCTAAAAGGGACACAGACATTTCTGATAAATAGAGAGCATCCCCCATTATAATCAGATCTCCTAGATAGATTCTTACATATAAACTAGACATACCCTCTCTTATACTTTCAGTCCTCTAGATTACTTACAACACTTTATGCAATGTAAATGCCATGTAACTAATTGGTATACTATAGTCCCTCTCTTATACTTTCAGTCCTCTAGATTACTTGCAACACCTTATGCAATGTAAATGCCATGTAACTAATTGGTATACTATATTCTTTAAGGAATCCTCATTCAAAAAATAAAGATCAGCACATGTGCAGTCCAGAAACAATTAATTTTAAATACTTTTTGCCCTGAGTTAGCTAAATCTGTGAATGCAGAATCTGAAGGTAGGGTAGGCCAACTTGGTGAAAGAAAATCAAAGGGCATTAGGGAAATCCAACAAATTCTGTGTGTTCTGTTGTGTTCCTTTTGATGATTGCATCAGTCAAGGTAGGTTAATTGTGACGACAACGGGTCACAAAATCTCAACAGAATAAAGATTTCTTTATCGGACTGTTTATCCAATACTTAACCTCCTCTGTATGTCACTTTAAGTCCTTCTCATTTTATAGAATCACATGTCAGAAGCTCTGCTCCACACAATAATTCAGAGACCTAAAAGGTCACCCTTTAATGGCTCTGCACATCCCTAAGTTTACGAAACTCTCCACTGAATCTTCTGTAGCATGGAGGATCTTGGGGGAGATGTGCAAGGAACAGAACTGAATGTTTTGGACCTCAATTCTATCCAGAAGAGAGTCTCATGACTCTTCTAATTTCAAGAGGATAGACTAGTTATGTACCTAGAAAGCAAAGACTTTAATCAACCCTGTCTGTCCCTAGCATGGCCTGCAGTCATCAAATATCTGCTGCATTCTTCCCCTTCTTCTATCAACTCATTCAGCTCAGCGTTTAAGATTGCAATGGTCCAGTACTTTCTATCAGGTCTCCTGTGGATCGGTGTACTAAAAAGGAAACTGATTTGACCCTCCTTCCCTGCCCTCACTTCATGCACACCCAGTGTACAATATGTACAACGTACAACAGGGACAGAATTACAGCAAACCTTTGTTTGGAGGGTTTTAGTGACCACTGATTGTTGTGGTCCATAACGGTTCTGAAATCTTGTTGGAAGAGCATCTTAAAGACCTGGTGTCGGGGTTGGGAAGGTGGCTCAGTGGTAGAATGCTTGCCTCACATGCATGAGACCTGGGTTCGATTCCTCAGCACCACTAAACAGAAAAAGCCGGAAGCGGCACTGTGGCTCAAGTGGTAGAGCGCTAGCCTTGAGCTGAAGAGCTGAGGGATAGCACCCAGGCCCAGAGTTCAGACCCCAAGACTAACAAAAAAAAAAAGACCTGATGTCATGTAATTGAGGTTACTTAGCTTTCACAGCTAGTCTCGTACTCATACATGCCAGTCTGACTTTTGTTTGGGGTCTCAGTAGTTAAAAGCTTTCTTGAATCTGTTCAGAGATGTGGCTCAAGTAGTATAGTCCCTGCCTAGCAAGCACAAAGCCCTGAGTTCAAACCCTAGTACCGCCACCACTACCAAAAAAAAAAGTCAAAGAAAAAGCTTCTTGAATCCACATTCACAGTTTCTTAGCAATCTACTTCTCTTTAAAAATGTAGCTGCTTTCTCTTCTATTTATTTCATGTCTCAATGAAGTCTGGTACCAGAGACTCATCCCTATATTCCTAGCTACTCATGAGGCTGTGATCTGAGGATCACAGTTCAAAGCTAGCCCAACTGGGAAGATGGCTCAGTGGTAGAGCGCTTGCCTTGCATGCCTGAGGCTCTGGGTTCGATTCCTCAGCACCACATAAGCAAAAAGAAAAAAGCCGGAGTGGCGCTGTGGCTCAAGTGGTAGAGCACTAGCCTTGAGCTGAAGAGCTGAGAGACAGAGCCCAGGCCCAGAGTTCAGGCCCCATGACCGGACCTAAAAAACAAACAAACAAACAAAGCTAGCCCAAGCAGGAAAGTCCATGAGACTCTTAACCAATTAGCCACCAAAAAGTCAGAAGTGGAGGTATGGCTCAAGTGGTAGAGTATCAGCCTTGAGCAGAAAAAGCTAAGGGACAGACCCAAGCCCTGAGTTCAAGCCCCAGTACCAGAATTTAAAAGAAAAAAAATGTTTCCCATATACAGAAGCAATGCATGCCTCCATTCATTTATATACATTGATTTTAGCTTCCTTGTATTAAACACATATTCCAAGTGTTGGATATCTTTTAATGAACAAGATAAAGTCCCTGACCTTTCGTATCTACTTTCTAGATAGGGTTCGGATAAAGGATGGTTCATGGGAATAAATTTAGCAATGAACAAAGCATCCATCCAGCTAGTGATCAACGCCACCAAGAAGAAAAAAAAAAAAGTTTTAATTCTGTTGAAAGACTGTTTTAATTCTATGGGGGAAAAAATACCCACAGATATTCAACCATCAGTAAGTCAGAAAACCTTGATGAGTAAGTTGGAAGGGGAGGGAGGAAGTAGAGACACAAACAGATTCATAATGTCAGGAAACAGCTCAAACCTGAGAGCTCAGAGATAGGAATAGAAAAATTTGAACATACATCTGGGGTTTTAAATAGTTTACAATATTACTCCAAGTGTTCTGGTGGATCTTAAACCTAGCAGTGGTGCCCTGGGAACTAGAGCTCATGTCTAATCATCAGCAAAATTTTTAGAAAATGCAGATTTGTATCCTCAGTAGTTTTTCAGAGGGAGATCATTAATCTGAAGTTACTTCATAGGAGGGAGGTATAATACCCTTTGGCTGTGAGCAAGGACGTAAAGTAGAAATCAAGTTATAGACAAGATAGACTCAACTATGTTTGAAATGGAAATATAATTCACAATCCTATAAAGCTTATCCTCTTCTTAGCTAAAGAATGGCAGGTCATTATGGTGAGCTGGGCCTCTCTAGATGATGTTGACACTATGAGAGTACAAATCCATGACCTGCGTTGTGTACTTACATCATATCACACATTGCACCAAGCAATTCACTTGGAAAATCTCGCTGCCATCCTGGGAGAAAGCTACTGTGGAAAAATACAGATCTTAATTGGTAGCATGAACTAGGGAGCCACACTGGATTCAAATCCCAGCTCTTCCATTTGCCAGCCGTCTGGCCTGGGTGAGGGGATGTCATCTGTGTACATTTAAGTTTGTCTGATTGTAAATTTGATAGGCTGTCCTAGCTCCTGAGTCTAAGAACTGCAGAAAGAAGAGCAGTCATACCATCTAGTCTCTGCTTCCACAAAGAGACTGAGACTTCCCTGTCTCTAGACTCCTAGATACTCTAGAAACTGATATTTGAGGATTTTGAATGGAAGCCAGTCTGGACAGCCAAATCCAAGAGACTCTTATCTCCAATTAACCAGCAAAAAGCTAGCAGTGGAGGTACAGCTACAGTGGCAAAGTACCAACTTAAGTGAAAATCCATATAGGCCCTGAGTTCAAGCCCCAATATAGGCACAAAAAAAAATTTAAGCTTGTTGCTAAAGGTCCTTTGAAGAAAATGTTAAATCAACAACGCCATAATAAGACTCCTCAAGGAAAGAATAGACACTCCAAAAAAATCAGATCTCAGGAAGTAAGAGCAACAGGAAATACCCAGAAAATAATCCAAGCTGGACCAAACAGAATCACCAGCTACCACAATGAAAACTTACCACTAGATCTTTAGAGAGGTAAAACTGGGCATTAGTCTTTGGACCTGTACAGCTTCCACCAAAGATGAAGTATTTAGTTTTTAGTCCATTGGAAATCTAACCTTTCTTTACTCAGTAGAGACCCTCTCCTTGTACCATTTGCAAAAGATGGATCTCTAGATTGCATGGACTCTACTTTGTTTTGTGAATCTGCTGCCCAGAATTGGCAAAACCAAGGATACAGCCCACTCTCTGAATTGCTCTTTAAATAACTTATTTATTTCTGTCTGAAAGTGCTACGAGTTACTCAAAGAGGCTGGTAATTAAAAGAAGGCAGCTGCGGTGATGTGGAAGGAACCCTCAGCCAGAATTCAAGAGATGTATTCACTCAACAAATGCTTGCTGAAGCTCCAACGGGAGTCAGGGAACTGTTAGGTACAAGAAGAATTACCAAAAACCAAAGAAACTCCAAGTCTTTGTGGCAGACTTTACCCATGATGCCTAGCATAGGTCCGGGTTACATACAGGGTACTATCCACAAATACCTGTTAAAACAACCTAATCTTGCCACTAGTTCACAAACCAATTCAATGATATACATAGGGTTCATATACTACTTCTCTTTATTCTTATTATCTTAAGTGGATTTTAGCAGCTCCTTTCAAACTTTAACATGCATAACAACTCCCGAGGAATCTTGTTAAGATGTATGCAAAGATGCTGAATCTGTAAACTAGGAAGAGCCTGGAAGATGCAAGGCTAATAATCTTCCAGTATCCTTGGTGTGTGGCCACACTCAAAGATAAAGAAATCAGATAATCTCTCAAGAAGAGATTCTAGATACAACTGAGGAGCCCTCCAGTACTACATTGTGAAATATAGGTCAGAGTAGAGATAGTGGAAAGAAGAAAATAAGTGAAGAGGGTGGGTGTGGCATGTGGCTTGGATGCAAGAGGTAGGTAGAAGCCTCTGCCTTGGGGCCAGAAGGAAATGCCCACTCCTTCGTCACAATGCACAAACAAAGCTTTCAGTGTCTGTAAAAAGAATCAGTAATAATTTTTCTGGCTCTGAAGGATCTGTCTCTTAATGATTCTTCCTGTTTTTCCCAGCCTGATCCAAGAGAATGAGAAAACAGCCATTGTGAGGGTCAGCTGAGGTCAGGTAAGTCCTTGGGGAGGGCTACTTCCAGCTCCTGCTGGGAGAGAAGAAGAGGCAGATGAAGGCTTAGTCCCTGCCCCCTGCCTAGTTCTAACTTTACTCTGGGACTAACCCAGCTCACTACCAGTATTTTGCACCAAGTCAAGTCCATTCAGTTCCACAAATATGAATTACAACCGCTGGATACCAATTTGCTAGATGTCCCAGTTGATGCCAGATGGACAAGGTCAGGGCCAGCGTGTTGCTCACTATCTATGAGAGGAGAAGTCACATGATCACAGACGACAGAACATAATGCAGAAGGCAATCAAAAATGTAAGAAAGAACTTCACAAGTTCGATACAAATTTAGAGAAGCAAAGGATCAAACTTCCTGAAAGACATTAAGGAAGAAGGAGGAGTCCTCAAAAGCCTGAAGATGGGAGTGAGTTCCTCAAGGAACAGGGAAATGGGGTCCTTCTCAGTAGAGATAAAGTCACAGAGAACAGACAGAGGGGAAGGAAGAATGAGAATTCAGAGTCGGGTCCATGTGATTTGACTACATAGATTGTGGAAAAAGAGCTTGCTGAGATGTCCATTGAGGATATCCATTTTGAGATCTTAGGTAGGCCTCCTTTCCCATCTTTTTGTGGGGTGTGTGTGTGTGTGTGTGTGTGAATCCTAGGGCTTGAAATTTGGGCTGGGTGCTAACCCTAAGATTCCTTTGCTCAAAACTAGTACTTTACCACTTGAGCCAGAGCTCTGACTTTTCTTGGATAGTTTATTGGAGATAAGAGTTTCACAGACTTTCTTTTCCAGGCTGGTTTTGAACTGTGATCCCCAGATCTCAGTCTACTGAGTAGCAAGGATTACATGTGGAAGCCACTGGTACTCAGCTTTCCTTTCCCATCCTCAGAGTTGTATAAAATACCTCCTACATGCATACTTCCCTGGACCAGCTTGTAAACCATACTTTCAAAAATATGGTACTAGCCGGGTGCCAGTGGCTCATGCCTGTAATCCTAGCTACTCAGGAGGCTGAGATCTGAGGATCACAGTTCAAAGCAAGCCCAGGCAGGAAAGGCCATGAGACTCTTATCTCCAATAAACCATCAGAAAACCAGAAGTGGTGCTGTATGTAGCTCAAGTGGTAGAGCACTTGCCTTGAGCTGAAGAGCACAGGGACAGTGCTCAAGCCCAGAATTCAAGCCCCACAACTGACAAAAAATAATGGTACTAAAATTATTGACAGCAATTCATTTGTTCAGCATTTTTTTTACTGAGTCACTGTCATATAAGGCTAGAGCAAGTGGGAACAGTGCAGATGAATTAAAAGAGAAAGGAGGGAAAATGCAGTCATAAAATTCAGTGCATATGCTATGAAATTAAGAAAACTGAGGGAAAGGATTGGTTGGGAAAGATGAGAGAAAATGATGAAAGGGAGATATTGATCAAGAGGCATTAGATTCATAAGCTGCCTTGATGAATGACAACTCTTTTGTACAGCTACTTAAAGATCATAAAAACTATATTTTAAAAGAGAACTTAATTTAAAAACAAGAAAAGAGTAGAGCAAGAAGTAAAATAGGCAACATCCTGAAAGATGGTATCTTAGTCCATTTTGCATTGCTGTAACAGAGTATCTGAAGCTGTGTCCTTTATAAGGAACAGAAAGTTATTTCTTATAGTTTTTTGTATAATTTTTTTTTAATGTACCAGTACTGGGGTTTGAACTTGAGTTCTGGCTTGGCTTTTTAGCTCAAGGCTGACATTCTACCTAAAACACGTCTCTACTCTGGCTTTTTGATGGATAATTGGAGATAATAGTCTCATGAACTATTCTTCTCAGACTGCATTCTAACTCTTCTGATCCTCAGATCTCAGCTACTCTTCCTGAGTAGCTAGGACTAGGGCACATGAACCACCAGTACCCAATTCCTCATGGTTTTCAAAGCTGAGACTTCCAAGATCCAGGGTCTAGCATCCATGAGGACATAATGTCATCCCATGATGGAAAGTCAACCAGGTGAGAGAGCTTGTTAGAAATGGTGAGTTCTTATTATTATTTCTCAAACTAATGTCATCAAGCTCCTCTGAAGGGTTCCACCCCCATGATCTTATCAGCTCTGGAAGGCCTCACTTCTCAGTGCTGCTGTACCAAGGACCAAATTTCCTCTGGATAAACTCTGAGAGACTCAGTCAGACTGCAGCAGCTGGATGAGCAAATGGTAAAGTGAAAGATAATTTTTTTTAAAAAAGGAACATGAGAACAAAAGCGTCTTGGGTGCAAATACTACCTTCATGCAAAGGTTCCGTGTTTCTGAGCCCCAATCTTCAATTTTTTGGTGGTGGAAATAATTACATCTATTCCACAGGGCTGTTGTAGAAATTAACCTGTACAGAAGGAACTTCATACTGTGTTGGGCACACAGCTATTCATTACTCATCTGTTCTTTACTCAGCCATAAAAAGGAGGGGAATTGAATAACTGATCTCCCAGGTCCCTTTCAGTTCCAGTATTCTGCTTGGGTAGTTCTAAGACTCTGTGGCACCTGTCACTGTGCCAGTGACCAGGGCCCTGGCTCAACCCAGTGAGTGAGGCTCCATCCTTCCAGGGTGGCCTGAGATGAGGCCAATGGTATCAGGCAGCCATTAGTCAGACAGCTGCCCTCACTGGATGTGGCGCCAGCAGGCTGGGCAGTGTTCTGGCTGTTTAGCTTCCCCTATCAGCTTCCATCGGCCCGTTGCCATGACAGTGAACCTCAGGAGACACCTAGGAGTAGCCAGACCCAAAGAGGACGATTCAGTTCATTTAAATCAATCTGACTCAGTCTTGGTTGATTTCAGAGTGCTGGAATTAGAAGATAAATTTTTAAATACACAGAGTGCTTTTTTTTTCTTTCTATGCTAAACAATAGGCCAAGTGCTTTTCAATGATCTCATTTTACACTCACGCTAACACTATGAAGTTGGGATCCTCTTTTCCACTTAAAAGGAGAAACTGAAGTTCAGAGAGAGGAACATTGGTGTCACATCAGCATTACATGGTAAAGCCAGGACACAGCTGCACCCCTAGGCCCCATCTCCAGAGCTGCATAATTGCAGAAGTCATGCCTTTCCATATGCCACCATCTTCCTAGCCACCTGAGCTTCCACAAAGACTGGGGCCTTCCTTTACCCCCTTTTCTGAATATTCTGGAGGGCTCCAGAAAGCAGTTCCTGAGAGCTGAGTCTCCAAAGCATTCCTCCGAGATAAAGCCAGGTCACCATGATAATGGGCTGTCAAAAAAAAAACATGCTCTGGAATTTCCTAATTCAGTCCCTTTTTCAAGGATGCTGCTTGCTTTTCTCGAGAAAAGGAAAGAATTCCAACACATTGGCCTCCAAAGTAACATGGTCTCCAATGATCATTCATATCTGCATTCAACACAATATTTGTTTTTGTAAAAAAAAAAAATCTGTCAAACCCTAGGGGTTCTGAAGAGCACTGACCCTTTATTTAATCATAAGGGAGTAACTGGTAAATTCTGGCCCTCACTTCAGATTCTGTCCAACTGGAGATATCTAGGATGGCTACAGGAAATCAAGCCTTTCCATAAACTCAGCTGCAACAGAAGTCATCCAAAGAACAACTCCTAGCCATCATCCCGCTTCCAAAATAGTTGCTAATCTATTGAGCCCAAACACTGAGAATCCACAATGTGGGAAAATCCAGCTGGCTTCTGTGGCCCCAGACATCTGGGTTTCCCTAACCCCGGGCAGTCAGCCCACAAAAGACGCAGCCAACACAAGGGTGCTTAGGAGAGTGTCTGAAGGGAGCTCTGCCAAGTTATCTCCCTCCTGCACAAACACTTGTCCCCTTATCTTAAGGTCAAGAGAGCCATGTTTATATGCATTCAACTGATTAATTAACTAACTCTCTGGGTGGCCTTTGACCACTAAAACCTTCACCCCTGGTGGACTGCCATTTCCTTATCCACAAAAATGATGTAAGAACTCAGCTAGATGATGGCTATGATTCCAAGATCTTTTCTATAAAAACCAACAGCATGAGTAGAGCATTTGGCTCTGATGTCGGTCCTTATTCTGCCAGCACGGGAAAATCCCTCCTGATTTCTGAGCCTCAGTTTCCTTATATAAGCCCAGAAAACAGGAAAGGCCCTTGCCCTTCTTGCCTGCACTGAACTCTGTGCCCAGCCTGTTCATAAAAAAAAAAAAAAATGTCCCATCTCATAATTTGCAGTGTCACCTATCAGTAAAACCCAGATTGGTGATCACCGATGTCTATCTGATCAGTGACAGTAGCCAGCCTCAGCCACTGCTTCCTCCTCCCTCCACTCCTCCTAGAGACACCCTAGGTGATGTTTCTTTTCCAAACACTCTTCTGATCATATTAGCCCCCTACTGGATTCCCATTGTTTTTAGAAAAAAAACTCCTGGGCATATTCTGTGGGACCCAAAGGGCTAATGTGGAACCAACCCTTCTATTCCATGTCACCCCACCCCACCCTTTCTCCCTGAACACAAGTTGACAGGTCTTTTTACCTCCTCAGTAGGCAAGGCTCCTTAGCCGCAGGCCTTTGTCCAGGCTGTTCTCTTGTCTGAAAGAGAATGGATGCTCTCTCTCTCTCTCTCCACCCATCCCACCCTCACTGATGGGATTTCTTCCTTTCCATTAGATCTCACCCAGAGCATCCTTCCTTGGAAAGTCTTCCTGGAACATTCCAGGCTACCACAGATTCCCTGATTAGCATCTCCCATAAAACCATTACCTGCCTCTCCTGCAGGGCATTCTTGCTCATTTTCAACTATGCATTCAACCAGGAGAGTATGTTTTCTCTTACTCCTCTTCATCCATCATCTGCATGCATTACGAAGGCTCAAGTTGGGTAGATGGGGCAGGGTGTTCTGTCCTTAAGAAGCCTCTGAAAGGAGGGGGGAGGAGGATGGCATCTCTTCCAAAAAATTCTGGCAGACACCAAGGTTAGGATGCTCTGATCTAAACCCTTGAGAATCCCCAGCAGACAACATGCCAATGGCTAGAAAATTCTGCCCAAGGCAAGCCAGGGATTTAAAGTTAACTGTGGGCTGTGCTCTGAGTTTATTCCACCAGAGGGTGCTCAGAAGTCCATCCTGGAGGCCACGGAAGCCAGCAGGGAGGACAGCCCAGAGGAACCACTCCAGACAGACCAGATTTGGAAAGGAGCTCAAGTTTACATTTTGAGAAGGCAAAAGTGACTCCGATTCTTTAACCCATTTCCTTCTGACTTCTGACTGGCTTGCACAGATCACTAAGGGGGAATGTGGCCTCTTCCTCCAGGAAGCGATCCTGTGCTTCTTGCTGGATGGAGGATCCTGTCTGCGTTTCTACTCTCTCTCAGTATCCCATTATCGCTGTATTCAGTACATGACCCTGAGAGATGTGTGTTTGTTTCTACATCTATCTCCCCTACCTCAAGGCAGTTGCCCAACCATAGTGATCTAGTCTTTTCCACCTTGGACGACCAGCACCTAGTGCCTAGGAAACAATCGTCACTTGCGAGAATGGAAAACTGTCATTTTATAAGTGAGAAAACGAAGTCCCAGAAAGGAAGCATTGTATGTCCATCCCCTAAGGTCACAGACCTGTCACTCACTAGTAGAGTCGGGGAAAATAACCCATGTCTCCTACTTCAAGTTCATGTCTTTCCCTGTTGTTTCTTGGCCTTCCTAGAAATGGGCCTACTTCTGACTCTATGTATCAGGACCTCCAAGGACATTCTGGTGACAGCTCTCTGCAAGGAGGGGCCCATACTAAGATACCTAGACTCTTCTGAGAGTAGCTATAACCTCGCATGTCCCTGTCTAATGGGGAGGCTGGTCCTATTCAGGACTAGGATTAGTGAGAAATCCAGCCCCTGCTCCAGCAGTATATTGTGGTACTCCGTCACTTATCTGCACAGAAATTCTATCTTGCACGACACAAAGCATTGTGGGCCCTTCCTCGACTCCCTACCCTCAAAAAGTGTTTTCTAGCTGGGGATTGGTGGCTCACACCTGTATTCCTAGCTACCCCAGAGGCTGAAATCTGAGGATTGCTGGTCAAAGCCAGCCCAGGGCAAGAAAGTCCATGAGACGCTGATCTCCAATTAACCACCTAAAAACTGGAAGTGGAGTTGTGGCTCAAAGTGGGAAAGCATTAGCCTTCAGCAGAAAAACAAAATAGAGACCCTGCCCAAGCCCTGAATTCAAGTGCCATGAAGGAAAAACAAACAGTGCTTTCTAATAGAAGTCAATCAGCTTGGTATCTTATTTGTGGTCATTCAATCCCAGATGACAAGCTTCCTGCAAGTAGAGACGTATCTTGGGTTTGGACTCTAAGATATAGGATGTGAAAGGGGCCATAGGGGTCATCTGGTTGCAGTTTCTCTGGCTCAAATCTGGGCAAACCTTATATGATGCTTCCAGAAGGGTGAAAGGGACTGGCCCAGATCCCCAGATGAAAGACCTGCAGAGTCAGGGACCCAGCCCTGCTGCTTGTATCCTAAGCAGATCTCTCCCCATTTCCCTAGATTATGAAAATGAAGTCTCCATGGAGCTCTCTAGGCTTGTAAGCAGAGCATACTGGTTCTTTGTGAAGGTTTATTTCATTGATGCGAGGAAGCACATCAGGATTCCAACCACAAATCAGACCAGGTCTCTTCCCCACTTGAAAGGCTTCCATTGCTTTGCCTGGCTTTTCAGGTGAAGTTTTTATCCTTCTGGATGTGGTTGGTTTTCAGGGTCCTAGACTCTCTCTATCCACAGACTCTGAGAGCTCTGAGTCCTGGCTCCTCCCCTCCAGCCCTTTCCAGCTCTTTGCACATACTTGTCATTTCTCACTGGGGTCTGTTTCTCACCTGTCCACCTGGTCAACACCTGCACTTTCTTCAGAGGAATAACTAACTTCTTCCTCCATGAAGTCTTCCCTGGTGATCTCCCTTTCCCCATAGAAGATCCAAAACACCCTGGACTTCCACTGAGCTCACTGTGTTTCCTTCATCTCTCCAGGCCACCTTAGCTGCAACATCTTCCTCCTCTGGGGCTGACACGGTTTTTCTCCACCAGCATTGTATTTCTACAGCTGTGCTCTGTCCTCAGGACTCAGAGACCCTTCAACAAATACAACAGGAAGGGGTTTGTGGGCTAGGAACATCCATGGAACCCCAGAGGCTGCTAGACCAGCAGACAGCACCAGCTAAGACAGGGCCAACCAGGAACAGAAGCAGCTTAGGGAAAAAGCCATTAACAATCTGCGTGAGGGGAAGCTGACAGTCCCACCTCCATATCAGTCCAGAATGCGGGCGGAGGAGGGAAGGGTTCATATCCTTCTGATGGCAGGCTGCTACTTCCTGTGCCTTCCTTAGAGATGAAGGTTGCTAGACCAGGAGGTGAGCGGTGGGGCTGCACAAGCTTCCACCCCCAGCATATCCTGTCGCTGCTTCTTCTGACAGGATGTTATTGTAGAGTCCGGGGGCTGTTATTGTCAGGAGATGGGCTTTCCTGAGCTCATTAAAGGGCCTCTGTCCTTTCTCTAGGCTCTACCCCCTCCTTTTCCTCAGTCCCCTAGTCAACATGAGAGAACAGAGCCCCAGGGCACCTCCAGGTAGCAAGCGACAGTTTCTACCCTCTGCTTCTCCCATTTGGCTGGTGATCATGGTAATCGCAGATGACAATGGCTCTCGGGTGAATGGTTGTGTGCATCTAGACACCGGTAGCCAATGATGAATGTCAAAGGTGTTCTTATTATCCTCAACTTTGCAGTAGTGTGAGCTGAGGCTCAGAGAGGTCCTAAAGAGTGAAGATCACCAAGCAAGAAGATAACAGGATAAGGATTCAAATACAAGTTTCTCTGGCTTTAACATCCTTTCTCGCTGCCTCCCTGGGCCATGAGCTAGTTTTTGTCCTGTGCAAGGGGAAAACTGTAGTGAAGGAAGGGAGAAAGGCCTTTCTCAGCCAGCAGCATTTCCCTAAGGGGAATCTAAAGATCACAGGCTCTTCCCTCATATCTTGGGGAAGAAACTAGAATGAAGATGGAATAGTGAAATAATTACCACCTTACATTTTCTCAAGCTTTAATCAAATCCCAGCACTTCTAGCTCTGGCAGAGAGAGGCTTCTTGGCATGGACAGGATCAGGCAGAAGAGGGATGAGAAGAAAGAATCCAGAACTGGAAACAATAACAAGTTGAGGGCTGGGGACGTGGCTTAGTGATAGAGTACTTGCCGACCATGCATGAAGCCCTGGGTTCGATTCCTCAGTACCACATACACAGAAAAGGCCAGAAGTAACACTGTGGCTCAAGTGGTAGAGCACTAGCCTTGAGCAAAAGAAGCTCAGGAACAGTGTCTAGGCCTAGCATTCAAGCCCCAGGACCAGCAAAAATAAATAAAGTAGCATAATTGTCCTTCCTGTTGATGTCTTTAATGTTCAGCTGAAGACACTGATGTCTGCAGCTCTATAGCACAAAGGACCCCTGTCCAGGAAGCTGCCTCTTCCACCTGATCCACAGAATAGGCCCTCCAGACTTCCACATGCCTGGCTAGATTCACACCTCGTAAAGAAGCAGAATCCACATCTACCTACATCAGCATAAAACACACCAAAAGATTCTCTCAAGATCAACTCTGTCTGCAGTAACATCCCCTTTGTTCCCCCAGGGCTAAGTTTACTAGACATTGTCTGATGTCCAAATAGCACCATACAGAGTCCTTTGATTATTTTAGCCCAATCAATCACCACCATATCATTGTTCTGCTTCGCACTTTACAAAGGGAGATCAACTGTGACCAATGCTGTGCCTTGCCCAGGCTCCTACCCTTCCTGGTGTCATCTGAATACTAGAATGATTCCAGGGCCTACTCTCACAAACACCCAAAACCCCAGTCCAAAAACCATTGCTTCTCTTACTGCCTCCTGTGGTCTGGGAAAAGACTCTGTGTGTGTGTGTGTGTGTGTGTGTGTGTGTGTGTGTGTGTGTGTGTGTGTGTGTGTGTGTGTGTGTGTGTGTGTGTGTGTGTGTGTTTTAATTTCCCCTGACCTTATCTGTAACATAAAGTACACTTTCCACAGCTCTTGTTACAACAACCCCAGCACAAGTGTGTAATAAAACTCCTGGGCCCCTATCCATAGTCTATTAGCACATAAGGATTGCTATAACACAGATCCTAAGACCTACTCCAGACCTACAGACTCAGCATCCTTAAGGAACAGTCCTAGGAGCTTCTACATGTCTTTCAGAAGTCCTACAGGATTCTTATAAGTTTAGAACTCAATAGGACCCGTGTTGGCTGCTTCTTAGAACCAGATGAGTGAACTTTTGAAAAGATTCTAATGTGAGGTTCCACCATCAATCCCTGGAACTTTAAAAAAAAAAGAAGTCTGAGGAGGGAACCCAGTCAGGCAGCTGGACTTTTCCTAAGCATTCGAGTGACTCCAATATACAACCAGGGAGGGGAAATACTGCTCTTGAGGCAAAAAAGAATATTCGACGGTGATGGAAATGTCTCACGTCTACACTGCCCTGCCATGTACGCACTATCAATATATGACTATTGAAGTGCGCCAAGGCTGCTGAAGAACTGAAATTTTAAAATCTTATTTAATTTAAAGAGCATGATTTGAACTGAATACCCAATGTAGCTCCTGGCTCTGTGCACCATGCAGCCCTACACCTGACCTCCTGGATATCAAGGCAGAAACAAGAATGAAAGCAAGAAGGATCCTCTTGGCTTCCTAAAAGAAAGGTCAGACTCTCAATGACATTTCCTAGGAAATCAAGATGTTTTCGTGGGCTCCAGGACAAACAATCAGTTCCAGTGGTCTTACTCCCTTTGGTAAATCTTCCACCTGACCCTTTTCTTGGCTTGACTAAAGAAGGAAAATCACCCATCACCAGGCTTCCAACAAGAGCCTTGAAGTTGCAGGAAAAGCCAGGGGGCAGGCTGAGGAGGCTAGCTTCTATTTTAAAGATGATTTCCTCTTCAACATGAGCTCCATCCTCCAACGGGGCTGACAGGGCAAAGGTCGGGACTGACATTGTATTGCTGGACCTTAAACAGCCTGCCAGGTCACTCAGCAGCTGGTGATCACGTCCTGACTGAAAGTTCTTAATCAGCCTCACCCCTGCCCCCTGAGAGCCTGAGGTCTGGCAGGGGGAAGCCATCTGTGCAATGCCCCTCCCACCTTCCCCTCCCCACTCCCCACTCCTTCCATGTCTCCCACCCTGTGTCCCAGTGGTGATGGATGTTTGTGAGTTACATGCACAGGCAAGGGTGTAGAAAGCAGACCACCCGGAGAATAACACAGGAGAATAACACAGGAAGTTCTCTCTGGGTTGCACCTCCTGATGCGACCTCACTCCTGGATTGACAAGCTGTGATTTCCAACCAAATGTTTTTTCTTGCCGGTCATCACACCTATTGGCCTTCTCTCCCTTGGGAACTGACAGGGGAGCTGTGAAGGCGTCATCTTATTCCAAGTCCATTCAGACCAGGGGACCTTGGACCTCTGATTGGGCTGGTGGAGGTGGGAATCTGAGTCAGGCAAACCTCTGACCTAGGGGCTTCACCCTTAAAATGAGAATAGTGACACCTGCTTGTCAAAGTGGTTGTGGAAACACAGCAAGAGAATGGTTAGTAAATAAAGCTCAATAACATCAAAGCAGGTCAGGAGGTACCCAAGGCTGAGCTAACCTAATCTTACTCTCTAGAACCTCTGTCCCTTTTCTTTCACCCTTTTCCTAAGGCAATGCCTTAAGCTGTTTCCTCTGACCCTTTCCCCCCCAATACTCTTAACAATCTTCTAGCTTCAGTGTGTTGTGTTTTCCATCTGGGCTCAGGCAATGTTGGTTTTTGTGGCTTAATGTTGATATGGGTAGATGGGACAGTAAGGTTATGTTCCCTCACTTGAAGAGCTCTTAGCAGTGGCAATAACTCAAGTTACTGTGATCCAGGTTTCACAGCACAAATAGCTCTGACAAGTTTCAAAAGACAACCTGGTGAGAGAATATGGGGATTCGTTTTTTTTTCTTTCATTCCCATTTGCCTAGAGAGTTGAAATATCTTAAGCAAGTTCCTAAGTAGCAGATGCAGTGCTGAGCTTCAGAACCCTGAGCAGTTTCTGTACTTCAAATGATCCCTGGCAAAACACTCATAATATAGGATCTGAATTACTGATGAGTATTATTGTTTATCCAAACTCAGTGCCCTTTCCAACAGAAGGGAAAGAGCATGCATTTGCAAAACAAACAGGCTGTGATTAAGTACAGACACAGGTGCTCAGAGGAGCCAGATATTAATATGCACTTGCAAGCCAAGGAACTAGATTCATCCTTTGAAGATCTTAGTGATGTATGTGGGCTGGGAAAAACCACAGTCTTGCATTGATAGCTGGAGAAAAAAAAGATAAGACTTGTGTGGAGAGGGAAAAACCAAGACTGTGCAGACTAGAAAGCTCAGGTGGTGCCGTGGCCATGGGTGCTAGAGTTAAGATACACACGTGACCAAGTTAATACAGCTCAGCTACACAATCACTGGTGATGGCCAAAAATTGGAAAGACAGGGTTGTTTCCCTGGAGAAATTCACAGTAACAAGGCCACCACTCTTCTGCAGGACTGTCTTGGAGGAAATGCAGGAAAATGGACAGGTCAGGTAGAATCAGATACTGACAGAGACCTTGAAGACAGTCATGGGGTTTTGAGTTTTCCCCTTGCAGTCAACTGGGTTTCTGATAGAACTCTTTTTTTTTGGGGGGGGGGGTCCAGTCCTGAGGCCTGAACTCTGGGCCTGGGTGCTGTCCCTCAGCTCTTCAGCTCAAGGCTGCGCTCTACCACTCGAGCCACAGCGCCACTTCCGGCTTTTTTCCTTTTGCTTATGTGGTGCTGAGGAATGGAACCCAGGGCCTCATGCATGCAAGGCAAGCGCTCTACCTCTGAGCCACCTTCCCAGCCCTCTGATAGAACTCTTTCCTCCTCACTTTTCCCAGTTTAGGAATCTTTCTCATTCCCCAGGACCAGAAATTCACAGTGCTCCTTCAGCCTCTGCCCCTCCCCGCCCCACACCCATCCCTGAGACCTGAGGTTCCATTATTCTATACTCAATTCAGAAAACCACAAAACTAACCAATCTCCTCCGTGATGACACCCCTGCTGTCCCCTCCCCTTAGGCTTTGTTCCTCCTCTTTTGTCTGGAATAAAGCCACCTACCATCTCCTGCCACCACAGGCTTAGGGATTTCAGGCTCTCTCCCTCCCAAACACCTCCTCCTTCTCCCCTTTAAGTGGTCTTTATGGTTCCCATGGAAACCAAACCACAGAGACCTAGCCAAGGGTCTCTCACACAAAAACACCTGTGCCATCTTTGGGGATGGAGAAGATGGGTGAAAGTGAGAAAAATGACATAAATGCCTTGCCTATCATTACTAGGAAGAGGGACAAAGTAAAGCACACACACACACACACACACACACACACACACACACACACACACGAGACACAAATGCATATACTTACATAGCTGCAGATGCACAGATATGCACTTACATATACACATACAGTATAGATGCTCAACCACAATCATACACAGATACACAGTACATACTTATGTTCACCACCCACTCTCAGGGCCACCCACAAACATATTCACACATACATATTCACATACACACATATTTGCCACCATTTCAGTGGGTCTCCATCCACTAAGCTGACAACCCTCCCTTACCATGGCCCTGCCTTTGAACTACCACTAAAATACATATACTCTTCTAATGAACTCCGGGAGTGTCTCCAGCTCCTAATATTTTTGTCCCTCAAGACCTCTGGCCTCAAAATTCACAGATTGAAAACTCGCCTCCTGACTCCTTCAACATCTGGTTATAGGAGAGTAGTTACAGATGCTGCAGAATGAAAGACCGGTGCTACTATGGACTCCCCCATGTGACCCTGGCAAAAGCCCACAGCCCTCCTCAAAAGAACAAAGAATAGGGGGATGGGGTTAGGAGTGTGGCGTTGTGGTAGAATGTTTGCCTAACGTGCATGAAGCCCTGGGTTCAATTCCTCAGTACCACATTCAAAATAAATAAAGAAATAAAATTAAAAGAAAAATTATTTTTAAAAAAGAATAAGAAATAAAGAATCAGGGAAGTAGTGGCACTGTGGCTCAAGTGGTAGAGTGCTAGCCTTGAGCTGAAGAGCTGAGGGACAGCGCCTAGAGTTCAAGCCCCACAGCTGACTGACAAAAAAAAAAAAAGAATCGGGAACATGGACAACAAAACCACTTCAGACCTCACCTTAACCGGCTCCCACCTTGGAGACTAAGATCCTAGAAGTGTATTCAATGTGGAAACCAATCTTCAAAGTGGTGGTACTATTTCAAAAAGGTCAGTGGAGCTTGAACAAAAGCAGCACAAGCAAAAGGAAGCTCAAAGCCTCAGCCTCTGCTTCTGAGCTGGGAATCAATATCCAAATGGTTCTTACAAGTCATTATGAGAAATCTGGAATTCTGATAGGCAAGTAGCCTGTTATTTCAACTTTATTTTTAGTAAAGGAAGTAATGTGGAGATTTATTCTCATTCTACATAGACTGTTGAGGAGATGAGTTATTTTTTTATATTTTTTATTGTAAAAATACTGTACAGAGAGGGGTTAGAGTTACATGAATAAGGTAATGAGTACATTTCCTATCCAGTTATTTATTGTAAAGGTGCTATACAGAGGGGTTACAGTTACATAAGTCAGGTAGTGAGTACATTTCCAGATTTTTATTTTTATTTTTATTTTCAATTATGGGGCTTGAACTGAGGGCCTAGGCACTGTCCCTGAGCTCTTCTGCTCAAAGCTAGTGCTCTAACACATTGAGCCACAGCGCCACTTCCGGTTTTCTGAATGGTTTTATTGGAGGTAGGAGTCTCACGGACTTTCCTTCTCAGGCTGGCTTTGAACCGCGATCCTCAGATCTCAGCCTCCTGAGTAGTTAGGATTACAGGCCTGAGCCACTGGCGCCCAGCTTCTTCCCTTACCTCTTGTGTGCATTAAATCTCTATCCCTAGGGGAGATACAATGAAGAGCCTCCCCTTTCCTTCTGCTAAGGCTCATCTTACCATATGGAATGGAATGCAAGTCTGGTCTTCCCCCTGGATTTAAATCATTTCTCCAACACCTGATAGGAAGCTTGGTTCTGTGGCCTTGGACCAGCTCTTCTTAGTCCCTAGCCTAATTCAAGTAAGAGTACTGCCCTGAGATATTTAACTCTAAACTCCATCTGTAAAATAGATATAAGAATACAACACCCTCCTCTCTCTACCGTACAAAGAAAGTTGCAACGATAGTAAGCAACACAGTCCAGGTAACTCTCTTCGGTGTACTGAATCTGTTGTGACCTAGCATAGAATCTGTCTGGCCATATTGTTTACCTCCAGCAAGTAATACAGTCTATAAATATATATACACCAGTGGCCCAGTCTCTAAACCAGTTCCTCCTCAACTCATGAAAATTAATTTGGGACCAATCGATTGAGTACTTAATGTGTTTACTCAGCACCAAGACCCAAATAAAGCTGTCAAATGAAAGGGCAAAAAAAGCTTTCTTTTTATTGTCACATAAAAATAATTTACTGACAAGGAAGTGAATAAAGTCAAAATACTCTATGCACATAATTGAAAATAGAACAATGAAGCTAGACATACCCATAACCCTAGCTACTCAGAAAGATGAGATCCAAAGGATCATGGGTTGAAACTGGGCCTGTGGAAAAAAGTCCTCAAGGCTCTATCTCCAACATGGCCAGCAAAAAGTTGGGCTGGAGGAGTAGTCCAAGTGGTAAGGCACTAACTGAGCAAGCTCAAACTTTGGTACTGAGGAAGCCACAGAGAAGGAAAAGAAGAAAAAGAAAAAGGAGGAAGAGGTGAAAGAGCAAGAAAAGGAAAAGGAGGAAGAAGAGGAGGAGGAAGAAGATGAAATAGAACAAAACCTGTTGACATTGTTCCAAGAGGGATGGAGGAAAGATGAGGGGGTTGGTTGGGATACGCATATATGGAAACCTCACAGTGAAACTCCTTATAATTAACAGATGTTAAGAAAAATTTTAAGAAACTTACTGAGCAATTTGACCTCTGCTTACCCAGTCTTGCCGAGTAGATGGAGTGTGTAAAACTCACTACTAACCAGCTACAACATTGTGGCAGAAAAATCTTGAGGTCCTAGGTCCCACCTGCCCAACTACCCTTTTCTGACTACTATTTAATACTTGGTAGTTTCTGAGCCTCAGTTTTCTCCTCTACAAAGTGGAACTGGTCCCAGAAACACCTACACTCACCTCCTATGGTTAATGATGTTAGGCCTATAAATATTCAGGATATATAAATCCTTTAAGATATATCTAGCTTAGAAAGTATTCAACCCCACTTAAGTGCTGCCGTTTCTTTTGTTATTAGCAAATGTCACTATTAGCAATCTCACTTCGAATAATGGGATCACAAAATAGTGCTACAGGGGCCGTGAGAGGTGGTGAAAAGAGCAATTGGTCCTTGGAAGCTCATTTGTCCTTGCTGGGTCTTTATTACATGGAGAAAAAAGAATGGGGGAATGAGACCCAACAATTCTTCCTCTCCTAATGACTTTAAGACGGACACAAGAACGAAAAGTCACAAGCAAAGTAGCTTAGACAACAACATTGAAAAACAACCAAACTCACAATCCTTTTTGGGGTTCTCCCATTCACCTTGGTCCCCTGAATACCGATTTTTTTTCCTGTAAAGTTCCAGTTGCTCACCTCCCAGGGAAACAGAAGTTCCTGAGGGGCCAGAGAGAAGGTCAGAGGGCTGCACTCCATTGGCCAGGAGCCAGGGAAGCAGCTTCCTGCCAGGAGCCTTCTGTATGCCGCCACCCACCCCAGGGAAAGCCAAATAAAGTCACCTCTCCATCAGTGCACATTTTGTTTGCCCTTTAAGGGAAGATTGTGTTCAGAGCCCAGAAGACATTTGGGGCTTGATGAAAATTTCCTCCAACCTTTTATGGACACAGCCAGAAGGGGCCCACGCCTGTCCATCTGCCACTGCTTCTGTGGGCAACTCAAGATCCCAACTAATCTATAGTCACTGGATTTAACAATTCTGATACACCTTTCTTTGTAGTTCTTCTCTCCCCCCTTCTTTTATTCCCCAATCCCACACCAGCATTGCCCCTGTGGCTCAAGGATCATTATAAACTGACCCCAATCTGTCTTTTCAAAGATGGGGCTCAGCATATATATCCAAAGGGATTGTCTAATATGGTTTAAAATATTTCCACTGCAGAGGGGAAAGAGTTTAAAGAAAAGACCTGATAAACATCTGGGCACCCAGAATTACACAGACATCTCATTTTATCCTCACGACAGCCTGTAAGTGAAATTACCATTACTGTTTAACAGAGTGGAAGATCAGAGGCATTCTACAAATTGCTCACCCAAGGCCCCGATCACCAGGGAGGATACACTGACCTCTCAACAGAGGAATCTGTGAATCCAAAAAGAAATCTATCTCTCGACACTACAGCACCACAGACCAAATGACCAAGGAGTTTCTAGCCTTGCTTGGTTGGTTGCAGGGAGAGGCCAGAGTTTGGGGAATCTCTTTTCACACTCTAGAAAATCAGCTCCCCAAATTTCTTTCTCCAGGGACTTGTTCTGAGAATATGCATTGATGCCTAAATGACTTCCTTGTCTGAAATGCTTTCCATGATGATGCTTAGGCAGATTTCAGCTTCCTGTTCAGAAAGAAGAATGTCACTGACTGCCCAGAGATTTGAAGAAAGGAAGACATTTTTGAGATGCTAGATACATTTTTGACATTTCATTAGAAAGACTGATGGTTAGAAAGAGCAATAGATTACAGGTGGATAGACAGATAGATAGATAATGGATTTAGAAAGGCATACAAAGTTATGTGAAAGTAGACAAATAGTTCTCATGAACCAAGTTTCTTGTTGATTAGAAGAAATAATCCAATGGGACTCGGGAGCATGGCAGATTTTACAAGCAGGCAAACCTGACTTTGAATCCTGGCACAGCAAGACATTGGTTGTGTGATCCTGAACACATTGTCTAACATTTTCTGAGCTCTTCACAGAGCTATTCAAAGGGTTTGGATTATTTATGTAAAGTACCTAACGAACAGTGACTGAGAGTAGCAGATGTCCAACAAATGGAATTATTATGGTTTTTATTTGAAATAGTGTCAAGGAGCTCTCCACAAAATCCAATTGTGCATCTCCCTAGGATATAAGGGGCCAAAAAGTAGTCCACTCCTTCCATCCTTACCTTTTAAACCACATTGGTGGGGAACCCTCAAAATGGGTAGTTTCAAATCAAAGACAGATATATATTTTTTGCTCAAGGTTAGCACTCGGCTACTTGCGTCGCAGCTCCATTCATAGTTTTGTTTGTTTGCTTGTTTTGATCATTAAATATTTGGAGATAAGAATCTTATGAGGTGGGGAGGGAAGGGATGGTAGGGGATAAACAAAGGAGGGATAACAATGCTCGATAGGAAATGTACTCATTCTCTTACTCATGTAACTGTACAGTATCTTTACAAAAAATATATATATATATTAAAATTTTTTTAAGAGTCTCATGGGCTTTTCTGCTCAGGCTAACTTGAAACTATGATCCTCAGACCTCAGCCTCTTGATTAGCTAGGATTACAGGCATAAGTTATCAGCATCTGGTTTTCACAAAACTCTTAAACTCCTCCCCAGCCCTGCCTCCCAACAGTCTCCTCTCCTACTTACCCATGTCCAACCAGATGCTCATTTACAAAGTGCGGTGTTTGTTCAGTGGCTTCGATCATATTGTTTCTATAGTGTAAAGCCTCTCACTTCCCCTCCACATGAAAACTCTGTTCTAAGCAGGAACCCAACCCGAATCCATCAAGCAGAATTGATCTGAGGTTCCCCGGAGGAAAGAGGAGCAAAAGGATAGTGGAAAACACATTTGCTCGGTGCCAACGATACACATTTGCTCGGTGCCAACAATGTACCAGGACCCAGCAACCCCACTATCATACTCCACTTTCTTCAAACCACCACCTGAACTAAGTTTATTGTCCCTACTTGCAGATGAGAACATGAGTTTACAAGGCCCAAGGATATGAGCTCAGGGAGTTAAGAGTCCAAGGCCTCCTTTCCCTGTTTCTTGTACTGCATCGACAACCAGAAATAGGCCCAGCTGTCAGCCATTCTAGACTGAGGTTCACCTAGACCAAGTTCCTCTCTTAATCATCTCTGAGGCTTCCTAGCCCCAACTTGCCACAAACACTCGGTGAATTTTTCTAAACACGCACAGACAGAAGCTGGGTCAGCTTTCTGTCCATTGCAGAGACTGGAGGGGAAATGTTCCGGATCACAGCATTGCTGGGTCCGATGTGTCCACTTCCTTTGGACATAGGTTTGCTGGAAGAAGGCTTCCATCTGGACAACCATCCCTTTGCAAAGGCTTAGAGAAACAACTTACTGCTTCTCCTTCAGCTACATCCATGTTAGAAATAACTCTACATTCATTCATTCATTCATTTTGACAGTCCTGGGACTTGAACTCAGGACCTAGGCACTGTCCCTGAGCTTCTTTTGCTCAAAGCTAGCACTCTACCACTTAAGCTACAATGCCACTTCTGGCTTTTTCTGTTTATGTGGTATTGAGAAATAAAACCTAGGGCTTCATGCATGCTAGGCAAGCACTCTACCACTAAGCCACATTCCCAGTCCTAACTCTACATTTTTAATCCAAAGAGGCCTGAGCTGGTAATGATGTTTTATGAAGACATGCCATTGGACCAAGAAGGATTGTGGCTCAGTTACATCTGCACACAAAGGACTCACTTTCCTAGATTCAAAGCACAAGAACCTCAAGAAGCCAACAGCCTTCTTACCAACCTTTGTTACATCCATTCTTTAAACACACACACACACATACAACCTTCCAAGCTAGAATCTATTTTCCCAAGGATGCCCATAAGACCTGGGCTTCATAATCATATACAGGTGAGAAAGAATTCACTTTGGGAAAATAAAGAAAGACCTAAGGGTCTCATAGCTGGATGGAATCTGCTTTCTGTCTGCGTATGGAGAGCAGAGCATCCTCAAGGTCTCGGGGACAGCAGCGGAGGAGGGTCTAGTCCCAGGCAACACCATTTGGTACAGCAGAGAGGACCCTACTAGAGTCAGATCACTCAAGGATGGCTCCTTTCTGCCGTCTCCAGGGATTCTGCGAACTATTGAATATCCTTTGGCAAATTCGTTTCCTGCATAAATAGCTGGAGGAGGTTCTGTTGTTTGCATCTAAGCTGTCTAAAGGATGCAAAACTCTTAGGTGCCTTCCGGGCTAGCAAAATAAACCTGTGAGCAGACTGAATATATTTCACAGCAGTATCACACACACACACACACACACACACACACACACACACACACACACACACACACACACACTCCTAGACTGAGACTGCAGGAATGCAGAACAGCTTGAGCACTGAATAAATATGGACTGGCATAAAATAGGGTGAATTCTTGTTCCCTGATTGCATCTTAAGCTCTAAGACATGGCAAAAAATGGTTCCCACCCCATATATTAACTAAGTCTTGACAGTGGAATGAACTGCCACCTTGTGACTCAGAAGCTCACTCTGGAGATCATTTCTCTGAAGAAGTTTCCAGAAATGGCTGGAACAATGGCAGCTTCCCTAGAAAAAAAGTCTGTCACCTCCCACAGAAGTGACTTTGAGGGACAATGTATTTTTGAATTTTCAATTTTGGAAAGTGTTGCTTTAAAAAAAAATCACTTCCAGTATGGCACTGAATCAGGAAAGCTGAATTATTTTCCCATTCTGCCATCAGCCCCCCTCCTAGGTACTTGAGTCATTTCTATCCGCTGGGTCTCGGTTTCCGTCTGTGAAATTACAAGACATTTGCACCTCCATTTGCCCCTTTGCAGAATATTCTTCTTACAAAAACAGCTGATTCCATGCTGAGCCAGTGGGTGGCTCACGCCTGTAATTCTAACTACTCAGGAGACTGAGATCTGAGCATCATGGTTCAAAGCCAGCGTGGGCAAGAAAGTCCATGAGACTCTTATTGCCAATTAACCATCAGAAAACCAGAAGTGGCACTGTGACTCAAGTGGTAGAGTGCTCACCTTGAGTCGAGAAGCTCAGGGACAGGGCCTAGACCCAGAGTTCAAGCCCCATGGACGACAAAAAAGAAAAGAAAAGAAATGCTGATTCCTACAATGCCCCTGTTACACAACCAAGGCACCCAGGCATGATGGACTAGGAAGTGGAGATAGGTCATCTTGGCCAAAGATGCTCATCGAAAAGGTGAGTAAAATCCAGCCTGGGACAATCACACTGTGCCACCTGGAGAAAGGTTTCTTCTCTGGTAGCAGGAAGGAAGGATCGTTTGTCCTAAATTGCACAAAGGCTTCTTATGGACTAGCCATGGCCTTGATTTCAAACTTTTATGCACCTCTGGGTACCTTCTACCAACTTTTCCACCCTTTCTCCTTTGTCACTTCAGACTCTTAGCTCCTGTTAATAGTCATAGTCACTGCCAGCTTCCTTCACTAACTCAAAACTTCAGCCTCTGGCTATGCAACCCACCCAGTGCCTTGAACTCCCCAACCCCAACAATTCATATCCTCACTCCAACACAGAACCACCCACAGTCACAACGTAAACCACCATCTGACCAGAACTCTTTCCTCCACACCATTCTCTTTGATCTCCACTTCTATCCTTCCTGCTTGCTGGCTCTAATTCTATCAATTCCCCCGTTTCTGGTCTCTTATCTTGACCACTAATCCACTGATCCCTTCCATATCCACCCTTCAGCCACCTCCTATCTTTGCTCCCTCCCTTCCTTAAACAAACCACTCCAATACCTCTCAGTATCTTTCCTCTATCCCAACCCCCCTTGCAAAACTCCAGTGGTCTCTGTGCGCACTGCCTCTGTGCCCACCACACCGCAACTAGATGGTCCCAGAGAAAATCCCACAGCCTGGCTTAAGCGATATCATCGGTGCCAATCTCAGGCAGAGGATCAACACCAGCTACTTCCCTAGGAACTGTGCTTTCTCACTGCCCAGATAAAAACTTTACTCCTGCCAAACTTTCTATGCTCATCCCTGACTGGTGACATCACAGGATCATTCCTT
This sequence comes from Dipodomys spectabilis, assembly GCF_019054845.1. Taxonomy (NCBI): domain Eukaryota; kingdom Metazoa; phylum Chordata; class Mammalia; order Rodentia; family Heteromyidae; genus Dipodomys; species Dipodomys spectabilis. The sequence goes on from NW_024870707.1 coordinate 4,990,312, forward strand.
CAGGAATTCAAAGTCACAGAGCTAGAACTGTCCCATTTACCACGTTTGACCCCACCTATGTGCAAGGTGCTCTGTTCCTCTAGGGTGGTTTTTTTCCCTCCAATCATCATCTCTGTTCGAGCATCATCTCGATGGCTTGTTCTTGCTCTCACCCTCATTTGTAGTCTTGGTCCTCCCTAGATCTCTACTAGCTCATAAACATCTTCTTGCATTGTTAGCTTTGTTTGGTTGGTTGGTTTTAAGGCTTTTGTTTAGCCCACATCCTATCTACTGCACATATCTCAGTTTGCTCTCTCTCTCTCACACACACACACAAATAATTTTTTAAGAGATGCCTCCACAAGCATTCCCCCATCCTACTAGCCACTAGATCAGTCATGGAGCTTGAACTCAGGGCCTGGACGCTGTCCCTGAGCTCTTTTTGCTCAAGGCTAGTAGTGCTCTACCACTTTGAGCCATGACAACAATTCTGGTTTGCTGGTGGTTAATTGGAGCTATGAGCCTCACAAACCTTCCTGCCCAGGCTGGCTTTGAACCATGATCCTCAGATCGCAGCCTCCTGAGTCGCTAGGATTACCAGCACCCAGCATTCCAGACCACTTTTCACAAGGCACATTACTCTGTCTTCTTGACAGTTTCACTCTGAAGCCCTTTTAATGTCTTAGGTATGATATAGTAAGGATATAGCTCTCTGTCTCTGCCTCTCATGCTCTCTCTCTCTCTCTCTCTCTCTCTCTCTCTCTCTCTCATCTCTATCTTCCCTCTCTTTATCTCATATCTCTTCATGTCTCTACCTCTATCTTCTCCCCTCTCATATCTCTATCTCTGTCTTTTCTCTCATCTTTATCTCTCCTCTCTCTCTCCTATCTCTATCTTCTCTTTCTCATATCTCTGTTCTTCCTCTCTTCTCTCTCTCCTTGCTTACCCTTCTCTATCACACTAATTGATACCATGCTCTTCTAAGTTACCCATGTCTGAAACCTGGACTACTTCCCTCTATCACTAATATCTAGGCCACCCATAGTCCTGATTATTCTGTATCAAAAATATGATTCAAATCTTCCTCTTTTCTCTGTCTCTATGGATACCACCTTTATGTGACCAACCATCCTTGCCCCTTATCTTGGCCTCTGAAGTAGTGTAAATGATCTCTCTGCTTTCCTTCCTGCACCCCTTTAATTCATTCTCTATGCAGTAGCCTGAAAATTCAAAATGCAAATTGGGGCAAAGCAACTTCCTGATGGTTTTTCACTGCACTTAGAATAAAGCCAGCTTTCCTGCCATGGCCTGTGTAAGCTTAGCCCTGACTTCCTCTCTAGCTTCTTCTCATGTCCCTGTTCTCCCTGACTTTCTAATCATTAGCCCTTCCAATTTTCCTAGCAGTAGCTCCCTAACCTCTTAAGGTTGTTCTTTTCTGCTTCAGTCCTGCTGATTCTTGGGTCTGGAACATTCCAGCCTGTCACAAAGTAGACTTGTTCCAATCCTTCAGGTGTCCACGAAGCAATCATCTTCCACAGTGACCCTCCCTGAGTACCTCGTCTGAAGTGATCCTCAATGTCATTTTCTATCTCAAATGTTGTTATCTTCCTAGCACTGTTCATAATCAGTCATTTACCATGTTGGTTTGTCTGCGTTCCCTGTGTGTTGCCTATCTACTCCTACAACAATGCCAAGTTTGGGCTGGGAATGTGGCTTTGTGGTAGAGTGCTTGCCTAGCATGCATGAAGCTCTGGGTTCCATTCCTTAATACCACATAAACAGAAAAGCCAGAAGTGGCACTGTGGCTCAAGTGGTAAAGTGCTCACCTTGAGCTGAAGAGCCCAGGGACAATGCCTAGGCCCAAAGTTCAAGTCCCACACTGACCAAAAAAAAAAAAGGGGAGGTGATAGAGCCCTTAGGAAGTGGTAGGCTTTTAAGCCCTTGGGGTGCATCCTTGAAAGGCTTAGTGGGAATCTAACCTTTCCCCCTTTCCCTTTGTCTAGGATATAAATTGGGCTTGCTCCATCATATTCTCCCACCATGATACGCTACCTCATTGTGGCCCCTTAAAAACCAATGGAGTCAATCAATCAAGGACTAGAATCTTCAAAACTGTTCCAAAACAAAACCAAATTAACCTATTGTATTTATAAGCTACTATGAAGGAGGTAGCCTTCTGATCTACTTAGTTTCCTTAAGTAACAAATAAGGAAACTGAGGTTCTGGCAGGCAGAGTGGTGTTTCAGGGACACAACTTATTGCAGACAGCACTGGGAAAGAACTGGCCCCTTGCGACCACCAGTGTGGAATTTCCTCAAGCTGCCTTTGCCATCACCCCAGGCAGAGAAGCTGACACTCACACAGGTTTGAAAGACCACAGAGATTCTGAATTTTTCATCCTAAAAACTACTTCCCACGGCATACTATTCTTGATTTTTCTTTCCCAACAAATTTCTGACCGGGTTAATTTGGTATGCAAATGTCTGTCCCATGTCTCTAGTTTAAATTGCATTGTTACCACAGATAGAAAAAATATTTTCGATACAACCAGAATGAACCAAGTATTCATACTCCTCAACTCAAACATTTTCTTCTTGTTGTGCCCTCTTTCTTTAATAAATTTTTTATTGTGAAAACACTGTACAGAGAGGTTACAATTACATGAGCAAGGTAATGAGTACATAGCTTATCAAGCATTGTTGCCTCCTCCTTTGTTTTTCCCCTACCATCCCTTCCCTCTTTATAAATGCAGCCCTCTAGAGCAGAAACTCATTCATGTCACTTTGTAACAAAAAGAGTAAGCCAGGACGGATGGAAGATTGCCTTTAATGTGCCAGCGATTGGTTGCCAATGGAAACATTACCTAATATAACCTTCAAATCAATCCTTCAGGGTGACTACTGGGATCAAGCCTATGTATGTTTCAGCTCGTATGATTCGGTTTACAGATGAGTTTTTAAAAATCCCATTTATGAGTGCTATGTCTCAGAACTTCACTCTTTTGAGTGCAGTCCAAGGGTCAACAGCAGCTACCATTGATGGAGATCCTTTAGAAACAAGATGCTCACCAGGTGCTGGTGGCTCACACCTGTAAGCTTAGCCATTTAGGAAGCTGAGATCTATGAATCAGGGGTTCAAAGACTGCCTGAGTCAAGAAAGTCTGAAAGGCAATTATTTTCAATTAACCACCAAAAATCTGGAAGTGGAGCTGTGCCTCACATATTAGAGTTGTACCTTGAGTGGAAAAAAAAAGCTAAAGGAACAGCTCCTAGGCCTGAGTTCTGAGTTTAAGTTCCAGCACCAACACACACACAAAAAAGCATGATATTCAGGATGCATCCATAATCTAAATCTATGACCTATAACCTGTATTTTAATAGCACCCCTTCCCCAGTAAAATTTTTCTTCCTACACATTAGTGCAGAGAGCAATAGTCTATATAGCCACAGCCAAATCAAAGATGTGCTAGGATTTGAACTCAATATCTCTGACTGCATTCTTTATTTATTTTTACTGCATTCTTAACAGATTCTAGACAGCCAAGAAACAAACATCATGATTTTGAAGATGACGACTTGCAGCTCATCACTAATACAAATTATACGTGCCAACACAGGCAATGTGGATTTCTTCTCTATCCTGATTAGTTTCCCTTCCAAAGCTATCTGTCACTTAGAAAAGAGATGACAAGACAAGCAAGCAGGTAGTCTTAGGAATATCGAGAACCAAGCCAACTACTTAGCAATGGCATCACTGACTCAGCCATTACTTAGTAATGTCATTAATAATGTCTTTCCTAGTAAAATAGAAGAGTTGGAACCATCCTCTCCAGCTCAATTATGTTGAGTTTTTTTTCTTTTCTTGTGCCCTTGACACAATCAGACTGAAAACCACTGCCTTCTCCAGCCTGCGACATTTATCTTTAATGAATTCCTTTTGTAATTACAGTGTGGCTTTTCTGAAACATAAAAATAGCTTATTATTAGCACAGTACAAAACCTCTACCTTCCAGGAACCCTAACAGCCTGACAGCACCCCCCAATACCATGCTTGCAGCCAGCTGAGCTGGATCCCAAAAATGCCCAAGGGCTTCCAGGTCTACTCCAGGAAATCAATGGGCCACCATATTGGTGCGTTCATTTTCCTAAGGGCTAGGATGACATCCATGCTCTTCAATCTTGGGACCTTAGGATGACAAATTCCTCGAGCTTCTGCATCACTACAACCCTGCTATTGAAATCCTGTCTCCACTGAAGAGACCAGACCCAGTGTACCAGGAGTGAAACCTCCACTCTTGTCATCAGAGACTGCTTGATCCCTTGTCCTACAGGAAGACCTCTTGAACTGATAGATATAGTCCAGGCCCAAAAGAAAGACTGCCAAATCTTCTTGGATGCCCTTAAGCCCAGCTCTTTTTTTAAAAATTGTTTTCATAGACCAGAAGAGAAGTTTTCCCCCAAGTATTTTTATACAGGGGGAAAGTCCAAGATTTTTGTTTTCCATTCAATTGGTACATCCCTTCATCAGGAGAGTACTTCCTCCATGAATGATGAGCATCCAAACACAGATTCCTAGCAACTGGTTGACTCAGTACTGTCTCCAGCTGGCACTCTTACCTTCCCCAGGAAGCTATCCAGCCTTGCACAATGTCATCCAACAGAAGAGGCCTGGAGACACAAGGTTCAGTATAAATACTACACTGGTTGCTGCTTTGGGGAGTTCTACTGAGAAGAATATCAGGAGTGTCCCCGTGGTGCTGTCTAATTAATTTATCCTTTGGCTCTGCATTTCCAAGGGAGAGTTCTAAAGGATAAAACTCTTTGGTTTAATTGGGTTCATGGGTAGGAATCTGCATACTTAACAATCCCTCTTCTGACCCTAATCCTTACTTCACCTTTCTGGGCTTTCTGTTCGACAAATCAGTTCCACATCTGTAACCCTACCCATTCTGGAGGCTGAGATCTGAGAATCTTAAGTTCAAAGTCAGACTAGGCAAGAGAGTCTATGAGACTTTTATCTCCAAATGAATCAACAAGGGATAGTACCCAGGCCCTGAATTCAAGCCCCAGTGCACATATGCACACACACACACACACACACACACACACACACACACACACACACACACACATTTTCATTTGCTGTAAACAAAGGTCTTACTTCCCCTACCTTTTACTCTCACACTTTCTTTATCCAGTTGTTCAAATATTTAAGCAAACACCCTTTGAGAGCCTGTTGCATTCCAGGGACTAGGAATGCAAATATGTGTAAACATAGCCCCTACTCTCGAGGAGCTGCCCTCCCAGCAGAAGAGATGGGCAAGAACACAGAGCCTTTACACAACAGCAGAGTCAGGGATCTCCTGAGGACCTGGTCCCAGTGTCCAGGATGCCTGAAGTTGGGGAGTTAGCAGGGTCCTGCAGGTTTGGGAACCATCCCCGCCCCCTCTGAGTCTACATGTAATAAGCAGCCTCAAGCTGGGCACTAGTGGCTCACCCCTGTAATCCTAGCTACCTAGGAGGCTGAGGCCAGAGGATCACAGTTCAAAGCCAGCCTAGGTAGGAAAGCCTGTGAACTCTTATCTCCAATTAAAGACAAAAGGCCAGAAGTGGAGCTGTATGGATCAAGTGGTAAAATGCTAGCCTTGAGGGGGAAAAAAGATCAGGAACAGCACCCAGGCCCTGAGTTCAAACCCCAGGACCTGGATCTTAAAAAAGCAACTTCAAGTCAGCAAGAGATGCACCATACAACTAAATAAGTTAAAGCCAGGCGCCAGTGGTTCACTCCTGTAATCCTAGCTACTCAGGAGGCTGAGATCTGAGGGTGGCAGTTCAAAGCCAGCCTGGGCAGGAAAGTCTGTGAGACTCGTCTCCAATAAACCACTCAGAAAACCGGAAGTGGCACTGTGGCTCAAATGGTAGAGCACTAGCTTTGAGCTGAAGAGCTGAGGGACAGCACCCAGGTCCAGAGTTCAAGCCCCATGATTGACCAAAAAAAAAAAAAAGTTAAAGAACAATGGGGTGAAATACCCATTGAGCACAATATTCTCTTGCCTCATGTCCCAGACTAAAATGAGTATATCAATCAAGATGCATTGTACTCATTAATTGACATATTGAACTGAGACCCCTTATGCAGCTAAAGATAATAATAAATATAAAGTGAAAAAGAAGGAGGATGAGGAGAGGAAGAGACGGAACAGGAGGAGAAGGGAAAGAAGGAAGGAAGAGAAGAGGAGGAGAAGAGGAAGGAAGGAAGGAAGGAAGGAAGGAAGGAAGGAAGGAGGGAGAAGAAGAAGAAGAAGAAGGAGGAGGAGGAGGAGGAGGAGGAGGAGGAGGAGGAGGAGGAGGAGGAGGAGGAGGAGGAGGAGGAGGAGGAGGAGGAAGAGGAGGAGGTGGTTACGGTGGAGGAGGAAGAAGAAGATGAGGAAGAGTCCTAAGGTGACTTGGGAGGTGAGAAGTAAAGGTGAATGCATGTTTTCAGGCCATGCAGACTTGTTTTTGACCTTTCTACACTGCAAACCAAAAACCTGTGTTTCCCTCCAAAGCCTCCTAAACTTGCCTGCACTGATGCTTAATGCTCTTTGTTAATGATTATTACACTCATAAAGAGCAAGAATCACTTGATCACAATCATTTATTACTACCTCCTCATCACCTAGCATGTGACTAATAAATAAAAATGTATTTGCTTTTTTTGAGCCCAGTGCCATTGGATTCATGAATGTAATTGTAGCTACTCAGGAAGCTAAGGTGTGAGGATCCCAGTTCAAAACTAGCCTGGGCAAGAAAGCCCATGAGACTCATCTCCAATTAAACACCAAAAAAGCTGGAAGTGTGGGATGGGAGGTATGGTCTCAGGTTGTAGAGCACCAGCCAAGGAGCAAAAGCAAGCCTCAAATACCAAGTTTGAGTCCTAGTGTTGGACAAAAAGAAAGAAAGAAAGGAGGGACAGAAGGAGGGAGGGAGGGAGGAAGGAAGGAAGGAAGGAAGGAAGGAAGGAAGGAAGGAAGGAAGGAAGGAAGGAAGGAAGGAAGGAAGGAAGGAAGGAAGGAAGGAAAAAAGGCCAGAAATGGAGCTGTTCACAGCCTTGAGTGAAAAATCTAAAAGATAGCACCCAGACCCTCCTGAGTTCAAGCTCTAAGTACAAGCGTGCACGCACGCATGCATGCACACACACCACACACAGAGACAGTTTTCAAAGTACATGG